>NC_135232.1:38085432-38728932 GCF_051348905.1 Ranitomeya variabilis | reverse complement strand
GCCTCAGAGGGATGTTGCCACGATCTTAAGGCAGAACTCCTCCTGGTATTATCTCCTTGTGCTGTGATCTCGTTTCTCACTTCTCCACAATATACTTTGCTTCTTGTCCTTTCTTAGGATGCGTCCGCAATGAGGTGCAGGCGCAGCTCCGTAACGTTCTATCTCTTGCTATGTCTCTGCCAGGATCCCACCCCTGACAGGGACCTCTGTCTGCAGCTCAGATGTTCCTCCTTCTCCCCCTGTCTGCCGGACAGGTCTTCTCTGGGTCTCACCCAGGTAGCTTTCTCTCTAACTTCCTATCCAACCCCCAGTTTTACCGGTGTGTGAGGAGTGGCCTAATAGATAGGACCTTTTGCTCCCCCTGGTGGCCGGAGTGTGAAGTGTAATATGTGACTGTGATACCTGGTCAGGTGAACTCCTTTAGTGCCATCAGACGTACCATGCACTCCCCCTGGTGGAAGAGCGACAATACTGCAACGACCAGGACTCTGGGGCGCTGCATATAGATCAGCTGTCATGTGCCTGGAAAGATGTGGGCTCAGCGCCAGAGCCCGCACCAAACAGGGGGTGTCTGACATCGGCGTACTATTATGCCCATTGTCATAAAAGGGTTAAGCAGGTGATCCTTTGATACATGGTAATGGTTCTAGCTGTGGGAAGAGCAGCAAGTGGATGTAGGGAGACTTGATAGGCTGTGCAATGCTCCTCTAGGGATTTATATAGGACCCCCTGTCAGAGGCCTCTCACCCAGCCAACCAGTTCTCTTGCTTTGAACTGATGAGAGGCAAAAAAACCCAAACAAGTTTCTGGCTTGGCTTCCTATCATAAGCTATTTAAAGGGTTGTCATTGATTATTACCTCCAATATGTGGCACCAGAGTTCCTGTTCTTTTTCACTGAAGCCTTTGCTTTCATACTTAATTAGTAGTAGTGGGAAAACCTCTTTAACCCTTTGCTTTTCCCTTTTTGCAATTTCGTTTTGTTGTAGGGCGAGTTACATTTTTCTGAATGACACCGTTCATTTTATCATAAAATGTCTTTAAAAAAAATCTGAGGAAAAAAATCCAAATAGGGTAAAATGGTGGAAAAAAAATAACGAAAACACAATTCCACCGTTGTTTTTGTGGGTTTTATTTGTGCGCCGTTCTTTGTGTTATATATAATGGCCCGATGCCGTGTGTCTTCAGATCAGGATGATTTCAGCCATTCCAAAGTTGTATGACTTTTTATTGATATTATTTTGGGGTGGGTATGATGTTTTCATACCTTATTGCATTTTTTGACACAGTTGCAGCAACCAAAAATTGTATGGGTTAATTAATTTAATATTTTGATAGGACTTTTATAGATGCGGTGATGCTGAATATGTTTAATTGAAAAAAATAATAATTAATTTCTTTGTTTTTAAGGGGGGAAAATGGCGCTACCTTCCAGGCCAGGTCTGTAAATGACGCAGTGCAGTTTAAGGGGTTAACAGCAGCAGACGGAGCTGTTAGAGGCAGATAATGGCTGTGTAATACGGCCAGCGTCTGCCTGCTATTATAAAGGCTCAGCTCCAGCTCCTGAGTCGGCATCGAACATGGTACGTTACAATGTTGAGAAGGGGTTAAATTCCCAGAGGAGCATTGTATGACATTAACGACTCCTTACATCAGTGCGGCGCTACCCACCTTGAACCTGCCCAGGCCTCCTGCCCAGCTTGCTTTGCACTGATGAGGGGCAAACACCCTGGCACACGTGTTTGCAAATGATAGTATCATAGCTGCAGCAAGCAGCCCAGTAAGTGACCTTATAAAGGAAGAGCACTGGATACTTGATAGGGCACCCCAGCGTTCCCTTTGTGAGGGTTATCGTGTGCTTTACCTATATCGGATACACAAGGTTTATAAGACACCACTATTTTTGCATAATATTGGGAATCGAGATTCTCCTGTCACGGGTATGTCAGAAGCTGCAGACAGTTGCACTGCATCCAGCTGCAGAAGGTCTCTGCGTTTGGCCAACACCTTCATAACCCTTCTGACTCATTGACCCAGTGGAAACCTTTCTCCAGCTCTAATTAACACAGCTGGACCTGGGTGTTTATAGCCGCCCAGCCTGCTGCTTGGAATCAACGGTGATATTTCCATTTTCCCCTGTTGAGGATTGAAGCTATTGCAGTCGGCTATCTTCCTCTTTGGTGTTGCTGGAGGATGTCTGTCTTTCTCTCTGAAGCTACTCAAGATAAGTGTTCCCCTAATTTGTCTATCCCATCTGTTTTTAGTGATAGTGGGGATTGACTAGTGCATACCCCATCCTTTCCTAAGTAGGGCTTATTGCCAGGGTCAGGCAGGGATTAGGTTCCTGCTCGGCGATAGGTGCAGAACCTATGTAGGGATGTTTAGGGCAGACAGGGTGACTTAGGTCTGGCTAAGGATCTCCACTCTCCCCTTCCCTATTGTTGGGCCCCTTCCCCTCATCCTTTCATGTTGTACATAGTCTTTCCTACACTGTGCGTGATGTCTCCCTTGAGATGCAGAGCACACAATGCGGATTTGCTCCATGCGACGTGTTCATGCTCCCATGTTGTAGCGCTTTTTGAGGTGGATAGTTACACTGATTAATACAGTTTATTTTGGTTAGAGACAGGACCTGATGTCCATCCATACCTACACCCATACCCACATGAGATCAGGATCCTTTCCCACAAAAGCAAAAAAGCGCACAGAATATAACCAATATCCACTCTAGGCTGCAAATATAAATTTTATTATATATTATTTGTGAAATGTTATATATAAAATCATAATTCTCAGCAATTTACATAGTAAAATACATAACAATCACATAAAAATATGGGATCACAGTATAGACTAGATACAATGGTCCTCATGTATGAAGAACTGTTAGCAGCCAATTAGATTACTGCTTTGTATCTGTATTCTGATTGGTAACTATGGGCAACACCTCCCGCTCTAGATGGTATACATTAGCAGAGAGCCGGCCCACAAGGAGCTTTCAATTTTTTTTACATGTACTACATTTTCCACAGCTTAGAAAAGTGTTTATTGCCCTGATTTTGACTTTTTTTTTTATAACTATTTTCTCCATGTACAAACTATCGACTCTCCATTCTTGCCCAAATAGGGACAAATAAATAGGGACCTGTCATCAGGTCAAAAGTGACCAATTTTTTTACAAATTTTTTTCACACTGCTTCCTTATGATTCCACAGATATGAGCTTTTTCTATTTAGTGTTAATTTTTATGGTCTTTACCAAGGGTGCCACGCTCTCAGGATCCTCTGGGGCGTATCTTTAAGGCAGCCATGCCTTATAACCCTGTGAGTCAAGCCCCGTTAATAAAAACCATAAAAAGTAGTGCTAAATACAAAGGCCAATATCTCCTGAACCGTATGGTGGATTAGAAAAAATCCTCTTTAGGTTCAGGTACTAGTCTAAATTGGGCCTGTGGGCAAGTATGGATTCTCATTTTCATGGTTTCTGCTTACTTTCTTTCCAGTACCTCTGTATTGAGACCCTGATCCTGAGAAAGTCACTTACATGCTGAAAAACTGGAAAGAAAACACATTTTTAAATTGAAATCGTTCCATTGATCGTCTGATCATTTGCTACCAGCTGTACGTTTTCCCTATAGCGGCCACTGCTGGCCAAATGTAGTATTGCATGGTGGGAGCTGCTGATACCTAGTGACTTTCTGATGTGACTCTATAAAATACACTACATTTGCTCTATTATGCTTTACAATTCACGTCTTCTGGGTAAAATCCATTGTAACTTTTCCAAAATATAAAAATATGACCTGTCTATAAAAGTAATTGAGAAAAATCTTTGCACTGATATAATTGGCTCAGCGTGTCCAACATCATAAGGGTGATTTATATACAAAGGATAGAGTCCATGTAGTCAGCCTTTACCAGTACTTGACCGACCATGTACCGGTAACGGTCTGGGTGATGGATAATGGGGCTTATGGTATATTCACAGCTTGATCCTCCTTAAACGTTGGAATCTTCTTAAATTCACTCTGTTTCTTTAAGAATAACTGTGCGAGGATGTGGTCGGATGTGGCATGGAAATAGTCATCCATATCCAGTGTTTCCAGCTGCCAAAAATGCATAAATTTGTTTAGAAGGTCATATAAAGGTAGCAGGCAAAAAATCATAAAAAACAGAAAAATAGTAATTACAACATCGCACCTGGTTTCCGGTACTGAAGGCCAGAATCAAAAATAAATCCTCAACGCACGAGCTTTTGATGTAATGCTGAGATCCAATTGGGAAGAAAAACACATCACCGACATCAACTGGGAATTCCGGGACGGGTCTGTCTCCAACTATTCCAATCTGGCAAATAAAAAACATATATAGATAGCCTATAAATGAAACAGGCACAGGTAGTACTGCTTCCTTGTCTCTCCATGTTAATGATGTAAGTACAGATAGTACTGCCTCCCTGCTTCTTACTGTAACTAATGTTGGTAGAGACAATCTTGCCTTCCTGGTTTTCCCTGTAAATGATAGTACTGTCTCTTTAAATAATGTAGGCACAGATAGTGCTGCCTTCCTTTCTCTCTATGGAAATTATTTGTAGATAATATTGCCTTACGGCTTCTTTCTGTAGATAAAATAGGTACAGGTAGTACCCCCATTATGGTCTTTCTGTAAAAGATTTACAGTAGGTGCAGATAGTATCGCCCCTTTGTCTATCCTTGTAAATGAATAGGCACAGATATTACTATTACCCCATAACTGAAACTAGAAATGGTATTACCTCCTTGTAAATAATATGCCAACATTTACCACTATGTCGCTGTCTTTAAATTATGTAAGCACAGATAGTACTGCGTCCCTGTCTCTCCTGTAATTATATATATATATATATATATGTAATTATATAGGCACAGATACAACCATCTCCTCGTCTCTCCTTGTAAATGGTCTATGTGCAGACAGTACTGCCCCTCTATCTTTCCTGTAAGTTATATAGGCATAGATACCACTATTGCCTTGTTTTTCTCTGTAAATGATTTATTACTGCCATCCTGTCTCTCGTATAAATTATATAGGCACAGATACAACCATCTCCTTGTCTCTCCTTGTAAACTCTCTATGTACAGACAGTACTGTCTCCCTCTCTTTCCTGTAAATTATATAGGCATAGATATCACTATCTCCTTGTCTTTCTCTGTTAATGATTAATTGCTGCCTTTCTGTCTCTCGTATAAATTATATAGGCACAGATACAACCATCTCCTTGTCTCTCCTTGTAAATGGTCTATGTATAGACAATACTGCCCCTCTCTCTTTCCTGTAAGTTATATAGGCATAGATACCACTATCGCCTTGTTTTTCTCTGTAAATGATTTATTACTGCCATCCTGTCTCTCGTATAAATTATATAGGCACAGATACAACCATCTCCTTGTCTCTTCTTGTAAACTGTCTATGTACAGACAGTACTGTCTCCCTCTCTTTCCTGTAAGTTATATAGGCATAGATACCACTATCGCCTTGTTTTTCTCTGTAAATGATTTATTACTGCCATCCTGTCTCTCATATAAATTATATAGGCACAGATACAACCATCTCCTTGTCTCTCCTTGTAAATTGTCTATGTACAGACAGTACTGTCTCCCTCTCTCTCCTATACGTTATTTAGGCATAGATACCACTATCTCCTTGTCTTTCACTGTAAATGTGTTAGTACTGCCTCCCTGTCTTATAAAGGCACAGATACAACCATCTCCTTGTCTCTCTCTGTACATGATGTAGACACAGACAGTACTGCTCTTTCCTGTAAGTTATATAGGCATAGATACTGCTATCTCCTTGTCTTTCACTGTAAATGTGTTAGTACTGCCTCCTTGTCTTATATAGGCACAGATACAACCATCTCCTTGTCTCTCTCTGTACATGATGTAGACACAGACAGTACTGCTCTTTCCTGTAAGTTATATAGGCATAGATACTGCTATCTCCTTGTCTTTCACTGTAAATGTGTTAGTACTGCCTCCTTGTCTTATATAGGCACAGATACAACCATCTCCTTGTCTCTCTCTGTACATGATGTAGACACAGACAGTACTGCTCTTTCCTGTAAGTTATATAGGCATAGATACCACTATCTCCTTGTCTTTCACTGTAAATGAGTTAGTACTGCCTCCTTGTCTTATAAAGGCACAGATACAACCATCTCCTTGTCTCTCTCTGTACATGATGTAGACACAGACAGTACTGTGTCTCTCCGGCTACCTGTAAATGATGTGGGTGCAGATAGTACTGCCATCCTCTCTTTACCTGTAAAATATGTTGCTCCTCATAACATTGCCTCCCTGTTCCTTCTAGTAAATAATGCAGGAACAGATAGTACTGTGGCCCTGTATCTCTCTATAGGTACTTTAGGCAAATATATCGCTGCCTTAAAATGTATATAGCTCTCGCATGTTGTATAGTATCACACATATCGATAAAAGGAGCAATCCCGATATGTGCAGCCATTAGTGCAGATGAATGGTCCTGGTGGCCACTGTCCCGATCTCCTGCATGGACACTTACATGGCCACATCCGCTGATGACGTATCCCATCTCGTTTGCGTTGAAATGGAAATGTGGCTGCCTCAGACCGTTTGACTTTATTAGGAGGGTAGCCAGGGTAATCGTGTCAGCATGCTGGAAGAGAAAAAGACATGTTCTCAAAAGTCCTCAAATAATTTACGGAATTGGCATAAAGAGGAGAAAGAACTTCTCTAATTGACCTTCAAAGCCAAAACTTCACCACATCAACACCCTAGACCTCCAGGGAAAATGAACATTAACCCATAGTTCTCCTAGACCACCATAAATAATAAATATTATTATCACCCCTTTTTTTTTTACACGAGACTTGGAATTGCATACAGAACCACTCTAGACCACCAGGAGTATTATCAGGACTACAGTCAATAACTCCGATACCTATAGATATTAACCAATAATCACCCTAGACTACCGTGAATACAACAATATTATTACCGCCTTCTGTGCCTTAGACTAGTTAATACCTGTTCTACCACCAGAAATATTACCAGAACTACCATCACTAACCCCTAGACCTCCCGGGATAATAGATATTAACCAATAATCACCCTAAGCCACCATGGATAAGAGATAAAATTATTACTCCTTTCTTCATCCTAGACCAGTTATTAACTATTACAGCACACTTGTCCACCAGGAATATTACCAGGATTAATGTCTAACCATTGATCTCCCCAATAATCACCCAAGACTAACATGGATAAAAATACCGTAATATTATTACCCCTTCTCTTTACTCAATACCAAGATTTACCTGTAAAACTACTTTCCAGATCACCAGGAATATTACCAGGACTACAATCAATAACCATTAGGTCTCCCAGGATAATGACTATTACCAATAATTCCACAAGGCCACCATGGCTAAAAGATAACTCTATTACGCTAGACCAGGTATTACATTGCTCTAGACCACCAGGAATATTAGTTAATAGGACTACCATCAATAATCCTTAGACCTTCCAGGTTAATAGCTATTAACCTATAATCCCGAGACCACCATCGATAATAGATATAATCATTATTACCCCCTTCTGTACCCACCAGGCATTAATTGATTGTTACATCACTCTAGACCACAAGGAATGTTACCAGGATTGCCATCAGTAACCTTAGACCTCCCTGGATAATAGATAATAACCAATAATCCCTTTAGACCACCATGAATAATAGATAGCATCATTATTACCCTCTTCTTTTACCCTAAACTGGGCATTAATTGTTTCATCACTCTAGATCACCAGGAATACTACCAGGATTACCATCACTAACCCCCTAGGCCACCCAATAAAAAAAATGCAGTGTATTACTTACTGAATTGATGGATTCACTGTAAACTTTCTCGTTATCGCTAAGGCCAACTCCATTTTTGCGGTAACGAGACCATTGTATGGCTCCTCCAGGGTAGAGGTAATTTCTAGACCCTGAAATGGACCACACGTATAAATACATACATGAGTCAATCAGCAAGAAATGGTTCCATAAAAGTAATAAAGATGCCAGAAATGTTTTTCATATACCACCACAACTCAACTATAATAAGGGCAAAAAGGGTAATTGGCCCGGGGTCAAAATTTCAGAAGTGTCCAGCGATACCTGTAAATAGTCGAACACTGCTCTGAAGTTGGCCATTTTCGACACTGGTTTTGGTGTCCACTGGGGGGGATCCAGATCGAATTAGTGGATAAACTTGTATAGGCCTAAATATAAACTTTTTTGGATGCCTATTACCCCACCGCGATAACTCAACCCTAAGGGTATGTTTCCATGTGCCCGAATGGCTGCGCTTTGGACACCCTGGATACCCCGCTCCGCCCAAAACACAGACGGAATAACCGCATCCTATACATAGGACTGTGGTATTTATCTTGTGGAGACGGAGGGTCTCCGCAAGATAAATAGACATGCTGCAGTCTAGAAAGATGCGCCACATGTCCGGATACGCAGGGCTGCTGGATGCAGCCATGCACACATAGTAGAGACGGGATTTCATAAAATCCCCTCCACTATGCTGTAACATCTGGACGCTGCTTATTGGATGCTGCGGCTGTATGCAGCGTCCAATCCGCAGCAAATCCTGATGTAACACACCCCTTGGAAACATACCCTAATGAACGCTCGAAAAACAATCATTCACACAAGCGAAAGATAAAAAAATACAAAGTTTTATGTAGAAACTTGAAAAATGGCAATACAACAAAATAGAAAAGTTATGGCTTTTGGAAGAAGGGGAGGAAAAAAACCCAAAAAATGCAAATATATATATATAAATATATATATATAAATATATATATATATATATATATATATATATATATATATATATATATATAAACTCTGTTAATGCCGTTGCTAACACAGATTATAAAGTTGTATAAAGTTAGAGAATGTTGAAAAAATTTTGTAATAGACAAAAAGCGCAAAATTATAAAAAACACTGTGTTGATACCATTCCTAGGAGAGTTTATAAAGTTCTATCAAGTTAAAAAAGTTTTAAAAAGTTAGAAAAAAAGCAATACAGAAAAAAAACTGTGTTAATGCAGTTCCTAACACAGCTTATAAAGTTCATTAATGTTGGAAACGTTAAGGGAAAAAAATATAGAAAGTTCATTAATGTTAGAAAAGTAAAAAAAAAAAGAAAAATATATAGAGAAACTGTGTTAATGCCGTTCCTAACAAAGTTTGTAAAGTTCAATAAAGTTAGAAAAGTTAAAAAAGTTAGAAAAAAGTTAGAAAAAAACAAAAAGCGCAAAAATATGGGAAAAAAAGTAAAGTTAGAAAAGTAAAAAAAAGTTAGAAAAAAAGAAAAAAAAAAGCGCAAAAATGTAAAAAAACCTGTTTTAATGCCGTTCCTTACAGTTTATCAAATGCTATAAAGTTAGAAAAGTTAAAAAAAAGTTAGAAAAAACAAAAAGCGCAAAAATATAAAAAAAAAATTGCTATTGCCGTTCCTAACAGAGTTTATAAAGTTCATTAAAGTTAGAAAAGTTAAAAAAAAGCTAGAAACATTAGAAAAAACAAAAAGCTCAAAAATACAGAAAAAGAAACTGTGTTAATGCAGTTCCTAACACAGCTTATAAAGTTCATTAATGTTAGAAAAGTTAAAAAAAGAAACAAAGAAGAAAAAAATATAGAAAAACTGTGTTAATGCCGTTCCTAACAAAGTTTTTAAAGTTCAATAAAGTTAGAAAAGTTAAAAAAGTTACAAAAAAGTTACAAAAAACAAAAAGCGCAAAAATATAGAAAAAAAACCTGTGTTAATGCTGTTCCTAACTCAGTTTGTAAAGTTAGAAAAGTTAAAAAAGGTTACAAAAAAAGTTAGAAAAAAGCTAGAAAAAAAGTTAGAAAAAAAGAGAAAAAAAACAAAAAGCGCAAAAATATATATAAAAAACTGTGTTAATGCCGTTCCTTACACAGTTTATAAAGTTCTATAAAGTTGTTTAGCAGCCGGACATAAGAGGTCGACCTGACACAAAGCTGCTCTACGGCCCGGTCTGTCCTGAAGAAGGTGAACTAAGGAGAAGCTGGCTGATCAGCCCCCACTTCTGGGGTGGAGGGTGCAGGATATTTTCTGTACCGCTACGGCCGGCACAAAATGTGTGTCAGCGTTTTCTTGAAAGTTGAGACAATCTTACATGAAATGACCCAACATCTGCTACTTTTCATCTAAGGAAAGGGAGACGTTCACATATTCCAAGAAATGTAGCTAAGAAAATATTACAACACATGACCCCGACCTCAGTCAGTGTAAGGATAAAGAACCCATTAGGTTATAGGTAACAAAATATACAGTATATGTTTGATTTAAAGGGATTGTCCAGTTTAGACAATGTATTTTTATATAGCTAATTATGGAATGTTCAGGATCCGCATCTCTTTTCCTTGGGTCTCTATCTCTGGAGGACCTGTCCTGTCCGGCATTGCTTAGATAACCCATTGATATGAATGGGCATAGTGTAATACTTCATTTCTCCTGCGGTGTCACTGCAGGGAAACTAAACACTTACCATCAGGGATTCCCACAGATCCCAATTGATCAATGAGATCAGGTGTAGGGAAGAGACCCTCATAACAAGTTGGGAGGACCCTTTTAAAGTGCCTTTACCTCTTCAAAAACCCAAGTTGATCCAAAGACTGCTGGTGACCCACAAGGATCCACCTACTTACTGTCGGCTATGTGGTTGTGCTGGAAACATGTTATACAGATTCCTGGGTCCAGCCCTTAGTCTCCATTATTTGGCTGAGCTCTGCTGATGAAGATGACAATACCCAATGAGCGCAGTGATTGGCTGCAGCGCTGTTAACGTGGTAATCACTGCTGCAGACAAACAACAGAAACCGGCACTGCTGCCGAGACTCGGCATTGGTCCCGGGGAGGGTAACTAAAGCACAAGTCTTTAAGTAAGGCCCAAGATCATAGCAATTTCGAGCCAAAAACTCCACCCAAAAATGGCTGTCCTGCTTATATTTTTGAGAATGACGCAAACCTCAAAATACCCACAGGAAGCAATTACATCAAGTATAGGAAACATTTACCCTTCAAGTCATGAAAATACTGCCAGACTTTGGAGTCGCTGGACTGGACATAGCTGGCGTTCTGGATCAGCTCCACCAAGTTTTTCGGGAGATTTATCGCCTGATCTGCGATCGGTCTCTTGAAGGTTCTGATGAAGTCTACACCACCTTCTGGCTGAAAAGTGTAAAAAAAATCACATTATTATCAACTTGGGCAAAGTAACTTCAAAGTAAGCTGCACATGTGACAGAAGTCAGCGCTGGGAGATATTGTCCTCCACCCCCAGATAATCCTGCCACGTGTGCAACCGGTGCAGCAGCAGGAAACGGGTGGCACGACTGCCACCCGAAAAGTGACTACTGCCTATTGGATTGGGGGTAAAGGACGGAGCTAATGAATTTCATGGACCACATAGAGTTCTATGATGAGCATAGTATAACAGTGGGGATAAAACATCAGGGAGCACTCGGCCGCATTATACTCTCGTGTGAGCGAGCCCTTAATGTAACTCTGATCATTTTTGACCCAAGGCTAAGTTCCTAGAGAGTAGGACACTCGTCATAAAAAAAGTCATAAAAAAGACCCAGATCTCAAAGGCGTGCAGCAATGAAAATGAACATTTTTTTTCTTCCACTAATGGAAATAGCTGTCCATGTGCAGCTTGTATTTATATACGGCAGCCTGCCTCAGCACACAGAGCCGCAGTGTAAAGCATGGGGGAGGGGAGAACTACAACCTGAGCCTTTATTGAGGCAGGTCGGGCATTTTGGATTACGTTTTTGGATTGGCACTGCATTATGGATCTATACAACATAAACTTACTATAGCTGGTCTATAGTGCCACTATATGGTGCCATCATGTGTACCTGTACATGCAAACATACATAAAATCACACACATAGGTACAGTATGGGGTTTAGATCAATATGAGCACTGCAAAATGGATCTATACAACACGTATCTGTAGAATGACCAACTCTATAGTACCGCCATATGGTGCCATCATCTGTATCTGTACATGCAAACTTGCATAAAATCACACACATAGGTACAGTATGGGGTTTATATCAGTATGAGTACTGCAAAATGGATCTATACAACACATATCTGCAGTATGGCTATTGTATAGTACTGCCATATGGTGCCCTCATGTGTACCTGTACATAAATACCTGCAACAAAATGGTGTATATTAGGGAACACATAGTAACACTAGATGGTGGCCCGATTCTAACACATCGGGTATTCTAGAATATGTATGTAGTTTAATTATGAAGATTTCAGAATAATGCAATGAATACACAGGATTCAGCCAGCCGGGCGTGACCAACTAGCGAAGAGTGGTTCAAATCCTGCGCCAAGTCGTGGCCGGACAGCGTCTGTCGCTGATTGTTTGCGGCCGGCCGCGACCAATCAGTGAAGCCAGGGCCAGGTTTTTGAGGGCCCCGGGCGAAAGAGTCTCACAGCCCACGTAGTATATAGCACAGCCCACGTAGTATATAGCACAGCCATGTAGTATATAGCACAGCCACGTAGTATATAGCACAGCCCACGTAGTATATAGCACAGCCATGTAGTATATAGCACAGCCATGTAGTATATAGCACAGCCCACGTAGTATATAGCACAGCCCACGTAGTATATAGCACAGCCATGTAGTATATAGCACAGCCACGTAGCATATAGCACAGGCACGTAGTATATAGCACAGCCCACGTAGTATATAGCACAGCCATGTATTATATAGCACAGCCACGTAGCATATAGCACAGGCACGTAGTATATAGCACAGACACGTAGTATATAGCACAGGCACGTAGTATATAGCACAGCTACGTAGTATATAACACAGCCACGTAGTATATAGCGCAGCCCATGGAGTATATAGCAGCCACGTAGTATATAGCACAGCCCACGTAGTATATAGCACAGCTATGTAGTATATAGCACAGCCATGTAGCATATAGCACAGGCACGTAGTATATAGCACAACTACATAGTATATAACACAGCCACGTAGTATATAGCACAGCCACTTAGTATATAGCAGCCGCGTAGTATATAGCAGCCACGTAATATATAGCACAGCCACGTAGTATATAGCACAGCCCACGCAGTATATAACATAGCCACGTAGTATATAGCACAGCCACATAGTATATAGCCGAGCCACATAGTATATTGCACAGCCACATAGTATATAGCACAGCTACGTAGTATATAGCAGCCACGTAGTATATAGCACAGCCACATAGTATATAACACAGCCCACGCAGTATATAACATAGCCCACGCAGTATATAACACAGCCCACGCAGTATATAGCACAGCCACGTAGTATACAGCACAACCCACGCAGTATGTAACACAGCCCACGCAGTATATAACACAGCCCACGTAGTATATAACACAGCCCACGTAGTATATAGCAATGTGGGCACCATATCCCTGTTAAAAAAAGAAGTAAAATAAAAAATAGTAATATACTTACCTTCTGGCGGTCCCAAGATCCAGCCCAGGCCTTTAGCTATGCTCCTCGCGACGCTCCGTTCCCAGTAATGTCTTGCGGCAATAACACATGATCATGTAGCGGTCTCGCGAGACCGCTACGTCATCACGGGGCGTTGCCGCAATGCATTCTTGGGACCGGAGCTCGAAGGAGCGGGAAAGGCTGCCGCGGACGCCGGAAGGTGAGAATATAATGATTTTTTTTATTATTATTATTTTTAACATTATATGTTTTTACTATTGATGCTGCCTAGGCAGCATCAACAGTAAAAAGTTGGTCACACTTAGAGGGTTAATGGGAGCTTTAATGGACTGCGGTACACCGCGTTATGCCATGGTGCAATGCAGTCCGTTTAACGGACTGGTAAAACGCTATGTGGGCGCTGACTGAAGGGGAGTATGGAGGGGCACTGACTAGAGGGGAGTAGGGAGGGGCCAATTTGCGTCCGGACTGTGCCTGTCGCTGATTGGTCACACCCAGCTGGCCGCGACCAATCAGCGACGCGTGATTTCCGTGACAGACAGACAGACAGACAAACAGACGGAAGTGGACCTTAGACAATTATATAGATAGATGGTGATATGGTAATTTTATAGAGCCTACAAGGTGGTTTGTGGTTTCCATAGAATGCATAGTGCTGCCATATGGTGTCTCCATTTACACCTGTCTATAGAAAAAACAGCCGCACACTCCATTTATACCTGTATGTGAATGTGTACAAAGATCCCGTGTAGTAGGCACACAGAGGCACATTATGGGTTCCAGAGTATTATCAGCACTGCATGGGTTCATACCACATATTTAATATAGCAGCTCTATAGTGCCGCCATATGGTGCTTATATGTGCTCCTGGACATGAAAACCTGCTTAAAATAAAACACGGAGCTATAGTGCGGACACCATATGCTGATGGAAACTGCAGGATTGACATATGTCTGTAGCAAGGCTGCTCTATAGTGCCGCCATATGTAGTGCCATAAATACCTGTAAAAAATAACATGTCATGGGGAAAATATAGTCACAAAAATGGTACAGTATGGGCCCATCATAGTCGATGGGTACTGCATTATATCCTAAATGTAATATGGCTACTACTATACCATGTATCCACTATATCCATACTGCCGCCATATGGTATACATAAAATGGCATGCAGTAGGGGCACAAATTAGCACGTGGAGGTCCCATATGGGTCACAAGCATACTGCACAGATGTACTATTGCTGCTCCCTATTAATGGTCTCATCTGACAACTGACCTTTAATGACCTTGAAGCTATGTCTTCGGGTGTCATGAAAAACGCGTCGTCCACATCCAGAGTGTTGAGCTCGTCGTGAGTAGTGAAGAAGAGGGCAAACACACAGTCCTCCTCGCCTACGTTCTTCATCCAGTGTAGCGTGTTCTTTGGGAAGAAGACGACCTGTCCGGCCGTCACATTGTAGGTGGTGACTTCAACGCCTCCGTCGTCTACTACGCCGATCCAAGCCTTGCCCTACAACGTGCATAAAGCCGTCATATGGATGAGGAAACAGTGACTAATAATCTCTTGTCCTCATCATAACACAGGATAGTCTCACCTGCACCATGAAGCCATGCTCGTTGGCATTGAAGTGCCAATGTGGGACCCTCAGCCCTTTACTGACGATCCTTAATGTCCCGAAGGACATTTTACATTGATGTTGATGGATGCTGGCACCGAACTGCATCTCCGGTATACTGTTATAATCTTTGGGGTTGTCCCTGTAACGGGCCCACTGCATAGCGCCTCCTTCAAATTCATAGAGCTTAAAAAAAGAGAGAAGCTGAATGTTATATGACCGGTCATTACACAAGTAGTGAATGTCAAAGTCAAAAAATAGAAATTTGGACAAAGGTCAATACAGTCTCCCAGATCAGTCTCCTATTAGTGGTGTGAACGTGTTAATATCCCCAAGCACCACAACCATGAACTGAGGGTCTCACCACCCATTTATATGAGGGTGTCACCACCCATCTATGTGAGGGTCTCAGTACTCTGCCTGAAGGTCATACCACTTGACTAAAGGGTCCCACCCCATCTGTCTGAGGGTCACACCACTCATCTTTCTGAGGATCACACCACATGTCTGCTTCAGGGTCCCCCACATCTGACGAAGAGTCACATTACCAATCTTTCTTATGATCACCCTAACCATCTTTCTGAGTATCACCTCACCTATCTTTCCTGGGGCTGGGAATTGGGAAGAGTAAACGAGTATTAGAACTGTAGTTTTCCTCCTTTTATTGACACCACTGACTCACATTTAGATGTTAGAGGGGCCAACGAGTAGGGAAGTCAGCAGTTAGCCCAAACACATGGTAAGGGTGAGCCTCTAAGGACAGTTTGGTCCTATCGTCTTTGCTGTGAAAGGTGTAAACTTTCAACGACAGGCATGGAACTAGCCCAAGGATCATGCCTACCTACCCAGAGGTCAAGTTCCAGGCCTGTAATTGACCCACTACATTTACAGCTAGTATAAATCAAGGTGGTACATAGAGCAAGGAGGTAACCCTTAGCTAAAAACATCTTCTATTACTGGTTCTTGGCACCCCATGCCACCATCCCCAAGACAGAATAGCCAGATGCTTGATGACCAATCCATTGTAGGATTTAAGGTAAGGGCAACCGGGCTTCTAGTTCATCTTACCCCCACATATTTTTGTATTTTTACGATTTGGAGTCACTGTGGATGAGGAACGTGTCATGGTCCCATTGTTGATGCCACCAGGGACATTACACCCTACATAATAATAATGTATTCATATTGTACAATCACTACCGGATAAATAAACCCTATTCGTCACCATCGGTAAAGAAGGCCAGACATGATATCCCCGGGAGGAGCTCGTTAGACCAATCCTGTAGCCACCTGGATACTTAAATAGTCCAAAAATAGGACCTTCCATAGACATCAATGGAAAAGAATCCAAGAAGCTACACTGATACTACAATTTTAAGCTATTCTATTAACTATTTAATGACTATGTTTTCATCTATTTCATCAAAACTATAAAGTTCATAAAAGTCGACATGTGTAAGGACATCTCCCTAAAACACAGAACACGTACATTTTTGCAATCTGCGTGGATGAAATTATAAAAACATAAGTACATGGCTAACGTAATTTAGGTGACAGAAGTGTTTTCATAAGGTCATGAAATAACATTACAGAGGTTTGTGTGAGGGCAACGTATGTCCAGAAAGAAGGTAGTGTTCACATAGGTGATGACATAATGTTTCACAAGACAAGTCCTCGATAGACCCCCTCATACTGCTAGATATATGGAGGCAAAGAAGGGGAAGAGAAAGAGTAAAAGAGAATAAGGAGCAGAGAAAGAGATACAAATAAAGAGAGGGAGAGAAGTAAAGAAAATGAGGCAAAGAGAAAGAAGGAAAGAAAGAGAAATAAAGAAAGAGTAAGAGAAAGTAAAGAACGAAGAGAAATCAATAAAGAAAAAGAAAAATAGAAACATAAATAAAGAAAAATAAATATAAAGAGAGAAAGAAAGAAAGAAAGAGAGAAAACTTGAAAGAGAGAAAGAAAGAACTTGAAAGAGAGAAAGAAACAACTTGAAAGAGGTAAAGAAAGAAAGAGCTTGAAAGAAAGAGAGAAAGAAAAAAAGAAAGAAAGAAAGAAAGAAAGAACATGAAAGAGAGATAGAAAAAAATGAGCGGAAGAAAGGGTGAAAGAGACATGTTACATAGAAGACTTCACAATTTTTACCCTCGTTGACAGGATATTTTGCCAGATGTATAGAATAGATGATAGATAGATAGATAGATAGATAGATAGATAGATAGATAGATAGATAGATAGATAGATAGATAGATAGATAATAGATAGATAGATTATAGATAGATAGATAGATAATAGATAGATAGATAGATAGATAGATAATAGATAGATAGATAGATAGATAGATAGATAGATAATAGATAGATGATAGATATATAATAGATAGATAGATGATAGATAAGAGATAGATAGATGATAGATAGATAGATAGATAGATAGATAGATAGATAGATAATAGATAGACGATTGCTAGATAGATAATAGATAGATAATAGATGATAGAAGATAGATAGATGATAGATAGATAATAGATAGATAATAGAAAATAGATAGATAGATAGATAGATAGATAATAGATAGATAATAGATGATAGAAGATAGATAGATGATAGATAGATAATAGATAGATAATAGAAAATAGATAGATAATAGATGGATAATTTATAGATGATAGATAGATAATAGATAGATGATAGATATATAATAGATCGATAGATGAGATAAGAAGTGTAGAACTTGTCTTAAAGCAGTTGTCTCACGAGGGATAATTATTCTTGTGTGATTCTCGGGTCACACATCTATTGGACATTTATTGCACAACCGCCCTTTCCCACCGTGCCTTCACAAGATGGTTCCTGATGGCCTTTGTAGCCCAGAAGTCTTATAATAATAATAATAATCTTTATTTTTATATAGCGCTAACATATTCCGCAGCGCTTTACAGTTTGCACACATTATCATCACTGTCCCCGATGGGGCTCACAATCTAAATTCCCTATCAGTATGTCTTATCTGACTTGTTTCTCACCAGTTGTGACCTTACCTTACTTTTACCAACTTGATTCATGAAGTAGAACCGTGGCTCGGTGAGCGTGGTGGTGGTGGAGTTGCTCTGTGGGAGTCTATCAGTCCCGGAGACAGAAGGATTCATTACCGGTTGAGACGTCCCCTGACCAAGTGTACCCACATACACCAGACATATGATCAGCACTCCGATCGCGGTGGTAATGAGACAAGCCAAGAAGCAGACCAAGAAAATTTTCAGCAGAGACCAAGATTTCTTTTCCTCCTGCAAGAAGAATACAGAAAAATGATAATGTCCTGGCCGGAGCCTTTAGTTGTTGTGTCTTCTATTATATTGACTGTTCCTCAGTATGAAGGGTCCTGACATTTTCCTTATAGGTCAGTATTTCAGTTTCTGGACTAATTCTCGATTACATTGGGCATTTTAGAATGCACTCATTTCTGATAAGCCACACCTTTTCATTTAAGCCACACCCACTTGTCTCATCGTATGCAAAAAGTGTAGCTTGTGCTCCTTTTCTTTAATAGTGCACTGATCTAAATCTTCAAGATCTGCTTGTACTGTTTTGGCCTTAGAATTGTAGTAATTTTTCAGATTGAAGGATGAGTTCAGGATAAAGAGGAGAAGAGAAGTGTCTCATGAGTGGAGAAAGACACAGATTTCTCTAGAGAGATATGTTATATAGTTTATTATATTTGCTTGCACTATTGTTTTCTGTAAAGTTTGCTGAAAGTACAGTGACCAGTCAGTAAGAGTCGTGATATTTAATCACTTCCCAACATGATATCTAAAGATAAAATTAATTAACCTGTATAGTAAACATTGTAAAGAGAACAAAAAGATCGAAAAGATCAAAACGAGCAAAACATCTAATGCATTCCAAAACGGTATCAATAAAGTGTTCAGTGTGCCACGCAAGAAGCAAACCCTCACACAGACCCATCTACGGGAAAAATAAAAAGCAAACCCTCACACAGCCCCATCTACGGGAAAAATAAAAAGCAAAACCTCACACAGCCCATCTACGGGAAAAATAAAAAGCAAACCTTCACACAGCCCCATCTACGGGAAAAATAAAAAGCAAAACCTCACACAGCCCCATCTACAGGAAAAATAAAAAGCAAAACCTCACACAGCCCCATCTATGGGAAAAATAAGAAGCAAACCCTCACACAGCCCCATCTACGGGAAAAATAAAAAGCAAACCCTCACACAGCCCCATCTATGGAAAAAATAAGAAGCAAACCCTCACACAGCCCCATCTATGGGAAAAATAAAAAGCAAAACCTCACACAGCCCCATCTACGGGAAAAATAAGAAGCAAAACCTCACACAGCCCCATCTACGGGAAAAATAAGAAGCAAAACCTCACACAGCCCCATCTACGGGAAAAATAAGAAGCAAAACCTCACATAGCCCCATCTACGGGAAAAGTAAGAAGCAAAACCTCAGACAGCCCCATCTACGGGAATATAAAAAGCTGCAAGTCTCTGAAAATGACAACACAAACCAATTTTTTTTTTACATAATTCAGTTTTAAAACATATATATATATATATATATATATATATATATATATATATATATATATATGCTTGGTATCAGTGAAATCGTACTGATCTGAATAATTATACTGTCTGGCTGTGTTTTCTTTATCAGTCCACCTGAATGATAGCTGACTACAGTTGTGTCCTCATTAGTTCCAGCAGTAACTGGAGAGAATGGAGATAGAGTGAAAATAGATGGATAGATAGGTACGTGATTGATAAATAGATAGATAATAGATAGATAGATGATAGATAGATATATAGATAGATAATAGACAGATGATAGGTAGATAATAAATAATAGATTGATAATATATAAATAGATATATGATGGATATGTTAAGTACTTACAGGCTTATATTCATGATAGATTGTCTGTAGACTTTTATTGGGATATGTTTTCTTAATTCCATCGTCCTGCATCTCGAACCCTGCATTGTCCATGTTGTCGGACCTGTGAGTTGTCGGATGCAGCCCGTGCTCTGTGTGCAGCAGCTCTGCCTCCTCCGGGCACCGCACAGCCTTATATATCTGCAGCACAAGGAAACAAGTGCTACAGAGGCGTCAGGTATGGGGCAGAGCAGGAGGTGCCGGCAGGTCACCTCACCTCCAGAGCTGCAGTTCCTCAATAAAGAGCCCATGACTCATTCTCCTAATCTGTCACAAAACACAACAGGAAAACTTAAGAAATCCAACATTGATCACTTCATAAGAAATTTCACATGAGCTATCAGGAGGACTGTGTACATAGAAGGGTCAGAGAGAGCAGCCCTGCATCAGCCAGAGAGAAGCCTGCAGTGTCCCTGTGTGTAGTGGAGAGGAGCCTGACATGTGCAGTGTATGCACCATATACACCATGTGTATATATATAAATATATATATATATATATATATATATATTTATATATATATATATATATATATATATATATATATATATATATATATATATATATATTTATCTTTTACTTTTTAAAAATTACAAAAAGGAAAATGGGCAAATGCAAAAGTTTGGGCACCCTTGGAGATTTGTGTGCTCGGTTAGGTTTTACCAAGGTTTCAGACCTTAAAGGGCCACTGTCACCCCCTCCAGCCGTTATAAACTAAAAGAGCCACCTTGTGCAGCAGTAATGCTGCATTCTAACAAGGTGCCTCTTTTAGTTTTTGGTGCATGTATTCCCAAAATAAAGCTTTTTATAACTTCTTCAAAATACCTGTCTTTGGCCAGGGAGGCAGGTCGCCGCCCCCATCGCGCTGTTTTTGCATGAAATCCGGCGCCTGCGCTGTGTAGTACTGTCTGGTGCAGGCGCAGTGAGCTCTGGCCGTCTGACGTCACAGCCATGGCTTGCAGACTGCGTCTGTGCGGCCAGTGCGGCCACCCACCTTGTGAATCCCAGCCCCGCAGTGTGTTATGCATTATGCAGAGTGCGGGGCTGGGATTCACAAGCAGAGCGGCCGCACAGGCACAGTCTGCAAGCCTGGCTGTGACGTCAGACGGCCAGAGCTCTCTGCTCCTTCACCAGACAGTACTACACAGCGCAGGCGCCGGATTTCATGCAAAAATAGCGCGATGGGGCGGCGCCCGGCGCCCCTGAAGATTTGAGTGACGGCAGTGTGGCGTTTCAAGCAGGGGGGTGAGGACCTGCCTCCCTGGAGAAAGACAGGTATTTTGGAGAAGTTATTAAAAGCTTTATTTTGGGAATACATGCTCCAAAAACTAAAAGAGCCACCTTGTTAGAATGCAGCATTACTGCTGCACAAGGTGGCTCTTTTAGTTTATAATGGCTGGAGGGGGTGACAGTTGCCCTTCAATTGGTCTATTAGGGTTATGCTTTGTTCTTCACTATCATCGTTAGGAAAGGACAGGTGATGCAAATTTCCCAGCTTTATAAAAACCCAGCCTCCTCTAACCCTGTGCCAAAAAACAGCAGCCATGGGTTCTTCTAAGCAGCTGCCTAGCACACTGAAAATGAAGATGGTGAAGGCCTTAAAGCAGGAGAAGGCTATAAGAAGATGGCAAAGTGTTTTCAAGTTGCTCTTCCCTTAGTTCGAAATGTAATTAAGAAAAGGCAGTTACCAGGAACAGTGGAGGTCAAGATAAGGTCGGGAAGACCAAGCAAAATTTCACAGAGAGCTGCTCATAGGATTGCTAGAGAGGCAAAGCAGAACCCCGGCTTCACTGCAAAAGACCTTCAGAAAGATTTAACTGACTCTGGAGTTGTGCTATATTATTCTACTGTTCAGAGACACCTGCACAAATATAGCCTTCATGGAAGAGTCATCAGAAGAAAACCTCTCCTGCGTCCTCACCATAAAGTTCAGCATCAGAAGTATGCAAAAGAACATCTAAACAAGCCTGATGCATTTTGTAAACAAGTCCTGTGGACCGATGAGGGCAAAATAGAACTCTGGCCACAATGATGAAAGGAATGTGTGGAGAAAAAAGGGCACAGAATTACAGGAAAAGAACATCTCACCAACCATTAAGCATGCATCAAGGAAGGATGGCTTCTACAAATGGATAATGAACCTAAACACGCGTCAAAATCCACAATATACGACCTCAAAAGGCGCAAGATGAAGGTTTTACGATGTCTCTGACAGTTCCCTGATCTGAACATCATTGAAAATCTGTGGCTAGTCCTCAAAATAGCAGAGGATGCAAGACAACCCAGGAATCTCACAGAACTAGAAGAGTTTTCCAAGGAAGAATGGATGGAAATCCCTCAAACAAGAATTGAAAGACTCTTGTCTGGCTACAAAAAACGTTTACAAACTGTGATACTTGCAAAAGGGGGTGCTACTAGGTACTAACCATGCAGGGTGCTGAAACTTTTGCATCTGCCCAATTTCCATTTTGTAATTTTTAAATTGTAAAAGATGAAAACAAAATTTTTTTGTTTTTTTTGTCTAAAATACAAAGGAAATGTGTCATCTACAAGTTAAACCTTTTAGAGATCATTTCATCTTCAACTTGCTTAACTGTTCACTATAACAGTAGTATTAACCATGGGTGCCCAAACTTTTACACACCACTGTATGTGGATTTACTACATGAAAGTGATGGAGTTCAACATAAAAAATGACTTTATCAAGAGCAATAAGTTTTTACCATACTTGCAATTTCTTTCCTCAGCAGAGTATCACTTGTGACTAGTGTTGAGCATTCCGATACCGCAAGTATCGGGTATCGGCCGATATTTGCGGTATCGGAATTCCGATACCGAGTTCCGATACTTTCAGTATATCGGATACCGGAATTGGAAGTTCCCATAATTCACAGAGCCAGAATTCAGCCAATGAGGACTAATTAGAAGTGTGGGCACATCCTGTTCTGCATGGTAGGCATGTAACTCCTGGCATGGCTGTGATTGGTTGCTGAAATGATGTCATGATGCAGTATAAAAGTCACCGCCGGCATTTTGGGTTCACTCTGCTGTGAATTCAGTTAGGGACAGGACGCTGTGTTCTGACTGAGGGCCAGTTTAGAGATAGCGATTTGCTTCATTGTGCTTTACCCAGGCTAATTTAGCAACCGCTGTGTGAGAACCTTTTTTTTTGCCTTGCAGCGCTGTTCATGGCTGTCTGCAAGGTGTCTGTGTGAGTGCAGCTCACTCTGTAGTCCGGTCTGCAGCCACCGCTGGTTGTAGTCAGCTCAGGGTGCATCACTGCCTCATACCGTTCCATTGTCCGTTTTTCAAATAGTGCAGCCTGCTGCACATTTTTTCAAATTTATCCTATTAGTGGCTTTCCATCCATATCCTGCTAGATTGTGGAAATACACTATATAGGATTACATAGAGGAGCTTTTTTGGCCTTGCAGCGCCGTTTACGGCTGTCTGCACGGTCTCCGTGTGAGTGCAGCTCACTCTGTAGTCTGTTCTGCCGCCACAGCCGGTTGTAGTCAGCTCAGGGTGCGTTACTGTCTCATACCGTTCCATTGTCCATTTTTCAAAAAGTGCAGCCTGCTGCACATTTTTTCAAATTTATCCTATTAGTGCCTTTCCATCCGTATCCTGCTAGATTGTGGAAAAACACTATATAGGACTACATAGAGGAGGTTTTTTTTGCCTTGCAGCGCCGTTTACGGCTGTCTGCACAGTCTCCATGTGAGTGCAGCTCACTCTGTAGTCTGTTCTGCCGCCACAGCCGGTTGTACTCAGCTCAGGGTGCGTCACTGCCTCATACCGTTCCATTGTCCGTTTTTCAAAAAGTGCAGCCTGCTGCACATTTTTTCAAATTTATCCTATTAGTGGCTTTCCATCCGTATCCTGCTAGATTGTGGAAAAACACTATATAGGATTACATAGAGGAGCTTTTTTGGCCTTGCAGCGTCGTTAACGGCTGTCTGCACGGTCTCTGTGTGAGTGCAGCTCACTCTGTAGTCTGTTCTGCGGAAAAAACAGTTAATAAAGTTCACCAAACACTCCACTTTAGAGTTGTGTAGGCCACATTAGCTCATATTAAAGTCTAGTCCACACTTGATAAAATTAGTGTTCCTTATACCTGTTGGCAGCTGTTCAGGAATAAGCACACTAAGCCCTTAGTACTTTTCTGCCTATCTTTATCAGTCTACCAAGATGAAGAAGGCAGGGAGTAAGGCACATGGGCGTGGGCGTGGAGGTGGAGCAGGGAGAGGACGTGGGGATTCTTTGCCTGCTGCGGGCACCGGTGACTTATCATCCCCCAGTTTTAGCAGGGAACAGTCCTTCATGCGCAGCTTTGTCGGAGCTCGCCGTGCCCCGCTGCTGCGGGACGAACAAACTGAAGCCGTTGTCGGATGGATGGCAGCTAACGCATCGACTTCAATTACTGCCACATGCTCTCAGGCACAGAGCACTGAAGAGCACCCATCTGTCTCTTCACCACCTGCCAAATTGCCCAGGCAGACAGAGAGCCCAGGACAGGAGCCGTCTCTACTTCTGGTCTCTGAATCTCTTGGCTTGGAAAGAGGGGGCCAGCCAAGCAGCATTGGAGAAATGGAAGAAGAGGCAGTATGCAGTGATGCCCAACAGCTTTTTCTCTCTGATTCTGAAGAGACGGGTGGGCCAGTGCCTCCGGTCAGCACACCTCAGTACGTACGCATCTGATGAGACTCAGGTGACACTTTCTGGTGCGTACTGTGCTGCCGACACTACCCAGGAGAAGCAGTTGGTGGAAGAGGGTAGTGTAAATGATGAGGTCCTTGACCCATCATGGCGTGAAGTACAGGAAGGTGGTGGGAGCAGCTCTGAGGAAGAGATTCCCGAACGGGCCAAAGAGAGAGAGGGAGGGGGAAGACTGTGGTGCCTGTAGCCTCCACTTTGGCACTCGTTATGAGCATGCCTCTTCCAAATCCAAAACGGGCGCTCCCAAGACTTGCAGTGCCTGGTCCTTTTTTGACACAGTTGCAGATGACATTTGCTTTGTCAAATGCAAGGTGTGTCATCAGAAAGCCAAAAGAGGGAAAAGAGTCAGCAACCTCAATACCACAAATATGTAGAAACATGTGCGGACCAAGCACGCAGTGGAGTTACAAAAACTCACTGAAGACCTAGGCCAACCTACAGCGGCACCTACCACCACTTCAGCTTGTGTTGTTGCCTCTTCCTCCACCTCACACACAGCTGGTTCGGCTTCCTCACAGGATCGCCATGGAAGAACCTCTGGCACTGTTGTCCAGAGACCCAGTGTAATTCCACCCACAGCACCACGTTCCCAGTCATCCTCACACTCCCAGCCCAGTCTACAGCCATCGGTAGCACAGGCATGGGAGAAAAGGCAGCCATTCTCGGCAAACCACCCCCGAGCACAGGCTCTGAATGCTGGCATTACAAAACTACTGTCCCTTGAAATGCTGTCATTCAGGCTAGTGGAGACTGACAGCTTCTGTAACTTGATGGCATTGGCAGTCCCACAATACAACGTGCCCAGCCGCTTTTATTTCAGCAGGCAAGCCGTCCCTGCCCTGCAAAAGCATGTGGAGGGAAACATTAAACATGCGCTACTAAACGCCATCAGAAGCAAGGTCCACCTCACCACCGATGCGTGGACCAGTCACCATGGACAGGGACGATACCTTTCCCTCACTGCCCATTCGGTAAATGTTGTGGAGCCGGGTACAGATCGTGAGAGTGGCACTGTACGTTTTCTGCCAACTCCAAGGATTGCAGGAATCCAGTCTGTACACATTGACTCCTACTCATACTCCAGTTCCTCAGAATCAGCGCTGCAGGAGCCGTCACAGTCCACCTCCACATGGACCCATGAACGTTTACCTGTTATGACCGACATGAGCACAGCCGTGGCCAAACGTCAACAGGCCATATTGAAATTAATTTCTTTGGGGAATCGAAGCCACACAGTGCATGAGCTCTGGAATGCCATCAAGCAGGAGAGCGACATGTGGTTTGTGCCAGCGAATCTCCAGCCAGGCATGGTAGTGTGTGACAATGGCTGAAATCTGGTGGCAGCTCTGGCCCTAGGCAAACTCACTCACATCCCATGTCTGGCACATGTGCTCAACTTGGTCGTTCAGAGTTTTTTGAGGGACTATCCAGATCTTGATGCACTGCTGCACAAGGTCCGCCTAGAGTGTGCTCACTTGTGTCGTTCCAGCATGGCAAGATTGCGCATTTGCAGCTCTCCAGCTCCGATTCCGCCTTCCGGAACATCGCATCATATGTGACCTACCCACCAGGTGGAATTCCACGTTACATATGTTGGAACGGTTGTGTGAGCAGCAGCCAGCAGTAATGGAGTACCAGCTGCATCAGGCGCAAAGAAGTCACACTCCGCTCCGTTCAGACTTCACAACCACTGAGTGGGCCACTATGAAGGATGTCTGCCAGGTTTTGCGTGCCTTCGATGATTCCATGCGGATGGCGAGTGCAGATGATGCACTAGTCAGCATGACTGTCCCCCTTATCTACCTGCTTGAAAGAACATTGCAAGTGATGTTGTGGAAGAGGTGGAGGATGAGGAGTCACCAATTCCATCTGCTTCTGGAAAGTCAGCGCAACGTGGTTCCTCACAAAGGCCTAGGCAGGGGACACTTTGTGAGGAGGATGAGGAGGAGTCAATGGAGGAGGAAGACATCTGTCCAGAGGAGGGAGTTACACAATTCTCCAGTAGTCAGTGTGTAGAGCGAGGGTGGGGTGATGCAGAGCAGGCAGAGATCACGCCTCAAGCAGGGGACAGCGTTTCTTGGCCAGTTGGCAGTCTGCAGCACATGGTTGATTTCATGCTGCAGTGCCTGAGAAACGACCGCCGCATCGCCCACATTCTCAACACGGCAGATTATTGTGTGTACACCCTCCTAGATCCTGGCTACCGGGACAACTTACAAAGCCTCATTACACCGTTGAACCGGGAGCGTAAAATGCGGGAGTACCAAGACACACTGGTGAATTCCATCATCTTCTCCAGTCCAACTGAGAGCAGTGCTGCTAGTGCTTTACAAAGCAGCTCAGTGCGTCCAGGCAGTGGAGGAGGCTCTGCACAAAGAGGGAGCAGAAGCAGTGCCTCTGCCCAAGGCAAGACCAGTATGGCCCAACTGTGGCACAGTTTTGTGTGCCCGCCACAAATGTCTACACCATCACAGATGGCTCCAGTCAGCAGGAGGCAACATTTCCGTCAGACTGTGACAGACTACATGTCTTGCCCTCTCAGTGTACTCCCAGACGGCTCTTCCCCCTTCAAGTTTTGAGTCTCTAAGCTGGATACATGGCCAGAGCTTAGCCAGTATGCATTGGAGGTGCTGGCTTGCCCTGCTGCTAGTGTATTATCGGAACACATCTTTAGTGCCGCAGGTGGTGTACTAACAGACCGTCGCATGCGACTATCCTCCGATAACGTTGACCGGCTTACTTTCCTGAAAATGAACAAGGCCTGGATCTCGCAGGAATTTGCCACTCCTCTTCCTGATTAAATAATTAGGTGACTGTCTACGTTATCCAGGTCTCCTGTTGTGTTCATCTTTCTACCACCTGAACTTTAATTCCTGGGCTCCAACACCGCCAGTTGAGGCTCAGAAGTGCCGTCTGCACAGTCAACACATGACCCAGTGTTCTTGGGTTTCAGTAACGTCAGCTGATCCCCAGCTGTATTTCCGGCAATGTGTCCTGCTACCTCCACGCTGACACTACAACAGAAATTTATGGGAACCTGCCCCCCCCCCAGGCGTTTGTTACTGAAAGAGCCACCTTGTGCAGCAGTAATGCTACACAAGGAAAAGGTAGCTCTTTTAGTTATGCTCCTTGCACCCACTGAACTTAACACTTATAAAATGTGTCCCCTCATACCTTTAAACCGTCCCAGAGGTGGGACTTTCCTTCGTAATGAGATGCAACACAGCCGTCATTGCTACCCCCTTGGTGCCATGAGCCGCCTCCTCAGCGTTGTTTGAATCTGTTCCGGAGCCTGCGCTGTTATGTTAAACCTTGGCCATGCGCAGTTAGCGCTGCCCGTCTTCTGACATCATTTGTTGTCAGGCTGACTGCGCCTGTGCGGCCGCGCTGACCGAGATCCCGCCTCGCAGTGTCTTCTGATTTCTTCACACTGCGGGGCTGGGATTCATGGGCATGTGCAGTGCATATCTTCACCTCAGGCTCTCAGTCATCTCCCTCCGCCTTCTTCAAACTGTGTGCCATCAGCTGATCCCTAATCGAATGCCACGGCCATGACGATGCACAGTCTGAAGAAGCCGGAAGGAGATGAGTGAGAGGCGAAGATATGCACTGTGCATGCCCATGAATCCCAGGCCCGCAGTGTGATTAAATCAGAAGACACTGCGAGGCGGGTTCTCAGGCAGCGCGGCCGCACAGGTGCAGTCAGCCTTACACCAAATGATGTCAGAAGATGGGCAGCACTAACTGCGCATGGCCAAGGTTTAACATAACAGCGCAGTCTACGGGACAGTTGCAAGCAACGCTGAGGAGGCAGCGCACGGCGCCAAGGGGGTAGTAATGACGGCTGTGCTGCGTCCCATTACAAAGGAAAATCCCAACACCTGGGACGGTTTCACGGTATCAGGGGACACATTTTATAAGTGTTTAGTTCTGCGTTTGCAAGGAGCATAAATAAAAGAGCCAACTTTTCTTTGTGCGGCATTAGTGCTGCACAAGGTGGCTCTTTCAGTTACAAATGCCTGGGGGGGGTTAAAGGTTCCCTTTCAACTTGCTCCAAGTAGGCCTCGGCCTACACTCTGCTCCTCCTGCATTCCCTGGGCTCCAACACCGCCAGTTGCTGCTCGGAAGTGCTGTCTGCACAGTCAACAGTTGCTCCTCTGTTATTGGGGTTCAGTAACGCCAGCTGCTCCCCTGCTGTGTGTGCGGCAATACCTCCAGTCTGCTCCTCCTGCATTCCCTGGGCTCCAACACCTCCAGTTGCTGCCCGGAAGTTCCGTCTGCACAGAGAAAAACACTCGCTCCTGTGTTAGTGGGGTTCAGTAATGTCAGCTGCTCCCCTGCAATGTGTCCGGCAATGTGTCCTGCAACCGCCACGCAGACACTACAACAGATATTTAAGAGAACCTGTCCCCTCCCCCCAGGCGTTTGTTACTGAAAGAGCTACCTTGTGCAGCAGTAATGCTGCACAAGGAAAAGGTGGCTCTTTTAGTTATGCTCCTTGCACCCGCTGAACTTAACACTTACAGTGGGGCAAAAAAGTATTTAGTCAGTCAGCAATAGTGCAAGTTCCACCACTTAAAAAAGATGAGAGGCGTCTGTAATTTACATCATAGGTAGACCTCAACTATGGGAGACAAACTGAGAAAAAAAAATCCAGAAAATCACATTGTCAGTTTTTTTATCATTTTATTTGCATATTATGGTGGAAAATAAGTATTTGGTCAGAAACAAAATTTCATCTCAATACTTTGTAATATATCCTTTGTTGGCAATGACAGAGGTCAAATGTTTTCTGTAAGTCTTCACAAGGTTGCCACACACTGTTGTTGGTATGTTGGCCCATTCCTCCATGCAGATCTCCTCTAGAGCAGTGATGTTTTTGGCTTTTCGCTTGGCAACACGGACTTTCAACTCCCTCCAAAGGTTTTCTATAGGGTTGAGATCTGGAGACTGGCTAGGCCACTCCAGGACCTTGAAATGCTTCTTACGAAGCCACTCCTTTGTTGCCCTGGCGGTGTGCTTTGGATCATTGTCATGTTGAAAGACCCAGCCACGTTTCATCTTCAATGCCCTTGCTGATGGAAGGAGGTTTGCACTCAAAATCTCACGATACATGGCCCCATTCATTCTTTCATGTACCCGGATCAGTCGTCCTGGCCCCTTTGCAGAGAAACAGCCCCAAAGCATGATGTTTCCACCACCATGCTTTACAGTAGGTATGGTGTTTGATGGATGCAACTCAGTATTCTTTTTCCTCCAAACACGACAAGTTGTGTTTCTACCAAACAGTTCCAGTTTGGTTTCATCAGACCATAGGACATTCTCCCAAAACTCCTCTGGATCATCCAAATGCTCTCTAGCAAACTTCAGACGGGCCCGGACATGTACTGGCTTACGCAGTGGGACACGTCTGGCACTGCAGGATCTGAGTCCATGGTGGCGTAGTGTGTTACTTATGGTAGGCCTTGTTACATTGGTCCCAGCTCTCTGCAGTTCATTCACTAGGTCCCCCCGCGTGGTTCTGGGATTTTTGCTTACCGTTCTTGTGATCATTCTGACCCCACGGGGTGGGATTTTGCATGGAGCCCCAGATCGAGGGAGATTATCAGTGGTCTTGAATGTCTTCCATTTTCTAATTATTGCTCCCACTGTTGATTTCTTCACTCCAAGCTGGTTGGCTATTGCAGATTCAGTCTTCCCAGCCTGGTGCAGGGCTACAATTTTGTTTCTGGTGTCCTTTGACAGCTCTTTGGTCTTCACCATAGTGGAGTTTGGAGTCAGACTGTTTGAGGGTGTGCACAGGTGTCTTTTTATACTGATAAGGCCGGAGACACACTGGTGCGAGAGACGGCCGAGTCTCGCTGGTTAAAAGCAAGCTGTGTCACCTGCACTCCGGAGCGGAGCGTGCGGCTCCATAGCAATACATGGAGCTGCACGCTCAGGTCCGGAATGCAGGTGCCACAGCTTGCTTTTAACCAGCGAGACTCGGCCGTCTCTCGCACCAGTGTGTCTCCGGCCTATCAAGTTTAAACAGGTGCCATTACTAGAGGTAATGAGTGGAGGAAAGAGGAGACTCTTAAAGAAGAAGTTGCAGGTCTGTGAGAGCCAGAAATCTTGATTGTTTGTTTCTGACCAAATACTTATTTTCCACCATAATATGCAAATAAAATGATAAAAAAACAGACAATGTGATTTTCTGGATTTTTTTTTCTCAGTTTGTCTCCCATAGTTGAGGTCTACCTATGATGTAAATTACAGACGCCTCTCATCTTTTTAAGTGGTGGAACTTGCACTATTGCTGACTGACTAAATACTTTTTTGCCCCACTGTATAAAATGTGTCCCCTTATACCGTGAAACCGTCCTGGAGGTGGAACTTTCCTTCGTAATGAGACGCAACACAGCCGTCATTCCTACCCCCTTGGCGCCGTGCGCTGCCTCCTCTTCGTTGTTTGAATCTGTCCCGTAGCCTGCGCTGTTATGTTAAACCTTGGCCATGCGCAGTTAGCAATGCCCGTCTTCTGACATCATTTGTTGTCAGGCTGACTGCGCCTGTGCGGCCGCGCTGCCTGATATCCCGCCTCGCAGTGTCTTCTGATTTATTCACACTGCGGGGCTGGGATTCATGGGCATGCGCAGTGCATATCCTCACCTCAGGCTCTCACTCATCTCCCTCCGCCTTCTTCAAACTGTGTGCCGTCAGCTGATCTCTAATCGAATGCCACGCCCGTGACGCCGCACAGTCTGAAGAAGACGGAAGGAGATGAATGAGAGGCGAAGATATGCCCTGCGCATGCCCATGAATCCCAGACCCGCAGTGTGATTAAATCAGAAGACACTGCGAGGCGGGATCTCGGGCAGTGCGGCCGCACAGGCACAGTCAGCCTGACACCAAATGATGCCAGAAGACGGGCATTGCTAACTGCGCATGGCCAAAGTTTAACATAACAGCGCAGGCTCCGGGACAGATTCAAACAACGCTGAGGAGGCGGCTCACGGCGCCAAGGAGGTAGGAATGACGGCTGTGTTGCGTCTCATTACAAAGGAAAATCCCACCTCCGGGATGGTTTCACGGTATCAGGGGACACATTTTATAAGTGTTTAGTTCTGCGTTTGCAAGGAGCATGAATAAAAGAGCCACCTTTTCATTGTGCTGCATTAGTGCTGCTCAAGGTGGCTCTTTCAGTTACAAACGCCTGGGGGGGTTAAAGGTTCCCTTTCAACTTGCTCCAAGTAGGCCTCGGCCTACACTCTGCTCCTCCTGCTTTCCCTGGGCTCCAACACCTCCAGTTGCTGCTCGGAAGTGCTGTCTGAACAGTCAACAGTTGCTCCTCTGTTATTGGGGTTCAGTAACACCAGCTGCTCCCCTGCTGTGTGTGCGGCAATCACTCTAGCCTGCTCCTCCTGCTGTCCCTGGGCTCCAACACTGCCAGTTGCTGCTCGGAAGTGCTGTCTGCACAGTCAACAGTTGCTCCTCTGTTATTGGGTTTCAGTAACGTCAGCTGATCCCCAGCTGTGTATCCGGCAATGTGTCCTGCGACCACCACGCTGACACTACAACAGATATTAAACTGCCTCGAGTGCAGGCCTCGGCCTACACTCTGCTCCTCCTGCTGTTCCTGGGCTCCAATACCGCCAGTTGCTGCCCGGAAGTGCTGTCTGCACAGTCAACACTTGCTCCTCTGTTATTGTGTTTCAGTAACGTCAGCTGATACCCAGCTGTGTATCCGGCAATGTGTCCTGCGACCGCCATGCTGACACTACAACAGATATTAAACTGCCTCAAGTGCAGGCCTCGGCCTACACTCAGCTCCTCCTGCTGTCCCTGGGCTCTAATACCGCCAGTTGCTGCCCGGAAGTGCTGTATGCACATGTAGCGCCCCCACTGCCGCAGGGCCGAGGGGTCCCCGGTATCGGGCCTCTGAATCTCTGCTTTGGGGGTTGTCACGGTGGCTAGACCCGGTCCGTGACCCTGCTGAGGGGCGCCCAATGAAAGGTGTGGGTGGTGATGCTGTATTGATGCGGGTCGCAGTAAATAACGAGGACACCAGGTTGCAGTCTCTTTACCTCTTTACTGAAGGCTTCAGGATCCTCAGTCCGGAATACGGTTAACCGGGCTGCGCAAGTCCGGCCGGTCCGATGGCACCTCCAGAGTTCCCTTTGCAGGTGGAAATCTGTGCCTACCTTCTAGCGCTTGTGTGTTGTGGTCCTCCCCTGCTGTGCTTACGGGATAGTCCCCACAACTGTTGTGTCTGTTTCTGAAGTTCCCTCACAACTCGATTATGATGTTCTGCTTCGTCCCCCCAGATGCTATGGAAAGGACGCACCCGTATGACGGGTAGGCTCGGAGCTCTTCCGGGACTCTAGTGTCTCCCCTCTCCAGTTGTTGCCCCCTATGTCTTCTTAGGTGAATTGAGTGAGACAGCCCACCTATAACTGACTGTCCTGCCGTAGGTTTGAAGTATTGCTTGGAGCCTAGTACTTCCTCGGCGTTCCGGCCACCGGCTGCGCGCCTCAGTAGGATGTTGCCTCGTCTTACAGCATGACTCCTACTGGTGTTTCTCCTTGTTGCGTTGATCTCGTTTCTCACTCAGCACAATAAACCTCGCTTCTTATCCTTTCTTGGGGTACCGCCGCGATCAAGTGCAGGCGCGGTCCCGTAACGTTCTCTCTGTTCGCTAGGCCTCTGTCAGGATCCCACCCCTGACAGTGACCCCCCTGAGTCTCTCCCCGCAACACCCTCTGCCACAGGATGTTGCCTGTTCGATTCCCAGTCAGCTTCTGTCTAACTTCCTATCTAACCCCCAGTTTTACCAGACTGTGAGGAGTGGCCTAATACATAGCGCCCTTAGCTCCCCCTGGAGGCCAGACTGTGAAGTGTATTGGTGTCTGTGATACCTGGTCAGGTGAACTCCTTCAGTGCCATCAGACGTACCATAGCCCCCCTTAGCGGCGGAGCATCAGTACTGCAACGAACAGGACTCTGGGGCGCTGCACACAGTCAACAGTTGCTCCTCTGTTATTGGGTTTCAGTAACGTCAGCTGATCCCCAGCTGTGTATCCGGCAATGTGTCCTGCGACCGCCACGCTGACACTACAACAGATATTAAACTGCCTCGAGTGCAGGCCTCGGCCTACACTCTGCTCCTCCTGCTGTCCCTGGGCTTCAACACCGCCAGTTGCTGCTCGGAAGTGCTGTCTGCACAGAGAAAAACACTAGCTCCTGTGTTAGTGGGGTTCAGTAACGCCAGCTGCTCCCCTGCTGTGTGTGCGGCAATCACTCAAGTCTGCTCCTCCTGCTGGCTCCAACACCGCCAGTTGCTGCCCGGAAGTGCCGTTTGCACAGTCAACACTTGCTGCCGTGTTATTGGGTTTCAGTAACGTCTGCTGATCCCCAGCTGTGTATCCGGCAATGTGTCCTGCGACCTCCACGCTGACACAACAACAGAAATTAAAGGGAACCTGTCCCCCCCCAGGCGTTTGTAACCGGAAGAGCCAACTTGTGCAGCACTAATGCTGCATTTGGACAAGGTGGCTCTTTCAGTTATTCTTCCTTGCACACACTGAACTTAACACTTATAAAATGTGTCCCCTCATACCGTGAACCCATCCCGGAGGTGGGACTTTCCTTCTTAATGAGATGCAGCACAGCCGTCATTCCTACCCCCTTGGCGCCGTTTGCCGCCTCCTCAGCGTTGTTTGAATCTGTCTCGGAGCCTGCGCTGTTATGTTATCCCTTGGCCATGCGCAGTTAGCGCTGCCCGTCTTCTGACTTTATTTGGTGTCAGGCTGGCTGCGCCTGTGCGGCTGCCCTGCCCGAGATCGAGACCCGCAGTGTCTTATTTATTCACACTGCGGGGCTGGGATTCATGGGCATGCACAGTGCATATCTTCGCCTCTCACTCATCTCCTTCCGCCTTCTTCAGACTGTGCGGCGTCACGGCCGTGGCATGTGATTAGGGATCAGCTGACGCCGTACAGTCTGAAGAAGGCGGAAGGAGATGAGTTAGAGAGGCGAAGATATGCACTGTGCAAGGCCATGAATCCCAGCCTCGCAGTGTGAATAAATCAGAAGACACTGCGGGGCCTGATTTCGGGCAGCGCGACCGCACAGGCGCAGTCAGGCTGACATCAAATGATGTGAGAAGATGGGCAGAGCTAACTGCGCATGGCCAAGGGATAACATAACAGCGCAGACTCCGGTACACAAACAAACAACGCTCAAGAGGTTGCGCCCGGCGCCAAGGGGGTATGAATGACAGCTGTGCTGCGTCTCATTAAGAAGGAAAGTCCCGCCTCCGGGACGGTTTCACGGTGTGAGGGGCCTAATTTTCTAAGTGTTTCGTTCAGCGTGTGCAAGGAGCATAATTAAAAGAGCCACATTTTCCTTGTGCAGCATTACTGCTGCACAAGGTGGCTCTTCTAGTTGCTAACGCCTGGGGTGTTAAAGGTTCCCTTTCAACTTGCTCCAATTAGGCCTCAGCCTACACTTTGCTTCTCCTTTATTCTCTGGGCTCCAACACCGCCAATTGCTGCTCAGAAGTGTCTTTGGCACAGGAGTCCCTCCTGCCCAGCCCGGTTCTAGCACGCCAGCTGTTTCCGGGTAGTGTCAAGGTCAGTTTGCCTCCAATACATTGTCCTGTTGTGTTGCAGTCGGGTTAGCCGACTCTATCGTGCCTGCAGTTTAGGTGCTTCCTATGTGGGCTGCGGGAACTGGCAATCAAGGCTGGTTCCATAGTGCCAATAGGACAAGCTCCCCCTGTAGGACTGTGGATTTTCGGTAACTACGGCCGGCTCGCGGCCTAGCAACTTTTGTTTTAACTGTGGACCTTCTGCTGCCTATCTGAGTTCCAGCACCATTACCTGGTTCTTAGGAAGACAATCTTGAATAGGTCCCCCTGGTTCCAGTACCATCAGCTGGTTCCGGGCAGAGCCTTTGGCTTAGGCACCTCCTTCTGGGTATCCGAGTTCCACCAACGTCAGGTGGTCCTTGGTAGTGCTTTCTGGCACAGGTACCTCCTGCTTAGTAACCGGGTTCCAGTAACGTCAGCTGGTCCTAGGTTGTTCCATTGGCTCTTGTACCTTCTGCTACCCATCCGGATTCCAGTACCATCAGCTGGTTCTCAACAGTGTCTTTTGCTCTTGTACCTTCTGCTCTCCATCCTGGTTCCAGTACCGTCAGCTGGTTCCGGGCAGAGCCTTTGGCTTAGGTGCCTCCTTCTGGGTATCCGAGTTCCACCAACGTCAGGTGGTCCTTGGTAGTGCTTTCTGGCATGGGTACCTCCTGCTTAGTAACCGGGTTCCAGTAACGTCAGCTGGTCCTCGGTAGTTCCATTGGCTCTTGTACCTTCGGCTACCCATCCGGGTTCCAGTACCGTCAGTTGGTTCTCGGCAGTGTCTTTGGCTCTTGTACCTTCTGCTCCCCATCCTGGTTACAGTACCGTCAGCTGGTTCTGGGCAGCGCCTTTGGCTTAGGTGCCTCCTACTGGGTATCCGAGTTCCACTGTCAGGTGGTCCTTGGTAGTGCTTTTTGGCATGGGTACCTCCTGCTTACTAACCAGGTTCCAGTACCGTCAGCTGGTCCACAGTAGTTCCATTGGCTCTTGGACCTTCGGGTAGCCATCCGGGTTCCAGTACCGTCAGCTGGTTCTCAGCATTTCCTCAGCCTTCTTGTACCTTCTGCTACATTTCCAAGTTCAAGACCCTAAAGATGACAACCCTGAAGACCACCCCTAAGACGACGACGACCCCAGAGACGACGACTCCTGAGACGACAACCCTGGAGACGACGACCCTGAAGACCACCCCGAAGACGACGACCCCGGAGACGACAACCCTGGAGACGACGACCCTGGAGACGATGACCCGGAAGACCAAGAAGCAGAAGAATAAGAAGCTGCAGAACAAAGAGCAGAAGAACATTAAGCATAAGACTAAAAATCAGAGCAAAAGATATTATCTAAATTATAAGCAGAAGAAGACTAAGCAGTGTATGGGGGTGAGTCAGTTCCTCCTCGTGGTGCCCCTGGAAAAAACCTGCTGCTGTAGGCCAAACTGAATACGGACAAATCCTGTTGTAACTCTTTTGTGACAGGCAGAAAGGAAGGTGTAATCTTCAAACTTTTATAGATAACAACTACAGGAATGCCTGTCACAAATAAGAATATGATGAAGAAGTAGAATATGAAGAAGAATAATAGTTTAATAAAAAGAATATGAAGAATGTAACAAAAAAGAATAATAGGAAGAAGGTGAAGAAGAAGATGAATAAGGTGAAGAAGAAGTTGATGTAAAAGATGCTGCTGCTGAGGATGATGAAGAAGAAAGTGTCGGAGAAGTAAAAAAGAAGGTGAAGAGCATGGAATTAGTGAAATATCAATATCTGACAAAATATAAAAAATCTTAACATAGTCAATATCTTTGTAACTCCGAACATCTTAAAAAAAAAAATAATAATTCCTGCTATTCCATTTGATTGGGCTAAACCTCTATGCCTTCAATGTCTCCTCCACGCCCCCCAATACATCCTACATTATTCTTAGTTGTTTTCCTTCAAGTAGAATGAACCTACAAGGAAAGAAAGGGTTTATTTTAATTCCGATATTTTGGTCCCATTGACTTGCATTGGTATCGGGTATCGGTATCGGCGATATCCGATATTTTTTGAATATTGGCCGATCCAATACGATACCGATACTTTTCAATATCGGAAGGTATCGCTCAACACTACTCGTGTCTGTTGCTTCTCCCTGATGTAACGTTCCTCAGAAATCTTTCTAGAAGGTCAAGACAATTACTGGGAGGCAAGGATTCTCTTTCTTCCATGTAGAACTGACTTTGAGATGTTGGAGGCTTTCTTGGCCCATTTTCCATCCTTTCCATAGCTTCACCATGGGACGGAGATCGGTGTTACTACTTGGCCGGTTCATGACTGTCATGATGCAAGGACCACTTTCTGCTAAGCTTCTGGCAGATAGTCTCATATTACCATCCAGTACAAGAACTCAAAGTAGATCTCCAACACCTTGCTTTATACTGCTGGCACCACCTTCTTTGAGTTTCTTTGGTTTTTGATAGTCATGTCTTCTGGTGAGACATTACTCCAGAAGACCATCAGAGTGCCTAGACCCTAGCCAAGGTTACTGGACAATAATTGATAATTGTATGACTTAATATTGAGCAGAATTGCATATGCTGACATCCCCTATATTCAGTACCAACCAAGACATAGCCACTTACATACAATATGAGCCCCCACATAGCCCCTACATATAATGAATCCCCACATAGCCCCTGTATACAATATGAGCTGCCACATAGCCCCTATATACAATATGAGTCCCCTCATAGCCCCCTACATACAATATGAGCCGCCACATAGCCTCCTATATACAATAGGAGCCCAACATAGCCCCTACATATGAGTCCCCACATAGCCCCTATATACAATATGAGCCCCCGCATAGCCCCCTAAATACAATATGAGCCTCCACATTCCCCTATATACAGTATGAGCCCCATATAGCCCCTACATACAATATGAGCCAACACATAGACCCCTATATACAATATGAGCTCATACAGACCCCTATATACAATATGAGCCCATGTAGCCCCCTCTATACAATATGAGCCACCACATAGACCCCTATATACAATATGAGCCCACATAGACCCCTATATACAATATGAGCCCACATAGCCCCCTATATACAATATGAGCACCACACAGCCACCTACATACAATATGAGCCACCACATAGCCCCTACATACAATATAAACATCCACATAGCCCTCTACATACAATACGAGCCCCCACATAACCCCCTCAATCAACAATCAAAGGAATCATCCTATGGGGATCTTATACATGTAAACCATAACAAAAAAACCCTTTAAAAATTCTCTTTTTTTAGTTAGTTTAAAAACCCAATATATAAAAACATAAATGCGCACATCACACAGAAAACCAGTGATATAAAAAAGAGCAGAAATGAGGGGAGACAGGGATTAAGGTTTGCCCTTCATAAATCCCTTCCTGACAGCGGAGGTTTGCACCCTAAGTTGTATAGGTATAGCACCCCCTCTCCTCACCAACTGCCCCTTGTCAGGAGGAATGGGCCCAAATTCCGACCAACTATTGTTAGAAGCTTGTGGAAGGAGATCCCAAACGTTTCACCCAAGTCATTCAGGTTAAGGACAATGGCACAAATACTAATGAAACGGATGGAAACTTTTGACTTTGCAGTAAGTAATAAAAATGCCTTAGAACGTTCTCTCTCTCTCATTATTCTGCATTTTGAAAATATTAATAATTATGGTAATTCTAATTGATCTAAAACGGGAAAGGATTATTCTGATTTCATGTCAGATATTGAGAAAAACATGCAGATGTGTATTTTTATTATTATTTTATTATTATTATTATTATACATTTTTATAGCGCCATTTATTCCATGGCGCTTTACATGTGAAAAAGGGGCATATATAGACAAATACATTAAACATGATCCAAAACAAGGCACACAGGGACAGAAGGATGGAGGACCCTGCCCGCGAGGGCTCACAGTCTGCAGGGGATGGGTGAGGATACACTAGGGGAGGGAAGAGCTGGTTGTGTGGCAGTTCAGTAGGTTGAGGATCACTGCAGGCTGTAGGCTTGTCGGAAGAGTTGAGTCTTCAGGTTCTTTTTGAAGGTTTCTATGGTAGGCGAGAGTCTGATGTGTTGTGGTAAAGAGTTGCAGAGTATGGGGGAAGCACGGGAGAAGTCTTGGATGCGGTTGTGGAAAGAAGAGATGAGAGGGGAATAGAGAAGGAAATCTTGAGAGGATCGGAGGTTGCGTGTAGGTAAGTACCGGGAGACCATGTCACAGATGTATGGAGGAGACAGGTTGTGGATGGCTTTGTATGTCATTGTAAAGGTTTTGAACTGGAGTCTCTGGGCGATGGGAAGCCAGTGAAGGGCTTGGCATAGGGGACAGGCTGGGGAATAGCGGGGAGACAGGTAGATTGTCACGCCGCTCCTGCAGCCCTGCCAGCAGCTCCGCCCCCCACTTGCCGGCATACTTACCCTCTCCGGCGTGCTCCTCTTGCAGGCACGTGTTCTCCCTTCTTCTCATCCTGATGCACCGCAGCTTCCTGGTGTCCGTCGGCTGCGCGTGCGCACTCCGTCTCCCTCTGCGCACGCGCACTTCCTCTGTGACGTACTGGCACGCTGCTCCTCCTCTCTATGGCCTGGAGGACCCTGACCCAGAAGTCCTCCTGCACACCATGTATTTAAGGTATGCCCTTCCTCTGATCCTTGCCTGATTGTCATTTGTCCTCATTTGACCCAGGTCCCTTCGAACCTTGCTCTGTCCTGAGCGTTCGTTATACTCTGCCTGTCCTGTGTTTCTGCCGTACCTTGCTCTGTCCTGTGCGTCCATCTTACCCTGGCTGTCTTGTGTTTCCGTCATACCTTGCTCTGTCCTGAGCATCCATCATACTCTGCCTGTCCTGTGTTTCCGCCGTACCTTGCTCTGTCCTGAGCGTCCATTATACCTTGCCAATCCTGTGTGTCCGCCACATCCTGCCTGTCCTGTGTTTCCACCATACCCTGCCCCCTGCCTGTCCGGTATTACCGCCATACCCAGTGTTGTGAATTCCATTCTCGGGCTCCCTCCTGTGGTCATGAATGGTACTTTGGTGAGTTCTGTCCTTGGACACCCTCTGGTGGCTTTGAGTGGAACTGCTGATCTTTGAGGTTGGCTTTCTCAGCTGCCCTCGTTTATTGCTTATGCTGGCTTCCTATTTAACTCTGCTTAGATCGTTAGTTCATGCCAGCTGTCAATGTCTCAGTACTGGTTCAGATCTCACTTGGATTTCTCAGATGACCTGTCTACTCCAGCAGAAGCTAAGTCCCTGCTAGTTCATTTGCTGTTCATTGGTTTTTGAATATATTTCTCAGTACATGCTATGTTTCTAGTCCAGCTTGCTATAATGATATTTCCTTGCTAGCTGGAAGCTCTGGGGTGCAGAGTTGCACCTCCATACCGTGAGTCGGTGTGGAGGTCCTTTTGCACACTCTGCGTGGTTTTTTTGTAGTTTTTATTACTGACCGCATAGTTCCCTTTCCTATCTTCTGTCTATTTAGAAAAGATTCGGCCTCCTTTGCTAAAATCTGTTTCATTCCTGTGTTTTTCACTTCCCTCTTAACTCACAGTCAATATTTGTTGGGGGCTACCTTTACTTTGGGGAATTTCTCTGAGGCAAGGTAGGCTGCTATTTCTATCTTTAGGGGTTGTTAGCTCTTAGGCTGTGAAGAGGCGTCTAGGGAGAGTTAGGCACGCTCCACGGCTATTTCTAGTGTGTGTGATAGGATTAGGGATTGCGGTCAGTAGAGTTACCACCTCTTCAGAGCTTGTCCCAGGTTTTACATTTTAACCATCAGGTCATTCCGGGTGCTCCTAACCACCAGGTCCATAACAACCCAGTCCGTCTTGGGCGTCCGCCATATCCAGTCTGTCCTGGGCGTCCGTCATATTCTACCAAATCTTAGTCTCAGTCATTGCTAATCCTCCCTGTGTCTCCGTCATAGTCAGTGCTGCTTCTTTTCCGCTCCTACTTCCTGTCCCTGGGTATCAGCTTCTGCGGCAATAGTCTCCCTCGGGCCTGCCCCTAACACTCCCTGTATTGGGGGTGGTCCACCAGGCCAGCTCACCCGTGGGAAGTTCGTAGTCATGGATCTGTGGGTCCACTTTAGGAGTTCCTAAAGCTGTGACATAGATTAGTTGGGCAGCAGAGTGTAGGATGGATTGGAGTGGTGCCAGAGTGCTAGAGGGGAGGCCAGAGAGTAGGAGGTTGCAGTAGTCAAGGCGGGAGATGATAAGGGCATGCACTAGTGTTTTTGTAGTTTCATGGTCAAGGAATGCGCGGATCCGGGAAATATTTTTGAGTTTGAGATGGCAGGAGGAGGCAAGGGCTTGGATATGTGGCTTGAAAGAGAGGGCAGAGTCGTGGATCACTCCTAGGCACCGGGCGTGTGGGACTGGGGAAAGTGAGCAATCATTGACATTGATGGATAAGTCTGGTGGAAGGGTAGAGTGAGATGGGGGAAAGATGATGAATTCTGTTTTGTCCATGTTCAGTTTTAAAAAGCGAGTAGAAAAGAAGGCCGAGATAGCAGACAGTCAGTGTGGGATTCTGGTAAGTAAGGAGGTGAGGTCAGGTCCAGATAGGTACATCTGCGTATCATTGGCGTAGAGATGATACTGCATACCGTGGGATTCTATGAGCGGTCCCAGGCCGAAAATGTAGATGGAGAAAAGTAGGGGTCCTAGAACAGAGCCTTGAGGAACACCGACAGACAAGGGGCGAAGTGAGGAGGTGGTGTGGGGGAGGGAGACACTGAATGTTCGGTCTGTCAAATATGACGAGATCCAGGATAGGGCCAAGTCTGTGATACCAAGAGATGAGAAGATCTGTAGCAGAAGGGAGTGGTCCACAGTGTCAAAGGCAGAGGACAGGACGAGGAGAAGGAGGACAGAATAGTGTCACTTGCTCTTGGCAGTTTGTAGGTCATTGGTGACCTTAGTTAGGGCAGATTCAGTTTGAGTGATGGGGTCAGAAGCCAGATTGTAACCGGTCAAAAAGGGAGCCGGAGGAGAGGTGGAAGAACAGTTCAAGATGGACGTGTTGTACCAGTAATTTTGAGGCAAAAGGGAGATATCGGGCGATAGCTAGACACAGAGGATGGGTCGAGGGAGGGCTTTTTGAGGATGGGTGTTATCTTGGCATGTTTGAAGTATGAGGGGAAGATACCTGTTGTGAGTGAGAGGTTGAAGAGGTGTGTTAGGGTTGGGATGAAAACCATGGCAAGGTTAGGGATGAAGTGAGAGGGGAGCAGGTCAAGCGTGCAGGTGGTGAGGTGTGATCTTGACAGGAGAGTGGAGAGCTGATCTTCTGCCATGGTGGAGAAGCTGGTTTTGGAGGAACAGGGTTGAGCAGCTAAGAGGGGCATTGGGCTCTGGGGGCCAAAGCTTTCACTGATCGTATCTATCTTCTGTTTAAAGAAAAAGTCAAAGTCTTCTGCAAAAATGAGAGGGGAGGGAGGGGGTGCGGGTGGACAGAGTAGAGAATTGAAAGTGGTTTAGGGTTGTGAGACAGGGAGGATATGAGAGATAAGAAGTAAGTTTGTTTTGCGACAGTGAAAGTGGACTTGAAGCTGGTGAGGGACTGCTTGTATGCGATGAAGTGCTCGGCAGAGCGGGATCTCTTACATCTCTGCTCAGCGACCCTGGAAGCCTGTCTCAGTTCTTTGGTCAGGCTGGTCAGCCAGGGCTGCCTGTTGATTGTACAAGTTTTGCTATGCATGAGGCGGGTGGCCGAATCGAGTGTAGCTGTTATTGTGGTGTTATAAAAAGTGGCATCTGTGTCGTGGAGGGAGGCTATGTCAGTAAGAGGGAGAAGGGACTCAGAGAGTGATTGTAAGTAGTGTTGAGCGATACCTTCCGATATTGGGAAATATCGGATTGGATCGGACCGATACCCCAAAAATATCAGGTATCGCCGATACCAAAACCGGAAACCAATGCAAGTCAATGGGACACAAATATCAGAATGAAAATAAGCCCTTTCTTTCCTTTGCACATCCAATTCCAGAGGGGGGAACGAGTGTGGGCGGTGCGTGGGCGGAGACTGTGTCTGTGTGTGTGGGCGGGGTCTGTGTGGGACTGTGAGGGGTCTGTGCGGGCCTGCCAGGGGTCTGTATGAGCCTCTCGGGGGTCTGTGCGGGCCTGACGGGGCCTGTATGGGCCTCTTGGGGGTCTGTGGGGGCCTGCCGGGGCCTGTTCGGGCCTCTCGGGGGTCTGTGCGGGCTGCCGGGGGTCTGTGCGGGCCTGCCGGGGGTCTGTATGGGCCTCTCGGGGGTCTGTGCGGGCTGCCGGGGGTCTGTGCGGGCCTGCCGGGGGTCTGTATGGGCCTCTCGCGGGTCTGTGCGGGCTGCTGGGGGTCTGTGCGGGCCTGCTGGGGGTCTGTACGGGCCTCTCAGGGGTCTTTGCGGGCTGCTGGGAGTCTGTGCGGGCTGCCGGGGGTCTGTGTGGGCCTGCCGGGGGTCTGTATGGGCCTGCCGGGGGTCTGTGCGGGCATGCCGGGGGTCTGTGCGGGCATGCCGGGGGTCTGTGCGGGCTGCCGGGGGTCTGTGCGGGCCTCTTGGGGGTTGTGTGTGTATGCAGGCATTGTCCAATGGGACTACAAGTCCCATCAGGCTATGCGTGCTACAATGACAGTGATTGACACATTAGCCAATAATGGGACAGTAGTAGTCCCATCATCCGGCTAATGTGTTGAATGTAAAAAAACACAAACATACATACTACATACTACATACAACATACTACATACATACATAGATACATACAACATACTACATACATACTACATACATACAACATACAGGTACATACATTCAACATACTACATACATACAACATACATACTACATACATACAACATACATACTACATACATACTACATACATACTACATACATACTACATACAACATACTACATACTGTACATACATACAACATACTACATATATACATACATACTACATACATACAACATACATACTACATACATACATACTACTTACATACATACCACATACATACATACATACTATATACATACTACATACATACAACATACATACTACATATATACATACTACATACATACATACAACATACATACTACATAAATACAACATACATACTACATACATACTACATGCATACATACTACATGCATACATACAACATACATACTACGTACATACTACATACATACAACATACATACAACATACATACAACATACTACATACATGCTACATACATACTGCATACATACAACATGCTACATACATACTACATACATACAACATACATACAACATACTACATACATACAACATACATACTACATACAATACATTCATACATTACATACAATACATACATATAGACATACAGTACATATAACAGAGTACATACTCACCATCACTTGTCACTTTGTTCCCCGAGCCAGTGTCATCTCTAAAAAATATTAAAATAACAAACAATATACTCCCTGATCCGCAGAAATCAACGAGTGTCCCACAACGATCTCCCATGGAGAACGGCAGCATCAGCTGATGCGACCGCTCTCTAGGGGCTCCAGGAACACATTGACGGGAGGAAGGTATCCTTCCGCACTGTATTCCTCCGCCGCTGTAAAAAAAATAGTCCCTAGTCTCACTTTTGGCATTGCTGTGTGAGAAATTTCCCACACAGCAAATGCCATAAAGTGAGACTCTGAACTAAGGTAACCTCTCAGTGATGCACTGCAGGAGCCATTGTCTCCTGTCAGTGTGTCACTGGAGGTCCTATAGAGCAGTGACATCACCCGATGTCACTGTTCTATAGGGGAGATCATAGTGGGACAGTCGTTATTAATTGGACTACGGCGGACAGGTAGTATACGGTTTATTATTTTACGTTTTTTGCAGGCGCTGAAGTATGGTAAGTATGGTTAAATGAAGAATATTAAAATACTTTTTCTGGCTGTGTCTTTATTTTTTTTTTAACTCTTTCACTACACTATGATTAATAATGGATAGGCGTCCACTACTACTGTCCCATCACTGGCCCACTCCATAAATGTGATATGCGCCCTATCCGTACTGCATTGGCCCAGGCTATATGAAATGACATACTGTGTCAGGGCTCGTTGCTGCTGCCACAGTCGCAGCAACATGTGCAGAGTGGAATTCCATTGTGTCGGCACATCGCATATCAACCTGTTATCTGGCATGGACAAAGACCTCTGTATCGACCCAAGTCGATAACCTGAGGGGTGCAAATGGCGGAAGTGAGCACACAGCTTCCGTGCTTTCTGCAGCAGCTCACCCAGGCCAAGATAGTGGCTGAGAAAATGCTGTAGCACCAGGTTGAGGACATGAGCCATGCAAGGCACACGTGTGAGATTACCTCGGCGTAGGGCAGCCACCAGATTCGCACCATTATAGGACACGGCCTTCCCTGGTTTCAGGTTCAGCAGAGACAGCCATTGATCAAACTCAGCCTAGAGAGCTGTCCACAACTCTTCAACTGTATGACTGCTATCTCCAAGGCATATGAATTTTAACACTGCCTGATTGTGCTGATCGCTGGCTGCGCAGTACGGAGGTGGTGGGGATTCGCTATGCACTGGTGGAATGCGTGTCTCATTAAGGTAGAGGTTGAGGGCGCAGATGAATGACCTAGATGAGATGGTTGAGGCAGAAGCAGTGGAAGAAGTGTGACCGGCAGCTGAATGATTTACAGCTATTAGGAAGCTTGATTACATGTGAGGATTCCCTAGCAACCAGGCAACCCCACATGTACTTAGCCTGGCTAATAGCTGTAAATCATTCAGCTGAGGCGATGAAAACTTAATCTCCGAACACTAACAAATACTCGGAGGTCATCCGAGCGTGCTCGGGAAAACTCGAGCCACGAGTACACTCGCTCATCACTAATGTCCACTTCCTTTACAGCTGACAGCGGGCTCTCAGTCAGCCTGATTGGAGCAGGTAAAGAACCTGAGGTTCTGGGGTTGGAGACCTGCGTGACAATACTTGGCACGTTAACAGAGGAGGAAGAAGCCGCAGATGCCATTGATGGGGTGACTGATGATTGTTGAGATCCAATGGTCCGCATTTTAGCGCAGAGGGATTGCCAGAGTAATGTGTTGTGATTTTGCTTTTTGCTCCCTCTAGTGGTCATTAGTGATTTGACTCTGGAGCTTCTGTCTTTTCCTATATCCTCACCTGGGCCGTTAGTTCAGGGGCGTTGCTGTATAAGCTCCCTGGACCTTCAGTTCAATGCCTGGCATCGTTGAAATCAGAGCTAATCTGTTGTGCTCTTGTCCTATGATCCTGGTTCCTGTATTTCAAGCTAAGTCTGCTTCCTTGCTTTTTGCTTTTGTTTTGTTTGGTATTTTTGTCCAGCTTGTTCCAATCTGTATCCTGACCTTTGCTGGAAGCTCTAGGGGGCTGGTGTTCTCCCCCCGGACCGTTAGACGGTTCGGGGGTTCTTGAATCTCCAGCGTGGATTTTTATAGGGTTTTTGTTGACCAGATAAGTTATCTTGCTATATTCTGCTATTAGTAAGCTGGCCTCTCTTCGCTGAACCTGGTTCATTTCTGTGTTTGTCATTTCCTCTTACCTCACCGTTATTATTTGTGGGGGGCTTGTATCTTGCTTTGGGGTCCCTTTCTCTGGAGGCAAGAGAGGTCTTTGTTTTCTTCTCCTAGGGGTAGTTAGATTCTCCGGCTGGCGCGAGTCATCTAGCGATCACCGTAGGCATGATCCCCGGCTACTTCTAGTGTTGGCGTTAGGAGTAGCTATTTGGTCAACCCAGTTACCACAGCCCTATGAGCTGGATTTTTGAATCTCGCAGACTTACACGTTCCTCTGAGACCCTGTCCACTGGGGTCATAACAGTAATGCATGTTGATTGCGCATGTGAAGGTTCAAGCATGTAGTAGTCAAAATATTGTACTTTTTCCCTCTACTCAGTTTTTTTTGCAAAGTTGTCAGATAGCGTGAATTGGCTCAACCTTTGCGGTGTCAAAAAAGACCCAGGCTAGGCAACCCTTGCCACCCCTGTGAGCTGCAGATCAGTGAACACTACTGGCCACAGTCACAGTTGTGGCTGAGGATGTATTGATCGTCAAGGCTGTATCACTACATGTCTGCACCATAGGGCGCAATGTATCCTCCTCATCTTCCTCCTCCATCTCTTCAGATGACCTACTCAGCTGTGTACCTCTGTGTTCATGCTAACTGGGATCTACCACCTCATCATCATCCTCTGTCTTATCACATTCCTGGCCCAGAGTGTTACCCTCCTCCTCTTTCTGCCCTGACAGCACAGTACAGTCCAAGTGAGCCTCAGATATCTGAGTTTCATTAGGTTTACTTCTCCCCTGGGGGTTAAAGTCTGCTTACAAGGGTCAGGATGCTGCTCGGACCCTACTTCACCCTGACCCGGATCTAAGCTAAAAAAATGTTTGGCCATCTGTGCAGATTATTTCCTTCTCTTGACTCTGTGAAGCTTTTGAGTACACTTCTGATGCCCATGGCATAGAATGTTTAAATAGCTCAGCAGACTCACTCATCTGTGGTTCCTTACAGTCAGTTGGGGGGTTGGAGAGTTGTGACACGAGGGAAGCAAGGGTAATTGGAGTGGGAGAAGGTGCTTTGGTGAATGAGAGCTGGAGGAGTTTATTAGCGACTGTTGTCTGGTTTGTACTCTTGGAAATTCTTTATCCTTCTCTATTTTGCTTTCTTCCCCCTCCCTACACACCCTGGTGAATACCTCTGTTATATGTGAGTGTTTATTTTGTGTGTGTGGACTTTTCAATTTACCCTTGTCTTTGTTACCATGTCTGTCGGGTTGGTGTACTGCAGTGCACAGTAGCGCCTCTCTCCCCCGCGTGGGGGAAGGGGACAGATGTAGGGCTAATCTAGGAGACAGGGCAAGGGAGAAGCCCTGGCATCTGCACCATCTGAAGTATCCTGGGGAACAGTGCAAGCTAGGGCGCTCCCTAGTGTTAGGGCCAGGAAAGGTGCCCCTGATCCCAGGTCACTCACCAGTCGGATTGTGACATGTCATGATCTCCATGGCCAGAGAACTAGCATAAGCCTCTATAGGAACAAGCTCTTGGAAGATGTAACTGTACTGACCATGAACTAAACCTACCGCATCATCTAGAAGTAGCCAGGTAGCATGTCCTACTTTTTATCCCTATATGCCCAGCGCCGGCCGGAGAACTAAATAATGCTAGCAGAGGGAAATATAAGACCTGACTCACCTCTAGAGAAATGCCCAAAAGGAGACAGAAGCCCCCCACATATATTGGCGGTGATATGAGATGAAACAACAAACGCAGCAGGAAAATAGTTTTAGCAAATTTGAGGTCCGCTTTCTAGATAGCAGAAGACAGAAAGCATACTTTCATGGTCAGTAGAAAACCCTAACAAAACACATCCAGAAATTACTTTAGGACTCTGGCATTAACTCATAATACCAGAGTGGCAATTCCTGATCAACAAGAGCTTTCCAGACACAGTAACGAAACTGCAGCTGTGAACTGGAACCAAAATACAAAAACAAAACATGGACGAATGTCCAACTTATCTAGTAGATGTCTGGGAGCAGGAACAAGCACAGAGAGGCTTCTGATAACATTGTTGACCGGCAAGCATCTAACAGAGAAGCCAGGTTATATAGCGACACCCAGATCTAATCAGAACAGGTGAACAGGGAAGATGATGTCACAAGTTCAATTCCACCAGTAGCCACCGGGGGAGCCCAGAATCCAAATTCACAACAGTACCCCCCCCTCAAGGAGGGGGCACCGAACCCTCACCAGAACCACCAGGGCGATCAGGATGGGCCCTATGAAAGGCACGAACCAGATCAGAGGCATGAACATCAGATGCAGTGACCCAAGAATTATCCTCCTGGCCGTATCCCTTCCACTTGACCAGATACTGGAGTCTCCGTCTGGAAACACGGGAGTCTAGGATTTTTTCCACAACGTACTCCAACTCACCCTCAACCAACACCGGAGCAGGAGGCTCAACGGAAGGCACAACCGGTGCCTCATACCTGCGCAATAACGACCGATGAAAAACGTTATGAATAGAAAAGGATGCAGGGAGGTCCAAACGGAAGGAAACAGGGTTAAGAATCTCCAATATTTTATACGGACCGATGAACCGAGGCTTAAACTTAGGAGATGAGACCCTCATAGGGACAAAACGAGAAGACAACCACACCAAATCTCCAACACAAAGCCGAGGACCAACACGACGGTGACGGTTGGCAAAAAGCTGAGTCTTCTCCTGGGACAACTTTAAATTGTCCATCACCTGCCCCCAGATATGATGCAATCTCTCCACCACCGCATCCACTCCAGGACAATCCGAGGATTCCATCTGACCGGAGGAAAATCGAGGGTGGAACCCCGAATTACAGAAAAACGGGGACACCAAAGTGGCAGAGCTGGCCCGATTATTGAGGGCGAACTCCGCCAATGGCAAAAAAGCAACCCAATCATCCTGGTCAGCAGACACAAAACACCTCAGATATGTCTCCAGGGTCTGATTAGTCCGCTCGGTCTGGCCATTAGTCTGAGGGTGAAAAGCAGACGAAAAAGACAAATCTATGCCCATCCTAGCACAGAATGCCCGCCAAAATCTAGACACAAATTGGGTTCCTCTGTCAGAAACGATATTCTCAGGAATACCATGCAAACGAACAACATTTTGAAAAAACAGGGGCACCAACTCGGAAGAAGAAGGCAATTTGGGCAGGGGAACCAAATGGACCATCTTAGAAAAACGGTCACACACCACCCAGATGACAGACATCTTCTGAGAAACAGGCAGATCTGAAATAAAATCCATCGAGATGTGTGTCCAAGGCCTCTTAGGAATAGGCAAGGGCAACAATAATCCACTAGCCCGAGAACAACAAGGCTTGGCCCGAGCACAAACGTCACAAGACTGCACAAAGCCTCGCACATCTCGTGACAGGGAAGGCCACCAGAAGGATCTTGCCACCAAATCCCTGGTACCAAAAATTCCAGGATGACCTGCCAATGCAGAAGAATGTACCTCAGAGATGACTCTACTGGTCCAATCATCAGGAACAAACAACCTATCAGGCGGACAACGATCCGGTCTATCCGCCTGAAACTCCTGCAAGGCCCGCCGCAGGTCTGGAGAAACGGCTGACAAGATAACTCCCTCCTTAAGAATACCAGTGGGGTCAGAGTTGCCGGGTGAATCAGGCTCAAAACTCCTAGAAAGGGCATCCGCCTTAACATTCTTAGAACCCGGTAGGTACGATACCACAAAATTAAACCGAGAGAAAAATAATGACCAGCGCGCCTGTCTAGGATTCAGGCGCCTGGCGGTCTCAAGATAGATCAAATTTTTGTGGTCAGTCAATACCACCACCTGATGTCTGGCCCCCTCGAGCCAATGGCGCCACTCCTCAAACGCCCACTTCATGGCCAAAAGCTCCCGATTCCCAACATCATAATTCCGCTCAGCGGGCGAAAATTTACGGGAAAAGAAGGCACAAGGCCTCATCACGGCGCAGTCAGAACTTTTCTGCGACAACACTGCCCCAGCCCCGATCTCAGAAGCGTCGACCTCAACCTGAAAAGGAAGAGTCACATCAGGCTGACGCAACACAGGGGCAGAAGAAAAACGGCGCTTAAGCTCCTGAAAGGCCTCCACAGCATCAGGGGACCAATTAGCAACATCAGCACCCTGTCTAGTCAAATCGGTCAATGGCTTAACGACATCCGAAAAACCAGAAATAAATCGACGATAAAAGTTGGCAAAGCCCAAAAATTTCTGAAGACTTTTAAGAGAAGAGGGCTGCGTCCAATCACAAATAGCTTGAACCTTGACAGGATCCATCTCAATGGAAGAGGGAGAAAAAATATATCCCAAAAAGGAAATTCTCTGAACCCCAAAAACGCACTTAGAACCCTTGACACACAGAGAATTAGACCGCAAAACCTGAAAAACCCTCTTAACTTGCCGGACATGAGAGTCCCAATCATCCGAAAAAATCAGAATATCATCCAGATACACTATCATAAATTTATCCAAAAAATCGCGGAAAATATCATGCATAAAGGACTGGAAGACTGAAGGGGCATTAGAAAGACCAAAAGGCATCACCAAATACTCAAAGTGGCCCTCGGGCGTATTAAATGCGGTTTTCCACTCATCCCCCTGCCTGATCCGCACCAAATTATACGCCCCACGGAGATCAATCTTAGAGAACCACTTGGCCCCCTTTATGCGAGCAAACAAATCAGTCAGCAACGGCAATGGGTATTGATATTTAACCGTGATTTTATTCAAAAGCCGATAATCAATACATGGTCTCAAAGAGCCGTCTTTTTTTGACACAAAGAAAAAACCGGCTCCTAAGGGAGATGACGATGGACGAATATGTCCCTTTTCCAAGGACTCCTTTATATATTCTCGCATAGCAGTATGTTCAGGCACAGACAGATTAAATAAACGACCCTTTGGGTATTTACTACCCGGGATTAAATCTATGGCACAATCGCACTCTCGGTGCGGAGGTAGTGAACCCAGCTTGGGTTCTTCAAAGACGTCACGATAATCAGACAGGAACTCAGGGATTTCAGAGGGAATAGATGATGAAATGGAAACCACAGGTACATCCCCATGAGTCCCCTTACATCCCCAGCTCAACACAGACATAGCTCTCCAGTCAAGGACTGGGTTGTGAGACTGCAGCCATGGCAATCCTAGCACCAAATCATCATGTAGATTATACAGCACCAGAAAACGAATAGTCTCCTGGTGATCCGGATTAATACACATAGTCACTTGTGTCCAGTATTGTGGTTTATTATTAGCCAATGGGGTGGAGTCAATCCCCTTCAGAGGAATAAGAGTCTCCAAAGGCTCTAAATCATACCCACAACGATTGGCAAAGGACCAATCCATAAGACTCAAAGCGGCGCCAGAGTCGATATAGGCGTCCGTAGTAATAGATGACAAAGAGCAAATCAGGGTCACAGACAAAATAAATTTAGACTGTAAAGTGCCAATGGGAACGGATTTATCAAGCTTTTTAGTACGCTTAGAGCATGCTGATATAACATGAGTAGAATCCCCACAATAGAAACACAACCCATTTTTCCGTCTAAAATTCTGCCGCTCGCTTCTGGACAGAATTCTATCACACTGCATGTTTTCTGGCGTCTTCTCAGTGGACACCGCCAGATGGTGCACTGGTTTGCGCTCCCGCAGACGCCTATCGATCTGAATGGCCATCGTCATGGACTCATTCAGACTTGCAGGCACAGGGAACCCCACCATAACATCCTTAATGGCATCAGAAAGACCCTCTCTGAAAGTAGCCGCCAAGGCACACTCATTCCACTGAGTAAGCACAGACCATTTACGGAATCTTTGGCAGTAAATTTCAGCTTCATCTTGCCCCTGCGATAGGGACATCAAAGTTTTTTCTGCCTGAAGTTCCAAATGAGGTTCCTCATAAAGCAAGCCCAAGGCCAGAAAAAACGCATCCACATTGCGCAACGCAGGATCCCCTGGTGCCAATGCAAAAGCCCAATCTTGAGGGTCGCCGCGGAGCAAGGAAATCACAATCCCAACCTGCTGTGCAGGGTCTCCAGCAGAACGAGATTTCAGGGACAAAAATAACTTACAATTATTTCTAAAATTCTGAAAGCTAGATCTATTCCCTGAGAAGAATTCCGGCAAAGGAATTCTCGGCTCTGATACCGGAGCATGAACAACAAAATCTTGCAAACTTTGTACTTTCGTGGCGAGATTATTCAAACCTGCAGTTACACTCTGTAGATCCATTATAGACAGGTGAACATAGAGCCATTCAAAGATTAGAAGGAGAGAGAAAAAAAAGAAAGACTGCAGCATAGACAGACTGGCAAGTGATCCAATTAAGAGCACAGAGAAAAAAAAAAAAAAACTCTCAGCAGACTTCTTATTTCTCTCCTTTCTCAGCCAAGGATTTTAACCCTTTAGTGGGCCGGTCAAACTGTCATGATCTCCATGGCCAGAGAACTAGCATAAGCCTCTATAGGAACAAGCTCTTGGAAGATGTAACTGTACTGACCATGAACTAAACCTACCGCATCATCTAGAAGTAGCCAGGTAGCATGTCCTACTTTTTATCCCTATATGCCCAGCGCCGGCCGGAGAACTAAATAATGCTAGCAGAGGGAAATATAAGACCTGACTCACCTCTAGAGAAATGCCCAAAAGGAGACAGAAGCCCCCCACATATATTGGCGGTGATATGAGATGAAACAACAAACGCAGCAGGAAAATAGTTTTAGCAAATTTGAGGTCCGCTTTCTAGATAGCAGAAGACAGAAAGCATACTTTCATGGTCAGTAGAAAACCCTAACAAAACACATCCAGAAATTACTTTAGGACTCTGGCATTAACTCATAATACCAGAGTGGCAATTCCTGATCAACAAGAGCTTTCCAGACACAGTAACGAAACTGCAGCTGTGAACTGGAACCAAAATACAAAAACAAAACATGGACGAATGTCCAACTTATCTAGTAGATGTCTGGGAGCAGGAACAAGCACAGAGAGGCTTCTGATAACATTGTTGACCGGCAAGCATCTAACAGAGAAGCCAGGTTATATAGCGACACCCAGATCTAATCAGAACAGGTGAACAGGGAAGATGATGTCACAAGTTCAATTCCACCAGTAGCCACCGGGGGAGCCCAGAATCCAAATTCACAACAGTGACATTAACTCTGACCGTAATCAACTTTTCTGATCTGTGATGGATCCTATCCCAGCTCTGACAGGGCAGTTGCAGCACCTTAGTCTGGAGGTGGCGGATGTGCGCACAGTGGTTTCGCAGCACCCTATTACATCTGATGTGGGGATCTCACCCTCCATGGAAACCATTGAAGAGCCCAAGGTTGCATTACCAGACAGGTTCTCTGGGGGGCGTGACAATTTTGTTGTGTTCCATGAGGCCTGCATGCTTTATTTCAGGTTGCGTCCGATATCCACAGGTACAGAGGAACAACGGGTACAGATTGTAATCTCTCTCCTCCAGGGGGACCCACAAGCAGGGGTGTTTTCTCTCCCGTCTGAATCACAGTTACTCCTGACGGTAGAGGGATATTTTCAGGCTCTCGGCCTTGTATGTGATGACCCCGATTGAGTCTCCCTGGCTGAGTCCTCTCTACGTCAACTCCTGCAAAGAAATTGGTCTGCGGAGGAAAATTGCTCTGAGTTCCGTAGGTGGGCCACAGATACCAAGTGGAATGTCCCCGCACTCCGTAGTCTGTTCTGTGAGGGGCTTACAGTAAGGGTGAAAGATGTCTTAGCTCTGTATGAGACCCCTGACTCTATTAGATGCGCCAATTCTGGTGCTTTGCCCAGCTCTTTCCACTTGCCCTGTAGCGGTGGCGAGTGGGGTTAATGTTTGTGGGGTTGATGTCACCTTTGTAAAACTCTCACGGTGCTAGCGCAGATCTCACCAAGATCACGGCGGTTCAACCCGGCAGGGAACGCAGCCTCAGTGACCGACAGTAACCTCGATGATGTCACGACAGGTCACTGAGACTGCACTCGCAGCAGTTCAGTCACTAGTGGTTCTCAGCCTGGACGGTCGTATCTTGAAAACTGTTTATCCCCCAGACATGGATTACGGCGTAGGACAGAATGACAGAAAGGTGAGAGATATTGTTGTTTTTTTATATTAGTTTTATCACAGGAGATGAGGGATTCAGTGGAATTAGGCGTTACTTGAGTATAACTGTGTTTGTTATTTTTAAATAAAAAGGTAACAGTGTGTTTTGTTTTATTTCTAATAAAGGACTTTATCCTGGCTGTGTCTTTATTGACCTTACAACTATAGGATTAGTAATGGATAGGTGTCTTATAGACGCTTCTCAATTACTAAGCTGTGGTCTTGATGTCACCTGACAATACAAAGGTGATATCAACCCCACAAATATTAACCCCACTTGCCACAGCTACAGGGCAAGTGGGAAGAGCCGGGCAAAGCACAAGAATTGGGGCATCTAATAGATGTGCCTTTTCTGGGCAGTTGCGGGCTGCTATTTTTAGGTTGGGGGGCAATATCCATAGCCACTTACCAGGCTTGAGAATATCAGCCCCCAGCTGTCTGTTTTAGCAAGGCAGGTTGTCAAAAATGGGGGGGACCCCACGGCGTTTTTTAAAATTATGTATTTAAATAATTAAATAAAACAGCGTGGGGATCCCCCTATTCTTGATAACCAGCCTTATTGAAGCTGACAGCTGAGGGTTGCAGCCCACAGCTGTGAGTTTTGCCTGGCTGGTCATCAAAAATACAGGGGAAACCACGCTGATTTTTTTTTTTTTCTTATTTTATTTACAGTGCAGGAAGCAGGTAATGAATACACCCATCAACCGCTCGATGTTATTAGCGGCAGCAGGTGTCAGATGATGGGAGCTGTAGTCCCATCAGATGACACCAGTGACCGGAGGTAAACTTTATACCTCCAATCACAGCTGAGCGCTCACGCTGTCTTTTGACAGCGTGGGAACCGCGGCTCTCTGACCAGCGGGGATGATTTCACCGCCGATCAGAAGCGATGTTTGCCACGCTGTCATGCACATGACAGTGTTGCAAACACTGGATGTTCGGGCCCCTTATTCAAGTGAATGGGGTCCGGGTTCAGGTCCGGATACTGTTCTGGTACCCGAACCTTTTGTAACTGTTTGGCTGAACCCGCCGACCCAAACATCCAGGTGTCTGCCCTTCTCTATTCTTAGACTCGTCTTGTTCGTCGGTCGCTTCAATACATGGTACATTGGAATGGGTACGGTCCTGACGAGAGGATATGGGTACCGGTCTCTGACATCCATGCGGCCAGACTGGTTCAGGCTTTTCGTGTTGCACACCTGGATAAACCTGGTCCTGAGGTTCCAGAGGTCCCTCGAAGAAGAGGGGCACTGTCACAGGGTTATTGCAACGTAGCGGAGCCAGAAAGAAGACTGCAGCATCTGCTTGCTCCTACTATGCTGAGAAGAACCACTTCTCTAGTGTAGTAAATGTGCTAATTTCTTCCAGCAGAACAGGGGTTAATCTGCCATATTGGAAAACTCTAACATTCAGCTGTGCTCGGTTAGCTACTCCTTTTCCCTATAAAATCTGGTCTCGATTACAAAGTCTTCGTTAGATGCATGATATTGGAGTGGGAGAACGTGGTTTTGTGAAGGAGAGCTGGAGGAGTTTAATAGCGATTGCTGTCTAGTTTGTACGCTTGGAAATTCCTTATTCTTCTCTATTTTGCTTTCTTCCCCCTCCCTACACACCCTGGTGAATACCTCTGTTATATGTGAGTGTATATTTTGTGTGTGTGGACTTTTCAGTTTACCATTGTCGTTGTGCCTCTGTGCGTGTGAGCTTTTCTGTGTATGACCCAGTTCGTCCCCTGACTTCTGCCTCTGTGTTCTGCTCTGTACTTCTCTGTCCTTCCTGATTCTCTGACCCCTTGGCTCATCTCGGTTCTTTCGCTATCTCATCCATAGGTACCTCGTTCTCATTTGGCTTTGACCCTTGGCTCTCCATTTGACTACATTTAGCTTTTGTGCCCCGTATTCTGCGCTCTCAGCTGCTTCCCAGCCTGTTATGCACCTGGTGGTTAGGAGCACCCGGAATGACCTGATGGTTAAAATGGAAAACCTAGGACGAGCTCTGAGGAGGTGGAAACTCTACTGACCGCAATCCCTAATCCTATCACACACACTAGAAATAGCCGTGGAGCGTGCCTAACTCTCCCTAGACGCCTCTTCACAGCCTGAGAGCTAACTACCCCTAAAGATAGAAATAGCAGCCTACCTTGCCTCAGAGAAATTCCCCTAAGTAAAGGTAGCCCCCCACAAATATTGACTGTGAGTTAAGAGGGAAGTGACAAACACAGGAATGAAACAGATTTTAGCAAAGGAGGCCGAATCTTCACTAGATAGACAGAGGATAGGAAAGGGAACTATGCGGTCAGTATTAAAAACTACAAAAACCACGCAGAGTGTGCAAAAAGACCTCCACACCCACTCACGGTGTGGAAGTGCAGCTCTGCACCCCCAGAGCTTCCAGCTAGCAAGGAAATATCATAATAGCAAGCTGGACTAGAAACATAGCATGTACTGAGAAATATATTCAAAAACCAATGAACAGCAAATGAACTAGCAGGGACTTAGCTTCTGCTGGAGTAGACAGGTCATCTGAGAAATCCAAGAGAGATCTGAACCAGTACTGAGACATTGACAGCTGGCATGAACTAACGACCTGGGCAGAGTTAAATAGGAAAGCCAGCAGAAGCAATAAGCGAGGGCAGCTGGGAAAGCCAACCTCAAAGATCAGCAGTTCCACTCAAAACCACCAGAGGGTGTCCAAGGACAGAACTCACCAAAGTACCATTCACGACCACAGGAGGGAGCCCAAGAACGGAATTCACAACAGTACCCCCCCCTTGAGGAGGGGTCACTGAACCCTCACCAGAGCCCCCAGGCCGATCAGGACGAGCCAAATGAAAGGCACGAACCAAATCGGCAGCATGGACATCGGAGACAACAACCCAGGAATTATCCTTCTGACCATAGCCCTTCCATTTAACCAGGTACTGAAGCTTCCGTCTCGAAATACGAGAATCCAAAATCTTCTCCACCACATACACCAACTCCCCCTCAACCAACACCGGAGCAGGAAGATCAACGGAAGGAACCATAGGCGCCACATATCTTCGCAACAATGACCTATGGAACACATTATGGATGGCAAAAGAAGCTGGAAGGGCCAAACGAAACGACACAGGATTGATAATTTCAGAAATCTTATAAGGACCAATGAAACGAGGCTTGAACTTAGGAGAAGAAACCTTCATAGGAACATAACGAGAAGACAACCAAACCAAATCCCTAACACGAAGTCGGGGACCAACACAGCGACGGCGGTTGGCAAAACGTTGCGCCTTCTCCTGAGACAACGTCAAATTGTCCACCACGTGAGTCCAAATTTGCTGCAACCTGTCCACCACAGAATCCACACCAGGACAGTCAGAAGGCTCAACCTGCCCTGAAGAAAAATGAGGATGAAAACCAGAATTACAAAAAAAAGGCGAAACCAAAGTAGCAGAACTAGCCCGATTATTAATGGCGAACTCGGCCAATGGCAAGAAGGTCACCCAATCATCCTGATCAGCAGAAACAAAGCATCTCAGATAGGTTTCCAAGGTCTCATTGGTTCGTTCGGTTTGGCCATTTGTCTGAGGATGGAATGCTGAAGAAAAAGACAAATCAATGCCCATCTTAGCACAAAAGGACCGCCAAAACCTAGAAACAAACTGGGAACCTCTGTCCGACACCATGTTCTCAGGAATGCCATGCAAACGAACCACATGCTGAAAAAATAATGGAACCAAATCAGAGGAGGAAGGCAATTTAGGCAAGGGTACCAAATGGACCATCTTAGAAAACCGATCACAAACCACCCAGATGACAGACATCCTTTGAGAGACAGGAAGATCAGAAATAAAATCCATGGAAATATGCGTCCAGGGCCTCTTCGGGACAGGTAAAGGCAAAAGCAACCCACTGGCACGAGAACAGCAAGGTTTGGCCCGAGCACAAGTCCCGCAGGACTGCACAAAAGAACGCACATCCCGTGACAAGGAAGGCCACCAAAAGAACCTAGCAACCAAATCTCTGGTACCAAAAATCCCAGGATGACCAGCCAATACTGAACAATGAACCTCAGAAATAACCCTACTAGTCCATCTATCAGGGACAAACAGTTTCTCCACTGGACAGCGGTCAGGTCTATCAGCCTGAAACTCCTGCAGCACCCGCCGCAAATCAGGGGAGATGGCAGACAGAATCACCCCCTCTTTGAGAATACCAGCCGGCTGAGGGACTCCCGGAGAATCAGGCAAAAAACTCCTAGAAAGGGCATCAGCCTTCACATTCTTAGATCCCGGAAGGTATGAGACCACAAAATCGAAACGGGAGAAAAACAGTGACCATCGAGCCTGTCTAGGATTCAACCGCTTGGCGGACTCGAGGTAGGTCAGATTCTTTTGATCAGTCAGGACCACCACGCGATGTTTGGCTCCCTCAAGCCAATGTTGCCACTCCTCGAATGCCCACTTCATAGCCAACAACTCCCGATTGCCGACATCATAATTACGCTCAGCAGGCGAAAACTTTCTAGAAAAGAAAGCACATGGCTTCATCAAAGAGCCATCAGAACTTCTCTGAGACAAAACAGCCCCTGCCCCAATCTCAGAAGCATCAACCTCGACCTGAAAAGGGAATAAAACATCTGGCTGACGCAACACAGGGGCCGAAGTAAAACGACGTTTAAGCTCCTGAAAAGCCTCAACGGCCGCAGGGGACCAATTCACCACATCAGCGCCTTTCTTCGTCAAATCAGTCAAAGGCTTAACCACACTAGAAAAATTAGCGATGAAGCGACGGTAAAAATTAGCAAAGCCCAGGAACTTCTGAAGACTCTTCACAGATGTAGGTTGAGTCCAATCATAAATGGCCTGAACTTTAACAGGGTCCATCTCGATAGTAGAAGGGGAAAAAATGAAGCCCAAAAAGGAAACCTTCTGAACTCCAAAGAGGCATTTAGACCCCTTCACAAACAACGCATTAGCACGAAGGACCTGGAATACCATCCTGACCTGCTTCACATGAGACTCCCAATCATCCGAAAAGACCAAAATATCATCCAAATATACAATCATGAACCTATCCAGATTAGTGTTGAGCGATACTGTCCGATACTTGAAAGTATCGGTATCGGAAAGTATCGGCCGATACCGGCAAAGTATCGGATCTAATCCGATATCGATACCCGATACCAATACAAGTCAATGGGACTCAAGTATCGGACGGTATTCCTGATGGTTCCCAGGGTCTGAAGGAGAGGAAACTCTCCTTCAGGCCCTGGGATCCATATTAATGTGTAAAATAAAGAATTAAAATAAAAAATATTGCTATACTCGCCTCTCCGACGCAGCCTGGACCTTACCGAGGGAACCGGGAGCCTTCTTTGCTTAAAATGCGCACTTTTACTTCCTTCCGTGACGTCACGGTTTGTGATTGGTCGCGTGCCGCCCATGTGGCCGCGACGCGACCAATCACAGCAAGCCGTGACGTAATTTTCAGGTCCTGAATGCAGAAATAGGCATCAGGACCTGAAATTACGTCACGGCTTGCTGTGATTGGTCGCGTCGCGGTCACATGGGCGGCACGCAACCAATCACAAGCCGTGACGTAATTTTAAAAATGCGCGTGTCTCCTGCCTCCCGTGACGTCACGGCTTGTGATTGATCGCATCGCCCATGTGACCGCGAAGCGAACAATCACAAGCCGGAACGTAATTTTAAAATCCTGAATGCCTAGAATTAGGCATTGAGGACCTGAAAATTACGTCACGGCTTGCTGTGATTGGTCGCGTCGCGGCCACATGGGCGGCACGCGACCAATCACAAGCCGTGACGTCACGGAAGGAAGTAAAAGCGCGCATTTTAAGCAAACAACGCTGCCGGTTCCCTCGGTGAGGTCCAGGCTGCGTCGGAGAGGTGAGTATAGCAATATTTTTTATTTTAATTCTTTATTTTACACATTAATGTTGTTTCGATACTGATACCCGATACCACAAAAGTATCGGATCTCGGTATCGGAATTCCGATACCCGCACGTATCGGCCGATACCCGATACTTGCGGTATCGGAATGCTCAACACTAATCCAGATACTTCCGGAAGATGTCGTGCATAAAGGACTGAAACACAGATGGAGCATTAGAAAGCCCGAATGGCATCACCAGGTACTCAAAATGGCCCTCGGGTGTATTAAATGCTGTTTTCCATTCATCGCCCTGTTTAATACGCACAAGAATATACGCCCCTCGAAGGTCAATCTTGGTAAACCAACTAGCCCCCTTAATCCGAGCAAACAAATCAGACAGCAGAGGCAAAGGGTACTGAAATTTGACCGTGATTTTATTGAGAAGGCGGTAATCTATACAGGGTCTCAGAGAACCATCCTTCTTGGCCACAAAAAAGAACCCTGCTCCCAACGGTGGCGAAGACGGGCGAATATGCCCTTTCTCCAAGGACTCCTTTACATAACTCCGCATAGCGGCATGCTCTGGCACAGATAAATTGAACAGTCGGCCCTTAGGGAACTTACTACCAGGAATCAAATTAATAGCGCAATCACAGTCCTTATGAGGAGGTAGGGCACTGGACTTGGGCTCATCAAATACATCCTGGTAATCCGACAAAAACTCAGGGACTTCAGAAGGAGTGCAAGAAGAAATTGACATCAAAGGAACATCACTATGTATCCCTTGACAACCCCAACTAGACACAGACATTGATTTCCAATCCAGTACTGGATTATGAACCTGTAACCATGGCAAACCCAACACGACAACATCATGCAAATTATGCAACACCAAAAAGCGAATATTTTCCTGATGTGCGGGAGCCATGTACATGGTCAGCTGAGTCCAGTACTGAGGTTTATTCTTGGCCAATGGCATAGCATCAATCCCCCTTAAGGGAATAGGACTCTGCAAAGGCTCCAAGGAAAAACCACAGTGCCTGGCAAACTCCAAGTCCATCAAGTTCAGGGCAGCGCCCGAAACCACAAATGCCATAACAGAGTAGGACAACAATGAGCAAATCAGAGTAACACAAGAGAAATTTAGGCTGCACAGTACCAATGGTGACAGACCTAGCGAACCTCTTAGTGCGCTTAGGACAATCAGAGATAGCATGAGAGGAGTCACCACAGTAAAAACACAGCCCATTCTGACGTCTGTGTTCTTGTCGTTCAGCTCTGGTCAAAGTCCTATCACATTGCATAGGCTCAGGCCTCCGCTCAGAGGACACCGCCAAATGGTGCACAACTTTGCGCTCGCGCCAACGCCGATCAATCTGAATGGCCAAAGACATTGATTCATTCAGACCAGCAGGCGTGGGGAACCCCACCATAACATCTTTAAGGGCTTCAGAAAGACCCTTTCTGAAAATTGCTGCCAGGGCACACTCATTCCATTGTGTAAGCACAGACCACTTTCTAAACTTCTGGCAATATACTTCTGCTTCATCCTGACCCTGACATAGAGTCAGCAAGATCTTTTCTGCCTGATCCACAGAATTTGGTTCGTCATAAGCAATCCAAGCGCTAGAAAAAATGCATCTACATTAAGCAATGCAGGATTTCCTGGCTCAAGGGAGAAGGCCCAGTCCTGCGGGTCGCCACGCAACAAAGAAATAATAATCTTCACTTGCTGAATGGGGTCACCAGAGGAGCGGGGTTTCAGAGCAAGAAACAGTCTGCAATTATTTTTGAAATCCAAAAATTTAGATCTATCCCCAGAAAACAAATCAGGAATTGGAATTCTAGGCTCTAACATCGGATTCTGAACTACATAATCTTGAATACTTTGTACCCTTGCAGCGAGTTGTTCCACACAAGAGGACAAACCCTGAATATCCATATCTACACCTGAGTCCTGAACCACCCAGAGGTTAAGGGGAAAAGAAAGACAAAACAAGCTGCAAAGAAAAAAAAATTGACTCAGAACTTCTCTTATCCCTCTTTTGAGATGCATTAACACTTTGTTGGCCAGCTGTACTGTTATGGACCTGGTGGTTAGGAGCACCCGGAATGACCTGATGGTTAAAACGGAAAACCTAGGACGAGCTCTGAGGAGGTGGAAACTCTACTGACCGCAATCCCTAATCCTATCACACACACTAGAAATAGCCGTGGAGCGTGCCTAACTCTCCCTAGACGCCTCTTCACAGCCTAAGAGCTAACTACCCCTAAAGATAGAAATAGCAATCTACCTTGCCTCAGAGAAATTCCCCTAAGTAAAGGTAGCCCCCCACAAATATTGACTGTGAGTTAAGAGGGAAGTGACAAACACAGGAATGAAACAGATTTTAGCAAAGGAGGCCGAATCTTCACTAGATAGACAGAGGATAGGAAAGGGAACTATGCGGTCAGTATTAAAAACTACAAAAACCACGCAGAGTGTGCAATAAGACCTGCACACCGACTCACGGTGTGGAGGTGCAGCTCTGCACCCCCAGAGCTTCCAGCTAGCAAGGAAATATCATAATAGCAAGCTGGACTAGAAACATAGCATGTACTGAGAAATATATTCAAAAACCAATGAACAGCAAATGAACTAGCAGGGACTTAGCTTCTGCTGGAGTAGACAGGTCATCTGAGAAATCCAAGAGAGATCTGAACCAGTACTGAGACATTGACAGCTGGCATGAACTAACGACCTGGGCAGAGTTAAATAGGAAAGCCAGCAGAAGCAATAAGCGAGGGCAGCTGGGAAAGCCAACCTCATAGATCAGCAGTTCCACTCAAAGCCACCAGAGGGTGTCCAAGGACAGAACTCACCAAAGTACCATTCACGACCACAGGAGGGAGCCCGAGAATGGAATTCACAACACCAGCCGTTATGTGTGGTAGCTACGCCCCCTGCTATCATGTGACTGTTTAGTGTCATGTCCTGTGCACACTGTGTGCTTTAGTTCTCACACTCCCTGGACTTGGTTCCGGGCCCGCCTGCAAGCACCCCCTAGGGTCCTCAGGTGACATACCATGTGTAATTTCACCCCTACTGTGTTGTGTTAGTAACAGAAGAAGTTGTTTTTTGTGTGGATGAAGCCTGTATAACATAAACCAAATGCTACAAACAAATTCAAACTGTGATCTCCCCTACTGTGGAACATTCGTAACAGAATACTTTTTTTGTGGATGAGGCCTGTATAACATAGGCATGATGCTCCAAGCAGTTCCAAACAGATCTCTCCTACTGTATCATGTTAGTAGCAGAAGAAATTTTTTTTTGCTGTGGATGAGGCTTGTATAACATAGACTAGATGCTCCAAACAATTTCAAACTGAGATCTCACCCTACTGTAGAACGATAGTAACATAGCAACAGAAGGAAATTTTTTTGTCTGGAAGAGGCCTGTATAACATCGACTAGATGCTACAAACAATTTCAAACGGAGATCTCCCCCACTGTAGAACATTAGTAACAGAATAATTTTTTGTGGATGAGGCCTGTATAACATAGACTAGATGCTCCAAACAATTTAAAACTGAGATCTCCCCTACTGTAAAACGTTAGTAACAGAAGAATTTGTTTTTGTGGATGTGGCCTGATAACATAGACTAGATGCTCCAAACAATTTAAAACGGAGATCTCTCCTACTGTATCACGTTAGTAAGAGATATATTTGAGGGTTTTTTTTACTGTGCAATAGCTGTGCCGAAAGATAAATTTAACCACCACTAAATTTCAAGCTGGGATATGGCGGGCTGCATAACGTTTAGCTACAGAATTTTTTTTTATCTTTTTAATTGTGCAACAGCTGTACAGAAAGATGAATTTCACCACCAATAAATGACAGGCTGCGATATGGCATGCTGAATCAATCACATTTAGCAATTGGAAAAATAAGATTTAGAAAGGTCTACCGGTGCATGGAGCACAATAGAAGCAGTGCACAACACACTTTATGACATGTGCCCTGCTGTCTTTGCCTGTGGAGCTCAGAAATGGCACAAAAAAATGCTGGAAGCTCAATTTCACAGCCACAAAGGACACCAGCTATCTAAACTATCTGACTTAGAAACAACTACCTAGCTAACTAGATAAAATCTATCAGCACTCAGGCCCAGTATCAGGAGCAGCCTCTCTGAGCTATTATATTGACAAAATTACTCTAAAACAAGATGGCCGCTCTTAATATAGAGAGGGATATGTGATTTCAGCAGCCAATGACACAAGCCATTGTGTAAGGACATTGTGGATGTTTCCTGCGCCCTGATTGGCTAACCATAATGTGCACACATAAAGTTAGAAAAAAACTTTTACAATCATGCCGCACCTCTAAGCTCTGCAAACCCCCAACCTTCATCAATCACATGCGCCACGTGCACCATCATTATCGCAGCCAAAGTTCTTAAAATACTTTAATGGCATTGCAAATATTTTCCTGCACTTTTTACTGAATGTTACCAATTTACTCCATTTTATAAAAATTTGCTCGTGCTTCCAATCTCTAACCCGAATGTGCCATATTCGTGCTGAATTTATGTTTGCCGATTGGTTTTCGAACATATTTGCTGATCTCTACTCCCTATATACAGTATAAGCCCCAGATATCCCCTTATACACAGTATGAGCTCCCACATAGCCTCCTATATACAGTATGAACCTGGACATAGCCTCCTATATACAGTATGAGCATGCACATACCCCACTGTATACAGAATGAGCCTGCAAACCTCCTATACAGTGGGTATGGAAAGTATTCAGACCACTTTTAATTTTTCACTCTTTGTTTCATTGCAGCCATTTGGTAAATTCAAAAAAGTTCATTTTTTTCTTATTAATGTGCACTCTGCACCCCATCTTGACTGAAAAAAAACAGAAATTTATAAATTTTTGCAAATTTATTAAAAAAGTAAAAATGAAATATCACATGGTCATAAGTATTCAGACTCTTTGCTCAGACACTCATATTTAAGTCACATGCTGTCCATTTCCTTGTGATCCTCCTTGAGATGGTTCTACTCATTAGAGTCTACTCATTAGAGTCCGGCTGTGTTAAATTAAACTGATAGGACTTGATTTGGAAAGGCGCACACCTGTCTATATAAGACCTCACAGCTCACAGTGCATGTCAGACCAAATGAGAATCATGAGGTCAAAGGAACTGGCCAAGGAGCTCAGAGACAGAATTGTGGCAAGGCACAGATCTGGCCAAGATTACAAAAGAATTTCTGCAGTACTCAAGGTTTCTAAGAGCACAGTGGCCTCCATAATCCTTATATGGAAGAAGTTTGGGACCACCCTAAGTCTTCCTAGACCTGGCCGTCCAGCTAAACTGAGCAATCGTGGGAGAAGAGCCTTGGTGAGAGGTAAAGAAGAACCCCAAGATCACTGTGGCTGAGCTCCAGAGATGCAGTAGGGAGATGGGAGAAAGTTCCACAAAGTCAACTATCACTGCAGCCCTCCACCAGTTGGGCCTTTATGGCAGAGCGGCCCGACGGAAGCCTCTCCTCAGTGCAAGACATATGAAAGCCACATAGAGTTTGCTATAAAACACATGAAGGACTCCCAGAATATGAGAAATAAGATTCTGTGGTCTGATGAGACAAATATATAACTTTTTGGTGATAATTCTAAGCGGTATGTGTGGAGAAAACCAGGGACTGCTCATCACCTGCCCAATACAATCCCAACAATGAAACATGGTGGTGGCAGCATCATGCTATGGGGTGTTTTTCAGCTGCAGGGACAGGATGACCAGTTGTCATTGAAGGAAACATGAATGCGGCCAAGTACAGAGATATCCTGGATGAAATCCTCTTCCAGAGTGCTCTGGACCTAAGACTTGGCCGAAGGTTCACCTTCCATCAAGACAATGACCCTAAGCACACAGCTAAAATAACAAAGGAGTGGCTTCAGAACAACTCTGTGACCATTCTTGACTGGCCGAGCCAGAGCCCTGACCTGAACCCAATTGAGCATCTCTGGAGAGACCTGAAAATGGCTGTCCACCAACGTTCACCATCCAACCTGACGGAACTGGAGAGGATCTGCAAGGAAGAATGGCAGAGGATCCACAAATCCAGGTGTGAAAACTTGTTGCATCATTCCCAAGAAGACTCATGGCTGTACTAGCTCAAAAGGTGCTTCTACTCAATACTGAGCAAAGGGTCTGAATACTTCTGACCATGTGATATTTCAGTTTTTCTTTTTTTAATATTTTGCAAAAATTTCTACATTTCCACTCCCTCTACTGGTGGCTGCCAGAATCCAACATTTTAGCATTTTATCTAGGTATAGGCAGGTGTTTTTGGAGTCTTGTCTGAGAAAATCGGTGAAGAATTACATTATTTCATATTTAGTGAAAATAAAACCACCAAATTGTCTTCAAAGGTCATTAGTATATTAAATGCGTCATTTCACTGATTAAATAAGCAGTTTCCCAATTATTGAAGACGCTTATCATTTTATTATTCCTTTACTAGAAGATTTCAGGAAATAGTGTCGGTAACCGTAAGATGGCACGTGTAGATAGCTGTGCTAGAGAAAGAAGTCCAAAGGTGTCGATAACGGGAAAAAATCCCAGTTGCAAAAGTTTACAGTGGGGAATTGCTCAAGAACAAAGCGTAATAATAAAGTATTGTGCAATCTGCTACTGTGATGGCTGCTCGTGCTTCCGGCAGCATCTAGTACGGACGGACAATTGTATGTATAAATTATCATTGGCCTCGATTACCTGGTAAATATCACAGGGTGAAATCAAATCTCCAGCGAGAGAATAATTACTGCCCGTCATGGTAGTCTCTGCGTAAGCAAATCAGATCTGGGCTATGTTCACACGCAGTGTTTTTGCAGAACCGAAAACAGGAGGTGCAGCAGCCTGCCCTCTTTGACATTAGCTACTTGGCATCAGTTGATGTCGCTTTCAAATTATCTTTTCAAGGCGTGAATACTTTTGCAACCATTTCTTTTTTTAATACCTGTAATTCAGCTAAAATGTAAAATAAACAACTTTTCAAAGTCTATAAAACAAAAAAAAAAATCTTCCAATGTTTTGGGTATTCAGTTCCGATTCATATTGCATTTGTGCCTGTATTTTGTCTATTTTTTTTTTCAGTTTTCCATCTTTTTTTTATTTGTGCCACATGTCTATTGTATATGCTTTCGCCTGTTTTTTTTTTCATTATGTTCGCCATTGTGGCCGGAGTTTTGCATTTCCATGGTTTTTTTTTTAGACTGATTCATCCTTTTAGGCCGGTTTCACACGTCAGTGGCTCCGGTACGTGAGGTGACAGTTTCCTCACGTACCGGAGACACTGACACACGTAGACCCATAAAAATCAATGCATCTGTTCAGATGTCATTGATTTTTTGCGGACCGTGTCTCCGTGTGCCAAACACGGAGACATGTCAGTGTTCGTGGGAGCGCACGGATTATACGGACCCAATAGAGTCAATGGGTCCGTGTAAAACACGGACCTCACACGGACATTCTCCGTCTGGGGTCCGTGTGCGTGCAGGAGACAGCGCTACAGTAAGCGCTGTCCCCCCCACATGGTGCTGAAGCCGCGATTCATATGTTCCCTGCAGCAGCGTTTGCTGCAGAGAAAATATGAATAATAGTGTTTAAAATAAAGATCTATGTGTCCGCCGCCCTCCCACCCCCTGTGCGCCCCCCCCCCCGCTGTTCAGAAAATACTCACCCGCTCCCACGTTGGCTGTCACTCCTTCCTCTCTGCCCCGCGCCTCCTACTGTATGCGGTCACGTGGGGCGATCATTTACAATCATGAATAGTCGGCTGCGCCCCTATGGGAGGTGGAGCCGCTTATTCATGACTGTAAATGATCGGCCCCACGTGACCGCATACACTAGAAGCCGCGGCCAGACCAGGAAGCAGCGAGGGAGGCGGGTAAGTATTTTCAGAACAGCGGGGGGGGGGGGGGCGCACAGGGGGTGGGGGGGCGGCGGACAGATAGATCTTTATTTTAAACACTATTCTTCATATTTTCTCTGCAGCAAACGCTGCTGCAGGGAACATATGAATCGCGGCTTCAGCACGATGCAGGGTACCACACGCGTGGGTACCACAAGCTCCGTGTGGTACCCACTCGCCATACGGGCGGCACATGTGTGCCACACGTATGGCCTACGTGAGTTCCCAGGCACACGGACACGGATAAGTCCGGTACCGATTTATTCCGGTACCGGAATTATCTGGACGTGTGGGACAGCCCTTACACGTAGGAAATGTGGTGCAGAATTTTCTGCACTAAATCTGCATCTCCTGGCAGAAAACGCAGGTGCAGATTTGATCCAGTTTTTGTGCTTTTTGTTGCAGATTTTGTGCAGTTTTTGTGCAGTTTTTGTGCAGTTTCTGTGCAGTTTTTGTGCAGATTTTACCATTGCGGATTTTTATCATGGAGGGGTGCAGAAACGCTGCAGAACTGCACAAAAGAAGTGACATGCACTTCTTTGAAATCTGCAGCGTTTCTGCACAGATTTTTCTGCACCATGTGCACAGCTTTTTTTTTTCACATTGATTTATATTGTACTGTAAATCACAGTGCAGATCCGCAGCGTTTCTGCAGCAGAAAAAAACGCTGCAGATCTGCACTGTTGTGATTTTGCTTTTTGCTCCCTCTAGTGGTCATTAGTGTTTTGACTCTGGAGCTTCTGTCTTTTCCTATATCCTCACCTGGGCCGTTAGTTCAGGGGCGTTGCTATTTAAGCTCCCTGGACCTTCAGTTCAATGCCTGGCATCGTTGAAATCAGAGCTAATCTGTTGTGCTCTTGTCCTATGATCCTGGTTCCTGTATTTCAAGCTAAGTCTACTTCCTTGCTTTTTGCTTTTGTTTTGTTTGGTATTTTTGTCCAGCTTGTTCCAATCTGTATCCTGACCTTTGCTGGAAGCTCTAGGGGGCTGGTGTTCTCCCCCCGGACCGTTAGACGGTTCGGGGGTTCTTGAATCTCCAGCGTGGATTTTTATAGGGTTTTTGTTGACCAGATAAGTTATCTTGCTATATTCTGCTATTAGTAAGCTGGCCTCTCTTTGCTGAACCTGGTTCATTTCTGTGTTTGTCATTTCCTCTTACCTCACCGTTATTATTTGTGGGGGGCTTGTATCTTGCTTTGGGGTCCCTTTCTCTGGAGGCAAGAGAGGTCTTTGTTTTCTTCTCCTAGGGGTAGTTAGATTCTCTGGCTGGCGCGAGTCATCTAGCGATCACCGTAGGCATGATCCCCGGCTACTTCTAGTGTTGGCGTTAGGAGTAGCTATTTGGTCAACCCAGTTACCACAGCCCTATGAGCTGGATTTTTGAATCTCGCAGACTTACACGTTCCTCTGAGACCCTGTCCACTGGGGTCATAACAGTATGCCAGGCCAGTATTAAATGTTTAATGCATTGCAGAAGTGGGATTATAAGAAAGAAAATTTTGAGGTTTTTTTTTTGCCTCTCTCATTTTTTTTTTTTTTTTTTTCTTTTCCCCTTTACCTCAGAGTGGCTTAAGCTTGCTGCAGACATGAATGTCCAGACCTTGATTACAAGTGTGGACCAGCTTGCCGCTCGTGTGCAGGGTATACAAGATTATGTTACCAGAATTCCTAGGTCTGAACCCAAGATTCCGATTCCTGAACTGTTTTCAGGAGACCGATTTAAGTTTAGGAATTTCAGGAATAATTGTAAATTGTTTTTGTCCCTGAAACCTTGTTCGTCTGGAGACTCTGCTCAACAAGTAAAAATTGTTATTTCATTCTTACGGGGTGACCCTCAAGATTGGGCTTTTTCGTTGGCGCCAGGAGATCCGGCATTGGCTGATATTGATGCGTTTTTTCTGGCGCTCGGTTTACTTTATGAGGAACCCAATCTTGAGATTCAGGCAGAGAAAGCCTTGCTGGCTATGTCTCAGGGCCAGGACGAGGCTGAGGTGTATTGCCAAAAATTTCGGAAATGGTCCGTGCTGACACATTGGAACGAGTGTGCACTGGCCGCTAATTTTAGAAATGGCCTTTCTGAGGCCATTAAGAATGTTATGGTGGGTTTTCCCATTCCCACAGGTCTGAATGATACCATGTCCCTGGCTATTCAAATTGACCGGCGGTTGCGGGAGCGCAAAACCGCAAATTCCCTCATGTTGTTGTCTGAACGGACACCTGATTTGATGCAATGTGATAGAATCCTGACTAGAAATGAGAGGAAAATTCATAGACGCCGGAATGGCTTGTGCTACTACTGTGGTGATTCTACACATGTTATCTCAGCATGCTCTAAACGTATATCTAAGGTTGTTAGTCCTGTCACCGTTGGTAATTTGCATCCTAAGTTTATTCTGTCTGTAACTTTGATTTGCTCACTGTCATCTTATCCTGTCATGGCGTTTGTAGATTCAGGTGCAGCCCTGAGTCTTATGGATCTCTCATTTGCTAAGCGCTGTGGTTTTATTCTTGAACCATTAGAAAATCCTATCCCTCTTAGGGGTATTGATGCTACGCCATTAGCAGAAAATAAACCGCAGTATTGGACACAGGTTACCATGTGCATGACTCCTGAACACCACGAGGTGATACGTTTTCTCGTTCTACATAAAATGCATGATTTGGTTGTTTTGGGGCTGCCATGGTTACAGACCCATAATCCAGTCCTTGACTGGAAGGCTATGTCAGTGTCTAGTTGGGGCTGTCGTGGTATTCATGAGGATTCCCTGCCTGTGTCTATTGCTTCTTCTACGCCTTCGGAAGTTCCGGAGTATTTGTCTGACTATCAGGATGTCTTTAGCGAGTCCAGGTCCAGTGCATTGCCTCCTCATAGGGAATGTGACTGTGCAGTAGATTTGATTCCAGGCAGTAAATTTCCTAAGGGAAGACTGTTTAATCTGTCGATACCTGAACATACCGCTATGCGTTCATATATCAAGGAGTCTCTGGAGAAAGGACACATCCGTCCGTCTTCTTCCCCTCTTGGTGCGGGATTCTTTTTTGTGGCTAAAAAGGACGGATCTTTGAGGCCTTGTATTGACTATCGGCTTTTAAATAAGATCACTGTCAAATTTCAGTATCCTTTGCCGCTGTTGTCTGACTTGTTTGCCCGGATTAAAGGTGCCAAGTGGTTTACCAAGATAGACCTTCGTGGTGCGTACAACCTTGTGCGCATTAAGCAAGGGGATGAATGGAAAACCGCATTCAATACGCCCGAAGGTCATTTTGAGTACTTGGTGATGCCTTTTGGGCTCTCTAATGCCCCTTCAGTTTTTCAGTCCTTTATGCATGACATTTTCCGGAACTATCTGGATAAATTTTTGATCGTTTATCTGGATGATATTCTGGTTTTTTCTGATAATTGGGACTCGCATGTGGAGCAGGTCAGGATGGTCTTTAAAATTTTGCGTGAAAATTCTTTGTTTGTCAAGGGCTCAAAGTGTCTTTTTGGTGTACAGAAGGTTCCCTTTTTGGGGTTCATTTTTTCCCCTTCTGCTGTGGAGATGGACCCAGTCAAGGTCCGAGCTATTCTTGATTGGACTCAGCCCTCGTCAGTTAAGAGTCTTCAGAAGTTCTTGGGTTTCGCTAACTTCTACCGTCGTTTTATCGCTAACTTTTCTAGCATTGTGAAACCTTTGACGGATATGACCAAGAAGGGCTCCGATGTGGTTAATTGGGCTCCTGCTGCCGTGGAGGCTTTCCAGGAGTTGAAACGTCGGTTTACTTCGGCGCCTGTTTTGTGCCAGCCTGATGTCTCGCTTCCCTTTCAGGTTGAGGTGGATGCTTCAGAGATTGGAGCAGGGGCCGTTTTGTCGCAGAGAGGCCCTGCTTGCTCTGTTATGAGACCTTGCGCCTTTTTCTCTAGGAAGTTTTCGCCTGCGGAGCGAAATTATGATGCGGGCAATCGGGAGTTGTTGGCCATGAAATGGGCATTTGAGGAGTGGCGTCATTGGCTCGAGGGTGCTAAGCATCGTGTGGTGGTCTTGACTGATCACAAAAATCTGATGTATCTCGAGTCTGCTAAACGCCTGAATCCTAGACAGGCCCGCTGGTCATTGTTTTTCTCCCGTTTTGACTTTGTTGTCTCGTATTTACCAGGTTCAAAAAATGTGAAGGCCGATGCTCTTTCCAGGAGCTTTGTGCCTGATGCTCCTGGAGTCGCTGAACCTGTTGGTATTCTTAAGGATGGTATTATCTTGTCAGCTATTTCTCCAGATCTGCGACGTGTGTTGCAGAGATTTCAGGCTGATAGGCCTGATTCTTGTCCACCTGACAGACTGTTTGTGCCTGATAAGTGGACCAGCAGAGTCATTTCCGAGGTTCATTCCTCGGTGTTGGCAGGTCACCCAGGAATTTTTGGCACCAGAGATCTGGTGGCCAGATCCTTTTGGTGGCCTTCCTTGTCTAGGGATGTGCGGTCATTTGTACAGTCCTGTGGGACTTGTGCTCGAGCTAAGCCTTGCTGTTCTCGTGCCAGCGGGTTGCTCTTGCCCTTGCCTGTCCCTAAGAGACCTTGGACACATATCTCCATGGATTTCATTTCTGATCTTCCGGTGTCTCAAGGCATGTCTGTTATCTGGGTGATATGTGATCGCTTCTCCAAGATGGTCCATTTGGTTCCTTTGCCTAAGCTGCCTTCCTCTTCCGATCTGGTTCCTGTGTTTTTCCAGAACGTGGTTTGTTTGCATGGCATCCCTGAGAATATTGTGTCAGACAGAGGATCCCAGTTCGTTTCCAGATTCTGGCGATCCTTTTGTAGTAGGATGGGCATTGACTTGTCGTTTTCGTCTGCTTTCCATCCTCAGACTAATGGACAGACGGAGCGAACTAATCAGACTTTGGAGGCTTATTTGAGGTGTTTTGTCTCTGCTGATCAGGACGATTGGGTGACCTTCTTGCCGTTGGCTGAGTTTGCCCTTAATAATCGGGCTAGTTCCGCCACCTTGGTTTCGCCGTTTTTCTGCAACTCTGGTTTCCACCCTCGTTTTTCTTCGGGTCATGTGGAACCTTCTGACTGCCCTGGGGTGGATTCTGTGGTGGATAGGTTGCAGCGGATCTGGAATCTTGTGGTGGACAACTTGAAGTTGTCACAGGAGAGGGCTCAGCGCTTTGCAAACCGCCGCCGTGGTGTGGGTCCCCGACTACGTGTTGGGGATTTGGTGTGGCTTTCTTCCCGCTTTGTTCCTATGAAGGTTTCCTCTCCCAAATTTAAACCTCGTTTTATTGGTCCTTACAAGATATTGGAAATCCTTAATCCTGTATCCTTTCGCCTGGATCTTCCTGTGTCGTTTGCTATCCACAACGTGTTTCATAGGTCCTTGTTGCGGCGGTACGTTGTGCCTGTGGTTCCTTCTGCTGAGCCTCCTGCTCCGGTGTTGGTCGAGGGCGAGTTGGAGTACGTGGTGGAGAAGATCTTGGATTCTCGTCTCTCCAGGCGGAGGCTTCAGTACCTGGTCAAGTGGAAGGGCTATGGTCAGGAAGATAATTCCTGGGTGGTCGCCTCTGATGTTCATGCGGCCGATTTAGTTCGTGCCTTTCACGCCGCTCGTCCTGATCGCCCTGGTGGTCGTGGTGAGGGTTCGGTGACCCCTCACTAAGGGGGGGTACTGTTGTGATTTTGCTTTTTGCTCCCTCTAGTGGTCATTAGTGTTTTGACTCTGGAGCTTCTGTCTTTTCCTATATCCTCACCTGGGCCGTTAGTTCAGGGGCGTTGCTATTTAAGCTCCCTGGACCTTCAGTTCAATGCCTGGCATCGTTGAAATCAGAGCTAATCTGTTGTGCTCTTGTCCTATGATCCTGGTTCCTGTATTTCAAGCTAAGTCTACTTCCTTGCTTTTTGCTTTTGTTTTGTTTGGTATTTTTGTCCAGCTTGTTCCAATCTGTATCCTGACCTTTGCTGGAAGCTCTAGGGGGCTGGTGTTCTCCCCCCGGACCGTTAGACGGTTCGGGGGTTCTTGAATCTCCAGCGTGGATTTTTATAGGGTTTTTGTTGACCAGATAAGTTATCTTGCTATATTCTGCTATTAGTAAGCTGGCCTCTCTTTGCTGAACCTGGTTCATTTCTGTGTTTGTCATTTCCTCTTACCTCACCGTTATTATTTGTGGGGGGCTTGTATCTTGCTTTGGGGTCCCTTTCTCTGGAGGCAAGAGAGGTCTTTGTTTTCTTCTCCTAGGGGTAGTTAGATTCTCCGGCTGGCGCGAGTCATCTAGCGATCACCGTAGGCATGATCCCCGGCTACTTCTAGTGTTGGCGTTAGGAGTAGCTATTTGGTCAACCCAGTTACCACAGCCCTATGAGCTGGATTTTTGAATCTCGCAGACTTACACGTTCCTCTGAGACCCTGTCCACTGGGGTCATAACACTGCACTAAATCTGCATCGTGTGCACGGGCCCTTTGACCTTTTAAAAAAGTTATTACTGAAGATCTAATGGACGTTGCGATCTACTCAGGAAAAGAAGCCAATTCACAGCTAAAGAGACGAAACTTCAAGATCAGGGATCCCAGTGAAAATTGAAAAAAAAAAAGTTCTCACACTGAACCCTCAGTAGGCATGACTTAGGCAGCCTGTAACTTATCTGAGCCAAAAGCTATCTGTTCATCAGTAGTTTTTTATCTGCACCTTGAAAACGCAGATGCAATTAAAAGCGGTGTCTGCCTTGGGATCCACGAGGGCTCCATTCCCCTCCGAGCCCAGTTGCAGTTGTACAACTTGCAACCAGGATTGATAATTCCACCAGCTTCAAGTCCCTGACTTGAAGAATTTTTTTTAAGGAGCTAAAAAATGTAAAACTTCAAATCACTCCACTTTTCGCAATCCGTAAAAGAATAAATAAACATATTTGATGGCGTTGTAACCATAAAACTCCATTGTTTCAAAACATTTTTAACCTGTTTGCAAAAGAGGAAGAAATAATCTTGAATTTAATTTTTTTTCAGTCACCTTGCCTCTTACATTGATTGACTAAAAAGCAAACAAAATGCGATATGTAACCCCAAATGGTACCAATAAAAACTACAGCTCACCATGCAAATGATAAGCCCTCATACAGCTCCATCAACAGAATTAAAAAAAAAAAGAAAAGTTACGTCTTAGAAAAGAGTGACACAACCAAAATTGCTGTGAATTTTTCAAAAGTAGGGTATACATAACTCTCTCATACATGGGTAACGAGAATAGTAAAGCCTACAACATAGAAGCCGCACTCATACGCTACTGGTCCTTGTACAGACAAGACAATTCCTAGCCACACAGCTAAAAACACCACCTCAAACCTGGCTCCCTAAAAGACTGTTGAGGGGTTTCTCGTACCTCCTGAGGAATCACAGGGGAGGCCGCTATGCACAGCTAACCAGGAGAGCAAAAGTACTTAGAGGAACCAGAGTGATGAAACTTAAAGCATGTAAACGAAGGAGAAATAAGGAGAATAATAAATGAAACAAGAATAATCTCCTACCAACCTAACTGAAGAGTAAGAAAAGGTACTGGCAAGTCAGACAAACAAGCATACAGCGGAAATACAAATGATGTTTGCCTAGCATGGAAAATCACTACACTGAAGAGCTGGAACTCTTTAGCACTAATCCACTTAGAAGTATAGCCAGCAAGGAAGTGCAGTGAAGGGAGAATGTGATAGGAAAACCAAAACAGGACAATGGGAAACACCTGAAGAGGAGCAAACCCAGTAAGGAAAAACAAAGTCAATAGGAACCAACATCAAAAGGTCAAGGAAGAAAAGGGCAATAGCTCAGCAGACAAGAGAACTGTCCAAGAAGCAAGAAGTCATCGGATCAAATCCCCAAACTGGGTCATGACACCTGGACTATAGTAGCCTGTATAAAAGCCAAGACAGGGAATTCAGCAACCACTTTGTGATGAATCCGGATAATTAGAGGAGGTCAAAGCTCACAGCTTAGCACTAGAGATGAGGAGAGAAAACCATAAAACACTGAAGAAACATTACAGATAGTGTGTGACATTGCAGCCATGAGGACGATTAGTGGCTGGGAAAAAAGAATAATTTTATATCTTAAGTCCGAGAGTTGTCTATTTTTTTTTTTAGGTGATACATTAGTTAGTAGTTGGGTATAAAGATCAATATAAAAGGTAGGGTAAAGGGTATAACAATAGTAACAAGTAATTAGAGTAATATACAACTATGATCATTAACATTTTAGCTACATCTAGGAGAAGTATGCTATTTTGCTTTTTATTTTCTATTAAAAAAAAAAAGGTTAGTTGCAAAATAATTCACACCCTTTAATTGTTTCTGGCCTTTATTTTTACCTGATAAAATGATCCTGAGCTACTATAATAAAGAGAAGATACCACGGATTAAATTATTATTTCTGAATTCACCTTCACTCGTTGCAATAAATGACAAATGGGCGGTGCTTTGTATGTTAATGAAGCATCTAGAAATACGGTTGAAATATTTTGCAAAGCTTAGGATACAATACAGAGCATGAGTGAAAGTGAATTCAGAATTAAAGGGGTTTGTCCACCCCTGATTTTTATTTTTGTAAGAATGACACCGGAATATGTAAAAAAAAAATAATGTATAGTTAATAACCAATTTCCCACTGCTTGGTTTCTCTTCTGGTCTTTGTGCATCTTGTTTTGCCCATATAAACATGTGACTGCTGCAGACAATCACTGGCCACAGTCAGTGATTGAATGTGGCGGTCACATGCTCATCTGTTAGGAAAAGAAAGCGTAAAGCAGGAAAACCCAAGAAAAAGAGGAGCGACATGGAATTTGTAAGATGAATATACACTCACCGGCCACTTTATTAGGTACACCATGCTAGTAACGGGTTGGACCCCCTTTTGCCTTCAGAACTGCCTCAATTCTTCGTGGCATAGATTCAACAAGGTGCTGGAAGCATTCCTCAGAGATTTTGGTCCATATTGACATGATGGCATCACACAGTTGCCGCAGATTTGTCGGCTGCACATCCCAAAGATGCTCCATACAAGGCAGGATGGATCCATGCTTTCATGTTGTTTACGCCAAATTCTGACCCTACCATCCGAATGTTGCAGCAGAAATCGAGACTCATCAGACCAAGCAACGTTTTTCCAATCTTCTACTGTCCAATTTCGATGAGCTTGTACAAATTGTAGCCTCAGTTTCCTGTTCTTAGCTGAAAGGAGTGGTACCCGGTGTGGTCTTCTGCTGCTGTAGCCCATCTGCCTCAAAGTTCGACGCACTGTGCGTTCAGAGATGCTCTTAGGCCTACCTTGGTTGTAACGGGTGGCGATTTGAGTCACTGTTGCCTTTCTATCAGCTCGAACCAGTCTGCCCATTCTCCTCTGACCTCTGGCATCAACAAGGCATTTCCGCCCACAGAACTGCCGCTCACTGGATTTTTTTTCTTTTTCGGACCATTCTCTGTAAACCCTAGAGATGGTTGTGCGTGAAAATCCCAGTAGATCAGCAGTTTCTGAAATACTCAGACCAGCCCTTCTGGCACCAACAACCATGCCACGTTCAAAGGCACTCAAATCACCTTTCTTCCCCATACTGATGCTCGGTTTGAACTGCAGGAGATAGTCTTGACCATGTCTACATGCCTAAATGCATTGAGTTGCCGCCATGTGATTGGCTGATTAGAAATGAAGTGTTAACAAGAAGTTGGACAGGTGTACCTAATAAAGTGGCCAGTGAGTGTATATTATTATTTTATTTTTAAAAATTCTGGATAATTTAAAAAAAAAATTCAATTCAATTTAACTAATACTTTTTTATGCAGTCTATTGAGGATAATTGACCATGACTGTCATAAACAAAGAAAACATGGAGTAAAATGTCCCGATTTTAATTTTTAAATGAAGAACATCAAAAAAGTCACAATTTGATTTGCACCAAAAATTGCAAATTGTTGTTTTGGTTTTTTTTAACACCAGGATATAATGCATTTTCTACATGTATGCCTCACAGAGTGGAGAATAGAAATCCCCAGGTAATTATTTATGACTACTCATTTGCATGAAGGTATTTGATATAGCACAATTTTTTTTTTCGCAAAGTTCGGAATTTTTCAAAAGCAAAGATTATCCTGGCCTGTATGAAAGTGAATCGGGATGAATAGAGGAGGTCACATTTTGCTACAATGTGATTTGCATTTTTAACATTAGGATGTATTTTCTATACATGTACGACTCACAGATTGGAATATAGAAATCCCCAGGTGATCAATATCAATATTATTTATGACTTCTCATTTGCATGAATGTGTTTGACCTCGGCCGTGTTTACATGTGGGGCGAGCCATTGTGAAAGATCTATATATCGGAGAATGCGCCAATCCAGAATGTTCATGGTTAATGACTCTACAGGTGAATTCCCCATATATTACCTTCTAGGCCAGAGCTCCATGTCGGATAAAAAAAAAATTGATACTCAATCCAGCATGCTCAAGATCACGTAGACAGAGTTCAGCAATCTACTGTGCACAAATCACAATGTTCATTATGGCCATTGGGTCTGAGTCTTAAATGGTGACTGTCATTTCAGCAACCTTCCCTCTACCTTAACAAAAGCCCCAGGTCCTGCTGCCGAAAAACAGCCCCAAAGGATAATGCTGCCTCCACCATGTTTCACTGTGGGTATGATGATCTTTTGGTGCTGTGTAATGTTTCATTTCCACCTTTTATAATTATGGCCAGAAAGTTTCACCTTGTTTTCAACATGTTTTCCCATATGCTTTTGGAAGATTTGTTGTACAATTTGGCAAAACATATTTTAACTTAGAAGTCTTTCTGTGTAAAAAAAAGACTTCCGTCTTACCACACCAAAGGCCAGACTGTTGTGAATTCTGTTCTCGAACTCCCTCCTGTGGTTATGAATGGCACTTCGGCGAGTTCTGTTCATGGACTCCCTCTGGTGGCTGTGAGTGGAGCTGCTGGTTCTGAGGTTCCTTCCCCAGCTGACCTCGTTTAGGCCTTGGCTGGCTGCTCTATTTAACTCCACTCAGATCGTTACTTGATGCCAGCTGTCAATGTCCTAGCACTGGTTCAGTTCACTTGGATCTTTCAGATGACCTGTCTACTTCAGCAAAAGCTAAGTCCCTGCTAGCTTATTTGTTACCACTGTGTTTTTGTCCAGCTTGCTATTATGATTTTGTCTTGTTAGCTGGAAGCTCTGGGATGCAGAGTGGCACCACCGCGCCGTGAGTCGGTGCGGTGCTCTCTTTTGCACACTGCGTGGTTTTTTGTTAGTTTTTTATGCTGACCGCAAAGATACCTTTTCTATCCTCAGTCTGTCTAGTTAAGCCTGGCCTCCTTTGCTGAAACCTATTTCATTCCTGTGTTTGTGACTTCCATCTTAACTCACAGTCAATATGTGTGGGGGGCTGCCTTTTTCTTTGGGGAATTTCTCTGAGGCAAGGTAGGCTGTATTTTCTATCTTTAGGGGTAGTTAGCTCTTAGGCTGTGAAGAGGCGTCTAGGCAGAGTCAGGAACGCTCCACGGCTATTTCTAGTTGTTGTGATAGGATTAGGGGTTGCGGTCAGCAGAGCTCCCACTTCCCAGAGCTCGTCCTGTATTGCTAGTTTGCTCATCTGGTCATTTCTAGTGCTCCTAACCACCAGTTCAATCATAACACCAGACATATGAATATACAAACAACAGTTTAGCATCACATATGAATACAAAATGAAAAAATGTGAAGGACTGAAAGGGATGGTTCTACATCAAATTAGCATAAATCATATCAAGAGAACAAGAGAAAAGGGTGTGGGTGGCCATAAATAATGAAAAATGAAAAAGTAAATGGGTAAAAAGATTATATTTTATTGAATAAACATTAAAAACAAGTGATCATAAAATTAGCCATAAAGTGGCAGCACATGATTGATGAGAAATTGGTTATAAATGTTTAAATAATAAAGATGTTAAACTAACATAAATGCAAACACAAAGTGTACACAATGGTCAATGTGGCAGATGAATAATATATGGTATAATCAGTATACTCAGAGTAAATCTATGTAAGATATAAACCATTCATCATGCCACAGACCAAGGGTTATGCATCAAATTAGTGAACAGTCATAAATTCATTTACCAAAGTATAGTGTGGTGCCAGGTGCCCCTACGCACGTTTCGCTCCCAAGCCTTCTTCTGGGGGGAGTGACTAGCATGTGAGGACAGCATCATTATACTGTATATATATTCATGTGGCCAAAGGAGTTTAATAAAACACAATGTTTCATATGTAGGGTAAGTACCTCCTGTGTTGATTGGCGCATGAAGATGCCCACACCCACCGAAGCACCATGAGGTCATCCCAGTCATGAGACCCGAAGCCACGCTAATGTGCCCCACATGAGCAGACGCCGGACCAAGAGACCGCAACGCTGCCATGAAGATGCGACCGAGGGTGAGAGCGAGGAGGAGGTGGGCCCGCATGTGCACCACTGGTTGGTGAGGAGGTCATAGAGGATAGAGTATATAGCGTCATAGAATCCCATAATAACTGACCATTATCCACAAGGTCTGACCAGTGAGAAAACATGATTATGTGTAAAAGACAATGAATATAATGACATGATTAATTACATACAAAGCAATCATCCTTGAACAGAGGCAATCAAGACAAGGTGTGTGCTATAAAGCATAAGAAACCTATCGGACGAATGCTCTGTATGTAATTAATCATGTCTTATATATATTGTTTTTTATTATTATTAATAATAATAATAATAATAATCTTTATTTTTACACATATGGCTTTATGGCTAATTTTATGATCACTTGTTTGTAATGTTTATTCAATAAAATATAGTCTTTTTACCCATTTACTTTTTCATTTAATCATTATTTATGGTCGCCCACACCCTTTCCCTTGATATGGTTTCTATGAAGAAGACAATAAATTGTTGCTATATACAGTACAGAACCAGCACTTGCAGGAAATTCCTGCAGCTCCTTTAATGTTGATGTAGGCCTCTTGGCAGCCTCCCAGATCAATTTCCTTCTTGTCTTTCCACCAATTTTTGGCCACTTCTTGATGATGGCTTCACAGAGCTCCATGGTAACAAGAATTGAAAGGAACGGATGGCACTCACTGGTTAAAAAAAAACTTCTTTATTCCAATACTTTAAAACATCGGCATCGGGAGGATGGGCGCAGGAGTGGTATGGACGACAGCCGTTTCGCGCTGCAGTGGCGCTTCTACTGGTCACACAGGTGAGTGAGACTGACATCACCTCTTAACAGAGGGAGGCAGCTGAACCCCACCCCCGGTGCTTGAACACATGAGCAGCAGCTATACGTAACACCTAAAATGCATTTAGAAAACAAATGAAAACAATGCAAAAACACAATAAAACTGGCTTATTACAGGAAAATGGACATATCCAATCTTTCATTCAAACCAGCGGATTCCTGCGCTTGAGTGCGCCCAATCCATATGGCCTCTCTTTTTAGTACAAGCTTGTGCAGATCTCCTCCTTGCACTGGAAGAGACACCCTTTCAAGGCCAGCAAAAGAAAGCCCCTCTGGGTTTCCTCCATGGAATTCCCTAACGTGTTTGATCAAACGTGGAGCCCCCTTGCCTGAACCGATGAGTTGTAATGCTCTCTGAGCCTCACATAGAAGGGCGAATGGTCTGACCAATATAGAAGAACTTACAACGACATAAAACCACATAAACCACATGGGTCGCTTTGCACGTGATGAAGTCATTGACAGTGTGAGACACCTCCAATGCAAAGTGTTTGACTTACATCATGGTAATTACAGAAAGGTCAATGTCCACACTTAGGGTATGTGCACACGTCCGGATTTCTTGCAGAAATTTCCTGAAGAAAACCGGAAATTTTCTGCAAGAAATCCGCATTTTTTTTTTTTTGCGTTTTTTTTTGCGTTTTTTTTAGCATTCTGCAAGCGTAATTAGCTTGCAGAATTAAGTTTTCCAAGCGATCTGTAGCATCGCTTGGAAAACTGACTGACAGGTTGGTCACACTTGTCAAACATAGCGTTTGACAAGTGTGACCATCTTTTTACTATAGATGCAGCTTATGCAGCATCTATAGTAAAAGAGAGAATGTTTAAAAATAATAAAAAAATTAAAAAATGCTTATACTCACCTGCAGACAGCTGATCTCCTCAGCGACGTCTGTTCCTCTTCCTATAGCTGGTGTGTGCGCGCAGGACCTTCCATGACGTCGCGGTCACATGAGCGGTCACATGACAGCTCACGACCAATCACAAGACAATGACGTCATCACAGGTCCTTCACCGCACACCAGCTACAGAAACTGAAGCCGCAGCATGTAGCGGAGAGGCAGGAAGACATCGAGGGTGAGTATAGGACTATTTTTTATTTTAATTCTTATTTTTTGACCAATTATATGGTGCCCAGTCCGTGGAGGAGAGTCTCCTCTCCTCCACCCTGGGTACCAACTGCACATAATCTGCTTACTTCCCGCATGGTGTGCACAGCCCCGTGCGGGAAGTAAGCAGATCAATGCACTCCTAGGTGTGCGGAATCCCCTGCAATTCCGCATTTTAATGAACATGTTGCTTTTTTTTCCGCGATGCGATTTTTTTGCGGAAAAAAAGGCTACATTTGCACAAAAAATGCGGAATACACTGAAAATAATGGGAGGCATATGTTAGCGTTTTTTTCGCGTTTTTATCACGTTTTTATAGCGAAAAAACGCGAAATAAACGCGAAAAATACTGAACGTGTGCACATGGCCTTACAATTACCATGAGGAACACTATTACTTAACCAAATACTTTGTTACTTCACCATCTGTTTTTTCACTATTATGTCACCCAGAGTGGTACTGCGTCTAATAGAAATAACGGGACCCCTTGCTGCCACCTCCGCAATATCTTTATCACGTTCTAGAATGTGCCAATTCCTGCGAATAGCCGACCGTATAATACCATTCATAGGGCCGAATTTAAAACAAAAAAACAAATCTCTTATCGCGTTTGTGGGCAGAACCACGATTATTGTCTCTCGCCTGATTAACCCTATTGTTAGCCTCATTCAAAAGTTCATTGGGATAACCCCTACAGTGAAACCTGTCACACAACTCTTCTGCCTGCTGAGTGCAGCTCTCCTGAGTATTGTTAATCCTCATCAATCTTAATAATTGGCTATAAGGGAGGGAGCGTTTTACATGAGCCGGATGGAAACTATCAAAATGTAGGACAGAATTTGCAGCAGACGGTTTTCGAAACACTCTGGTACAGATCGCACCATCCACAACGTTACTTTGTACGTCTAAAAAATCCAGATCAAGGCCTCCATATCTCGATGTGAATGACATATTCATTTGATTAGACTCATTGAGATACTGGACAAAAAATCATCAAATGATTCACGAGGTCCGTCCCATATCATGAAAATGTCGTCTACATAGCGAACATAAAGTCTGATGTGTGTTGTGAAATTGGATTCTGGGCTCCCCCGGTGGCCACTTGTGGAATTGTACTTGTGTTCATCATCCCCTCTGTTCACCTGCTCCTATCAGGATGTGGGAGTCGCTATATAACCTTGCTCCTCTGTCAGTTTCATGCCGGTCAACAATGTAATCAGTAGCCTTTCTGTGCATGTTCCTGCTACTAGACAACTCCTAGCTAAGTTGGACTTTTGTCCTTGTGTGTTTTTGCATTTTGTTCCTGTTCACAGCTGCTGTTTCGTTACTGTGTCTGGAAAGCTCTTGTGAGCGGAAATTGCCACTCTGGTGTTATGAGTTAATGCTAGAGTCTTAAAGTAATTTCTGGATGGTGTTTTGATAGAGTTTTCTGCTGACCATGAAAGTGCCCTTTCTGTCTTCATGCTATCTAGTAAGCGGACCTCGATTTTGCTAAACCTATTTTCATACTACGTTTGTCATTTCATCTAAAATCACCGCCAATATATGTGGGGGCCTCTGTCTGCCTTTTGGGAAAATTTCTCTAGAGGTGAGCCAGGACTGTCTTTTCCTCTGCTAGGATTAGGTAGTTCTCCGGCTGGCGCTGGGCATCTAGGGATAAAAAACGTAGGCATGCTACCCGGCCACTTCTAGTTGTGCGGCAGGTTTAGTTCATGGTCAGTATAGTTTCCATCTTCCAAGAGCTAGTTCTCATATATGCTGGGCTATGTTCTCTCGCCATTGAGAATCATGACAGTTTGACCGGCCAGAAAAAAGGGTTAAATTACTGGCTGAGAAAGGAGAGAAAAAAGAAGTCTGCTACAATTTTTTTTTTTTTTTTTTTTTCCCTCTAGTTCTGAGTGTGCTCTTAATTGAATCACTTGCTAGTCTGCCTATACTTCAGCCTTCCTCTCTTTCTCTCCTTCTAATCCTTGAATGGCTCTGTGTTCACCTGTTTCAAATGGATCTTCAGAGTGTAGCTACAGGTTTGAATAATCTCGCCACAAAGGTACAAAATTTGCAAGATTTTGTTGTTCATGCACCTATATCTGAGCCTAGAATTCCTTTGCCTGAATTCTTCTCGGGAAATAGATCTCACTTTCAAAATTTTAAAAATAATTGCAAATTGTTTTTGTCCCTGAAGTCTCGCTCTGCCGGAGACCCTGCACAGCAGGTCAGGATTGTAATTTCCTTGCTCCGGGGCGACCCTCAGGACTGGGCTTTTGCATTGGCACCAGGGGATCCTGCGTTGCTCAATGTGGATGCGTTTTTTCTGGCCTTGGGGTTGCTTTATGAGGAACCTCATTTAGAGCTTCAGGCGGAAAAGGCCTTGATGTCCTTGTCTCAGGGGCAAGATGAAGCTGAAATATACTGCCAAAAATTCCGCAAATGGTCTGTGCTTACTCAGTGGAATGAGTGCGCCCTGGCGGCGATTTTCAGAGAAGGTCTCTCTGATGCCATTAAGGATGTTATGGTGGGGTTCCCTGTGCCTGCGAGTCTGAATGAGTCCATGACGATGGCTATTCAGATCGATAGGCGTCTGCGGGAGCGCAAACCTGTGCACCATTTGGCGGTGTCTACTGAGAAAACGCCAGAAAATATGCAATGTGATAGAATTCTGTCCAGAAGCGAGCGGCAGAATTTTAGACGAAAAAATGGGTTGTGCTTCTATTGTGGTGATTCAACTCATGTTATATCAGCATGCTTTAAGCGTACTAAGAAGCCTGACAAGTCTGTTTCAATTAGCACTTTACAGTCTAAGTTTATTCTATCTGTGACCCTGATTTGTTCTTTGTCATCTATTACCGCGGACGCCTATGTCGACTCTGGCGCTGCTTTGAGTCTTATGGATTGGTCCTTTGCCAAACGCTGTGGGTATGATTTGGAGCCATTGGAGGCTCCGATACCTCTGAAAGGGATTGACTCCACCCCATTGGCTAGTAATAAACCACAATACTGGACACAAGTGACTATGCATGTTAATCCGGATCACCAGGAGGTTATTCGCTTTCTGGTGCTGTATAATCTACATGATGTTTTGGTGCTGGGATTGCCATGGCTGCAATCTCATAACCCAGTCCTCGACTGGAGAGCTATGTCTGTGTTAAGCTGGGGATGTAAAGGAACTCATGGGGACGTACCTTTGGTTTCCATTTCATCATCTATGCCCTCTGAGATTCCTGAATTCTTGTCTGACTTTCGTGACGTTTTTGAAGAACCCAAGGTTGGTTCACTACCTCCGCACCGGGAGTGCGATTGTGCCATAGACTTGATCCCGGGTAGTAAATACCCTAAGGGTCGTTTATTTAATCTGTCTGTGCCTGAACACGCGGCTATGCGAGAATATATAAAGGAGTCCTTGGAAAAGGGACATATTCGTCCTTCGTCATCTCCCTTAGGAGCCGGTTTTTTCTTTGTGTCTAAGAAAGACGGCTCTTTGAGGCCGTGTATTGATTATCGACTTTTGAATAAAATCACGGTTAAATATCAATATCCGTTACCACTGCTTACTGATTTGTTTGCTCGTATAAAGGGGGCCAAGTGGTTCTCTAAGATTGATCTCCGTGGGGCGTATAATTTGGTGCGAATCAAGCAGGGGGATGAGTGGAAAACCGCATTTAATACGCCCGAGGGCCATTTTGAGTATTTGGTGATGCCTTTTGGTCTTTCAAATGCCCCTTCTGTCTTCCAGTCCTTTATGCATGACATTTTCCGCGATTATTTGGATAAATTTATGATTGTGTATCTGGATGATATTCTGATTTTTTCGGATGACTGGGACTCTCACGTCCAGCAGGTCAGGAGGGTTTTTCAGGTTTTGCGGTCTAATTCCTTGTGTGTGAAGGGTTCTAAGTGTGTTTTTGGGGTTCAAAAGATTTCCTTCTTGGGATACATTTTTTCCCCCTCTTCCATCGAGATGGATCCTGTCAAGGTTCAGGCTATTGGTGATTGGACGCAACCCTCTTCTCTTAAGAGTCTTCAGAAATTTTTGGGCTTTGCTAACTTTTATCGTCGATTTATTGCTGGTTTTTCTGATGTTGTAAAACCATTGACTGATTTGACTAAGAAGGGTGCTGATGTTGCTGATTGGTCCCCTGATGCTGTGGAGGCCTTTCGGGAGCTCAAGCGCCGCTTTTCTTCCGCCCCAGTGTTGCGTCAGCCTGATGTTGCTCTTCCTTTTCAGGTTGAGGTCGACGCTTCTGAAATCGGAGCTGGGGCGGTGTTGTCGCAGAGAAGTTCCGACTGCTCCGTGATGAGACCTTGTGCCTTTTTTTCCCGTAAATTTTCGCCCGCCGAGCGGAATTATGATATTGGGAATCGGGAGCTTTTGGCCATGAAGTGGGCTTTTGAGGAGTGGCGTCACTGGCTTGAGGGGGCCAGACATCAGGTGGTGGTATTGACTGACCACAAAAATTTAATTTACCTTGAGTCTGCCAGGCGCCTGAATCCTAGACAGGCGCGCTGGTCGTTGTTTTTCTCTCGGTTTAATTTTGTGGTGTCTTACCTACCGGGTTCTAAGAATGTTAAGGCGGATGCTCTTTCTAGGAGTTTTGAGCCTGACTCCCCTGGTAATTCTGAGCCCACAGGTATCCTTAAAGATGGAGTGATATTGTCTGCCGTTTCTCCAGACCTGCGGCGGGCCTTGCAGGAGTTTCAGGCGGATAGACCTGATCGTTGCCCACCTGGTAGACTGTTTGTTCCTGATGATTGGACCAGTAGAGTCATCTCTGAGGTTCATTCTTCTGCGTTGGCAGGTCATCCTGGAATCTTTGGTACCAGGGATTTGGTGGCAAGGTCCTTCTGGTGGCCTTCCCTGTCACGAGATGTGCGAGGCTTTGTGCAGTCTTGTGACGTTTGTGCTCGGGCCAAGCCTTGTTGTTCTCGGGCTAGTGGATTGTTGTTACCCTTGCCTATCCCGAAGAGGCCTTGGACGCACATCTCGATGGATTTTATTTCGGATCTGCCTGTTTCTCAGAAGATGTCTGTCATCTGGGTGGTGTGTGACCGTTTCTCTAAGATGGTCCATCTTGTTCCCTTGCCTAAGTTGCCTTCTTCTTCCGAGTTGGTTCCTCTGTTTTTTCAAAATGTTGTTCGTTTGCATGGTATTCCGGAGAATATCGTTTCTGACAGAGGGACCCAATTCGTGTCTAGATTTTGGCGGGCATTCTGTGCTAGGATGGGCATAGATTTGTCTTTTTCGTCTGCTTTCCATCCTCAGACTAATGGCCAGACCGAGCGGACTAATCAGACCTTGGAGACATATTTGAGGTGTTTTGTGTCTGCGGATCAGGATGATTGGGTTGCTTTTTTGCCTTTGGCGGAGTTCGCCCTCAATAATCGGGCCAGCTCTGCCACCTTGGTGTCCCCGTTTTTCTGTAATTCGGGGTTTCATCCTCGATTTTCCTCCGGTCAAGTGGAATCTTCGGATTGTCCTGGAGTGGATGCTGTGGTGGAGAGGTTGCATCAGATTTGGGGGCAGGTGGTGGACAATTTGAAGTTGTCCCAGGAGAAGACTCAGCTTTTTGCCAACCGCCGTCGTCGTGTTGGTCCTCGGCTTTGTGTTGGGGACTTGGTGTGGTTGTCTTCTCGTTTTGTCCCTATGAGGGTTTCTTCTCCTAAGTTTAAGCCTCGGTTCATCGGCCCGTACAAGATATTGGAGATTCTTAACCCTGTGTCCTTCCGTTTGGACCTCCCTGCATCCTTTTCGATTCATAATGTTTTTCATCGGTCATTGTTGCGCAGGTATGAGGTACCGGCTGTGCCTTCCGTTGAGCCTCCTGCTCCGGTGTTGGTTGAGGGTGAGTTGGAGTACGTTGTGGAAAAGATCTTAGACTCTCGTGTTTCCAGACGGAAACTCCAGTATCTGGTCAAATGGAAGGGATACGGTCAGGAGGATAATTCTTGGGTCACTGCCTCTGATGTTCATGCCTCCGATCTTGTTCGTGCCTTTCATAGGGCTCATCCTGATCGCCCTGGTGGTTTTGGTGAGGGTTCGGTGCCCCCTCCTTGAGGGGGGGGTACTGTTGTGAAATTGGATTCTGGGCTCCCCCGGTGGCCACTTGTGGAATTGTACTTGTGTTCATCATCCCCTCTGTTCACCTGCTCCTATCAGGATGTGGGAGTCGCTATATAACCTTGCTCCTCTGTCAGTTTCATGCCGGTCAACAATGTAATCAGAAGCCTTCTGTGCATGTTCCTGCTACTAGACAACTCCTAGCTAAGTTGGACTTTTGTCCTTGTGTGTTTTTGCATTTTGTTCCTGTTCACAGCTGCTGTTTCGTTACTGTGTCTGGAAAGCTCTTGTGAGCGGAAATTGCCACTCTGGTGTTATGAGTTAATGCTAGAGTCTTAAAGTAATTTCTGGATGGTGTTTTGATAGAGTTTTCTGCTGACCATGAAAGTGCCCTTTCTGTCTTCATGCTATCTAGTAAGCGGACCTCGATTTTGCTAAACCTATTTTCATACTACGTTTGTCATTTCATCTAAAATCACCGCCAATATATGTGGGGGCCTCTGTCTGCCTTTTGGGAAAATTTCTCTAGAGGTGAGCCAGGACTGTCTTTTCCTCTGCTAGGATTAGGTAGTTCTCCGGCTGGCGCTGGGCATCTAGGGATAAAAAACGTAGGCATGCTACCCGGCCACTTCTAGTTGTGCGGCAGGTTTAGTTCATGGTCAGTATAGTTTCCATCTTCCAAGAGCTAGTTCTCATATATGCTGGGCTATGTTCTCTCGCCATTGAGAATCATGACAGATGTGCCTCAAAAAATTATTTCCGATATTGTACACATAATCCTCCTCCAACAAAGCCAGAAAAAGGTTTGCAAAAGTGCACGCTACCGGAGATCCTATCGCGGTCCTGATACACTACAAAAACCAGGAATCCATGAACTTAAACAAATTTTGTCTTAAAATGAAATCCATGCCCTCACAAAGTTGACAAAACCATCACTTCTTTTTAATGACCCTCAAATTTTCCTCAAAGCTGCAACACCCAAATCTTGGGGGATCCTTGTGTACAGGCTTTCCACGTCAATGGAGACCAAGGAGAAGCCTGCCTGCCAAGTAATACCCCTAAGGACCCCTAAAAACTCATCAGTATCCTTAATATAGGCGGGAATGTCATGCAGCAAAGGGCGCAACAACCAATCCATGTACTGTGATAATGGCTCTGTGAGGGACCCGATCCCTGACACAATGGGGCGTCCTGGCGGGGTAGTGAGGGACTTATGAACTTTTGGAATATAATACCAGTGAGGGCGGCGTGGGAACTCAGGCAGCAGCTTCTCAGCCTTTTTTCTGGACAAAACACCCAGTTCTACATTTTTACGCAAAAAGGTTCGTAGTTCATTCTTGAACCTAGTTGTAGGATCTTGTGCCAATCTTAAATAGGTAGACGTATCAGACAACTGTCTCGTGGCCTCCGCCAAATACTGCTCTTTCGGTAATAAAACTACATTGCCGCCCTTGTCTGCATTCCTCACAACCACATCAGACCATCAGGGCGCGTTTCTCTAATGTTGTGAGGTTAGGCAGGGCACTCGGATATATGATAGATTCCACATCCTTTAGTACCTGGGTCTCAAATAAATCGATTACATTCCCAGGGGAAACTTGGGGCATAAACGTTGATGGCACACAACCCTGTAAAAGGTTTGAAAGACTCATCATCTATGAGGTGAACAACCTCCGGGGCAGTTAAATCACACAAAATCTGGGCATCTGCCCTTATATCAGCCAGTGAGTCTATGCCGGCGAGGAACCCCAGAGGGTCCACCTGGCACGGGCTCTCCCCTTCTAATACGGTCACCTCCGTGACACTTGATGCAGGCAACTTGTGCAGGTGAATTTTACGAATGGCCTTAAAACGATCTATTTTAAAGTCCACAAAATTAAAAGCCTCCGGAATACAAAAGCCCAGTCCTTCTGAGAGAACGGATAAGTGTGAACGGTTCAAATTATGGTCAGTTAAATTCAACACCATCTTATTGGAAGGATCCATTAATGTCTCTGTCTCCATGACACATGCTTCCTTTTCCGTTGGCATCCTGCGTTTTCTCCCCTTGCCCCCTCTGCGTGTTCTCCGCCTAAAGGGGGCGCCGGGGCGGAGTCCATTAGATTGGCAGCGGCTCGATCTGATGGGCCTGGTGACATTCTAGAACGTGATAAAGATATTGTGGAGGTGGCAGCAAGGGGTCCCATTATTTCTAATAAACACAGTGCTACTCTGGGTGACATAATAGTGAAAAAACGGATAGTGAAGCAACAAAGTAATTGGTTAAGTAAAAGTGTTCCTCATGGTAATTTTAACCCTTTCTCACCTCGGACGGGATAATACGTCCGAGGTCAGATACTCCTCTTGGATGCTGGGCTCCGGCGGTGAGCCCGCATCAAAGCCGGGACATGTCAGCTGTTTGAACAGCTGACATGTGCTCGCAATAGCGGCGGGTGAAATTGCGATTCAACCGCCGCTATTAACTAGTTAAATGCCGCTGTCAAACGTGACATGTTAAGTTGTGTACTAGGAGGGGTGTTAAAAAAAAAAGAAAACAGGGATGTTTTTTTTTTTTTAAAGAACAAAAACAAATAAAAGTTAAAATCATCACACTTTTCCTAATCTGGAAAGAATAAGGATATGTGCACACTTTGAGTTTTTGCAACCTTTTTTTCTGCAGGCAAAACCTGCTCTCCAGCCAGTAAAGAAGCTGCTTATAAAAGCATGTTTTGCTGCGTTTTTCATGCTGATACAGTAGTGCTGTTGTTCCTCAGTTTTCTGCACCAAAAACGCAGCAAAACCTGATACCTGCATTTTTGCTGCTTTTCTGCACTCACTCATTGCTTTCTATGGGTGAAAAAACACTGCAAAAACCTGAAAAAAGGGACATGCTGCAGGTTTCAAAAACACAACAGTTTTCCAATTCAGTCAGGAAAAAAAAACAATGTTTGTGTATGGGATTTCTGAAATCTGATAGCTTTTGCTGGTACTGTAAAACGCAATCTTTTATTTATTTATTTTTTTAACACCAGGATATAATGCATTATCTATTCATGTGTGACAATCCATACAAAAAAAATTGAGAAGGCACTCACCGGTCTTCAGAAAATCAACTCTTTATTAATTCCATCTTCAGATAAAATTCATGGCCGGGGGAAAGGGAGCCAAAGCTTGTGTGAGCAGGGGAAGACGACGGCCGTTTCGCGCTGTGCTTGCGCTTCTACGGGTCAGTTTGTGCAAGGACAGGGCGGCGGAAATAGTGTGCTGGCCATGACACATCCCCCCACCAAATCCCTCCCACAAACCGAGAAATACACTTTAATTAAAATAGCACATATTAAAAGCAACACAATACATATACAAACTAGTACTTCAGAAACGATTTAGGCTGGAGAATAAAGCATATGTTGCTGTCACATGAATAAAGCAGTATATTAACCATTCAGAGAACCGCCAATCACTCACCCATACCATCAGAACTACACACCAAGTGATATCGCTGCAGCTGCGCACCCACTGCTGCCAATACTACAGGAATACCGACATGTCTATCCTGTCGTTGAAGCCTAGCGGTCCCATTGCGCCAGTGCGCATGATCCATCTCGCTTCGCATCTTAGGAGCAAATTATCCAAATCACCCCCTTGGACAGGCAGACCAACCTTTTCAATCCCGGCAAAAGTAAGTATCTCTGTATTGCCACCATGCTTCTCCTTCACGTGTGAAATCAGGCGCGGCACACCTTTCCCTGACACAACTGACCTGCAATGCTCGCGAAAACGGACATACATCGGACGAATAGTTTTCCCTATATAATAATACCTACAAGGGCAGAAGACTACATACACTACATGATCTGTTTTACAAGTAATAAAATCATTGACCTTGTGATCTACTGATCCCATTCACAGGACCCGTTCAGTAACATGCTGCCTGCAACACGGGCAGTGTCCACACCTAAAGTTTCCCTTTGGGATGGCAGTATTCAACCAATTTTTACCAGGTTTGGCAACACGATTTCTCACCTATTTGTCCCTTAGCCTCACGCTCCGTCTAATGGCCTCTCGCTACGATGTCAACCAACTCCTTATCACGCCCTAAAATATGCCAATTCTTTCTTATTGCCAATCGTATCCGCTGATCCATATTGCTGTACTTAAAACAGAAGGTGAATCTCTTTCCTATATTACCTTTCTGGGCGGGCATCTTATCCCCAGAACTCATCTTCCTTTCTTTCGCCACTGGCTGTAGTAAACTTTCTGGATAGCCTCTCTGTCTAAATCTAACTTCCATCTCTCTCAACTGGCTCTGAAAACCATCATCTGTGTTATTCACCCTATTCACCCTTAAAAATTGGCTGTAAGGTAAAGCCTGCTTGGTGTGCATAGGGTCAAAGCTATTAAAATGCATCATAGTATTTGCTGCCACCGGTTTACGATAGAGCGACGTACAAATACTACCCCCTTTAATCTCTACTAATACATCAAAAAACTCCAACCGCTGTCCTCCAAAAACTGATGTAAACGCCATATTCATATTATTACTCTGATTCAGATGTACTACAAAATCATAAAAGGTGTCAATAGTGCCATCCCAAATGATGACTATATCATCAATATATCTTTGGTAAAATTTGATATGCCGCAAAAAACCATTACTGTCCGAATAGACATATTTCTCCTCGAAAAGACCCAAAAATAAATTGGCAAACGTACAAGCTGCCAGAGCCCCATTTGCACAAAAAAATGTAAATGATGATGCAAAAAAATCTTTACACCAGGATATAATGCATTATCTATTCATGTGTGACTCACGGATAATTGAAATTCCCAGGTGCTCAATATTAATGTTATTTATGACTTCTCATTTGCATGATGGTGTTTGACCTCGGCCGCGGTTACATGTGGGGCGAGCCAGTGTGAAAGATCTATATAAAGATACAGCGGAGAATGCGCGGATCCAGAATGTGCACAGTTAATGACTCTACAGGTGAATTCCCCATATATTACCTTCCAGGTGCAAGCTCCATCTAAGATAAAGATTTTTTCACTGCTTGATACTCGGTAGCATCGAGGTGCTTAGGCATGGTCGTTACTTGATCAAGTATTGTGGATGCTTGAGCACCAAGGATTGCCAGCCCTAGTTCCATCAAGGTTTCCTTCACCTCCTACACCAGTTCTGGCTGCACCTCACCTCCTCTTCTTCCTCTATCTCTGAATTGTAATCCATGTCGGTGGCAAGCTGGAAGCTCTGCTAAACTGCCACGGAGAAGCTACAACAAGCTCTGCTGAAACTATTTTGTTTAGTTGAAAAAACGCACACCACCGCGAGTTGTTGAAAGGTCTAACAGACCAGATAGAAGTGTGCCTCTCGCTGCTGAACCTACAACCAGGCATGGTCATGTGTGATGATAGCCGTAAATTAGTGCTGGCTCTGAAGCTTCGCAAGCTCGCACACAGGCCATGCCTGGGCAACATCCTCAACTTAGTTGTTCAGTGCCGGTGTGTGACGTAACCACGCACTGGAACTCCACATTACATATGTTGGCAAGGTGTTGTGAATTCCGTTCTTGGGCTCCATCCTGTGGGTGCTAATGGTATTTTTGGGAGTTCTGCTCTTGGGCTCCCTCTGGTGGTTTCGAGTGGAACTTAACAGCTGCTTTCACTAATCGGTGCCCTGGCCTTGTTATTTAACTGGCTTTTGGCTGTAGTTGATGCCAGCTGTCAATGTTTCTCCTGTGGATTCAGTTCTTTCCTGGAAGCTCTCTGTTGGCCAGTCCATTTCTGCTTAAGATAAGTTCTGCTAGTTTTTGGGTGTTTCCCTGCTTATGACCTTCTGTTCAGTTTAAGTTATGTCTCTTTTGTCCAGCTTGTCATTATGAAATATTCCGGCTAGTTGGAAGCTCTGAGGTTGCAGATTTGCCCCTCCACACCGTGAGTCGGTGTGGAGGTTATTTTTGTAAACTCTGCGTGGACATTTAGTTTTTATACTGACCGCACAGTAGCCTTTTCTATCTCTGTCTATTTAGATAGTATTGGCCTCCTTTGCTAAAATCTAGTTTCATTTCTGAGTTTGTCATTTCCCTCTCCACTCACCGTCAATATTTGTGGGGGGCTATCCTTCCTTTGGGGGTTTCTCTGAGGCGAGATAGTTTTCCGTTTCCATCTTCAGGGGTAGCTAGTTCTTAGGCTGTGAAGAGGTGTCTAGGCAGAGATAGGAACGCTCCACGGCTATTTCTAGTGTTGGTGTTAGGAGTAGGGATTGCGGTCAGTAAAGCTACCACCTCCTCAGAGCTAGTACATTATTTGTTTTACTCACTAGGTCATTTCAGTGCTGCTCTGTAATCACTAGGTCATATTGGTGATTACTGTCTGTGGATCTGCCACCTCCTCTGAGCTTGTCCATGATTGGTTTTACCCACCAGGGCATCTCAGTACCACTCCGTAACCACCAGGTCATAACAGTACAGCTGGCCAACAATGTGTTAAATGCATCTCAAAAGAGGGAAGAGAAGGTTCTGAGTCATTGTTTTTTTTTTCTTGTTGCTTGTTTCGTCCTTTTTTTTTCCCCTTGATTTTTGGATGGTGCAGGAGCTTGGTGCTGATATGGAGGTTCAGGGTCTGTCTGCGCATGTTGATCATCTCGCTGCAAGGGTACAGAGTATCCAAGACTATGTTGTTCAAACTCCTGTATCTGAGCCTAGAATTCCTATCCCTGATTTGTTTTCTGGGGATAGATCTAAGTTTTTGAACTTTAAAAATAATTGCAGATTGTTTTTTGCTCTGAGACCCCGTTCCTCTGGTGACCCCATTCAGCAGGTGAAGATTGTTATTTCTCTGCTGCGTGGCGACCCGCAGGATTGGGCATTCTCCCTTGAGCCAGGGAATCCTGCATTGCTCAATGTAGATTCATTTTTTCAAGCACTTGGATTGCTTTATGACGAACCCAATTCTGTGGATCAGGCAGAAAAAATTTTGCTGGCTCTGTGTCAGGGTCAGGAAGCGGCAGAGATATATTGTCAGAAATTTAGAAAGTGGTCTGTGCTTACAAAATGGAATGAGGATGCCCTGGCGGCTATTTTCAGAAAGGGTCTTTCTGAAGCTCTTAAAGATGTTATGGTGGGGTTTCCCACGCCTGCTGGTTTGAACGAATCAATGTCTCTGGCCATTCAGATTGATCGGCGCCTACGTGAATGTAAGGTTGTGCACCATATGGCGGTGTCCTCTGGGCAGAGTTCTGAGCCTATGCAATGTGATAGAGTTTTGACGAGAGCAGAACGGCAGGAGTTTAGACGTCAGAATGGGCTGTGTTTTTACTGTGGTGATGCTACTCATGCTATCTCTGACTGCCCGAAGCGATCTAAGAGGGTGGCTAGGTCGGTTACCATCAGTACTGTACAGCCTAAATTTCTCTTGTCTATTACCCTGATTTGCTCATTGTCGTCCTTTTCTGTAATGGCATTTGTGGATTCTGGCGCCGCCCTGAACTTAATGGACCTAGAATTTGCCAAGCGCTGTGGTTTTTCCTTGGAGCCTTTGCAGAATCCTATTCCCTTGAGGGGGATTGATGCTACGCCATTGGCCAAGAATAAACCTCAGTACTGGACACAGTTAGCCATGAACATGGCTCCAGCACATCAGGAAAATATTCACTTTTTGGTGTTGCATAATTTGCATGATGTGGTTGTGCTGGGGTTTCCATGGTTACAGGTACATAATCCAGTGCTGGATTGGAAATCTATGTCTGTGACTAGTTGGGGTTGTCAGGGGATACATAGTGACACTCCTCTGATGTCAATTTCCTCGTCCCCTTCTTCCAGTGGCGTAGGAAGGGGGGGGCGGGGGGGGGGCAGTCCGCCCCGGGCAGCACAATGCGGGGGGCGGCGCTGCAGCTGTTTAAGGCTTGTTTCCATTTGCGAGAAACACGTCCGTGTCTCGCATGTGGAAACCAAGCTGTGGAGCCGGCACTCCAGAGCGGAGCGTGCGGCCGCATATGAACACATGGAGCTGCACAGCTCCGCTCCAAAGTGCCGGCACCACAGCTTGGTTTCCACATGCGAGACACGGACGTGTTTCTCGCAAGTGGAAAGGGGCCCTCAACGCTATTGACGTGCGGGCCCGCGCCCGCACGTCAATAGTTAACAGCCGCCAGCCAATCTGAGGCTGGCAGCTGACGTCAGTCCCAGCGTGCATGTCGCCGGCGTCTGACGTCATTGTCAGTCGCTGGCGAGTGCACGCTTCAGCTGCATGAAGATCAGGAACGCGGCAGGTAAGCAGAACTTGTTTTTTTTTTTTTTTTTTAATTGAGAGCGGCGATAGGGGGGGCCCTGGACAGAAAGCTGGACACTGGGGGGCAGAAAGCTGGACACTGGGGGGCAGAAAGCTGGACACAGAGGGGGCAGAAAGCTGGACACAGGGGGCAGTATGCTGGACACAGAGGGGGCAGTATGCTGGACATAGAGGGGGCAGTATGCTGGACACAGAGGGGGCAGAAAGCTGGACACTGGGGGGCAGAAAGCTGGACACTGGGGGGCAGAAAGCTGGACACAGAGGGGGCAGAAAGCTGGACACAGAGGGGGCAGAAAGCTGGACACAGAGGGGGCAGAAAGCTGGACACAGAGGGGGCAGAAAGCTGGACACAGGGGGGCAGAAAGCTGGACACAGAGGGGGCAGAAAGCTGGACACAGGGGGGCAGAAAGCTGGACACAGAGGGGGCAGAAAGCTGGACACAGGGGGGCAGAAAGCTGGACACAGAGGGGGCAGAAAGCTGGACACAGGGGGACAGAAAGCTGGACACGGGGGCAGAAAGCTGGACACAGAGGGGGCAGAAAGCTGGACACAGGGGGCAGTATGCTGGACACAGAGGGGGCAGCATGCTGGACACAGAGGGGGCAGTATGCTGGACACAGAGGGGGCAGTATGCTGGACACTGGGGGGGCAGTATGCTGGACACTGGGGGGGCAGTATGCTGGACACTGGGGGGGCAGTATGTTGGACACTGGGGGGGCAGTATGCTGGACACTGGGGGGGCGGTATGCTGGACACTGGGGGGGCAGTATGCTGGACACTGGGGCGGCAGTATGCTGGACACTGGGGCGGCAGTATGCTGGACACTGGGGCAGAATGGAGACACAGGGGCAGGATGACAGACATGGCAGCATGACTGGAGACACTGGGGCATGACTGGAGACAGATGGGGCAGGATTGAGACACAGGGGGCATGATTGGAGACGGGGCAGAATGGTGATACGGGCATGATTTGAGACACTGGAGGCAGGATTGGAGACAGATGGGGCAGGATGGATACGATGGAGACAGATGGGGCAGGATGGGGAGATCATATGGGGCAGGATGGATACTCATTAGGGCAGGATGGGAGAACATATGGCTGACGCCAGGAATGAGACACACGGGGGCTAGAATGGCGAATATTATTACCATAGGGGCTAATTAAGGGATATTATTACTGCAGTGATGTATTTATTTTATTTTTTGAGTACACTGTTTTAAATGGAGGGGCGGTCCTATTACTGCGTACTGTAGAGTGACACTATGTCGCCTTCTTCATGTGGTGTAATGTAGAAGTTGGGAAAATTAAGTAATGTGTTCTGCAAGTGGAACTCGAGATAACTGTGTTATTCCCTGCAGAGACGAGCCCTGGCTGGATGAAGTGATGGCGGTCTGTGCGGGATGAAAGATGAAGGACTTCACCTAGAGACGTCACTGGTGAGTCAGTGTGTTACCTATACACTGACACTATACACTGTATACTGTATACAGAGCTCCTGTGTATAATTTCACTAGTGATCACTGTATTACCTATACACTATATACAGAGCTGCTGTGTATAATGTCACTGGTGATCACTGTATTACCCGTACACAGACACTGCATACTAAGTACAGATCTCCTGTGTATAATGGCACTTATGGTGATAGTATTGTGGGTTTTTTTTATTATCAGTATTGTATTATTCAGTCACTATGTGGTGGTAATATGTGGTCTGGTCATGATGTTGTGGTATTTGTTCCTTGTATTTGATATTATTTGATCACTGTGGTGGTAATATGTCATCTGGTCATGGTGTGGCGGTATTTGTGCCTTGTAGATAGTATTATAGGTCACTGTGGTGATATGGTGTCTGGTCATGGTGCTGTGGTATTTGTTCCTTGTATGTGGTATTATAGGTCATTTTAAAAATTGAAAAATAAATAAAAATATACCTAAATTGTACTGCATATTTTGACAAATATTTAATAGGTTACAGTAGAGCAGGGCCTGGCCAAAAGAGTCTACCTTATCATTTTGGTGGCTTAAAAAAATATTTTGAGCCGGGGAGGGGGGGGGGGGGCGCCAAACTCGGGAACAGCCCCGGGCAGCAAAAGCTCTAGCTACGCCTCTGCCTTCTTCTGAAGTTCCTGAGTTTTTGTCGGATTTCCAGGATATATTTGAGGAGCCTAAATCCAGTCCTCTGCCTCCTCATAGGGACTGTGATTGCGCTATTAATTTGATTCCTGGCTGTAAGTTCCCTAAGGGTCGACTTTTTAATCTGTCTGTGCCAGAGCATGCCGCTATGCGGACTTATGTAAAGGAGTCCTTGGAGAAGGGGCATATTCGCCCGTCTTCGTCACCGTTGGGAGCGGGGTTCTTTTTTGTTGCCAAGAAGGATGGCTCCTTGAGGCCCTGTATAGATTATCGCCTTCTCAATAAGATCACGGTCAAATTCCAGTACCCTTTGTTCTCTGATTTGTTTGCTCGGATTAAAGGGGCTAGCTGGTTTACCAAGATTGAACTTCGAGGGGCGTATAATCTGGTCCGTATCAAACAGGGTGATCAATGGAAAACAGCATTTAATACGCCCGAAGGCCATTTTGAATATCTTGTGATGCCTTTCGGGCTCTCTAATGCTCCATCTGTGTTTCAGTCCTTTATGCATGATATTTTCCGGGAGTATCTGGATAAATTTATGATTGTATATTTGGATGATATTTTGTTTTTTTCCGATGATTGGGAGTCTCATGTGAAGCAGGTCAGGATGGTATTTCAGATTCTTCGTGCTAATACACTGTTTGTGAAGGGGTCTAAGTGCCTTTTTGGAATTCAGAAGGTTTCTTTTCTGGGGTTCATTTTTTCTCCCTCGGCTATTGAAATGGACCCTGTTAAGGTCCAGGCTATTTATGATTGGACTCAACCCACATCTGTGAAGAGCCTTCAGAAATTTTTGGGCTTTGCTAATTTTTATCGCCGCTTCATTGCTAATTTTTCTACTGTGGTTAAACCTTTGACCGATTTGACCAAGAAAGGTGCAGATGTGGTGAATTGGTCCTCTGTGGCTGTGGAGGCGCCTTTCAGGAGCTTAAGCGTCATTTTACTTCTGCCCCTGTGTTGCGTCAGCCAGATGTTTCTCTCCCTTTTCAGGTTGAGGTTGACGCTTCTGAGATTGGGGCAGGAGCTGTTCTGTCTCAGAGAAGTTCTGATGGCTCTGTGTTGAAGCCGTGTGCTTTCTTCTCCAGAAAGTTTTTGCCTGCTGAGCGTAATTATGATATTGGCAATCGGGAGTTGTTGGCTATGAAGTGGGCATTCGAGGAGTGGCGACATTGGCTTGAGGGAGCCAAGCATCGTGTTGTGGTCTTGACCGATCATAAGAATCTGATTTACCTTGAGTCGGCCAAGCGGTTGAATCCTAGACAGGCTCGGTGGTCTTTGTTTTTCTCCCGTTTTGATTTTGTGGTCTCGTATCTTCCGGGATCTAAGAATGTGAAGGCTGATGCCCTGTCTAGGAGTTTTTTGCCTGATTCTCCTGGAGTCCGTGAGCCGGCTGGTATTCTCAAGGAGGGGTTGATTCTTTCTGCTATCTCCCCTGATTTGCGGCGGGTGCTTCAGGAGTTTCAGGCTGATAGACCCGACCGCTGTCCTGTGGGAAAATTGTTTGTTCCTGATAGATGGACTAGTAAGGTGATTTCTGAGATTCATTGTTCGGTGTTGGCTGGTCATCCTGGGATCTTTGGTACCAGAGATTTGGTTGCCAGGTCCTTTTGGTGGCCTTCTTTGTCACGGGATGTGCGTTCCTTCGTGCAGTCCTGTGGGATTTGTGCCCGGGCTAAGCCCTGCTGTTCTCGTGCTAGTGGGTTGCTTTTGCTTTTGCCTATCCCTGAGAGGCCCTGGATGCATATTTCCATGGATTTTATTTCTGATCTTCCTGTTTCTCAGAAGATGTCTGTCATCTGGGTGGTTTGTGACCAGTTTTCTAAAATGGTCCATTTGGTACCTTTGCCTAAGTTGCCTTCCTCCTCTGATTTGGTTCCTTTGTTTTTCCAGCATGTGGTTCGTTTGCATGGTATTCCAGAGAATATTGTGTCTGACAGAGGTACCCAGTTTGTTTCTAGGTTTTGGCGGTCCTTTTGTGGTAGAATGGGCATTAATTTGTCTTTTTCTTCGGCGTTTCATACTCAGACAAATGGACAGACGGAGCGAACCAATCAGACCTTGGAAACCTATTTGAGATGCTTTGTGTCGGCTGATCAGGATGATTGGGTTACCTTCTTGCTGTTGGCCGAGTTTGCCCTTAATAATCGGGCTAGTTCGGCTACTTTGGTTTCGCCTTTTTTTTGTAATTTCGGTTTTCATCCTCGCTTTTCTTCAGGGCAGGTTGAGCCTTCGGACTGTCCTGGGGTAGATTCTGTAGTGGACAGGTTGCAGCGGATTTGGACTCATGTGGTGGACAATTTAACATTGTCTCAGGAAAAGGCTCAACGTTTTGCTAACCGCCGTCGGTGCGTTGGTCCCTGGCTTCTGGTTGGGGATTTGGTCTGGTTGTCTTCTCGTCATGTTCCTATGAAGGTCTCTTCCCCTAAGTTCAAACCTCGTTTTATTGGTCCTTATAGGATTTCGGAAATTATCAATCCGGTGTCTTTTCGTTTGGACTTTCCAGCTTCGTTTTCCATTCATAATGTGTTCCATAGATCTTTGTTGCGGAGATATGTGGTGCCCATGGTTCCCTCCGTTGACCCTCCTGCTCCGGTGTTGGTTGAGGGTGAGCTGGAATATGTGGTGGAGAAGATTTTGGATTCTCGTCTTTCAAGGCGGAAACTTCAGTATCTGGTCAAGTGGAAGGGTTATGGCCAGGAGGATAACTCTTGGGTTTTTGCCTCCGATGTCCATGCTGCCGATTTGGTACGTGCTTTTCATTTGGCTCGTCCCGATCGGCCTGGGGGCTCTGGTGAGGGTTCGGTGACCCCTCCTCAAGGGGGAGGTACTGTTGTGAATTCCGTTCTTGGGCTCCATCCTGTGGGTGCTAATGGTATTTTTGGGAGTTCTGCTCTTGGGCTCCCTCTGGTGGTTTCGAGTGGAACTTAACAGCTGCTTTCACTAATCGGTTCCCTGGCCTTGTTATTTAACTGGCTTTTGGCTGTAGTTGATGCCAGCTGTCAATGTTTCTCCTGTGGATTCAGTTCTTTCCTGGAAGCTCTCTGTTGGCCAGTCCATTTCTGCTTAAGATAAGTTCTGCTAGTTTTTGGGTGTTTCCCTGCTTATGACCTTCTGTTCAGTTTAAGTTATGTCTCTTTTGTCCAGCTTGTCATTATGAAATATTCCGGCTAGTTGGAAGCTCTGGGGTTGCAGATTTGCCCCTCCACACCGTGAGTCGGTGTGGAGGTTATTTTTGTAAACTCTGCGTGGACATTTAGTTTTTATACTGACCGCACAGTAGCCTTTTCTATCTCTGTCTATTTAGATAGTATTGGCCTCCTTTGCTAAAATCTAGTTTCATTTCTGAGTTTGTCATTTCCCTCTCCACTCACCGTCAATATTTGTGGGGGGCTATCCTTCCTTTGGGGGTTTCTCTGAGGCGAGATAGTTTTCCGTTTCCATCTTCAGGGGTAGCTAGTTCTTAGGCTGTGAAGAGGCGTCTAGGCAGAGATAGGAACGCTCCACGGCTATTTCTAGTGTTGGTGTTAGGAGTAGGGATTGCGGTCAGTAAAGCTACCACCTCCTCAGAGCTAGTACATTATTTGTTTTACTCACTAGGTCATTTCAGTGCTGCTCCGTAATCACTAGGTCATATTGGTGATTACTGTCTGTGGAGCTGCCACCTCCTCTGAGCTTATCCATGATTGGTTTTACCCACCAGGTCATCTCAGTACCACTCCGTAACCACCAGGTCATAACAGCAAGGCATGGAGAGCAGCAGAGGGCAGTAGTTGACTAACATGCTAGTCTGTATTCTGGTCAGCCTCCGCACATAACAACCAACGAGTAGGCATGGTTGTCTGACATCTGTGAGGGTCTCAGAAACTTTGAGGGATCAACCAAGATGGTGAGCGGCGATGATGTCATAAAGAGTGTAACCATCCCCCTTCTGTGTCTACTCAAATGCTCCATGCTCACAATTAAAGATGAAGCTTTACATATGGACCAGGTGGTTATGGAGGAGGAAAGTACAGAGATTGATACTACTCAGCCCAGCCTCATGTTATCTTTCCAGCGTGCATTGGGTGATAATGAGGAGGAACAGGAGATGGTTGCCTGCGCTACAGAGGGTACTACCCACACCAGCTTCATCCAGTCTGTTAAGAGTGGATGGTTTGAAGAGGAGAAGAAGGAGAGGCAGGAGAAGAGGGTTGAGGAGTAGGAGGAGATGGAGAGTCATCCTCCTTATGGGGACAGGGAAATCTTGCCTATTTAGAGTCTGGCACACATGGCTGACATTATGCCCCGTTGCCTCTCCATGACCCTTGTGTTATATGCATTTTGGCCAACACTGATTACAGGTTGTTCACTCTTCTTGACCCACGTTACAAGGAGAACTCTCCTTCCTGTTGTTGAATAAAATGGTGAAATACCAGAAGGTCCTTGTCAAACAAATATTAAAAAAATTCCCATTTGACAATGCTAGCGGCAGAGGCCATAGATCCTTGGGAAACCAGGGAGGAGAGATGAAGAAGTCACATACAAGGTCCAACAGAGGCAGGGGAACAGTATGAAAGGTCTGGGACAGTTTCATTAGACCCTCCCCCAGGCCCTGTTGCGTGGGGTAGTCTGACAAGGAGGGAAAAGATGATGAAGGAGTACCTAGCCGACCGTATCAGCGTCCTCCGTGATTCCTCTGTGCCGTACAACTATTGGGTATCCAAGCTGGACATGTAGCATGAGCTGTCCCTCTATGCCTTGGAGGTGTTGGCCTGGCCTACTGCTAGCGTTTTGTCACAGCTGATTTTTAGTGTTGCTTGTGCCATAATAACTGATAAGCGCATCCGCCGGTCAACCGAAAAAACTGACAGGCTGACTCTTATCAAAATGAACAAGTGCTGGATTGGCCCAGATTTCTCAACCCCACTAGATGACAGCAACGGAACATAAGGCCAATTCAAATGTTCCTTCTTTTTCTGTTGTATTCCCATGCACCCTTCCCACCCAAATAAAGGTATACGTTCATGGTTTCTTATTTTTATCATCCTCCTACACCAAATCAACAGGGTCATCAGGTGGCCCTCACTCAAAAACTTTATAGGATTATTAGGCGGCCGTTACTCAAAATGAACAAGGCCTCTATTGGCCCAGATTTCTCAACTCCATCGAATGACAGTAGCAGAACATAAAGCCAATTCAAATGTAGGGTCATCATGGGGCCCTCACTCCAAATTTTAGAGGGTCATTATCACCAGCACGCTATGGGGCCCGTGAGTCGGGGGAATGTTGTGAATTCTGCTCTTGGGCTCCCTCCGGTGGTTATAAGTGGTAGCGCTGCTGTCTTTGGATCGCAGCATTCATCAGGTGTGTCCACTTATTGCAATTCTGACTGGGCTATTTAGTCTTGCTTGACCCTTTAGTTAGTACCAGTTGTCCATTGTTTCTTGGAGGATTCACTTCCCTGCCTGGTCTCTCTTGCTTGCTGTTCATTTCAACAAAGATAAGTTCTGGCTTTGTTTTTTGCAGTCCACATGCTGTGGGCCTGATCGTTCAAGTTATTTTCCATGTTTTGTCTTGTCCAGCTTGGTCTGTATAAGGATTTGTTCAGCCAAGCTGGTATCTCTGGAGATGCAGATATACCCTTCATGTCTTTAGTTAGATGTGGAGATTTTGTATTTTCTGTGGTGGATATTTTCTAGTGTTTTCATACTGACCGCATAGTACTCTGTCCTATCCTTTCTATTTAGCTAGAAGTGGCCTCCTTTGCTAAATTCTGATTTCAGTCTGCGTATGTTATTTCCCTCTCCTCTCACAGTCAATATTTGTGGGGGGCTGTCTATCCTTTGGGGATTTTCTCTGAGGCAAGATAGTTTTCCCTTTTCTATCTCTAGGGGTAATTAGTCCTCCGGCTGTGTCGAGATGTCTAGGGAGTGCTAGGTACATTCCACGGCTACTTCTAGTTGCGGTGTTAAGTTCAGGATCTGCGGTCAGTACAGGTACCACCTTCTCCAGAGTACTTCTCATGCTGCTCCTAGGCCATCAGATCATAACAGTACAACTGGCCATCAATGAGTTAATTGCATCTCAGAAGAAGGAGAGGAAAGTGCTGAGCCATTTTTTTTTCTGTAGTCTGTTGTGCCTTTTCTTTCCTCTTTACCTCTGGGTGGTTCAGGAGTTTGGCGCTGGTATGGATGTTCAGGGATTGGCTTCTCGTGTGGACCAGCTTGCTGCTAGAGTACAGGGTATTTCCGATTATATCGTTCAGACTCCGGTTTTAGAGCCTAGAATTCCAACTCCTGATTTGTTTTTTGGGGACAGGTCCAAATTTTTGAGCTTTAAAAATAACTGTAAATTGTTTTTAGCTCTGAAACCCCGTTCCTCTGGTGATCCCATCCAGCAGGTCAAAATAGTCATCTCTCTGCTGCGCGGTGACCCTCAGGATTGGGCGTTCTCCCTGGAAGCTGGAAATCCTGCTTTGCTTAATGTAGACACCTTTTTTCAAGCGCTAGGGCTATTGTATGATGAACCTAATTCAGTGGATCATGCTGAGAAGACCTTGTTGGCCCTGTCTCAGGGTCAAGAAGCGGCAGAATTATATTGCCAGAAATTTAGAAAATGGTCTGTGCTGACTAGATGGAATGAGGATGCCTTGGCTGCAATTTTCAGAAAGGGTCTTTCGGAATCTGTTATGGTGGGGTTTCCCACGCCTGCTGGTCTGAGTGATTCTATGTCTCTGGCCATTCAGATTGATCGGCGCTTGCGCGAGAGCAGAGTTGTGCGCGCTGTGGCGTTGTCTTCCGAGCGGAGTCCTGAGCCTATGCAGTGTGATAGGATTGTGTCTAGAGCTGAACGACAAGGATTCAGACGTCAGAATAGGTTGTGTTTTTACTGCGGCGATTCTGCTCATGTTATTTCTGATTGCCCTAAGCGTACTAAGAAAATCGCTAGTTCTGTTACCATCAGTACAGTACAACCTAAATTTCTGTTATCTGTGACCCTGATCTGCTCATTATCGTCATTTTCTGTCATGGCATTTGTGTATTCAGGCGCCGCTTTAAACTTAATGGACTTAGAATTTGCCAGACGTTGTGGGTTCCCTTTGCAGCCTTTGCAGAGTCCTATTCCTTTGAGGGGCATTGATGCTACACCACTGGCTAAAAATAAACCTCAGTTTTGGACACAGCTGACCATGTGTATGGCGTCAGCTCATCAGGAAGATTGTCGTTTTCTGGTGTTGCATAATTTGCATGATGCTGTTGTGCTGGGTTTCCCATGGTTACAGGTGCATAATCCGGTATTAGATTGGAAATCTATGTCTGTGACTAGTTGGGGTTGTCAGGGGGTTCATGGTGACGTTCCTTTGATGTCAATTACCTCCTCCCCCTCTTCTGAAATTCCTGCGTTTTTGTCAGATTTCCAGGATGTATTTGATGAGCCCAAGTCAAGTTCCCTTCCACCGCATAGGGACTGTGATTGTGCTATCGACTTGATTCCAGGTTGCAAGTTCCCTAAGGGCCGACTTTTTAACCTGTCTGTGCCAGAACATGACGCCATGCGGAGTTATGTTAAGGAATCTTTGGAGAAGGGGCATATTCGGCCATCTTCTTCACCATTGGGAGCAGGTTTTTTTTTTGTTCCCAAGAAGGATGGCTCCTTGAGACCCTGTATTGATTATCGCCTCTTGAATAAGATCACGGTCAAATTCCAATACCCTTTACCTTTGCTTTCTGATTTGTTTGCTAGGATTAAGGGGGCTAGTTGGTTTACTAAGATTGACCTTCGAGGGGCATATAATCTTGTTCGTATTAAGCAGGGTGACGAATGGAAAACTGCGTTTAATACGCCCGAAGGCCATTTTGAATACCTTGTGATGCCATTCGGGCTCTCTAATGCCCCATCTGTGTTTCAGTCCTTCATGCATGATATATTTCGGAATTATCTTGATAAATTCATGATTGTATATTTGGATGATATTTAGATTTTTTCAGATGATTGGGAGTCTCATGTGAAACAAGTCAGGATGGTATTTCAGATCCTTCGTGATAATGCTTTGTTCGTGAAGGGGTCTAAGTGCCTCTTTGGAGTACAGAAGGTTTCTTTTTTGGGCTTCATTTTTTCTCCTTCATCTATAGAAATGGATCCGGTTAAGGTTCAGGCCATTCATGATTGGATCCAGCCCACTTCTGTGAAGAGCCTTCAGAAATTTTTGGGCTTTGCTAATTTTTATCGCCGTTTCATTGCCAACTTCTCCAGTGTGGTTAAACCTCTGACCGATTTGACGAAGAAGGGCGCTGATGTGGCGAATTGGTCCTCTGCGGCTGTTTCTGCCTTTCAGGAGCTTAAACGCCGATTTACTTCTGCCCCTGTGTTGCGTCAGCTGGATGTCTCCCTTCCATTTCAGGTTGAGGTTGACGCTTCTGAGATTGGGGCAGGGGCCGTTTTGTCTCAGAGGAATTCTGATGGTTCCTTGTTGAAACCGTGTGCCTTCTTTTCTCAAAAGTTTTCGCCTGCGGAACGCAATTATGATGTCGGCAATCGTGAGTTGTTGGCTATGAAGTGGGCATTTGAGGAGTGGCGTCATTGGCTTGAGGGGGCCAAACACCGTATTGTGGTCTTGACTGATCATAAGAATCTGATTTACCTCGAGTCTGCCAAACGGCTGAATCCTAGACAGGCCCGGTGGTCCCTGTTTTTCTCCCGTTTTGATTTTGTAGTCTCGTACCTTCCGGGTTCTAAGAATGTTAAGGCGGATGCCCTCTCTAGGAGCTTTTTGCCTGATTCTCCTGGGGTCCTTGAGCCGGTCGGCATTCTGAAGGAAGGGGTGATTCTTTCTGCCATCTCCCCTGATTTACGACGGGCTCTTCAGGAATTTCAGGCTGATAAACCTGATCGCTGTCCAGTGGGGAAACTGTTTGTTCCTGACAGATGGACTAGTAAAGTGATTTCTGAGGTACATTGTTCTGTGTTGGCTGGCCATCCTGGGATTTTTGGTACCAGAGATTTGGTTGGTAGGTCCTTTTGGTGGCCTTCTTTGTCACGGGATGTGCGTTCTTTTGTGCAGTCCTGTGGGACTTGTGCGCGGGCCAAGTCTTGCTGTTCCCGCGCTAGTGGGTTGCTTTTGCCTTTGCCGGTCCCTGAGAGGCCTTGGACGCATATTTCTATGGATTTTATTTCAGATCTTCCGGTTTCCCAGAGGATGTCGGTTATCTGGGTGGTTTGTGACCGGTTTTCTAAGATGGTTCATTTGGTACCTTTGCCTAAATTGCCTTCCTCTTCTGATTTGGTTCCGTTGTTTTTTCAGCATGTGGTTCGTTTGCATGGCATTCCGGAGAATATTGTGTCCGACAGAGGTTCTCAGTTTGTTTCTAGGTTTTGGCGAGCCTTTTGTGCTAGGCTGGGCATTGATTTGTCTTTTTCCTCCGCGTTTCATCCTCAGACAAATGGCCAAACCGAGCGAACTAATCAGACTTTGGAAACTTATTTGAGATGCTTTGTGTCTGCTGATCAGGACGATTGGGTGGCTTTCTTGCCATTGGCCGAGTTTGCCCTTAATAATCGGGCTAGTTCTGCTACCTTGGTTTCACCCTTCTTTTGTAATTCTGGTTTTCATCCTCGTTTTTCTTCGGGGCAGGTTGAGCCTTCTGATTGTCCTGGGGTGGACTCTATGGTTGACAGGTTGCAGCGGATTTGGGCTCATGTTGTGGATAATTTGGTGTTGTCTCAGGAGGAGGCTCAGCGTTTTGCTAACCGTCGTCGGTGTGTTGGTTCCCGGCTTCGGGTTGGGGATTTGGTCTGGTTGTCTTCCCGTCATGTTCCTATGAAGGTTTCTTCCCCTAAGTTCAAGCCTCGGTTTATTGGTCCTTATTGGATTTCTGAGATTGTCAATCCGGTGTCTTTTCGTTTGGCCCTTCCGGCCTCTTTTTCCATCCATAATGTTTTTCATAGATCTTTGTTGCGGAAATATGTGGTGCCTGTTGTTCCCTCTGTTGATCCTCCTGCCCCGGTGTTGGTTGATGGGGAGTTGGAGTATGTGGTTGAGAAGATTTTGGATTCTCGTTTTTCGAGGCGGCGCTTCAGTATCTTGTCAAATGGAAGGGTTATGGCCAGGAGGATAATTCTTGGGTTGTTGCGTCCGATGTTCATGCTGACGATTTGGTTCATGCCTTTCATTTGGCTCGTCCTGATCGGCCTGGGGGCTCTGTTGAGGGTTCGGTGACCCCTCCTCAAGGGGGGGGGTACTGTTGTGAATTCTGCTCTTGGGCTCCCTCCGGTGGTTATAAGTGGTAGCGCTGCTGTCTTTGGATCGCAGCATTCATCAGGTGTGTCCACTTATTGCAATTCTGACTGGGCTATTTAGTCTTGCTTGACCCTTTAGTTAGTGCCAGTTGTCCATTGTTTCTTGGAGGATTCACTTCCCTGCCTGGTCTCTCTTGCTTGCTGTTCATTTCAACAAAGATAAGTTCTGGCTTTGTTTTTTGCAGTCCACATGCTGTGGGCCTGATCGTTCAAGTTATTTTCCATGTTTTGTCTTGTCCAGCTTGGTCTGTATAAGGATTTGTTCAGCCAAGCTGGTATCTCTGGAGATGCAGATATACCCTTCATGTCTTTAGTTAGATGTGGAGATTTTGTATTTTCTGTGGTGGATATTTTCTAGTGTTTTAATACTGACCGCATAGTACTCTGTCCTATCCTTTCTATTTAGCTAGAAGTGGCCTCCTTTGCTAAATTCTGATTTCAGTCTGCGTATGTTATTTCCCTCTCCTCTCACAGTCAATATTTGTGGGGGGCTGTCTATCCTTTGGGGATTTTCTCTGAGGCAAGATAGTTTTCCCTTCTCTATCTCTAGGGGTAGTTAGTCCTCCGGCTGTGTCGAGATGTCTAGGGAGTGCTAGGTACATTCCACGGCTACTTCTAGTTGCGGTGTTAAGTTCAGGGTCTGTGGTCAGTACAGGTACCACCTTCTCCAGAGTACTTCTCATGCTGCTCCTAGGCCACCAGATCATAACAGGGGAACCAGGTGCCAGCGTTGGCACCAGACCCCCCCTTAAAATTCCTCTTCTTAGTCCAACCACGCTCCCCCACTGATTGGCAGCTTTCTGTCATTATACAGTGTACACAGGAGGCAGCCAATCAGTGATGTGGGCGGGGTTATACCCAGCTCAGCATTTCAAGCTCCGCTAGATCTGCAGCAGAGAAAACTGTGATCCTATCAAAATGACAGCAAGCAGCCCTGTAAGTGACACATCGCTGGATTCAGGATTACTCGCCATAATCTGCTTCACTCTGACCATTTTGGAGTCGCAAACAAAGCAGACCACACTTCTGGTGATGGTCCTTCTTCTTGGAGAACGTTGTCTCTTCGTCACATCACTGGCCGAATTGACTTCAAAGCGTTTTATGAAAAATGTGAATAGTTTTGTGAAGTTGAAACAGCCATGTGAAAACGTGATCATTTGACTTGATATAAGAAGTAGGAAGTAAATTGCACAGGTTAGGATGCAGTTAAATGTTTGGGATCAGCTCCAGCATGGGAGAAAGAAGAATCTGTTAAAAAGGGGAGAACTTCCTAGTTTTAGTCAAACCTATGAGAGTTAGAGATTAGATCTGAGATAGATAAAGTGTTAGCAGGAGTTCAAGGACAGAGGGCAGAAGAAGTACGGACTGTTTGGCAGTATGACAGTATAACACTTCTGTAATATCCGGGGCCTACGGCCCAAAGTAGGCACTGGGAAGCGTGCCTTATGCTCTTCCAACAAGTGGAAGCTGGACGGAGAAACACATGAGGGAGACAGTACAGAAATCATGGGAACTGTGAAGCCAGATGGAGTATCTCAGAGGCAGAGGGAGCCATTAAGCGGAGGGATAGCTCAGGTGGAACAAACAGAGAATGTGGAGATATACTGTACTGTAACTGCAATTGACCTCAAGAGGCTAAGAAAAGTTGAACTGTTTGTTAAGAAGCGAGTGTCCCCTGACTTGTGTGTGGATCCGGAAACGTGGAGACAAAGGAAGCATGCTGGCAAAACTTGAGTGTACTTCACCACACACACAGCACACGGGAATCGGGACACTTTTTAATTTTAGGGTACCATGGTGCGGGAACACAGAAGCCCCTCGCCCATGACTACCACTCTGAGCACTTTACACCCAAGAATGGCCTCTTTGTACAGAGCTGATCAGTGGGGGTGTGAGACAACTCCTGATCTGATATTGATGACCTGTGGGGGAGTCATCAATATCTAACCCCTTTAAGTTAATCATAAGACTAATGTCACCAAATTTTAAATGGCCGGACATCTATTGTGTGTGGGGGCAGGTGATTAGCCAGCAAGCCCCCTTCACACAAGCCCCCATTGAACACTGCCGATAGGACTCCCTACACTAGCCGAATCTCCAACTTACACATTTGAATATATTGATTTCCTTTATTAGGATCGATCACGCCAGCCCATTTATTACATATATTGTACATACCAATGATACTGCAGGAAACAATGTAGATATTACACAACAGCCATAGACAAACTGTTTTATTGTCCTTTATAAAAACCGGATAAACACCTTTCACAACATTATCACCTCCTATCAGCGACCCACAGATAAGACTAATGAGGAGCAGGTATTTATGGCCTCGTTACGTCTTGTGACATCGTTGCTGCTCCCACACAGAAGTCAAAATGCACAATTGTTTTTTTTATTGGGTCAGATACATTATTTGAGCACCTGAACGTAGTAGATGAAGGTCCCCCTCACCCTTCTGAACTGCCCCCATGTAATGAGGCACCTTCATTGAAGTAGATGCTGAGTAGTTGCAAGGCGGCACCAACTTTACCAACAAAATCAACTCATTAATTAACAAATGCAAAACCTGTGACGATGCCCTTTCTTTGGATATTGTCGTTGCTGGACCTCAAGCAACATGATCATCCACTTTCACTCCATTGATTCCTTTCTTTACAGTCTGGTATAGAGTCAGTTCTTGAAGTTCATGCATTGAAATCAGGAAAAATGAGCAAGAATAAGGATGTGAGTGACTGTGACAAGACCCAAATGGTAATGGTGAGAAGCTCGGGTCACAGCATCCCCAAAATACAGGTCTAGTGGGGTGTTCCCGGTATAGGACACATCTTGTGGGGTGTTCCTAGTATAGGACATATCTTATGGGGTGTTCCTGGTAATAGGACACATCTTGTGGGGTGTTCCTGGTATAGGACACATCTTATGGGGTGTTCCTGGTAATAGGACACATCTTTTGGGGTGTTCCTGGTATAGGACACATCTTATGGGGTGTTCCTGGTAATAGGACACATCTTTTGGGGTTTCCCAGTATACCACAGATCATGTGGTATGTTCTCAGTATACAGTTGGTCTTGTGGGATGTTCCCTGTATTTTTAGGTCTTGTGGGGTTTTTCCAGAATACAGCAGTTCTTGTTGGGTGTTCTTGGTATTTTTTAGATCTCATGGGGTGTTTACAGTATTTGGCAGGTCGTGTGACGTGTTTCCAACACTGTTAAGAAACAAATAAAGTAGCACTCTCTAGTGCTATAGCATGTAAACATGAAATATATGCGTTATTCCTCTAGATAATAATGGAGGTGCTTAGCGCATACTTTGGCCAATTCATGCATGCCTAGCAGCCAACGACAAGACGATCTCCAGTTGCTGGGAACCTGCCTAATGTGATGTAATGTGTCTCCTAGGCTGAAACCTGCATGTATGGGCCAAATTATGTGTTAAGCATCTCCATTTTTTCTTACTATCTAGAGCAGTAATGCAATTCAGATTTCATATATTTCATGTTTACATGCTTTAGCACTACAAAGTTCTACTTTATTTGTTTGTTATATAAAGAGATGGGTACTCTTACTTCGCACCTGTGCACACTAGCTTTCTCTTTGGAAGTGACAGTCAGTGTTTTGTTATACAGTATTTTAAGGTGTTGTGGGGTGTTCTGTATATACAGCAGGTCTTGTGGCACGTTCACGATATTTTTCAGGCCATGTGGGATGTTTCTTGTATACAGCAGGTCTTGTTGGGAGTTCCTGCTATTTTTTCGGTCTCGTGGGGTTTTCCCAGTATACAACAGGTCTCGTGGGGTGATCCCCATATACAACAGGTCTTGTGGGGTGTTTCCAGTATTTTTAAGGTCATGTAAGGTGTTCCCAATATACAGCATGTTTTGTGGGGTGTTCCTAGTATTTTCCTGTCTCGAGAGGTGTTTCCAGTATACGGCAGGTCTCATGGGGTGTTCTCCATATATGACAGGTGTTGTGGGTTGTTTGCGGTATTTTTAAGGCCATGTAAGATGTGACCAATATACAGCAGGTCTTGTGGGGTGTTCCCAGTATACAGTAGGTCTTGTGGGGTGTTCGCGGTATACAGATCTTGTGGGGTGTTCCCAGTATACAGCAGGTCTTGTGGGGTGTTCCCAGTATACAGTAGGTCTTGGGTGTTTGCGGTATACAGGAGATCTTGTGGGGTGTTCGAGGTATACAGCAGGTTTTGTGGGGTGTTCCCAGTATACAGTAGGTCTTGTGGGATGTTCGCGGTATACAGCAGGTCTTGTGGGGTGTTCCCAGTATACAGTAGGTCTTGTGGAGTGTTCGCGGTATACAGTAGGTTTTGTGGGGTGTTCGCAGTATACAGCAGGTCTTGTGGGGTGTTCCTGGTATTTTTCATATCTTATGGGGTGTTCTCAATATGCGGTAGGTCTTATGGGGTGTTCTTTGTATTCAGCAGGTCTTGTGGGGTGTTCTCTGTATTCAGCAGGTCTTGTGGGGTGTTCCCAGTGTTCTTGATACTTCATGACCACAGGACAAATGTCGATGCCAAAAAAAGATAGCAATCAATCAAAATGAGTGGAAAGAGGATTCAGCTCAACGGATAAAAAAAATCTCCAATTTTATTAATACATTGTCGAAACATTTACACATGTATCTGTAGTACGTAAAGTAAAATATCAAAAGAAAACATCATGAGTAAGGGTGCAGAGGGCACCCGAAACGCATTGATGTCTCAGTTCCAGGGACAGTTTGAGCCCACTTCCTTACCGAAGACCGTGACAGCGCGACACTATGTTCACAATCATTTCACTCAAATGAAGATGTTTCGGACCAAAAGTCATAATGAGCGAGTGGATCGATTTGTTGTTATTTTATGTTTCTGCTCCAATACAACTGTCATCTGCTTACCGTGACAGAAAGGGGCCAGAAGACCACGGTATCTGATTCCACGTACTCCTGCATTGGTTTAGAAGGACCTCACCTTCATATTAAATGATGCAGGTTCCTGATAGCAGTGCAGGGGTTAAATCTGTGCAGTAAATGATTATTTGGATCCCCAGGAGTCAAAGGTAAACAGTTACTGGATCCGGGATCCCTTCCAGCGAGCAGGCAGGGTGAATCCTGTCAGAACACTTACTTCTTCTTACAACAGTGTCCCTGATTCCATCCAGCAGTTGCTGAGCTCCTGGCAAAAAGCACTCTTCTGCTAGTTATATAAAAACCTAGCAGACTCACAGTTTAGCACAGATTCCGGAACTCTCTGTGCTCTAGGGACTGGTACCCTGCCTTGTGCAGCTGTCCTTGCAGAGAGCACACTGCTTTTCTCTGCATCCAGGACCTCCATGAAGCTATTTCTTTCTCAAAAACTACAACTTCTCTCGCACCTCCTCCCCTCTGAGGGATTGTGCACACTCCCCTGGTTTAGCAAAAGTGCACAGTCCCTCAGTAAGGGATCAGGTAACAATGTGTGGATGCAATTATAACAGCAGAGAACTTAGCCCTCACCATAGCGGGCAATACAGATACATTATACTACACAAGCAGGAATTTTGTGGTCCCACAAATACACAACTTATTATAATAATGGACGATGTTTCTCTGCAAAAATCACAGAGTGAAAAACTAGCTTAGATAGAAAAAGTGAAGATTTGATAATGAACTACTTCACATTGATGAAATGTGCCTGAGAAACAACACCACACAAATACAGTATATAGTCTGTGATATCAGATGGATACACATATAAGAGATCCAATAATAAAAGAGGGACAGCACCATAGCAGTTGTGAAAAAAGGAACCAAGTTTATTCCACCTCCTGCAACGTTTCGGTCCGCAGACCTTTGTCAAGCTTGACAAAGGTCTGCGGACCGAAAAGTTGCAGGAGGTGGAATAAACTTGGTTCCTTTTTTCACAACTGCTGTGGTGCTGTCCCTCTTTTATTATTGGACTTGGACTTGGACACCGGGATGGATCCCCTGGTAAGGACGTGCACCCTGCTATCCATGGAGATTTTATATGTCCTGGGTGCGGCTTGACTACTATTTTGTAAATTTTACACATATAAGAGATGTCATTATTCACGAGAAAAAACAGCTCAGAAAAAAAGAAGACGGAAAGCCGAAGCATTGGAATTTCATGCTTGATAATATATTAAGACACCATTAATGATTTAGACTCAGAAAAACTGAGAGATGTAAAACTGATTTAAAGTAGAAATATATATTCATCGATGTACAGAGACGAAATCGAAGATTAAAGCAGGATTAATGGTTAATCAATAGATTAAAAAAAATCAATTCAAGCGTGAGGAATGGGAATATGTCGCGAAGCATAAAAGTATCAACAGATGTTAAAATGCAAAAAAACACATATAATGAATAAGGAATCAGAAGGTTAAAGACCAGTATAAAGAAACAACTAATGAAACCCTAAGGAGTGGATAAATGTGATTGTATGTGATAATACCTAAACAAGCAGACGAGTAGAATGGAGGGAACAGATGACAAAGGAGATTCCCCTCACTTCCCCCTTCCCTTCCCTCCACCTTTCTTTTCTTTTGATATTATTTTTTAAAAATATGTTAAGTGAATATATATATATATGTGTGTGTAAAATATCAAAATGTATAAGTGAATATACATATATATATATACACTCACCGGCCACTTTATTAGGTACACCATGCTAGTAACGGGTTGGACCCCCTTTTGCCTTCAGAACTGCCTCAATTCTTCGTGGCATAGATTCAACAAGGTGCTGGAAGCATTCCTCAGAGATTTTGGTCCATATTGACATGATGGCATCACACAGTTGCCGCAGATTTGTCGGCTGCACATCCCAAAGATGCTCCATACAAGGCAGGATGGATCCATGCTTTCATGTTGTTTACGCCAAATTCTGACCCTACCATCCGAATGTCGCAGCAGAAATCGAGACTCATCAGACCAAGCAACGTTTTTCCAATCTTCTACTGTCCAATTTCGATGAGCTTGTACAAATTGTAGCCTCAGTTTCCTGTTCTTAGCTGAAAGGAGTGGTACCCGGTGTGGTCTTCTGCTGCTGTAGCCCATCTGCCTCAAAGTTCGACGCACTGTGCGTTCAGAGATGCTCTTAGGCCTACCTTGGTTGTAACGGGTGGCGATTTGAGTCACTGTTGCCTTTCTATCAGCTCGAACCAGTCTGCCCATTCTCCTCTGACCTCTGGCATCAACAAGGCATTTCCGCCCACAGAACTGCCGCTCACTGGATTTTTTTTCTTTTTCGGGCCATTCTCTGTAAACCCTAGAGATGGTTGTGCGTGAAAATCCCAGTAGATCAGCAGTTTCTGAAATACTCAGACCAGCCCTTCTGGCACCAACAACCATGCCACGTTCAAAGGCACTCAAATCACCTTTCTTCCCCATACTGATGCTCGGTTTGAACTGCAGGAGATTGTCTTGACCATGTCTACATGCCTAAATGCACTGAGTTGCCGCCATGTGATTGGCTGATTAGAAATTAAGTGTTAACAAGAAGTTGGACAGGTGTACCTAATAAAGTGGCCAGTGAGTGTATATATATATATATATATATATATATATATATATATATATATATATATATATATATACACTGCTCAAAAAAACAAAAGGAACACTTAAACAACAGAATATAACTCCAAGTAAATCAAACTTCTGTGAAATCACACTGTCCACTTGGGAAGCAACACTGATTGACAATCAATTTCACATGCTGTTGTGCAAATGGAATAGACAACAGATGGAAATTATTGGCAATTATTAAGACACCCTCAATACAGGAGTGGTTCTGCAGGTGGGGACCACAGACCACATTTCAGTACCAATGCTTTCTGGCTGATGTTTTGGTCACTTTTGAATGTTGGTTGTGCTTTCACACTCGTGGTAGCATGAGACGGACTCTACAACCCACACAAGTGGCTCAGGTAGTGCAGCTCATCCAGGATGGCACATCAATGCGAGCTGTGGCAAGGTTTGCTGTGTCTGTCAGTGTAGTGTTCAGAGGCTGGAAGTGCTACCAGGAGACAGGCCAGTTCACCAGGAGACATGGAGGGGGCCGTAGGAGGGCAACAACCAAGCAGCAGGACCGCTACCTCAGCCTTTGTGCAAGGAGGAACAGGAGCACAGCCAGAGCCCTGCAAAATGACCTCCAGCAAGCCACAAATGTGCATGTGTCTGCACAAATGGTTAGAAACTGACTCCATGAGGATGGTCTGAGTGCCCGACGTCCACAGATGTGGGTTGTGCTCACAGCCCAACACCGTGCAGGACGCTTGGCATTTGCCACAGACCAGGATTGGTGAATTCGCGACTGGTGCCCTGTGCTCTTCACAGATGAAAGCAGGTTCACACTAAGCACACGTGACAGACGTGACAGACTCCGGAGATGCCATGGAGAGTGATCTGCTGCCTGCAACATCCTTCAGCATGACCGGTTTGGCAGTGGGTCAGTAATGGTGTGGGATGGCATTTTTTTGGAGGGCCGCACAGCCCTCCATGGGCTCGCCAGAGGTAGCCTGACTGCCATTAGGTACCGAGATGAGATCCTCAGACCCCTTGTGAGACCATATGCTGGTGCGGTTGGCCCTGGGTTCCTCCAAATGCAGGACAATGCCAGACCTCATGTGGCTGGAGTGCGTCAGCAGTTCCTGCAAGATAAAGGCATTGAAGCTATGGACTGGCCCGCCCGTTCCCCAGACCTGAATCCGATTGAACACATCTGGGACATCATGTCTCGCTCCATCCACCAACGTCACGTTGCACCACAGACTGTCCAGGAGTTGGCGGATGCTTTAGTCCAGGTCTGGGAGGAGATCCCTCAGGAGACCATCCGCCGCCTCATCAGGAGCATGCCCAGGCGTTGTAGGGAGGTCATACAGGCACGTGGAGGCCACACACACTACTGAGCATCATTTCCTTGTCTTGGGGCATTTCCACTGAAGTTGGATCAGCCTGTAATTTGATTTTCCACTTTGATTTTGAGCATCATTCCAAATCCAGACCTCCATGGGATATTAGTTGTGATTTACATTGCTCATTTTTATGTTTTATTGTTCTCAACACATTCCAATATGTAGTTGGAGCGCCCCCACACCGCCGCAGGGCCGAGGGGTACCCGGAGCCGGGCCTCTAGGTCTCAGTCCTGGGGTTGTCACGGTGGCTAGACCCGGTCCGTGGCCCTGTCTGTCAATGGGGGACGTCCGGTGCAATAAGTGGTGTGGTAACGGTGCAGGTCGCGGTAAATAACGAGGACACCAGTTTGCAGTCTCTTTACCTCTTTACTGAAGATGTTGGAGACCTCAGTCCAGAGCGCTGTTAACTGGGTTTTCAGAGACCGGCCGGTCCAACGACACATCAGGAGTTCTCCTCACAGGTGGGAATCAGTATCTACCTTCTAGCGCTGTGTGTTGTAGTTCTTCCCTGCTGAGCTCCCGGGATAGTCCTCACAACTGTTTCTTTCTGTCTCTACTGTTCGTTCTCCGTCCTCCAGGTGATATGGTAGGACGCACCCGTATGACGGGGTAGGCCTGGAGTTCTTCCGGGACTCTAGAGTCGCCCCTCTCCCACAGCTGCCTCCGTTGTCTGCTTAGGTGTTAAGTGAGACAGCCAACCTGTAATTAGCTGTCCTGCCGTGGTTTGCAATGTACTTAAAGTCTCTTACTTGCTCGGCGTTCCGGCCACCGATTGTTTGCGCCTCAGAAGGATGTTGCCTCGGTCTAACAGCAAGACCCCTTCTGGTATTTCTCCTTTTTCTGTATTCCCGTTGTTTGCTGGTTAGTTCTGCTCTGAGGAGTCTGCCAGGATCCCCATCCCTGACAGGTCCTCTCACTAGCTCTTCCCAGCTACTTCTCTCTGTCTTCCTGTCCAACCCCCAGTTTTACCAGAGTTGTGAGGAGTGGCCTACTAGATAGGACCACCCCCCCTGGTGGCCGGAGTGTGAAGTGTGGTGAGAATGTACCTGGTTAGAGAAACTCCTTAGTGCAATCAGACGTACCATAGCTCCCCATAGTGGCGGAGCCACAGTACTGCAACAACCAGGACTCTGGGGTGCTGCACTCCCCCCCGGTTAAATCCAGTACTCCGGGACTGGGAAAACAAGAACAATAATACATGTTAACAGGAAACACACAAACTTTTGAAATAGCATAACAATTGAACATAACAATGCTTCCCTTTACAGGAGGTGAGGATTCTTGAACGTTGCAAAAGTTAGGTCATGCACAGTTTATGACTCTCAGTTCAGTGGTTGAAACAGCGGGGACCCCGGGTAAACAAAGGAGCCCCCTTTTTGAAAGTTTTTGAGCAATTCACCGTCCATTACTCTATTGTCCATTTAAAAACCTGTAACAAAAAGATATATATACAACATTTTCAATTAAATAGCAGCCCTTATTAATACCTCCAAAGTTTGTAGCGGAGGGGAGTTTGATTTTGAGTGCTGCGTGTGGACCTTCGCAGCGCAGGGGTTGCTATTGGCCTAACAGGGCCCGCTATGCTTGCTACCGCTGGTGTAGTGCGCTGTCTTCTAACTACACTTCTAGTGAGTCTGGATAGCACTGGCAGGTTAGGGCTCTCAGAGCTGCAATTATCAACAGTGGGTACAGCAGATTCACTGATAGCAGAGGGAGGATTTGCCGGTTCAATGGTTGGCATGGCATCTTCAGGCAAGGCTTGTTGAGGTAGTGGAGCCAGATGATCTGGTACCACCATTGTTTCTGGCGGGTCCGGCTGTTCAAACATTACAACAGGTACCGCAACGGCTTGGTTTATCAGCGTCCAGGACTGGGGAAAGTCACCAAGGACAGTATGGAACATTTTCTCCTTTTCCACCGGCGGGGAGATCTCTGGGGCCGTGCCCCTCTCTTTCAATTTATCGGGGCAGACCTTAAGGTGATCCCTGGATACCGCTGTCGAGGTCTCCCCTTTGTCCTTGCTGATGAGACAGACCTTAGTGTTGTCGAAGTCGGATGGCAAGATGGTATACGGTTCCGCTTCCCATTGGTCATCGAGCTTGTGTAACCTCCTCTTCCGTTTAAGCACTTGCTCACCAGGTGACAGGGGAATCGCAGGAGCGCGTTGGTTGTAGTCCCTTTCTTGCTTCTGCCTAGCCTGGGCGAGACTTCTCTCCACACACTCTTGCACTTCGCGGTACCTTCGCTGCCTTTCTTCATCCCAATCTGCATCCGGCGAGGTATCTTCAGGTACTAGGACCCCCATGTCCAGATCAACGGGTAACCGACTAGACCTTCCTCGCATCAGGTACGCTGGAGTACAGTTGGTGGAACTTACTGGGATGTGGTTGTACATATCCACCAAGTCAGGCAACTTTGTCGGCCACAGATTCCGTTCTTCCACAGGCAAGGTCTTCAATAAATCGATTACTACCTGGTTCATCTTCTCGCACATCCCGTTGGTTTGAGGGTGGTACGGTGTAGTTCTGATCTTCTTACACCCGTACAACTGGCAGAATTCTTGGAATACTTCTGCTTCAAAGGCAGGCCCCTGGTCGGTCAGTACCTTCTCTGGGTAGCCATGGGGTCTACAAAAGTGCTGCTGGAAGGCCCTGGCGGCAGTCCTGGCCGTTAGATCTTTAACAGGCACAACCACCAGAAACCTGGAGTAGTGGTCCACGATGGTAAGGGCGTAGATATAGCCCGACCGGCTAGGTGTCAGCTTCACATGATCCAGCTCGACCAGTTCAAGCGGCCGTTTGGTGATGATAGGCCGCAGGGGGGCCCGTTGGCTGTCACGGTCCTTTCTGCGCAGACTACATGGACCACACTCCCGACACCACTTCTCAATGGTTCTCTTCATGCCAATCCAATAGAACCTCCCTCGGAGTAGCTTCTCTAGCTTCTTCCATCCGAAGTGTCCGGCTCCATCATGGTAGGCTCCCAGAACCATGGGCGCATCTCGCCTTGGCACCACTATCTGCCACACCAATTCATGAGTACGTGGGTCGATGCTCCTCCTGCACAGCTTGCCATCATGGATAAACAGCTTGCTTCTCCCCTTCCACAGCTGTTGGGTTTCTTGTGGATCATCTGGGCCAGGGTGCAACCCAGCCTGCGTCAAGAGCTCCTTCACCTGACGGACCGCGGGGTCACTATCCTGGGTTTCTGCCCATCCGTGGTGGGGCAGGGGATTCAGCGTGGCATCCGGTTGGTTCTTGTGCCTGTTCTTCACATGGTGAGAGCTCTGAGTGGCTTTGGGGCGATGGAAGGCAGGCAGCTCTACCTCTTCAAGTGCCTCCGGGTCTTCTCCCACTTCTGGTAAATTGGGCATTCGGGACAGAGCATCGGCATTGGCATTCTGGTGCCCTGCCCGATATTTGATGGTGAAATCATAGTTGGACAGCCGGGCCATCCACCGCTGTTCCAAGGCCCCGAGTTTGGCAGTATCCAGATGCGTTAGCGGATTGTTGTCCGTGAAGACGGTGAATTTCGCGGAGGCCAGGTAGTGCTTAAACCTCTCCGTCACTGCCCAGACAAGGGCAAGGAATTCCAGTTTGAAGGAACTGTAGTTGTCAGGGTTCCTTTCCGTGGGACGGAGTTTCCTGCTGGCGTAAGCGATCACTCTTTCCTTGCCGTTCTGGACTTGAGACAGCACGGCTCCTAGTCCCACATTACTGGCATCTGTGTACAGCACAAACGGTTGGTCGTATTCGGGGTAAGCCAGTACCTCTTCTCCCGTCAGCGCCGACTTCAAGCAGGTGAAGGATTCCTCCAGCTCTTCGTTCCAATCGAAGGGGGTTTTCCTCCCCTTGGTCTTCTTTGGTTGGCCCACCAGCAGATTTTGCAAGGGTGCGGCCTTCTTAGTGAAATCCTTAATGAATCTCCGGTAGTAACCTACCAACCCGAGGAACTGCCGGACTTCGTGGAGGTCACTAGGCTTTGGCCAGTCCTGGATCACTGTGACCTTGTCGGGGTCTGGGGCCACTCCTTCAGCGCTCACCACATGGCCCAGGTACTGCACTTTAGGTTTCAGCAGATGACACTTGGACGGTTTCACTTTTAGGCCGAATTTGGACAAGGCTTCAAACACCTCGGCCAGGTGCTTCAGATGGTCTTCGTAGGTTTTAGAGAAGACTATGACGTCATCCAGATATAGCAGCACGGTTTCAAAGTTCAGGTGTCCCAGGCAGCTCTCCATCATCCTCTGGAACGTTCCGGGAGCATTGCACAATCCGAAGGGCATGTAGTTGAACTCACAGAGGCCCATTGGCGTCGTGAAGGCCGTCTTCTCTTTGTCCGCCTCCGCCACAGGAACCTGCCAGTACCCACTGGTGAGATCTAAGGTAGAGAAATAGTTAGCAGATTTTAAAGCAGCCAGAGACTCCTCTATCCTGGGCAGTGGGTATGCGTCCTTATGTGTAATGCGATTCAACTGTCTGTAATCAACACACATCCTCATTGTACCATCTTTCTTTTTAACAAGGACTAACGGAGCCGCCCAGGGGCTACAGCTGTCTCTCACCACCCCAGCCTCCTTCATTTCCCGCAACATGTCCTTGGCACACTGGTAATGAGCTGGGGGTACAGGGCGATATCTCTCTTTTATGGGTCGATGATCTCCCGTGGGGATGTGATGTTGGATCCCTTTCACCTGCCCAAAATCTGAGGGGTGTTTGCTGAATACCTGCTCGTACTCGTGCACCACCCTGTAAGCCCCCTGTTTTTGATGAGATGGGGTAGAGTCAGTGCCCACATGCAATTCCCGACACCAATCTTTCGAGTGCTCAGCAGAACCTTTGTTCTCCGCCGCGTTTGACGGGACCAAGGGTTCAGGTGTCTGTATTACACTATTATTGACAGTGAACAGTTTGGCGAGCGTGGTATACTTGGTTAGGTGGACCTCTTCCTCCCCACAATTGAGGACACGTACGGGCACTCTCCCCTGTCGGACGTCTACCACCCCCCGGGCTGTCAGAACAGTAGGCCTATTGTCTGAATATACAGGTTCTACCAAGGCCTGGTAGTCCTTACCCCTGAGGCCTATGGCTGCTCGACACCATATTAACATTTCACTCTTGGGAGGTATCGCGATGGGGTTTGAATCACTTACAGTGACACGACCAATCTCACCACCAGTCAGCTCTACCTGCTGTCTTTGCATCAGAGCTCTGATTTCCTTCTGCAGGGCACGTTGCTCACTGTGGCCAGCGTTTTCTGCCACCTGTTGCAACAAAACAATCACTTCTGCAAGACAATTTTCTATAACATTAGTACCCAGAGTCATCATGGGATTACATTCTCGACGATCAATATCTACAATCACAATCCCTTGGGCTTTCAATTCCACCCGCCCCACTTTGATGGTGACCTCCTTATACCCCACTTGTGGCAACGGCTGACCATTACTGGCGATTATGGTGAAATCATCATCAGGGCCACGAGTAATATCAGCGTCCTCCCAATACCGTTTGTAGAGCACGTAAGGTATAGTCGTCACCTGAGAACCGGTGTCCAGCAAAGCATTCAAGGGGATTCCATCAATCACTACAGGGAGAACTGGTCGTCCTCCAATATACTTGGTTCTCCAATGCTGCGGGCCTGTCCGTCCTACTCCTGAGGGTTGGCCCTTTGCCCCAGGGGTTGCTCGTTTAAAGGACAGTACCTTGCAAGATGGCCCACCCGGTGACAGCGGCGGCAGATGGGTCGTCCATCCTGGTGGAAGCGATCGTCGGGCCGGCTCCTGGTCGGCGGAGTCCTCCTCTGTCGCATCCAAGGAACATCCTCCGGGCTGGAAGCCAACTGGATCTTCTCTTTGGGGGCCTCCTGTAGGGACTGCACCGTCCGGGCCAGGGCAGCAACGCTCTTGGTTAGTTCTTGCATCTGGAGACGAAGTCCTGCAGGGGAGTCGTCCTCGAAGCTCTGGGCGTCGGCCTCCGCGGCAACTGGGGTATCCGATGCCACCTCCTGGTGGTAGGTGAGAGCGGGGCGCCTAGGTGGTACTGCGCGGCTGGGCTGTCGCTCCTGCAATGCCTGGATAGCTTTATCTTTAAACTGCGCAAAAGTCAAGTCTGGATTTTGCATGGCCAGGAAGTGCAATTGGCCCCGCTGGTGACTGCACAGGAGCCCCTCAATGAACCGCTCCTTCAGGATTTTATCTTCATCCTGCATGCTGCCGGGGTCACTCTGCTTAATGGCCCGCATCGCTTCCTGGAGATTAAGGGCATAGTCCCGCAAGCTATCCTGTGACTTTTGTTTGCATCCATAGAAAGTCAGTTTAATCTCTGTAGCAGTGCGAGTATCAAAGGTGGCTTTAAGCTTGGCAAAAATCTGTTGTGCAGTTCCTTTATCCTCAGCGGGCCAGGATTTCAATTCTCTCAGAGCCGCCCCAAAGAGTTGGCCGGTTATCATATGGACCTTCTGGGGCTCGGTTAGGGGATAGAACTCGAGCAGGCTGCAGAGCCCTTCTTTAAAGTCAGTGAACGTATGTGCCTCCCCAGAGTATCGTGGGAGCCAGGCCGCTCCGGGCAGGTAGGGCATGGAGAAGGGCATTATGGCTTTTGCACTAGCGGCAGTGTCCGACTGGCTGATGGGGGCAACGGGTTCTGCGGCAGCCAGTGGTGGTATTAGGGCCGCGGCTTCGCCCGCTGCGGGGACCGGAGCTGCCCCTGCGTCCGCGGCTGCGACCGCCACCTCCTCTCCTCCCGACTCGGACATGGCCGTCCCTTCCTCCCACTAACCTGCTGGAGGTTGGAGTTCCTCTTCCGGGATTGGCGCCTCACCGCGCTTTCCGTTCCGCGCTTCTTTTGGCTGATCCCGCCCACGTAGCTAAGGCTCCTCCCTCCGCGCGCGGCAATGGCGAATTTTGGCGGCAAATGGCACAGCAGTCTTTTCAATAAAGTACAGTCCAAGCACAATAACTCACAGTTCCAAGGCACACATGACCTGATTCTTCAGGCTTAAGTAAATCCTGTTCGTGACGCCAAGTTGGAGCGCCCCCACACCGCCGCAGGGCCGAGGGGTACCCGGAGCCGGGCCTCTAGGTCTCAGTCCTGGGGTTGTCACGGTGGCTAGACCCGGTCCGTGGCCCTGTCTGTCAATGGGGGACGTCCGGTGCAATAAGTGGTGTGGTAACGGTGCAGGTCGCGGTAAATAACGAGGACACCAGTTTGCAGTCTCTTTACCTCTTTACTGAAGATGTTGGAGACCTCAGTCCAGAGCGCTGTTAACTGGGTTTTCAGAGACCGGCCGGTCCAACGACACATCAGGAGTTCTCCTCACAGGTGGGAATCAGTATCTACCTTCTAGCGCTGTGTGTTGTAGTTCTTCCCTGCTGAGCTCCCGGGATAGTCCTCACAACTGTTTCTTTCTGTCTCTACTGTTCGTTCTCCGTCCTCCAGGTGATATGGTAGGACGCACCCGTATGACGGGGTAGGCCTGGAGTTCTTCCGGGACTCTAGAGTCGCCCCTCTCCCACAGCTGCCTCCGTTGTCTGCTTAGGTGTTAAGTGAGACAGCCAACCTGTAATTAGCTGTCCTGCCGTGGTTTGCAATGTACTTAAAGTCTCTTACTTGCTCGGCGTTCCGGCCACCGATTGTTTGCGCCTCAGAAGGATGTTGCCTCGGTCTAACAGCAAGACCCCTTCTGGTATTTCTCCTTTTTCTGTATTCCCGTTGTTTGCTGGTTAGTTCTGCTCTGAGGAGTCTGCCAGGATCCCCATCCCTGACAGGTCCTCTCACTAGCTCTTCCCAGCTACTTCTCTCTGTCTTCCTGTCCAACCCCCAGTTTTACCAGAGTTGTGAGGAGTGGCCTACTAGATAGGACCACCCCCCCTGGTGGCCGGAGTGTGAAGTGTGGTGAGAATGTACCTGGTCAGAGAAACTCCTTAGTGCAATCAGACGTACCATAGCTCCCCATAGTGGCGGAGCCACAGTACTGCAACAACCAGGACTCTGGGGTGCTGCATAATGAATAAAGATTTACAACTGGAATATTTCATTCAGTGATATCTAGGATGTGGGATTTTAGTATTCTCTTTATTTTTTTGACAAGCGTATATGTGTGTGTATGTGAAATATCAAAATAATTAATTTATAAGAAAGAAGCACAACAAATTGCTAATTGTGATGAAGCAATAAATAGTGACATTTATGATGCCAAAGTAATAGAATGTTGGAAACATGATGTTGGATTCGTTGGCGAAGTTCCTGGCCCGTTTGACCCACATACATTTTTGGACAGCTTCAAATAAGAATATAAACAGCATTCCTTGTTCGACAGTTTGAATAAAATTGCATGTAGACATGTCCTGGAAAGGCTGGTAGGGTAACTGTCATGTTTCCAACATTAGGTGTGCATGCAAGGATAAGGCATTGGGGAAACCTATTACTGCACTTATGGTAGTAGACAAAATTGAGTCAACTACAATGGTGGTCGTTGCACTGACGAGTTGATTAGATGGGAGTCTAGATAGATATTCAACCTAGACAGTTTATCTCCCAGAAGTCTAAACGAGAAATAGCTCTTCACTGGTTTCTATAAAAAATAAGAATATGTTTGTTTTTCAATACATTTTTAACATATATTTTTTCTTTGGAGTTTGGAACTCCACATTGCTTCTATCACTTTAGTGTCATAAATGTCACTATTTATTATTTCATCACAATTAGCAATATTTTGTGCTTCTTTCTTATAAATTAATTATTTTGATATACATATAATATATATATATTTTACACACACATATATATATATATTCACTTTTATGTTTTTAAAAAATAATATCAAAAGAAAAAAAAAAGAAAGGTGGAGGGAAGGGAAGGGGGAAGTGAGGGGAATCTCCCTTGTCATTAATTCCCTCCATTCTACTCGTCTGCTTGTTTAGGTATTATCACATACAATCACATTTATCCACTCCTTAGGATTTCATTAGTTGTTTCTTTATACTGGTCTTTAACCTTCTGATTACTTACTCTTTATATGTTTTTTTTTTTGCATTTTAACATCTGTTGATACTTTTATGCTTCGCGACATATTCCCATTCCTCACGCTTGAATTGATTTTTTTATCTATTGATTAACCATTAATCCTGCTTTAATCTTCGATTTCGTCTCTGTACATCGATGTATATATATTTCTACTTAAAATCATTTTTACATCTCTCAGGTTTTCTGAGTCTAAATCATTAATGGTGTCTTAATATATAATCAAGCATGAAATTCCAATGCTTCGGCTTTCTGTCTTCTTTTTTCTGAGCTGTTTTTTCTCGTGAATAATGACATCTCATATGTGTATCCATCTGAAATCACAGACTATATACTGTATTTGTGCGGTGTTGTTTCTCAGGCACATTTCATCTATGTGAAATAGTTCATTATTAAATTTTCACTTTTTCTATCTAAGCTAGTTTTTCACTCTGTGATTTTTGCGGAGATACATCGTCCATTATTATAATAAGTTGTGTATTTGTGGGGCCACCAAATGCCTGCTTGTGTAGTATAATGTATCTGTATTGCCAGCTATGGTGAGGGCTAAGTTCTCTGCTATAATTGCATCCATACATTGTCACCTGATCCCTTACTGAGGGACTGTGCACTTTGGCTAAACCAGGGGAGTGTGCACAATCCCTCAGAGGGGAGGAGGTGCGAGAGAAGTTGTCGTGACTTTTGCAGACTAACATCGTCCATTATTATAATAAGTTGTGTATTCATTAAAAATATCTGTTCTAATTCTCTTGCTGTATTGATTACGTATGTAGGTATATATACCATAGCATTGCTCCCTTTTTTCAACTTAGATTTGAATTAAGTGTATACCTATTTGTATATTTATACATAGTATCCATCTTTTTATATGCACTTAGTGCACTTTTTGTGATATAGAAGCATGAATCGTGGTCATATATCGGCATCAGTCTCCACATAGGAACAAGTGGTTTATTTGGCATCAGGAGTCTATGTGCATATTCTCGGCATCTGTGCCGGGATCAGTCATTCATGGAGATGTGTCTTTTTATAAAGTGTATGTAAATTTCTGGTTTCAACTGTATCCATATATGCATATATACATTCATGGACGAAAGTCTCGGCACCCTTGAAAGTGTTTCAGAAAATGATGAAGTATTTCTCCCAGAAAATTATTGCAATTACACACTTTGTTATACACGTCTATTTCTTTTGCGTGTATTGCAACAACACAAGAAAAATGAGAAAAAAAAGCCAAATTGGACATAATTTCACACAAAACCCGCCAAAATGGGCCGGACAAAATTGTTGGCACCTGCGACAGTCACTGGTAAAGTGCTGGAGGGGAATAAGTTTTGCTGCATCCAGTCTTTTATACCACCAAGGGGTGGTTCTCATAGCAATAATGACAAACATGGGGGTCTGCTGCAGACCACGCGTTGTCAGATGAACTCATCGGTGCGTGGCGGTCATGTGACAGGGGCGCCGATGGGCGGAGTTAATGACGGGCCTCCTGCACGCGCACCTTAAATGCCGCTGTCAAACACTTAGCATTAGTTTTGGTAACGGAACCTACAGAGAAGTTAGAAAAGTATAAAATGTAACGGACGGATTTGGTTCTGGCTTACAAACCCTGATCACAATACTCCTTCTTCATGAGCTCAGTTCTTTAACCCCTTCAACCACGGGCAATTCTCCTTTGTTTTCTTTTCATTTTTTTTCCTCCCCTTCTTCCTGAAGCCATGGCTTGTTTTTTTTTTGCCGGGACATGTTCTACTTTTGAATGACACCATTAATTTTATCATCACTGGAAAGCAGGAAAAAAATTAACGGGCAAAAAAAAGTGCAACTTCACAATTATTTTTTGGGGTTTGATATTTACCATGTTCACTATACGGCAAACTGTCCCAGTAATCGGATTCTCCAGGTCAGTATGATTACACAGATACCGAACATATATAGTTGTTTTTTTTTTATTTAAGTAGTGAAAAATAATTAGGAAATTTGTTAAAAAAAACAAACAACAACTTTGTTTTTGTCGCCATTTTCCAAGAACCCGAATACTCTCAATTTTTTGGGATATGAGGCTGTGTGAGGGATTATTGTTTTGCTCCCTGAGCTGCTGTTTTTACTGACACCATTCTGGGGTTGATATAATGTTTTGATTGCATATTGCTCTGCTCTGCCTACAGCTGTTAAAGGCACATGATAGCTAATATAATCAGCCATCATCTGGGGGTCCGGCGTGCAAGACCACATCAAAGGCAGAGACACAACATAGGACTTAACTGTACATCATATCTCATGAAGGGGTTAAAGCTGATCTGTCCCCAGATTTCCCAAATTGGACTGCATACATTATTAAATGGCTCTCTTAAACTTGAGGAGGCTGGTGTACTTATTGTGAAAATCCATGTCACAATGGCTGTGTAATCTTGATATTAAGCATTTTTGAGTCCTGCTAAAGAGAGCTTATCAGTCCGAGGGTATTCAGTCTCCGCTCACCGACTGACAGTTGCAGCTTGTACTGAGGAGTGTGAGATTTCAGCAGGAGGAAAAAGGAAACTGAAGCTAGTATTGGCGGGGATGCAGCAGGGATGGATGAGCTGTCAATCAGACTATGTATGCGGAGACTCAGCAGCAGGGAGGCCGGTTAGTGAGCTGTCAATCACGATATGTGGGCGGAGACTCAACAGAAGGGAGGAGGGCTACCAAGGAGCTGTCAATCAGGCTATGTGGGCGGAGACTCAGCAACAGGGAGGACGGTTACTAAGGAGCTGTCAATCAGGCTATGTATGCGAAGACTCAGCAGCAGGGAGGACGGTTACTAAGGAGCTGTCAATCAGGCTATATGGGCGGAGACTCAGCAGCAGGTAGGAGCGATACTGAGGAGCTGTCAATCAGGCTATGTATGCGGAGACTCAGCAGCAGGGATACTGAGGAGCTGTCAATCAGGCTATATGGGCGGAGACTCAGCAGCAGGGAGGACGGTTACTGAGCTGTCAATCAGGCTATATGGGCGGAGACTCAGCAGCAGGGATGGAGTGATCAATTGGGCCATGTGGGCGGAGACTCAACAGCAAGGTTACTGAGGAGCTGTCAATCAGGCTATGTGGGTGGAGAATCAGCAGCAGGGAGGAGGGGTAATACGGGGCTCTCCATCAGGCTATGTATGCAGAGATTGAACAGCAGCAGAGAGGACGGATATTGGAGCTGTCATTCAGGCTACATAGGCAGATTCAGTGCAAATAGGGATTGAGAATGACCAACCCAAGTAGGATGGTGGAGATTCTACAGAAACAGGAAGGTGGGCCTCTGAGGAGCTGCCAATCAGGCACAGATTAGCTGTAAACTTTTGAAAAGGATTATATTATGAAGGAATTTTTCAAAGTCAACATACCGGCTTCATTAGGACCAAGAGCTGTATTTAATAATGTAAGCATCCAGTTGGTATTGTGTAACGTAGTGATAGACCCTCTTTAAAGCCTAAATAAAAGCTAATGTAATTTTAATGCTGAACAGTGTAACACCAAGAAGGAAAAGATGTGGAAAAAAAAAATAACAGGATGTATAATAGATGTTACTGATCTGCAAAAGATGAAAACAAATTTTCAAAACATCTGGATTTTTTTCAGTCTGGGGCATGAGCCACATGCAGAAATCCCGGCACCTCCAGCCTCAGCTCCTATCACTGAGGATATCAATGGTCGTCTGAGGAAGACTCTGCCACAGAATGCACTTTGGCAAATCATCAAGATCCACCGCTGGCAGCTCCTGTGTAATCACCGACCAATTATTTCCCAGATGGCTGAGGTTTTGAAAATGTAGTATCCATTTTTTTCATCATTTATAGATCGCTATAACATGCCTCCATCCCGCAATTTCCATTATTTTCACAAATTATTGTTGTTGCGATTTCCATGTTGAGGGGTGTAAAAGGTGCAGAATTCTCATCCCCCTAATCCAGAGGTTCTTTTAATTGTATGCGGGTACACAAAGTTATAATATTAAGAACAAAAAAAAAAAAAAAAGTGCGAGAACAATGGTCCCCTGTGTGAAAGAGTTGCACTATTCACTGCCTATACAGACCCAATAGTTCCGATCTGCGCTTACAAGCTCTATGCTCCTTGCCTAGAAGACCGGCCACCTCTGAGAAACCATAGTGGTGGCCAGTAACTTAAAAGAGGTATTCCCATCTCCAAAATCCTATCTTAATATGCAGTAGGTGTAATAATATCAGCAAAAACCTCCAATTAAAAATGTAGTATAGTTCTTCTGATTCACTACGTTGCTTACCCCATGCGCAGGGCATTGTAGTAACTTTGTATCCATGGTTACCACCACTAGCAACTAACTGTTACTATTTAAGAGGTCATAACCGTGGATACCTAAGCTACTGCACATGGGGGTAAACGACATAGTGAATCAGAAGAACTATACTACATTTCTTATTGGAGGTATTTTGCAAAGTCGATTGTAATTTTAGCCATGTAAAGATTAAACATCCCCTTTAAAATTAAAGCTGACGGATCACGCCGTTTTCCATTTGGCCAGAAAACTACTTTTCTAAAGAAGTGATATTTTGTGCATCCAAAGAAATGATCCAAAAAAAAAAAGGTGCAAGACCAAATATAACACACAAATAGAACCAGTATGTATTTCTGCAAGCACATTTGCACAAAAAAATGGTATAAAAATAAATATATGAAGCGTGAAATAATAAAATACTGATTAGAGCTATAATGTAACACTGGGCGCTCTGCTACGTCCGCTGTCCCTGCTGATCGTCTTCCTTCTTTTGGTTACAGTCGCCTACGAGCTCCTTGAGCCGGGACAAATGGTGCAGAGCCCTGGAGGGGAGAGACCAACACAGGAGACATTACGGTTCCAGGCAGATTAATGGGGGGTGCATAGGAGGTCCTTATGTTTATTAAATTTAGCATATAGTAAAAGTAAGTATTAGGTCCCCCTAGGGGGACTAAAATATATACAGGAAATGTAATTACAAAAAATAATGTGTTTAAAAGTAGTAAATAAACAGTAAATTGCAAGTTTTAATCTTCTGCTTTTCCACAAGATAAAAATAAATATTTGGGTAAAAAAAACATATATGGTATTTCTGGATCTATAATCTTTAGGCAGCGCAAAAAAAGTAAAAAAAAAAAACCAAAACGCTCTTTTTTGGTCATCGGGTCTCACCCCCCCCCCCCCAAAAAAAAAATGCATCAAGGGCAAATCACAAAATGATGTATGTATGCCAAAAATGGTACCAATAAAAACTATAGCTCATCATAAAGTTTTTTTTAAAGCCCAAACGCTCTCATACAACTAAAAAATGTGTCTCATTAAATAGTAATACGAAGTTTTTTGTTTGTTTTTACAAAGTTGTGAATATTTTTTTGAAAGGTGTCAGGATATGCAATGACTTATAGATCGATGGGGATCTGACTGTTGGGACCAGCACAAATCGCCAGAATGGGGGCATTTATCCCAGTTAGATTGGGGCAGCGGTGAGAATGTTCAACTGCCGCCGCTCCAATCACTATGTTATGGGCTGCCGAGAATGGAGAATGAACGGAGCGGCAGGAGGAGTAAGCCCCCTCCGAAAGATCAGTGGGGTCCCAGCTGTCACTCACACCTATCTATCAGTGGACATATATCATTGTGTATAATATATATATATATTCTATAGTCATGGCTGAAAGTGTTGGCACCCTTGAAGTTGTTCCCGAAAATTATTGCAATTACACACGCTTTGTTATACACGTGCTTATTTCCTTTGTGTGTATTGGAACAAATAATATTTGGAATAAATCACTGCAATCAATCGCTTCCTATAACCATCCACAAGCTTCTTACACCTCTCTCTGGGATTTTGGACGACTCTTCTCCTGTAAACTGCTCCAGGTCTCTCATATGTGAAGGCGCCTTCTGCCAAAAGCAAATGTAAGATCTCTCCACAGGCGATTAATGGGATTTAGATTCGGATTCATTGCTGCCACTTCAGACCTCTCCAGTGTTTTGTTTCCATCCATTTCTGGGGGCTTCTTGAAGTATGTTTGGGATCAATCTCCTGCTGGAAGACCAATGACCTAGGACGCGGACCTAGATTTCTGACACTGGACACTACATTGTGACCTACAATTTTTTGATAATCTTCAGATTTTATGATGGCACCCTGTGCCAGAGGCAGAACAACCCCGAAACATCTGTGAACCTCCACCATATCTGACTGTAGGTACTGTGTTCTTTTCTTTGTAGAGCTCATTCCGTTTGCGGTAAACTGTAGAATGATGTGCTTTACCAGAAAGCTCTATCTTGGTCTCCTCTGTCCACAAGACGCTTTCCCGGAAGGATTTTGGCTCTCAAAAGGTACATTTTGTCAAATTGCAGTCTACCTTTTTATGCCTCTGTGTCAGCAGTGGGTTCCCTCCTGAATCTCTTGCCATAGCACTTCTTTTCATTCCAATATCAACGGATAGTTTGCGCTGACAGTGATACTTCCAGAGCCTGCAGAACAGCTTGAATTTCTTTGGAACTTGATTGGGTCTGTTTATCCACTACGAGTATACTGCGTTCCAACCTTTCATCAATTTTTCTCTGCCATCTACAACCAGGGGGATTAGCTACAGTGCCGTGGGTTTTAAAACTTCTTCATTAAGTTGTTCACCGTGGACAAAGGAACATCAAGATCTCTGGAAACGGACTTGTAACTTTGAGGTTGTTAATATTTTTTAACAATCTTGGTTTTCTTCTCCTCTTTCTGTTCTGCATGCTTAGTGTGGCACACACAGACACACACAATACAATGATTGACAACGTCTCCCCTTTTTATCTGGTTTTTAGGTATGATTTTCATATTGCTCACACCTGTTACTTGCCACATGTGAGTCTCAACGAGCATCACATGCTTGAAACAAAGTCGTTTACCCACAATTTTGTCCGGCCCATATTTTTGGGGTCTTGTGTGAAATTACCGTATGTACATTTTGCCTTTTTTTCTTAGTTTTTTTTTTTTGTCTTGTTCCAATACAGTCAAAGAAAATAAACCTGTATAATAGAATGTGTAACTGTAATAAGGAAAACTGCAAAAATGAAATCGGTCTCCTACATTATGGGTTTACTACTCCGAGGCCAGAACTTACTTTTGCAAGGACTTATTGACTGGAAACACCTCTTGGTCCATCTTCTGGATTTCAGATTCTACGTCTGTAGAAATCTAATAAAATAGAAAAAAAAAAAAACGTTAATAAATGATTTCATTACTGTAATTTCATCAGTTGATTTCCTTGTGACTACACTAATAAATCGGCTTGGGTCAATTGTGCAAGAAGTCGTCAAGTCCGTTTCCTCATTCCGATTGGTGATAAGGACATCAACGAATCATTAACGAGCTCCTCATTATTAGATTATGTCCTGCTTCAGACGTCAGTGACGCTCGGGTCTGCTCCAGGGTCTCCTGCCGACAACTCAACATCCTCATATAAGTCTATGAAGCTGTTAAGTTCGGGTCGGGAGGCCCCCGGGCAGTCTGGTTCATGCTTGGACCGAATTTCATGGACGTCTGCCTGAGCCCTTAAGATCACCATCAACAGGACTGGTTGACCATTGTATTTTTAACTACCGTATATACTCGAGTATAAGCCGAGATTTTCAGCCCAAATTTTTGGGCTGAAAGTGCCCCTCTCGGCTTATACTCGAGTCACGGTCGGCGGGTGAGGGGGAGAGGGTGCTGAGGCATACTTACCTGCTTCCGGGGCTCCTGGCGCTGTCCCTGCAGTCCCACGGTCTCCGGGTGCCGCAGCTCTTCCCCTGTTCAGCGGTCACGTGGGACCGCTCATTAGAGAAATGAATATGGACTCCACTCCCATAGGGGTGGAGCCGCCTATTCATTTCTCTAATGAGCGGTAACGGTGACCGCTGATAGAGGAAGAGGCTGCGGCACCGAAGACCAGCTGTCCGGGGGAAGGAGCGGGACGCCGGTAAGTATGTCATATTCACCTGTCCGTGTCCATCTTCCCGGCGTCTCTCCGCACTGAGTGTGCAGGTCAGAGAGCGCGATGACGCATATAGTGTGCGCGCTGCCCTCAGCCTGATCAGTCAGTGCGGAGAGACGCCGGGACGGGACGTTGAGGAGCTGCAAGCAAGAGAGGTGAGTATGTCGTTTTTTTTAAATTGCAGCAGCAGCAATGGCACAGCTTTCTATGGTACATCTATGGGGCAATAATGAATGGTGCAGAGCACTATATGGCACAGCTATGGGGCAATAATGAACGGTGCAGAGCACTATATGGCACAGCCATGGGGCAATAATGAACGGTGCAGAGCACTATATGGCACAGCTATGGGGCCATAATGAACGGTGCAGAGCATCTATTTTTATTTTTGAAATTCACGGGTAGCTGCTGCATTTTCCACCCTAGGCTTATACTCGAGTCAATAAGTTTTCCCAGTTTTTTGTGGCAAAATTAGGGGGGGTCGGCTTATACTCGGGTCGGCTTATACTTGAGTATATACAGTATTTAAAATCTTTTAAACCCCCCCACATACATGAACCCCATAATGACCAAGTGCAAAAAATTTACGGCGGTTTTTGTCCTTTAACCCCCTCACCGTAGTAAATTACACATGGTTAAAGCGCCTGCTGCAGAAAACAGGAGGAGCAGGTCCATAAGCTGATAGCCGAGGACCCTTGGGGGAAGACAGAAGTGTTTTTTTCCCAGTTTTCTATTTTGCCGGCTACACAGCACTCAGTGAGCGTCATGATGGACAATGCTTCGGGTGGACCTAGCGATCACGTTACAGCCTCGTTTCGCCCGGGGCCGATCTGTTATGCCAGTATCTTATGTCACTGTAATGGGCTGGTTTCCCCTGTAACTAAAGCTTCTGTGGATGCCCCAGTTACAGTGGAAAATAAATCAATAAACGTAATTAAGTCTGGTCATTAAGGGATAAAAAAAAGAAAGTGGTCAGAACCCGCTGATGTTGGAGGGACTAGCTGAACATCTGATATATATATGGTGGTCTCCTGACTCTTCCCCAACACATAATGTTGGGGGAAGAGGAGGATCGAAATTTCACGGGAGATAAGCCGCTGACAGAGGAGTCTGATAACAACTTACTTCTCACTCACTGTTGAGAACACATGGACACTCGGCCAAGCTGAGCACTCATGTACGGGGGGAAGGGGTACAATCTGAAGTACTATCTTTCTACTGATCAAAGGTTTCGCTGACTGCTCCCTCATGTGCATGGCCAGCTTGGCACCACAGGTCATTATGGGGCCGGTGACTGGGACTCTCCTGCAGATAACGAGGCTGATGCTCACCTTCTGGATCTCCTGCAGATGCTCGGAGCTGCTTTCCTGGCTGATATTTTGCTGGAAGGCTTGCATATTAAAGAGCATGTGCTTCAGAGCCTCCACCGGCCCGTGGTGATTCCCTCCGGAAAAAGGATTGGTCTGAAAGACAAAAGAAAAACAGTCTTCACTTAGGAGATAGTGAAAGCTTTGGTTTTGTCGGCATTGGACAATAACTTTTTAATAGAAGGGTCCCCCAGAAATGATGAGGTCCCCCTCAGATCAACTGTACAATGTAAAGTAAGCCGACGACAAGTTTGTAATTCCACTGCAGCGCCACCACAGGAGAAATGCAGCATTACACGGTACCCACCAAGGAAAGCAGGTACAGAGAGAGAGGCGCTGCTCCTGGATATTTGGTGGAGGTCCCAAATAAGGGGTCTGAGATGGAATATCACACCTCACGAATATGGGTAGTGTCACTTCTGGCCCTTAGAAGATTTGACATTTTGTTTGAATAGAGCCAAAATTTGTGAAAAATAAAAAGTGAGTAACTGGCTGCAGCAGGAACCTCCCCCCAGGCCGTATCTGCCAATCTACAGCCCAACAGCCATCTCTCTCAGTCTCTCCTATACACAGGAGCTCTCATTCAGGAGACATGTGTGGCATCGGCTTATGTCTGGGAGTCTGTCGGCTGAAACCATTGATATCGGTGGGTTCGGCCGCCATTAGTCTAATGTATATTAGGGCTTAAAGGATTGGTCCAATACCTAAAACGCTCTTAATAAATATATTTCTTACACCCAAGGCACTTATGTAATTTGCTTTATTATAAACTTCCCCACAATTCTCCTTATACTGCGTTTTCTATATGATTTTTTTTTTACTTCACTACCTGTGACATTTCATTTGAGAAACAGGACAACATAGGAGGCCGGGGCTGCACTCACTTCTCCTGGAACAGAACCTCATCGAGGGAGCAGCGATAGAAGAAATGTGAGTGACAGCCACACAACCCTCTGATGACTAGCTGTTTTGAGGGAGGTGATATAAGCTGTGGGGTAGTGCTGGTGTCTCTCCCTGCATCTATCACTGCTCCCGAATAGTCTCCTTTCCCAATAAGAAGCTGTGGCTCGTGGGGGCTGAGGCAGAGTGTTGGCGCCTTGGTCACTTCTTCTACAGGCTCTATCAACACCCAGGACTCAGGACATTTTCAGGAGGCAGTGACGCAAGAAACTGCAGTAAATGACTGAAAAGCAGACACCTGATGACATCTTGTTCTGCAGGGAAGCGAGTGCAGCCCCAGCCTCCTGTGATGTCATGTTCCAGGCAGGGGAAGTTAGGTCCCATTTCGTACTCTCAAAATATCACAGGATTTAAAAAAAAATAAAAAATTTAAAAAAAATTCAGGAATAGCAGGATAAATAAATAAAGCAAATGGAAAAAGCACTTAGTGCATAAATGCCTTCGGCAGACTCCTCTATTAGTGGTTTATCTCCTGGAGATCAAAAGGGTAAGTCGGAGATCAAAAGGGTCAGCCACTGAAAGTCAACAGGCCACTAACATGGGCGGGTCCAGCTGAATTTTATCTGTGAATGAGGGTCCTAAGGGTACCGTCACACATTGAAATTTTCATCGCTGCGACGGCACGATCCGTGACGTCGCAGCGATCGTATGAATATCGCTCCAGCGTCGTAGACTGCGGTCACACGTTGCAATCACGGCGCTGGAGCGATGCCGAAGTCCCCGGGTAACCAGGGTAAACATCGGGTAACTAAGCGCAGGGCCGCGCTTAGTAACCCGATGTTTACCCTGGTTACCAGCGTAAACGTAAAAAAACAAACCGTACATGCTCACCCGTCGGTGTCCTTCAGGTCCCTTGCCGTCTGCTTCCTGCTCTGAGTGCAGCCGTACAGTGAGCAGAGCGCAGCACCGCTGTGATCTGCTCTCACTTTCCGGCCGGCACTCAGAGCAGGAAGCAGACGGCAAGGGACCTGAAGGACACCGACGGGTGAGCATGTACGGTTTGTTTTTTTACGTTTACGCTTGTAACCAGGGTAAACATCGGGTTACTAAGCGCGGCCCTGCGCTTAGTTACCCGATGTTTACCCTGGTTACAAGCGAAGACATCGCTGGATCGCTGTCACACACAACGATCCAGCGATGTCAGCGGGTGATCAAGCGACGAAAGAAAGTTCCATACGATCTGCTACGACGTACGATTCTCAGCAGGATCCCTGATCGCTGCTGCGTGTCAGACACAGCGATATCGTAACGATATCGTTAGAACGTCACGAATCGTAACGTCGTAGCGATGGAAATTTCAATGTGTGACGGTACCCTAAGAGTTGACTGGAAATAGTCTATCAAACCTCGGTGACAACGCCTGTAAGCCGAGATAACATCTACCGTAATTGCCTTATTTTTTTATAGGGACGGTACAGTCAGAAGAGCTAAAAACCAAAACAAACTGCAAGAGTTTTATTACTGAGAAGTTTAGGAGAAAATTCTATGAAAAACAAAAACACCACAAGATGAAACTTACCGTGTTCTCCTGCTGGACACAACTTTTAAGGAAATCGTCCACAAGATTTGATTTGAAAGCTTTGAGCCCTTTATTTTCCTCGTCTTCACACAGGACATGGACAGGAGACTTGCTGACAACGATAATAAAATGGTCACTGCTTTACGAAACCTCCCATAAATCAATAGTAAAGTGAATATATATAAAAAAACTATTAAGTGTTTTATCTCTTTGAGTGCTCGGATTCACAGCTACACTGCTCAATACTTTTGCATATATGTCCCTCATACTGCTGCTGTCCAATTAAAATATATAATTATCTACCCCATAATGCCGTTAATAATACACTTTGATACTTTTGTATGGCAAAATAAACAAACAATCTTGTCGGACTACCAATATATAATAGGGCAACCATTAAGTGTTTTCTCTCTCTCAGTGCTGAATTCACTGCTACACTGCTCAGTACTTTTGTATACTGTAGCCTATGCTACTGCTACCGAACATGGGAGATATCATAGCAGCGAGTGTCCATGGTCACATGTGTGTGAATGGGGGAATTAGAATTAATTCACATATTGTGGATAAAAGGATTTTTTTGTCGTTTTTTGTTAACATTTTAAAGAGTTTTCTTTAAACTTTTTTTTTTAACCACCTTCGCAAGTTTTTTGGGGTGGATGGGGGCAATTCTCCAAAAAAAAAAAAAAATGTTTTTTAAATTATATTAAGCAATCAATTAATAAATGGAATGTGAGCATTTATAAGATGAAAATACTTAAAATGTTCAAAAAGAAACCCAAGCATCTTCTGTGTTTTTTTTTTTTTTTTCATTTTCTCAGCACTTTTTTTCTAGTGCAGATTTGCTCTAAAAAAATGCATGAAAAACCCACTGTGTGAACATACCCTAAGCATCCAGCTGAGGCTTGTTTCCCTGTCCACGATTAACAAGCACCTCGGCCAAGGGTTCATGGTTACAGGAAGGTCAGAGGTGTCAGTGGACTCTGCAGACCCTTAGAGGACAACTGAGATGTAACGTGAAAGGGTTGCCCCCATTAGAAATCTGTTGGGGTCCCATTATTGAAGTGTTCCCCGATCCCTCTGAAACGCCCCATCGGACTGTAGAGGTGGTCGGGTATGAGCGTTCCCACTCCACTCATTGTCTACAGGACTGTTCAGCACTCGGCTTTTATTCCCCCCCCGCGTAAGAGCTGACTGCAGCATTTATGAGGTGCAATCCTGGTAGGGCATCAGTTGTGGGGGCGTGTTCTTCTTCCCCCAGTGTCTTGCTGCCTGCTTATGATTGGTCAGTGTCATAGAGAAGAAGTACACGCCCCCAGTGAAATGCTCCATCCCTGCTGGGCACGTCAATGGATGGCGAAGGTCCGACCTCAGTGACAACCAAGAGAATGACCCTTTAAATAAGACCATGTTGTCGGATGCCGGCACAGGTCTAACATAACATTAGACGTGATGGTGGGAATATCTTACTAGGAATAGGGGACTCGCTCCCAGGACCGCTCGGCCTCCAGGACCTCTTCAGTTCGGGGGCTTTGGTTATGATGTTGAGGCTGCTGGGACAAGTCCTTGCGCTCGGCGGCCCCTGTCTGTTCCGATATCGTCTCGGGACGACCTATAATGAAGAAATAAAACAAGTTATGATGATGTTTGACCAGCAAAGCGCGCCAGGAAGGAGGAAACGTCAGCGGCCAGGAAGAGCGGCGGGGTGATGCTTACTCATCGCCGGCGTATGGAAATGCTGCACGATATCCGAATCACACCGGGCAGAAGACTTTACCCTTTCCGTGAAAATGCTGGAATTAACCATTTTGTCACCTCGTTGGCCATAACGTGGCATTTGTGAAGGTTGCGATGGCGCGTCGGATGGGTAGCTGGGAAGATTAGTAACGGGCCCATCTCTACGCCTAGTCCAGTGGCTATCCACATCTCCTAGGAGTCGGTGGTCCCGTATCCAGAGTGGATACTTAACGTCCGGTATACTGGAGATGCCCGACACCCCCAGCTCAGACTTGTGACTGGTTAACCAGCGGGGGTAGCTCTTATAGAGCAGAGGGTTCGCAACATTGGAAAGTCCGCAGTCGTTTTCTCGGTCCGGATGACTTTTTTCTTTCCGCCTCCGCAGGTCCTGAGAGCGGAGTCGGTGGTCTCGGAGATCCAGAGCCGAGACGACGTCCATTGCTCTGAGAGACGAAGGGGTTAACGGAGAAGCCAGAGCCGTCACGTGAGGAGAGAATCCCAGTTGCTTTTTCAGGTTTTTTCTATGTCGGGCTGCTTGAGAAAAGGGCAGCGACCCGTCGGGTGGGAACCCAAGGAGGTCATCCGTGGTCAGGCTGAGCAGGTCGGGATCGCGAGGCACGAATCCGCTCCGCGTCAGGGACCGTGTGGGCCAAACCGAGGGATGCGCTGCAAAAAATATATATGGTTAGTATTCCTGAATAGCGCATCACGTGTTCCCAGTATGACTGGTGAGCAGACTGGGAACACTGGGAATGATGTACGTACGTCCTCTGATGGTCCCCTGCCCTCGCAGCCTTACGTACCTCTCCTGGCCGGAGTTGGGAGTGATGAGGACGGGCGGATGGTGATCCTTCCGGTGCTGGCCGCCTCGTAGTCCATGATGTAGTCCTCCAGGGCTCTGGTCGCAGAGTTGTACAGCCGGTCCTTGTACTGTATGGAGGCCGCGGGTCGGGCGGCGTCACTACGGCTGTTACCCCCCAGGCTGCAGCTGGCCAGGAGGGAGGAAATGGAGATGGACGAGTCCGGAGAGCTGGATCCGGCCATTTCTCCAAGGACATGTCAGTGCCTGTGATATGGAAAAGAAGGATTCATGTCAGAAAACTGGGGAAATGCCCATCGCCCACACCTCAGGGGGGCGGCCAGTGCCCCTCCGTCCAGGAGCCCCCTCAGTCACTGCTTAGATTACCCGACGGGGTCAGTAGGGTTTCCAGAGGTCAGACCCCTGAGAGCAGCCATTGGTGCCACCCCCCCCCTCATAAGGGCTGACTGCGGCATTTAAGAGGTGCGATCCTGGTAGGGCGTCAGGTGCGGGGGTGTGTTCTTCTTCCCCCAGTGTGTTGCTGCCTGCTTATGATTGGTCAGCGTCATAGAGAAGACGTACACGCCCCCAGTGAAATCTCTCTGGTAACGCCCATATGGACTGTTTAAAAAATTAACTGTGTAGTTGCCAAATACGCCGATTGCTAATAATCTCCACCTTGGGTAGGCGAAATAAAAAAAAATGTTTTATTTCACTCTTTAAATACTTTTTTTTGTATAGTGAATGAAATATGCAATGAGAACGTATAACAGGCAGGGCTAGGTAATCGCACACTCTCTGGATTTCCTGCAGGATGTGTGTCTGGAGGAAGGGGAGAATGAAGGATGACTGGAATCCTGGAAACACAAAGTCTTTATGGAAAAGCCCTCTAACAATGCGAGAATCTCAGCTGTGAGCTAGCGACCAATCACAGGACAAGACTCTAAGGAAGTCAGCCAATGACAGCGCAGAAGCGAACATTCAGCCTATCAACGAGTTCACACACACGCACCAATCAGAATCGAAGATAAACGGCAGAAAGGCTGGAAACCAATCAGATACGCCTGCAGGGACAAACCCGCCTATCAGAGAAGAGCAGAGCTGATAGCGCTTTTGAAAGTTCCTCCAGTTTGCCTTTACAGCCGGGGCCCCGGTACCTGGGACTGTGGCCCTCAGCGCGGAGCTGTCACCGCCGCTCCTGTGTTCCGCTCTCCCCGTACAGCAGCTCCATCCTCCGCTGCCCGCCCCGTACTAAACCAGAATCCACGGCCGGCTCTGTCTCCAGCTCCCGCCTGACGCCTCACAACTTCAGAGGCGCAGCACAGCCTGGCAACGCGATACTCTTCCGCATGTTAGTCCCGGCTACGTGGCGGAGGGATACAAGAGAATTAAGTTCCAGTTTTGTGCTTTGCACAGTGCACACTGCCGTGAATGATTGTCAGAACCTGAGGGGGTGGTGTGTGGTGCCAGCCAAAGCTGAGCCCTGTATCTAAGCTTCTCATTATTATTATTATTTATTGTTATAGCACCATTTATTCCATCCATGGCGCTTTACATGTGAGGAGGGGTATACATAATAAAAACAAGTACAGAAATCAATACAAGTCATAACTGGTACAGTAGGAGAGAGGACCCTGCCCGTGAAGGCTCACAATCTACAAGGGATGGGTGAGAATACAGTAGGTGAGGATAGAGCTGGTCGTGCAGCGGTTTGGTTGATCGGTGGTTACTGCAGGTTGTAGGCTTGTCGGAAGAGGTGGGTCTTCAGACTCTTTTTGAAGGTTTCGATGGTAGGCGAGAGTCTGATGTGTTGTGGTAGAGGGTTCCAGAGTAGGGGGGAAGCACGGGAGAAATCTTGTATGCGATTGTGGGAAGAGGAGATAAGAGGGGAGTAGAGAAGGAGATCTTGTGAGGATCGGAGGTTGCGTGTAGGAAAGTACCGGGAGATGAGGTCACAGATGTAAGGAGGAGACAGGTTGTGGATGGCTTTGTATGTCATGGTTAGGGTTTTGTACTGGAGTCTCTGGGCAATGGGGAGCCAGTGAAGGGATTGACAGAGGGGAGAGGCCGGAGAATAGTGGGGAGACAGGTGGATTAGTCAGGCAGCAGAGTTTAGAATAGATTGGAGGGGTGCGAGAGTGTTAGAGGGGAGGCCACAGAGCAGGAGGTTGCAGTAGTCAAGGTGAGAGATGATGAGGGCATGGACTAGGGTTTTTGCAGATTCTTGGTTGAGGAATGAACGCATTCGTGAAATATTTTTGAGTTGAAGTCGGCAGGAAGTGGGAAGGGCTTGGATATGTGGTTTGAAGGAGAGATCAGCATCAAGGGTTACCCCGAGGCAGCGAGCATGTGGGACTGGGGAGAGTGGGCAGCCATTTACTGTAATGGATAGGTTCGTTGGGGGGGTCGCGTGAGATGGGGGAAAGATGATGAATTCTGTTTTGTCCATGTTAAGTTTCAGAAATCTAGCGGAGAAGAAGGATGAAATAGTGGACAGACATTGAGGGATTCTGGTTAGTAGGGAGGTGATATCTGGTCCAGAGATGTAGATCTGTGTGTCGTCCGCATAGAGATGATACTGAAAGCCATGAGATTCTATGAGCTGTCCCAGGCCAAAGGTGTAAATGGAGAAGAGCAGAGGCCCAAGGACTGAACCTTGTGGGAGAGACTGTCTACTGAGCTGTGTATCTAAGCTTCTCATGGCTCATACTGTCTGCTGAGCCCTGTAGCTAAGCGTCTCATGGCTGAGCCCTGTATCTAAGCTTCTCATGGCTCATACTGTTTGCTGAGCCCTATATCTAAGCTCATAGGTGATACTGTCTGCTGAGCCCTGTATCTAAGCTTCTCATGGCTGAGCTGTGTATCTAAGCGTCCCGTGATACTGTCTGCTGAGCCCTGTATCTAAGCTCATGGGTGATACTGTCTGCTGAGCCCTGTATTTAAGCTTCTCATCGGTGATACTGACTGCTGAGCCCTGTATCTAAGCTTCTCATGGCTGAGCTGTGTATCTAAGCGTCTCATGTGATACTGTCTGCTGAGCCCCGTATCTAAGCTTCTCATGGCTGAGTCCTGTATCTAAGCATCTCATGGGTGATACTTTCTGCTGAGCCCTGTATCTAAGTTTCTCATTGGTGATACTGCCAGCTGAGCCATGTAGCTAAGTTTCTCATGGGTGATACTGTCTGCTGAGCTGCAGTGGTGTAACTAGATTCCCTTGGGCCCCCGTCCTGGCCCCTCTCTGTAATAATGTCCGCCTGGCCCCTCTCTGTAATAATATCTTCTGTCCTGGCCCCTCTCTGTAATAATGTCCCTCATCCTTGGCCCCTTCTTGGTGTGATCTTCTCAATCCTGAGCTCCTTTAAAGAACGATGTCTCCATCCTGGGCCCTTTCCTGCTATAATGTCCGTTCAGCTGTTTTTTTTCCCAACACATAAAAAAAAAAGATTCTTCTTACCTGTCTCCTCTCGTATGCCGTGTGGTGTCCTCTTCTGTGGCCTGTAGTTGACTTCAGTGTGACATCACCCCAAGGGCAGCTGGCGGCCTCCATTATCCCGCAGAATCTCTGCGCTGTAACATCCTTCAGCTGAACTAGGCGCTAGGGTCAGTGGGCCGCCCTCCCGCACGGGACGATCGTTATGTCCCTGATAACGGCTAGTAGATATTTGCTTATAGCCGTAGTGTGGGCCCCAGACACCCTAGTCCGATTCTACGTATAGATAAGCATATACAGTCATGGCCGAAAATGTTGCCACCCTTGAAATTCTTCATAAAAAAATTAATTATTGCAGTTACACGTTTTGTTATTAAAAAAAAAAATAAGCAAAAATGTGGTCAATTCTGTACTAATATCCCCCCATCGCGGTGTGCGTGGCCCCCATCAGAAAAAACATAAAACCTAAACATACTTACCTTCCCTGCGCTCCCTCGCAGCCTCTTGTTCCGATGCCAGCGGTTGCTTTATGCTTGTAAGCAGCGACGTCATGCGCTACTTGTAAGCCGAGGACAGCTGCCGGAATACTCACTGCTCTCCACGCCGGGACTATGGGAACGGAGAGCAGTGAATAGTCATTGCTCTTTAATAGCGGGCACAGTGTTAGACGCAGGTGTCGCGCATTCGCATGTGCCCGCTACTAAATGGAAGTGGAGAGCAGTGAATAGTCATTCCCTTAAGTAGCTGGCACATGCGAACGCCTGGCAGCTGCAGGAAGGCTGCGGTTAACGGCGTGTCCGCTATTAAAGAGCAATGAATATTCACTGCCCTCCATTCCCATGGACGTGGAATGCAGTGAATATTAATTTCTCTTTAACAGCGGACATAGGAGTTAGCCGCAGCCACCAGCTCCTGCCTCCTGTGCCCCTTTCTGGTATATATGATCCACGTTCTTCCAGTCCCTTGACACACGCTCTCCTCCTCTGTATCAGGCAGTGGCAGTTGACAATGGTGAGCCTGCTATGGCGTCCCTACCATGTGGCATTCTGAATGGCCGGCGGCGTGTAGTGCTGTGCAGGGACCTTGAGAGTCCCTACGTTGCAATACACTTCAACTGGATGTGCACCCGAGGACGTATATCCAGCTGAAGCCGGCATAGGCAGGGCCGGTCCCAGTAATATTCTCTGACCACAATTGTTATGCCTCCGCTGAGCTGTGTGTTTAAGCTTCTCATTTGTGACTGTCTGCTGAGCCGTGTATCTAATCCAGATGTGTGATGCTATCTATGAGCTGCTGTATCTAAGGGTACTGTCACACTCTGCAACTTTCCAACGATCACGACCAGCAATACGACCTGGCCGTGATCGTTGGAAAGTCGTGTGGTCGCTGGGGAGCTGTCACACAGACAGCTCTCCAGCGACCAACGATGCCGAGGTTCGCTGGTAACCAGGGTAAACATCGGGTTACTAAGCGCAGGGCCGCACTTAGTAACCCGATGTTTACCGTGGTTACCAGCGTAAAAGTAAAAAAAACCAAAAACGTACATACTCACCATCTGATGTCCTTCAGGTCCCTTGCCGTCTGCTTCCCGCTCTGACTGAGTGCAGCCGTACAGTGAGAGCACAGCACAGCAGTGACGTCACCGCTGTGCTCTGCTCTTACTTTCCGTCCGGCAGACAGAGCAGGAAGCAGACGGCAAGGGACCTGACGGACACCGAAAGGTGAGTATGTACGGTTTTTTTTTTTTACTTTTACGCTGGTAACCACGGTAAACATCGGGTTACTAAGCGCGGCCGTGCGCTTAGTAACCCGATGTTTACCCTGGTTACAAGCGAACGCATCGCTGGATCGCTGTCACACACAACGATCCAGCGATGTCAGCGGGGGATCCAGGGACGAAAGAAAGTTCCAAACGATCTGCTACGACGTACGATTCTCAGCAGGGTCCCTGATCGCTGCTGCGTGTCAGACACTGCGATATCGTATGGATATCGCTGGAACGTCACAGATCGTACCGTCGTAGCGATCAAAGTGCCACTGTGTGACAGTACCCTAACCCAATTGTGTGTGTGATGCCGTGTATTTAATCCATCAGATGTGATACTGAGGCCTTTCATGTGATACCATCTGCTGAGTTGCTGTATCTAAGCTTCTCCTGTGTGACAGTCTGTTGCGCCCTCTGTCACCTCCCTGTAGTTCTGCTCCTTTTGGTTGTTGCACATTGCACAGTCTGCCATCTGCTGGTGAAAGGTGGTCATTACAGGGGAAGTACTGCCCTTTCACCGGCAGATGGCAGACTGTGCTATGTACAGACAGCACTGGGGTCAGAAAGGAAGAGTGGGAAGCTCCTGCCTCTGCAGCTCATTACCAGTTTGCCCTTTCCTGTCCTGCTGTGCCGGCCTCAGCTGCTGTGATCTCAGAAGGACCACCATCTATATAAACAACGCTGACCAATGCCCTCCATTCCGGACGAGTAACCAACGATCAGGTTTTGATTGTGAATGTAAGAAAACAAAATGTATAGCAAAAAGATCCCCTTCTTGTAGAATAGAAATGTGAAAACCTCTTCTTAATATCTTCTTCCTACGCTGAGATCTAATGGGTTGAAGTCACAGGCCCGGAGCCTGAGGCTGCACTACTGAGAGGCAATGTCTTCCAGTTCTGATATCCATATTGCCTCCATGTTTGATAACTGCTACGTGAAGCAATGACACAAGTGTATCTGGGACTGGATGACGCTAAGTCTCCCTGACAACAGCTCCTGAAAGAAGACGTAGTGTCAGAGCGTCTCAGTGGTGCAGCCTCAGGCCTTGGGCCTGTAACTTCAAGTCGTCATATCTCAAGCTGGGAATAAGATATTAAGAAACCAATTTCACATCATTAATGCACAGGAAAGGGGCTTTTTATTGGAAAGTTGTCTTTAATTACAAAATATTTGTAGGTTCAGGGTTAGGTTTGATGAGGCGAGTTGCATAAGCCAAATTACTGGGTATTTTCCATCCTATAATAACACTGACGTTATTGTAAAAGGGTCTTCAGGCCTTCCCGAACATCGGTGATGAGGCTGACAACATTGTTGGGTATGGCCGACTCCACCAAAGATCGCGGCAGTAGACCACCCAACTCCGGCTGAATGTACACCCCCAGCGTGCAATGTGCAGGGTTCCTAAAGGAGAGAAATGAGTCATAAAACTCCTTAAACATTAGAGAAAGAAATGTTAAAGAGTTATAACATTCTTTATAGGGATTATAAAGCTGTTCTGACACAAAGCTCCAAATCTCCTGCTCCCGTAATCCAGTTACACTGATACATGAAAGTATTCTGTGCACAGCCACCACTAGGGGGAGCTCACTGCACAGGAGCGCATTCAGCCCTCATAGAACTTTATAATCAACCATGTGCAGTGAGCTCCCCCTAGTGGCAGCAGAAAGAAGTTTATCCAGCTTTCACATGAGTGACCTAAATAGGGGTTTCGGGGTATTTAGAGACTTCCTGATAAACGAGCCACCCCCCTATGGTCCTAAATAGTAATTGCCAACAGATTGTTCACTAGTGGTGTTAAAAGGAAGATGAGACTACAAGGATTTCCTTCATTCAGTCTGCCCTAACCCTGAATGTATGCTACAGGTATAGCAAAGGAGTTTCAAGTTACCCTTCTGAATTGACCTTAAAGGGAACCTGTCACCTGAATTTGGCGGGACCAGTTTTGGGTCATATGGGCGGGGTTTTCGGGTGTTTGATTCACCCTTTCCTTACCCGCTGGCTGCATGCTGGCCGCAATATTGGATTGAAGTTCATTCTCTGTCCTCCGTAGTACATGCCTGCGCAAGGCAAGATTGCCCATATAACCCAAAACTGGTCCCGCCAAATTCATGTGACAGGTTCCCTTTAAGGAAGAGCTTAACTTAAAGGCTGTGGACACCGTTGATATGGAAAATTGCTTTTCACATACTGTATGTGTAGTAATACAACAGGCTGGATGTGAGGTCTGTGTGTCTCTCCCAGTAATATAGGCTGGATGTGAGCTCTGTGTGTCTCTCCCAGTAATATAGGCTGGATGTGAGGTCTGTGTGTCTCTCCAAGTAATATAGGCTGGATGTGAGGTCTGTTTGTCTCCCAGTAATATAGATTGGATGTGAGCCCTGTGTGTTCCTCCCAGTAATATAGGCTGGATGTGAGGCCTGTGTGTCTCTCCCAGTAATATAGGCTGGAGGTGAGCTCTGTGTGTCTCTCCTAGTAATACAGGCTGGATGTGAGGTCCGTGTGTCTCTCCTAGTAATATAGGCTGGATGTGAGGACTGTGTGTCTCTCCCAGTAATATAGGCTGGATGTGAGGTCTGTGTGTCTCTCCCAGTAATATAGGCTGGATGTGAGGACCGTGTGTCTCTCCCAGTAATATAGGCTGGATGTGAGGTCTGTGTGTCTCTCCCAGTAATAGAGGCTGGATGTGAGCTCTGGGTGTCTCTCCCAGTAATATAGGCTGGATGTGAGCTCTGTGTGTCTCTCCCAGTAAAAGAGGCTGGATGTGAGGTCTGTGTGTCTCTCCCAGTAATAGAGGCTGGATGTGAGCTCTGGGTGTCTCTCCCAGTAATATAGGCTGGATGTGAGCTCTCTGTGTCTCTCCCAGTAATAGAGGCTGGATGTGAGGTCTGTGTGTCTCTCCCAGTAATAGAGGCTGGATGTGATGTATGTGTGTCTCTCCCAGTAATATAGGCTGGATGTGAGGTCTGGGTGTCTCTCCCAGTAATAGAGGCTGGATGTGAGCTCTGTGTGTCTCTCCCAGTAATATAGGCTGGATGTGAGGTCTGTGTCTCTCCCAGTAATATAGGCTGGATGTGAGGTCTGTGTGTCTCTCCTAGTAATATAGGCTGGATGTGAGGTCTGTGTCTCTCCCAGTAATAGAGGCTGGATCTGAGGTCTGTGTGTCTCTCCCAGTAATAGAGGCTGGATGTGAGCTCTGGGTGTCTCTCCCAGTAATATAGGCTGGATGTGAGCTCTGTGTGTCTCTCCCAGTAAAAGAGGCTGGATGTGAGCTCTGAGTGTCTCTCCCAGTAATATAGGCTGGATGTGAGCTCTGTGTGTCTCTCCCAGTAAAAGAGGCTGGATGTGAGCTCTGAGTGTGTCTCCCAGTAATATAGGCTGGATGTGAGCTCTGTGTGTCTCTCCCAGTAATAGAGGCTGGATGTGAGGTCTGTGTGTCTCTCCCAGTAATAGAGGCTGGATGTGATGTCTGTGTGTCTCTCCCAGTAATAGAGGCTGGATGTGATGTCTGTGTGTCTCTCCCAGTAATATAGGCTGGATGTGAGCTCTGTGTTTCTCTCCCAGTAATATAGGCTGGATGTGAGGTCTGTGTGTCTCTCCCAGTAATATAGGCTGGATGTGAGGTCTGTGTGTCTCTCCCAGTAATATAGGCTGGATGTGAGCTCTGTGTGTGTCTCCCAGTAATATAGGCTGGATGTGAGCTCTGTGTCTCTCCCAGTAATATAGGCTGGATGTGAGCTCTGGGTGTCTCTCCCAGTAATATAGGCTGGATGTGAGGTCTGTGTGTCTCTCCCAGTAATATAGGCTGGATGTGAGGTCTGTGTGTCTCTCCCAGTAATATAGGCAGGATGTGAGGTCTGTGTGTCTCTCCCAGTAATATAGGCTGGTGTTGTGAACTATACTTCTTGGCTCCCTCTTGTGGTCACTAGCGGTATGGCACTTGGATTGTCTTTCCCCAGGTTGGTACTCACCTGGTTCGTTAGGCCTTGGGTGTTCCTATTTAGACTTCCTGGAAACTCAGTCTAGGGCCTGGAATCGATGTAATCAGTCTATGTCTGTTTTCTCCTGTTTCCTGGTCTCCTGATTTTTGCAAGATAAGCTAAGTTCTGCTTTCTTATTTTTGTTTATTTGCATTGCTCTCATTTTTTGTCCAGCTTGTTCAAAATGTGATTCCTGAATTTGCTGGAAGCTCAAGGGGGCTGATATTCTCCCCCCACACCGTTAGTCGGTGCGGGGGTTCTTGGATATTCAGCGTGGATATTTTTGTAGGGTTTTTGCTGACCGCATAAGTCCGCTTCCTATTTTCTGCTATTAATTAGTGGGCCTCTCTTTGCTGAATCTAGTTCATTCTTACGTTTGTCTTTTCTTCTTACCTCACCGTTATTATTTGTTGGGGGCTTGTATTATAACTTTGGGGTACTTTTCTCTTGAGGCAAGTAAGGTCTTATTTTCTCTGAAAGGGTTAGTTAGTTCTCCGGCTGGTGCGAGACGTCTAGAATCAACGTAGGTACGTTCCCTGGCTTCTTCTAGTTGTTGTGCTAGGATCAGGTATGCGGTCAGCCAAGTTACCACCTCCCTATGAGCTGGTTTTTGTGTTTGCGGACTTAGCTGTAACTCCTGAGATCCTCTACCACTAGGATCATAACAGTATTCCAGGCCAAGGTGAATATTTAATGCATTGCAGAAGCGGGATTAAAAGAAAAGAAGTTCTGAGTTTTTTTTTTTTCTTCTTCTTCCCCTTTTTCTCTGAGTGGCTTGAAGCTCTGCTGCAGACATGAATGTTCAGACTCTGATTACTAGTGTGGATCAGCTTGCTGCACGAGTGCAGGGCATTCAGGATTTTGTTACTAGTAGTCCTATGTCAGAGCCTAAGATACCTATTCCTGAGCTGTTCTCTGGAGATCGATTTTAAATTTAGGAATTTTAGGAATAATTGTAAATTGTTTCTATCTTTGAGACCTCGTTCGTCTGGAGACTCAGCTCAGCAAGTTAAAATTGTTATCTCCTTCTTGCGTGGCGACCCTCAGGATTGGGCTTTCTCATTGGCGCCAGGAGATCCGGCATTGGCAAATATTGATGCGTTTTTTCTGGCGCTCGGATTGCTTTATGAGGAGCCAAATCTTGAAATTCAGGCAGAAAAAGCGTTGCTGGCTATCTCTCAGGGCCAGGATGAAGCTGAAGTGTATTGCCAAAAATTTCGGAAATGGTCCGTGCTTACTCTATGGAATGAGTGTGCTCTGGCCGCAAATTTCAGAAATGGCCTTTCTGAAGCCATTAAGAATGTGATGGTGGGTTTTCCCATTCCTACTAGTCTGAATGATTCTATGGCTCTGGCCATTCAGATTGATCGGCGTTTGCGGGAGCGCAAATCCGCTAATCCTCTGGCGGTGTTGTCTGAACAGACACCTGACTCAATGCAATGTGATAGAATTCAGACTAGAGCCGAACGGCGTAATCATAGACGTCAGAATGGGTTGTGTTTTTACTGTGGTGATTCTACACATGTTATCTCAGCATGCTCTAAACGCCTAACAAAGGTTGTTAGTCCTGTCGCCATTGGTAATTTGCAGCCTAAGTTTATTTTGTCTGTGACTTTAATTTGCTCATTGTCTTCCTACCCTGTTATGGCATTTGTGGATTCAGGTGCTGCCCTGAGTCTTATGGACTTGTCGTTTGCCAAGCGCTGTGGTTTTGTCCTGGAGCCTTTAGAAAATCCTATTCCTCTTAGAGGAATTGATGCTACGCCATTGGCGGAGAATAAACCGCAGTATTGGACACAAGTGACCATGTGCATGACTCCTGAACATCGGGAGGTGATTCGTTTTCTTGTTCTGCATAAAATGCATGATTTGGTCGTTTTAGGTCTGCCATGGTTACAGACCCATAATCCAGTTTTGGATTGGAAGGCTATGTCTGTGTCAAGTTGGGGTTGTCAGGGAATTCATTGCGATTCCCCGTCGGTGTCTATTGCTTCCTCCACTCCTTCAGAAGTTCCTGAGTATTTGCTTGACTATCAGGATGTGTTCAGTGAGTCCAGATCCAGTGCTCTTCCTCCTCATAGGGACTGTGATTGTGCTATAGATTTGATTCCTGGTAGTAAATTTCCTAAGGGACGATTATTTAATCTATCTGTACCTGAGCATGCCGCGATGCGTTCTTATATAAAGGAGTCTTTGGAGAAGGGACATATTCGTCCATCCTCTTCCCCTCTTGGTGCGGGATTCTTTTTTGTGGCCAAGAAAGACGGGTCTTTGAGACCTTGTATAGACTATCGGCTTCTGAATAAAATCACGGTTAAATTTCAGTATCCTTTGCCACTATTGTCGGACTTGTTTGCTCGGATTAAGGGTGCCAGTTGGTTCACCAAGATAGATCTTCGTGGTGCGTACAACCTTGTGCACATTAAGCAGGGAGATGAATGGAAAACTGCGTTTAATACGCCCGAAGGTCATTTTGAGTACTTGGTGATGCCTTTTGGGCTCTCTAATGCTCCTTCAGTGTTTCAGTCCTTTATGCATGACATCTTCCGGAAGTATCTAGATAAATTTATGATTGTTTATCTGGATGATATTCTGTTTTTTTCTGATGATTGGGATTCTCATGTAAAGCAGGTCAGGATGGTGTTTCAGGTTTTGCGTGATAATGCTTTGTTTGTGAAGGGCTCAAAGTGTCTCTTTGGAGTGCAGAAGGTTTCCTTTTTGGGTTTTATTTTCTCCCCTTCTACTGTGGAGATGGACCCAGTCAAGGTCCGAGCTATTCATGATTGGACTCCACCCACGTCTGTTAAGAGTCTTCAGAAGTTCTTGGGTTTTGCTAATTTCTACCGTCGTTTTATTGCTAACTTTTCTAGCGTTGTTAAACCTTTGACGGATATGACCAAGAAAGGTTCTGATGTTGCTAATTGGGCTCCTGCGGCCGTGGAGGCTTTCCGGGAGCTGAAGCGCCGGTTTACTTCGGCGCCTGTTTTGTGCCAGCCTGATGTCTCACTTCCCTTTCAGGTTGAAGTGGATGCTTCTGAGATCGGTGCAGGGGCTGTTTTGACGCAGAAAGGCTCTGGTTGCTCTGTGATGAGACCATGTGCTTTTTTTTCTAGGAAATTTTCGCCTGCTGAGCGGAACTATGATGTTGGTAATTGGGAGTTGTTGGCTATGAAGTGGGCATTTGAGGAGTGGCGTCATTGGCTCGAGGGAGCTAAGCATCGTGTGGTGGTCTTGACTGATCACAAAAATCTGATGTATCTCGAGTCTGCTAAGCGCCTGAATCCTAGACAGGCTCGTTGGTCATTGTTTTTCTCCCGTTTTGACTTTGTGGTCTCGTACCTGCCTGGTTCGAAGAATGTGAAGGCTGATGCTCTTTCTAGGAGCTTTGTGCCTGACTCTCCTGGAGTCTCAGAGCCAGCTGGTATTCTTGAAGAGGGAGTAATCTTGTCGGCCATTTCTCCTGATTTGCGACGTGTGTTGCAGAGATTTCAGGCTGGTAGACCTGATCCTTGCCCACCTGATAGACTGTTTGTTCCTGATAAATGGACCAGCAGAGTTATTTCCGAGGTTCATTCCTCGGTGTTGGCAGGGCATCCTGGGATTTTTGGTACCAGAGATTTGGTGGCTAGGTCCTTTTGGTGGCCTTCCTTGTCGCGGGATGTGCGTTCTTTTGTGCAGTCCTGTGGGATTTGTGCTCGGGCTAAGCCTTGCTGTTCTCGTGCCAGCGGGTTGCTTTTGCCCTTGCCCGTCCCGAAGAGGCCTTGGACACACATTTCCATGAATTTCATTTCAGATCTTCCGGTGTCTCAAGGAATGTCTGTCATCTGGGTGGTGTGTGATCGTTTTTCCAAGATGGTCCATTTAGTGCCCTTGCCTAAGTTGCCTTTCTCTTCCGATCTGGTTCCTTTGTTCTTTCAGAATGTGGTTCGTTTGCATGGCATTCCTGAGAATATCGTGTCTGACAGAGGATCCCAGTTTGTGTCCAGATTCTGGCGATCTTTTTGTGCTAAGATGGGCATTGATTTGTCGTTTTCATCTGCCTTTCATCCTCAGACTAATGGCCAAACGGAGCGAACTAATCAGAGGCTGGAGGCTTATTTGAGATGTTTTGTTTCTGCGGATCAGGATGATTGGGTGACCTTCTTGCCATTGGCTGAGTTTGCCCTCAATAATCGGGCTAGTTCCGCTACTTTGGTTTCGCCATTTTTCTGCAACTCTAGTTTTCATCCTCGTTTTTCCTCGGGTCATGTTGAGCCTTCTGACTGTCCTGGGGTGGATTGCGTGGTGGATAGGTTGCAGCGGATTTGGAATCATGTGGTGGACAACTTAAAGTTGTCACAGGAGAAGGCTCAGCGTTTTGCCAACCGCCGCCGCGGTGTGGGTCCCCGACTTCGTGTTGGGGATTTGGTTTGGTTGTCTTCTCGGTATGTCCCTCTGAAGGTTTCCTCTCCTAAGTTTAAGCCTCTCTTTATTGGTCCTTATAAAATTTTGGAAGTCCTTAACCCGGTGTCTTTTCGTTTGGATCTTCCGGTGTCGTTTGCCATTCACAATGTGTTCCATAGGTCTTTGTTACGGCGGTACGTTGTGCCTGTGGTTCCTGCTGTTGAGCCTCCTGCTCCGGTGTTGGTTGAGGGCGAGTTGGAGTATGTGGTGGAGAAGATCTTGGATTCTCGTCTCTCTAGATGGAGGCTTCAGTATCTGGTCAAATGGAAGGGCTATGGTCAGGAGGATAATTCCTGGGTGGTCGCCTCTGATGTTCATGCGGCCGATTTGGTTCGTGCCTTTCACGCTGCTCATCCTGATCGCCCTGGTGGTCTTGGTGAGGGTTCGGTGACCCCTCCTTAAAGGGGAGGTACTGTTGTGAACTATACTTCTTGGCTCCCTCTTGTGGTCACTAGCGGTATGGCACTTGGATTGTCTTTCCCCAGGTTGGTACTCACCTGGTTCGTTAGGCCTTGGGTGTTCCTATTTAGACTTCCTGGAAACTCAGTCTAGGGCCTGGAATCGATGTAATCAGTCTATGTCTGTTTTCTCCTGTTTCCTGGTCTCCTGATTTTTGCAAGATAAGCTAAGTTCTGCTTTCTTATTTTTGTTTATTTGCATTGCTCTCATTTTTTGTCCAGCTTGTTCAAAATGTGATTCCTGAATTTGCTGGAAGCTCAAGGGGGCTGATATTCTCCCCCCACACCGTTAGTCGGTGCGGGGGTTCTTGGATATTCAGCGTGGATATTTTTGTAGGGTTTTTGCTGACCGCATAAGTCCGCTTCCTATTTTCTGCTATTAATTAGTGGGCCTCTCTTTGCTGAATCTAGTTCATTCTTACGTTTGTCTTTTCTTCTTACCTCACCGTTATTATTTGTTGGGGGCTTGTATTATAACTTTGGGGTACTTTTCTCTTGAGGCAAGTGAGGTCTTATTTTCTCTGAAAGGGTTAGTTAGTTCTCCGGCTGGTGCGAGACGTCTAGAATCAACGTAGGTACGTTCCCCGGCTTCTTCTAGTTGTTCTGCTAGGATCAGGTATGCGGTCAGCCAAGTTACCACCTCCCTATGAGCTTGTTTTTGTGTTTGCGGACTTAGCTGTAACTCCTGAGATCCTCTACCACTAGGATCATAACAGGCTGGATGTGAGGTCTGTGTGACTCTCCCAGTAATATAGGCTGGATGTGAGGTCTGTGTGTCTCTCCCAGTAATATAGGCAGGATGTGAGGTCTGTGTGTCTCTCCCAGTAATATAGGCTGGTGTTGTGAACTATACTTCTTGGCTCCCTCTTGTGGTCACTAGCGGTATGGCACTTGGATTGTCTTTCCCCAGGTTGGTACTCACCTGGTTCGTTAGGCCTTGGGTGTTCCTATTTAGACTTCCTGGAAACTCAGTCTAGGGCCTGGAATCGATGTAATCAGTCTATGTCTGTTTTCTCCTGTTTCCTGGTCTCCTGATTTTTGCAAGATAAGCTAAGTTCTGCTTTCTTATTTTTGTTTATTTGCATTGCTCTCATTTTTTGTCCAGCTTGTTCAAAATGTGATTCCTGAATTTGCTGGAAGCTCAAGGGGGCTGATATTCTCCCCCCACACCGTTAGTCGGTGCGGGGGTTCTTGGATATTCAGCGTGGATATTTTTGTAGGGTTTTTGCTGACCGCATAAGTCCGCTTCCTATTTTCTGCTATTAATTAGTGGGCCTCTCTTTGCTGAATCTAGTTCATTCTTACGTTTGTCTTTTCTTCTTACCTCACCGTTATTATTTGTTGGGGGCTTGTATTATAACTTTGGGGTACTTTTCTCTTGAGGCAAGTAAGGTCTTATTTTCTCTGAAAGGGTTAGTTAGTTCTCCGGCTGGTGCGAGACGTCTAGAATCAACGTAGGTACGTTCCCTGGCTTCTTCTAGTTGTTGTGCTAGGATCAGGTATGCGGTCAGCCAAGTTACCACCTCCCTATGAGCTGGTTTTTGTGTTTGCGGACTTAGCTGTAACTCCTGAGATCCTCTACCACTAGGATCATAACAGTATTCCAGGCCAAGGTGAATATTTAATGCATTGCAGAAGCGGGATTAAAAGAAAAGAAGTTCTGAGTTTTTTTTTTTTCTTCTTCTTCCCCTTTTTCTCTGAGTGGCTTGAAGCTCTGCTGCAGACATGAATGTTCAGACTCTGATTACTAGTGTGGATCAGCTTGCTGCACGAGTGCAGGGCATTCAGGATTTTGTTACTAGTAGTCCTATGTCAGAGCCTAAGATACCTATTCCTGAGCTGTTCTCTGGAGATCGATTTTAAATTTAGGAATTTTAGGAATAATTGTAAATTGTTTCTATCTTTGAGACCTCGTTCGTCTGGAGACTCAGCTCAGCAAGTTAAAATTGTTATCTCCTTCTTGCGTGGCGACCCTCAGGATTGGGCTTTCTCATTGGCGCCAGGAGATCCGGCATTGGCAAATATTGATGCGTTTTTTCTGGCGCTCGGATTGCTTTATGAGGAGCCAAATCTTGAAATTCAGGCAGAAAAAGCGTTGCTGGCTATCTCTCAGGGCCAGGATGAAGCTGAAGTGTATTGCCAAAAATTTCGGAAATGGTCCGTGCTTACTCTATGGAATGAGTGTGCTCTGGCCGCAAATTTCAGAAATGGCCTTTCTGAAGCCATTAAGAATGTGATGGTGGGTTTTCCCATTCCTACTAGTCTGAATGATTCTATGGCTCTGGCCATTCAGATTGATCGGCGTTTGCGGGAGCGCAAATCCGCTAATCCTCTGGCGGTGTTGTCTGAACAGACACCTGACTCAATGCAATGTGATAGAATTCAGACTAGAGCCGAACGGCGTAATCATAGACGTCAGAATGGGTTGTGTTTTTACTGTGGTGATTCTACACATGTTATCTCAGCATGCTCTAAACGCCTAACAAAGGTTGTTAGTCCTGTCGCCATTGGTAATTTGCAGCCTAAGTTTATTTTGTCTGTGACTTTAATTTGCTCATTGTCTTCCTACCCTGTTATGGCATTTGTGGATTCAGGTGCTGCCCTGAGTCTTATGGACTTGTCGTTTGCCAAGCGCTGTGGTTTTGTCCTGGAGCCTTTAGAAAATCCTATTCCTCTTAGAGGAATTGATGCTACGCCATTGGCGGAGAATAAACCGCAGTATTGGACACAAGTGACCATGTGCATGACTCCTGAACATCGGGAGGTGATTCGTTTTCTTGTTCTGCATAAAATGCATGATTTGGTCGTTTTAGGTCTGCCATGGTTACAGACCCATAATCCAGTTTTGGATTGGAAGGCTATGTCTGTGTCAAGTTGGGGTTGTCAGGGAATTCATTGCGATTCCCCGTCGGTGTCTATTGCTTCCTCCACTCCTTCAGAAGTTCCTGAGTATTTGCTTGACTATCAGGATGTGTTCAGTGAGTCCAGATCCAGTGCTCTTCCTCCTCATAGGGACTGTGATTGTGCTATAGATTTGATTCCTGGTAGTAAATTTCCTAAGGGACGATTATTTAATCTATCTGTACCTGAGCATGCCGCGATGCGTTCTTATATAAAGGAGTCTTTGGAGAAGGGACATATTCGTCCATCCTCTTCCCCTCTTGGTGCGGGATTCTTTTTTGTGGCCAAGAAAGACGGGTCTTTGAGACCTTGTATAGACTATCGGCTTCTGAATAAAATCACGGTTAAATTTCAGTATCCTTTGCCACTATTGTCGGACTTGTTTGCTCGGATTAAGGGTGCCAGTTGGTTCACCAAGATAGATCTTCGTGGTGCGTACAACCTTGTGCACATTAAGCAGGGAGATGAATGGAAAACTGCGTTTAATACGCCCGAAGGTCATTTTGAGTACTTGGTGATGCCTTTTGGGCTCTCTAATGCTCCTTCAGTGTTTCAGTCCTTTATGCATGACATCTTCCGGAAGTATCTAGATAAATTTATGATTGTTTATCTGGATGATATTCTGTTTTTTTCTGATGATTGGGATTCTCATGTAAAGCAGGTCAGGATGGTGTTTCAGGTTTTGCGTGATAATGCTTTGTTTGTGAAGGGCTCAAAGTGTCTCTTTGGAGTGCAGAAGGTTTCCTTTTTGGGTTTTATTTTCTCCCCTTCTACTGTGGAGATGGACCCAGTCAAGGTCCGAGCTATTCATGATTGGACTCAACCCACGTCTGTTAAGAGTCTTCAGAAGTTCTTGGGTTTTGCTAATTTCTACCGTCGTTTTATTGCTAACTTTTCTAGCGTTGTTAAACCTTTGACGGATATGACCAAGAAAGGTTCTGATGTTGCTAATTGGGCTCCTGCGGCCGTGGAGGCTTTCCGGGAGCTGAAGCGCCGGTTTACTTCGGCGCCTGTTTTGTGCCAGCCTGATGTCTCACTTCCCTTTCAGGTTGAAGTGGATGCTTCTGAGATCGGTGCAGGGGCTGTTTTGACGCAGAAAGGCTCTGGTTGCTCTGTGATGAGACCATGTGCTTTTTTTTCTAGGAAATTTTCGCCTGCTGAGCGGAACTATGATGTTGGTAATCGGGAGTTGTTGGCTATGAAGTGGGCATTTGAGGAGTGGCGTCATTGGCTCGAGGGAGCTAAGCATCGTGTGGTGGTCTTGACTGATCACAAAAATCTGATGTATCTCGAGTCTGCTAAGCGCCTGAATCCTAGACAGGCTCGTTGGTCATTGTTTTTCTCCCGTTTTGACTTTGTGGTCTCGTACCTGCCTGGTTCGAAGAATGTGAAGGCTGATGCTCTTTCTAGGAGCTTTGTGCCTGACTCTCCTGGAGTCTCAGAGCCAGCTGGTATTCTTGAAGAGGGAGTAATCTTGTCGGCCATTTCTCCTGATTTGCGACGTGTGTTGCAGAGATTTCAGGCTGGTAGACCTGATCCTTGCCCACCTGATAGACTGTTTGTTCCTGATAAATGGACCAGCAGAGTTATTTCCGAGGTTCATTCCTCGGTGTTGGCAGGGCATCCTGGGATTTTTGGTACCAGAGATTTGGTGGCTAGGTCCTTTTGGTGGCCTTCCTTGTCGCGGGATGTGCGTTCTTTTGTGCAGTCCTGTGGGATTTGTGCTCGGGCTAAGCCTTGCTGTTCTCGTGCCAGCGGGTTGCTTTTGCCCTTGCCCGTCCCGAAGAGGCCTTGGACACACATTTCCATGAATTTCATTTCAGATCTTCCGGTGTCTCAAGGAATGTCTGTCATCTGGGTGGTGTGTGATCGTTTTTCCAAGATGGTCCATTTGGTGCCCTTGCCTAAGTTGCCTTTCTCTTCCGATCTGGTTCCTTTGTTCTTTCAGAATGTGGTTCGTTTGCATGGCATTCCTGAGAATATCGTGTCTGACAGAGGATCCCAGTTTGTGTCCAGATTCTGGCGATCTTTTTGTGCTAAGATGGGCATTGATTTGTCGTTTTCATCTGCCTTTCATCCTCAGACTAATGGCCAAACGGAGCGAACTAATCAGAGGCTGGAGGCTTATTTGAGATGTTTTGTTTCTGCGGATCAGGATGATTGGGTGACCTTCTTGCCATTGGCTGAGTTTGCCCTCAATAATCGGGCTAGTTCCGCTACTTTGGTTTCGCCATTTTTCTGCAACTCTAGTTTTCATCCTCGTTTTTCCTCGGGTCATGTTGAGCCTTCTGACTGTCCTGGGGTGGATTGCGTGGTGGATAGGTTGCAGCGGATTTGGAATGATGTGGTGGACAACTTAAAGTTGTCACAGGAGAAGGCTCAGCGTTTTGCCAACCGCCGCCGCGGTGTGGGTCCCCGACTTCGTGTTGGGGATTTGGTTTGGTTGTCTTCTCGGTATGTCCCTCTGAAGGTTTCCTCTCCTAAGTTTAAGCCTCTCTTTATTGGTCCTTATAAAATTTTGGAAGTCCTTAACCCGGTGTCTTTTCGTTTGGATCTTCCGGTGTCGTTTGCCATTCACAATGTGTTCCATAGGTCTTTGTTACGGCGGTACGTTGTGCCTGTGGTTCCTGCTGTTGAGCCTCCTGCTCCGGTGTTGGTTGAGGGCGAGTTGGAGTATGTGGTGGAGAAGATCTTGGATTCTCGTCTCTCTAGATGGAGGCTTCAGTATCTGGTCAAATGGAAGGGCTATGGTCAGGAGGATAATTCCTGGGTGGTCGCCTCTGATGTTCATGCGGCCGATTTGGTTCGTGCCTTTCACGCTGCTCATCCTGATCGCCCTGGTGGTCTTGGTGAGGGTTCGGTGACCCCTCCTTAAAGGGGAGGTACTGTTGTGAACTATACTTCTTGGCTCCCTCTTGTGGTCACTAGCGGTATGGCACTTGGATTGTCTTTCCCCAGGTTGGTACTCACCTGGTTCGTTAGGCCTTGGGTGTTCCTATTTAGACTTCCTGGAAACTCAGTCTAGGGCCTGGAATCGATGTAATCAGTCTATGTCTGTTTTCTCCTGTTTCCTGGTCTCCTGATTTTTGCAAGATAAGCTAAGTTCTGCTTTCTTATTTTTGTTTATTTGCATTGCTCTCATTTTTTGTCCAGCTTGTTCAAAATGTGATTCCTGAATTTGCTGGAAGCTCAAGGGGGCTGATATTCTCCCCCCACACCGTTAGTCGGTGCGGGGGTTCTTGGATATTCAGCGTGGATATTTTTGTAGGGTTTTTGCTGACCGCATAAGTCCGCTTCCTATTTTCTGCTATTAATTAGTGGGCCTCTCTTTGCTGAATCTAGTTCATTCTTACGTTTGTCTTTTCTTCTTACCTCACCGTTATTATTTGTTGGGGGCTTGTATTATAACTTTGGGGTACTTTTCTCTTGAGGCAAGTGAGGTCTTATTTTCTCTGAAAGGGTTAGTTAGTTCTCCGGCTGGTGCGAGACGTCTAGAATCAACGTAGGTACGTTCCCCGGCTTCTTCTAGTTGTTCTGCTAGGATCAGGTATGCGGTCAGCCAAGTTACCACCTCCCTATGAGCTTGTTTTTGTGTTTGCGGACTTAGCTGTAACTCCTGAGATCCTCTACCACTAGGATCATAACAGGCTGGATGTGAGGTCTGTGTGACTCTCCCAGTAATATAGGCTGGATGTGAGGTCTGTATGTCTCTCCCAGTAATATACGCTGGATGTGAGATCTGTGTGTCTCTCCCAGTAATATAGGCCGGATGTGAGGTCTGTGTGTCTCTCCCAGTAATATAGGCTGGATGTGAGGTCTGTGTGTCTCTCCCAGTAATATAGGCTGCATGTGAGCTCTGGGTGTCTCTCCCAGTAATATAGGCTGGATGTGAGGTCTCTGTGTCTCTCCCAGTAATATAGGCCGGATGTGAGGTCTGTGTGTCTCTCCCAGTAATATAGGCTGGATGTGAGCTCTGTGTGTCTCTCCCAGTAATATAGGCTGGATGTGAGCTCTGTGTGTCTCTCCCAGTAATAGAGGCTGGATGTGAGGTCTGTGTGTCTCTCCCAGTAATAGAGGCTGGATGTGAGGTCTGTGTCTCTCCCAGTAATATAGGCTGGATGTGAGGTCTGTGTGTCTCTCCCAGTAATAGAGGCTGGATGTGAGGTCTGTGTGTCTCTCCCAGTAATATAGGCCGGATGTGAGGTCTGTGTGTCTCTCCCAGTAATATAGGATGGATGTGAGGTCGGTTTGCAGTCGCACACAGTAAGTGTAGACTTTTTAGGCCCTTTGAAGCCCTATGAATCTCTAAGGGCTGGTAATGGACAGGTAAGGCTGATACAGGTGCCAACAATAACCAGTATAATCTATGAGTATTGATATTACTCATGTACTTACTCAGGTAATGGTGTACAAACATATCCACATGGATTATTGAAGCCACGGACATGGGAGCTAGTCACAGGGCATTTGTCATACTCCAAGCTGATAGCTACAAACAGTAAAATTATACATATGTATAAGTGATAAGACACTGCGCACAACACTCACTAGCTTTTTTTCTGTCTGTGACTGTTCCCAATGTCAAGTTACTGCTGTAAAGACTCCTTTACTGAAGGAAACTGCAGCTGCATCTCCCTCCCCTCTTTGTTTACTGGATGTTCAGGTCCTACAGGTTCGGCCAAACAGTTAAAGTTCGGTTCAGGTACCAGAACAGCATTAAAACCCAGACCCCATTCAGATGAATGGGGGGCCCGAACATCCATGGTTTGCCACGCTGTTCTCTGCATGACCGCATGGCAAACGTTGGCTCTGATCGGTGGTAAGATTATTACTGCTAGTCAGAGAGCTGCGGTTCCCAAGCTGTCAGATGACAACACGAGCCAGCAGCTGTGACTGGTGGTAAAAAGTTTACCTCTGGTCACAGGCATCAGCTGATGGGACTACTACTCCCATCAGCCTACGCCTGTTGTCGTTAGCGCAGCATCAGTGACTACAAGTGACATAGTCAAGGATACCGCAGGTCACTGAAGCTGCATTTCCAGCTCACTTTGCTGTGAGCGGGGCTGATGAACTACAGTGACCTCAGTGAGATCACCGCTAGCACAGTCAGAAAAATTCTCACGGTGCAGGGCTTAGGTCAGTGAATTCACCGTAAGAAATTTCTCACTGCTGCACTACGAGACTTTTTCTGACTGTGATAGCGGGGATCTCACTGAGGTCACCGCAGTTCAGGGACCCGGTTGGGAACGCAGCCTCAGTGACAGAGTAACCTTGATGACATCACCGCTGGTCACTGATGCTGCGCTCACAGCAGCTCATTCCCCAGTGGTCGCACCATCCAGAATGAAAACGGTTTATCCCCCAGACATAGATTTCGGCGTGGGACAGAATGTCGGGATAGGTGAGGGTATGTTTTTTGGTTTTTTTACAGGAGGCGATGGCTTGAATGCAATATGCATTAGGTAAGTATAACTGTGTTTGTCATTTTTAAACAAAAATGTAAAACCTTGTGTATTTTTATTCTAAATAAAAGACACTATTCTGGCTGTGTCTTTATTTACCATATGACTATAGGAATAGTAATGGTTATGCGTCTTATAGACAGTAGTGATGAGCGAGTGTACTTGCTGCTCGGGGGGGTCTCCGAGTATTTGTGACTGCTAGGAGATTTTAGTTTTTGTTGACTCGGTTGACTGATTTACAGCTGCTAGCCAGCCTGAGTACATGTGGGGGTTGCCTGGTTGCAAGGGAATCCCAACGTGTACTCAAGCTGTCTATCAGCTGTAAATCATCCAGCCGAGTCAACAAAAACTAATTCTCCGAGCAGTCACAAATACTCGGAGACCACCCGAGCGTGCTTGGGAAAACCCGAGCAAAGAGTATACTCACTCATTTCTAAGAGACACCTCTCCATTACTAAGCCGTGGGCTTGATGTCATCGGACAATACACAAAGGTATTAGTAAGCCGTGGGGTGACATCAACCCCACTTGCCTCAGGCAAGTGGAAAGAACTGGGCAAAGAGCCAGAATTGGCGCATCTAAGAGATGTGCCTTTTCCGGAGCAGATGCGGGCTATTTTGAGGCTGGGGCAATATCCATGACCCCTTACCAGCCTGAGGGGGAATACCAGCCCCCAAGCTATCTGCTTTAGTTTGGATGGTTGTCAAAAACTGGAGGACCATACTGATTTTTTTTGTTTGTTTTTTTTTAATTATTCATTTAAAAAAACAGTACAGGGACCCCTCTATTCTTGATAACCAGCCATGATAAAGCTGACAGCTGAGGGTTTGCAGCCTGCAGCTGTCAGTTTTGCCTGGCTGGTTATAAAAAACAGAAGAGATCCCACGTCATTTTTAAAATGTATTTATAGCGCAGGTGCACGAATACTCCCATCAGCGGCGCCATATTAGCAGCAGCAGGCATAGGTTGATGGGAGTAGTACTCTATCAGCAGACGCCTGTGACTTGCACTAAACTTTTACTGCTGGTCACTGCTCTGACTGATAATATTATTACTATCGCCAATCATAGCCGCCGGTGTTTCTCGTGCTGTCATGCAGCGTAGGCAGCACCTGATGTTTGGGGTGCCGAATCCAAACAGTAGGTGTTCGGTACGGACCCCAAACTTTACTGTTCGGATTTGCCCATACCTACTAGGTTACCGTTGATAAATATTTAGGCAAGAAAGGAGTTTTTTTTCTTTTTTTTTTCTTTCTTTTAACATTCACAGAGATCATTCAGACAGGAGATTAAAGACTACTTGATCTTGGTGGTCACTGATCTCGTGATGATTGGGGTCCCGATCCACAGCCGCTAGCCTTGACAATGGTCACTGAAACAGGCCTGATTTCCCCTACAGCTCAAGCTGGGATACCAGATCTCAGAAGATAAATTGTAAAGTAGTAAACCCCTCTTTTCTCCCTCTCCCTAGTCACATAGTAAGTATATAATAGACTCAGTGATACTTACAATTCGTGGTGATCACTCCGGCATCGTACCGCCTGACATGAATTAAATCCACAAATTCTCTTGGTGAGATGATCCCTTTCCCAAAACTGTGTGTGATGCAGTGACAGATGACGGTGTCCTTCGGAAAAAGAAAGAATGAAGTTGATAAAGATTCCACTTCTACCACCACTAGGGGGAGCTCAGGGACATTCCACATAGTGAGACCCTATTGAGTTCAATGTACACAGTGAGCTCCCTCTAGTGGTGGTCGCAGGCAGATGGAAGATAGATTTATTGATAACATTTTATGTCTGCATTTGATTTGGGCCCATGCAACAGAAAAATGGAGCAGCGGCTGCTTTAATAATATATCTATCAGTTCAGAATGTTGGACCGAAGATCGTCACAATGTTAGGTAGTGCAATAATTTTCAGAGAACTTACTGATGGATGTGACTAAGCTGGATAGATGCAGGGAGTGTCTTTACTTATGTAGCTTCGTATTCTGTTATTAGCTATCAATAAATGTATGTACGGCATGTCTATATTCATGAAGGGTATAAATAAACGTACACTTTAGATTTTCTTTGGAGTATTTTGGAGATCACACTCCTGTGTAATTATTGATCTTCTCTGCTCGTAAACTGAATCTCAGATATTTTTAAATTGGAGTTAGAACTCTTCCAACAAAGTGAATATAAAACTAATTATTCACTCAGGAAAAAACGCAAAAATACGATATTCAGAGGGCAGACAAACTATCGGCTCACTGAGTGATTCGATTACAGCTGCCTATAGAAGTCTATGGTGATGGGAAGTAGAGTGAGAGACAGACAAGGGCAGTGTTGCTGCTTTTCAGTAAGTGTTAATCACAAAACGGTGCCAAGTTAACAGCTACACTGCTCAGTATTGCTGCATAATGTCCTTCATGCTGCTGCTTTATAGTGCTTATCTCACCACACAGATATATTCACAGCTACACTGCTCAGTACTACTGTATAATGACCTCCATGCTGCTGCTTTCTAATGCTTATCTTATCACAGAGCTAGATTCATATCTACACTGCTGTTGTGTATTGTCCTCCATGCTACTTTTTTCTAGAGCTTATCTTATCACACAGCTAGATTCATGGCTACACTGCTCAGTACTGCTGTATAATGTCCTTTAGGCCGGCGTCACACTCGGCGTAAGACAATACGGTCCATTTTTTACGGCCGTAATACGGAGAAATGTTCCCAAAATAGTGATCCGTAGTCAGGGTGTCAGATACAGAAATTGTACACGGCACTCGAGGCTCCTGGTTGGTGCTCAAGTAAGGTTTCCAACCCGTCAATGAAATGAATAATAAACTTGGCACTCAAGAGTCCTTTTTGCAAGATGAAAAGATAACTGTTCGTTTATTGGTGCAACCAGTTCAATAATTGATGATTTATAAACGTTTTCGGTCACAAGACCTTCATCAGAAACATCATATATGAAACTGGAAGCAGGGCAGCAACAAATTATAGGCACAAGAGGCCTGCGCACAAATATTACCGGGCAGAGTGACCTGGAGGCTCCTGGGGAGACTGTAGGGAAGGGGCGCACTGGGGAAGCGAGGGTCCCGCTGTGATGAACTAGCGCTTGTACATCCAGGTCCAGGGACCTGGATGTACAAGCGCTAGTTCATCACAGCGGGACCCTCGCTTCCCCAGTGCGCCCCTTCCCTACAGTCTCCCCAGGAGCCTCCAGGTCACTCTGCCCGGTAATATTTGTGCGCAGGCCTCTTGTGCCTATAATTTGTTGCTGCCCTGCTTCCAGTTTCATATATGATGTTTCTGATGAAGGTCTTGTGACCGAAAACGTTTATAAATCATCAATTATTGAACTGGTTGCACCAATAAACGAACAGTTATCTTTTCATCTTGCAAAAAGGACTCTTGAGTGCCAAGTTTATTATTCATTCCGTAGTCAGGGTGTGTCAGCGTATTTTGCGCATGGCATCCTCCGTATGTAATCCGTATGGCATCCGTACTGCGATATTTTCTCGCAGGCTTGCAAAACCGACATCTAATGGATTTATGTGCTCAAATGTTCGGGAAAACATATATACAGTATATATATACAGTGTATATATATATATATATATATATATATATATATATATATATATATATATATATATATATATATATAATATATGTCATTGAGACACATATATATATATTCTGTATTTATATTTCATTCTGCGCGATATCTGTGAAAAGCCGGTAATTCAATTGCCGGCTTTTCATTTCTCCTGCACAAACCCGACAGGATATGAGACATGGTTTACATACAGTAAACCATCTCATATCTGTTATGATCCTAGTGGTAGAGGATCTCTGGCAAGTCTGCAAAGACATACGAACTGCTCTAGGGAGGTGGAAACTGGGCTAACCGCATACCTGATCCTAACACACAACTAGCAGTAGCCGGTGAACGTGCCTACGTTGATTCTAGATGTCTCGAGCCAGCCGGAGAACTGACTACCCCTAGAGGGAAAAACAAGACCTCACTTGCCTCCAGAGAAATTAAACCCCAAAGATATAGAAAGCCCCCAACAAATAATAACGGTGAGGCAAGAGGAAAACACAAAGGTAGAGATGAACTAGATTCAGCAAAGTGAGGCCCACTAATCTAGACAGGCAGAAAACAGAAAGTGAACCATGCGGTCAGCAGAAAACCCTGCAAAAACATCCACGCTGAATATTCAAGAACCCCCACACCGACTGACGATGTGAGGGGAGAATATCAGCACCCCAGAGCTTCCAGCGAGCTAGAAAATCACATATTGAGCAGGCTGGACAAAAAACACTGAAAATGCAAATGATCCAAAGAATGCAAACAGGACTTAGCTTTTCTTGAATGAGTCAGATGGCAAGGAATCAAAAGGAGACCAAATAGAACTGAATACATTGATTCCAGGCAAGAGACTGAGTCCAAAGGAGGACTAAATAGGGAACACCCACAGCTTAATGAAACAGCTGAAGCCCAGGCTAGCAGAAAGACATGACTCATACAATACCATTAGTGACCACAAGAGGGAGCCCAGAAACACAGTTCACAACAGTACCCCCCTCTTGAGGAGGGGTCACCGAACCCTCACCAAGACCCCCAGGGCGATCAGGATGAGCAGCGTGAAATGCATGAACCAAATCAGCCGCATGAACATCAGAGGCAACAACCCAGGAATTATCCTCCTGACCATAGCCCTTCCACTTAACCAAATACTGCAGTCTACGTCTAGAGACACGAGAATCCAAGATCTTCTCTACTACGTACTCCAACTCGCCCTCAACCAAAACTGGGGCAGGAGGCTCAACAGCAGGAACCACAGGCACCACGTACCCCCGCAACAAGGACCTATGGAACACATTATGAACAGCAAATGACGCTGGAAGGTCCAAACGAAAAGACACCGGGTTAAGGATTTCCAAAATCTTATAAGGACCGATAAAGCGAGGCTTGAACTTAGGAGAGAAGACCTTCAAAGGAACATGCCGAGAAGACAACCAAACCAAATCCCCAATACGAAGTCGGGGACCCACACAGCGGCGGCGGTTGGCAAAACGCTGAGCCTTCTCCTGTGACAATTTCAAATTGTCCACCACATGGTTCCAAATCCGCTGCAACCTATCCACCACAGAATCAACCCCAGGACAGTCAGAAGGTTCAACCTGGCCCGAGGAAAAACGAGGAGGAAAACCAGAATTGAAGAAAAAGGGCGAAACCAAAGTGGCAGAACTAGCCCTATTATTAAGGGCAAACTCGGCTAGTGGCAAAAAGGTCACCCAATCATCCTGATCCGCAGAAACAAAACATTTTAAATAAGTTTCCAACATCTGATTAGTTCGCTCGGTTTGGCCATTAGTCTGAGGATGAAAAGCCGATGAGAACGACAAGTCAATACCCATCTTAGCACAAAAGGATTGCCAGAATCTGGACACAAACTGGGATCCTCTGTCAGACACAATATTCTCAGGGATGCCGTGCAAACGAACCACATTCTGAAAGAACAAAGGAACCAAATCGGAGGAGGAAGGCAACTTAGGCAAGGGCACCAAATGGACCATTTTAGAAAAACGATCACACACCACCCAGATGACCGACATCCTCTGAGACACTGGAAGATCTGAAATTAAATCCATGGAAATGTGCGTCCAAGGCCTCTTCGGGATAGACAAGGGCAAAAGCAACCCGCTGGCCCGAGAACAGCAAGGCTTAGCCCGAGCACAAATCCCAGAGGAGTGCACAAAGGAACGCACATCCTGCGACAAGGAAGGCCACCAAAAGGACCTAGCCACCAAATCTCTGGTACCAAAAATCCCAGGATGCCCCGCCAACACCGAAGAATGAACCTCGGAAATAACTCTGCTGGTCCATCTATCAGGGACAAACAGTCTCTCTGATGGGCAACGATCAGGTCTATCAGCCTGAAATTTCTGCAGCACTTGTCGCAAATCTGGGGAAATGGCAGACAAAATCACTCCCTCTCTGAGAATACCAGCCGGTTCTGAGACTCCGGGAGAGTCAGGCACAAAACTCCTAGAAAGCGCATCAGCCTTCACGTTCTTCGAACCAGGCAGGTATGAGACCACAAAGTCAAAACGGGAGAAAAACAACGACCAACGAGCCTGTCTAGGATTCAGATGCTTGGCAGACTCGAGATAAATCAGATTTTTATGATCAGTCAAGACCACCACACGATGCTTAGCTCCCTCGAGCCAATGTCGCCACTCCTCAAATGCCCACTTCATAGCCAACAACTCCCGATTACCAACATCATAGTTCCGCTCAGCAGGCGAAAATTTTCTGGAAAAGAAAGCACATGGCTTCATCTCAGAGCCATCAGAGGTTCTCTGCGACAAAACGGCCCCCGCACCAATCTCGGAAGCATCAACTTCAACCTGGAAGGGAAGAGAGACATCAGGCTGGCGCAAGACTGGCGCTGAAGTAAACCGGTGCTTCAGCTCCCGAAAGGCCTCCACGGCCGCAGGAGACCAATTAGCAACATCGGAACCTTTCTTGGTCATATCCGTCAAAGGTTTAACAACGCTAGAAAAATTAGCGATAAAACGACGGTAAAAATTAGCAAGGCCCAAGAACTTCTGAAGGCTCTTAACAGACGTGGGCTGAGTCCAGTCATGAATGGCACGGACCTTGACTGGGTCCATCTCCACAATAGAAGGGGAAAAGATGAAACCCAAAAAAGAAACCTTCTGTACTCCAAAAAGACATTTTGAGCCCTTCACAAACAAAGCATTATCACGCAGAACCTGAAACACCATCCTGACCTGGTTCACATGGGACTCCCAATCATCAGAAAAAAACAAAATATCATCCAGATAAACAATCATAAATTTATCCAGATATTTTCGGAAGATATCATGCATGAAGGACTGAAACACAGAAGGAGCATTAGAGAGTCCAAAAGGCATCACCAAGTACTCAAAATGACCTTCGGGCGTATTAAATGCTGTTTTCCATTCATCTCCCTGCTTAATGCGCACAAGGGTATACGCACCACGAAGATCTATCTTGGTGAACCAACTGGCACCCTTAATCCGAGCAAACAAATCAGACAACAAAGGCAAAGGATACTGAAATTTGACCGTGATCTTATTCAGAAGACGATAATCTATACAAGGTCTCAAAGACCCATCCTTCTTGGCCACAAAAAAGAATCCTGCACCAAGAGGAGAAGAGGATGGGCGAATATGTCCCTTCTCCAAAGACTCCTTTATATAACTCCGCATCGCGGCATGCTCTGGTACAGATAAATTAAAGAGTCGCCCCTTAGGAAATTTACTACCAGGAATCAAATTTATAGCACAATCACAGTCCCTATGAGGAGGAAGGGCACTGGACCTGGGCTCACTAAATACATCCTGGTAATCCGACAAAAACTCAGGGGTCTCAGAAGGAGTGGAAGAAGCAATGGACACCAATGGAGTATCGCCATGAACCCCCCGACAACCCCAACTTGACACAGTCATAGCATTCCAATCCAAAACTGGATTATGGGACTGTAGCCATGGCAGACCCAAAACGACAACATCACGTACATTATGCAGAACAAGGAAGCGAATCACCTCCTGATGTACAGGAGACATGCACATGGTCACCTGCGTCCAATACTGAGGTTTATTCTCCGCCAATGGCGTAGCATCAATTCCTCTAAGAGGAATAGGATTTTCTAAAGGCTCTACGACAAAACCACAGCGCCTGGCAAACGACAAATCCATCAGACTCAAAGCAGCACCAGAATCCACAAAGGCCATAACTGAGTAAGAAGATAATGAACAAATTAAGGTCACAGACAAAATAAATTTAGGCTGTAAAGTACTAATGGCGACAGGATTAACAACTTTTTTTAAGCGTTTAGAGCATGCTGAGATAACATGCGTCGAATCACCACAGTAAAAACACAACCCATTTTGACGTCTATGATTTTGCCGTTCGGCTCTGGTCAGAATTCTGTCACATTGCATAGAGTCAGGTGTCCGTTCAGACAGCACCGCCAAAGGATTAGCAGATTTGCGCTCCCGCAAACGCCGATCAATTTGAATGGCCAGAGCCATTGAATCATTCAGACTTGTAGGGATAGGAAACCCCACCATCACATTCTTAATGGCTTCAGAAAGACCATTTCTGAAATTTGCGGCCAGGGCACACTCATTCCATTGAGTAAGCACGGACCATTTCCGAAATTTTTGACAAAACACCTCAGCATCGTCCTGACCTTGAGAGATAGCTAGCAACGCCTTTTCAGCCTGATTTTCAAGATTAGGCTCCTCATAAAGCAAACCAAGCGCCAGAAAAAATGCATCAACATTCACCAATGCAGGATCTCCTGGCGCCAGAGAGAAAGCCCAATCTTGAGGGTCGCCACGCAAGAAGGAGATGACAATTTTAACTTGCTGAGCGGAATCACCAGAGGAACGAGGTCTCAGAGACAGAAACAATTTACAATTATTCCTAAAATTCAGGAACTTAGATCTATCTCCAAAAAACAGCTCAGGAATAGGTATTTTTGGTTCAGACATAGGGCTATGGATAACAAAATCCTGAATGCTTTGCACCCTAGCAGCCAGCTGATCCACACTAGAAGTCAGAGTCTGAACATTCATGTCTGCAGCTGAGCTCCAAGCCACTCAGAGTATAAGGGGATGGAAGAAGCTAGACAAACTGCAGCAAGGAAAAACAACACACACAAAAAAAATACTCAGACTTCTTTTTAATCCCGCTTCTGCGATGCAATAAACATTTCCTTTTGGCCTGGAATACTGTTATGATCCTAGTGGTAGAGGATCTCTGGCAAGTCTGCAAAGACATAGGAACTGCTCTAGGGAGGTGGAAACTGGGCTAACCGCATACCTGATCCTAATACACAACTGACAGTAGCCGGTGAACGTGCCTACATTGATTCTAGACGTCTCGAGCCAGCCGGAGAACAGACTACCCCTAGAGGGAAAAACAAGACCTCACTTGCCTCCAGAGAAATTAAACCCCAAAGATATAGAAAGCCCCCAACAAATAATAACGGTGAGGCAAGAGGAAAACACAAACGTAGAGATGAACTAGATTCAGCAAAGTGAGGCCCACTAATCTAGACAGGCAGAAAACAGAAAGTGAACCATGTGGTCAGCAGAAAACCCTGCAAAAACATCCACACTGAATATTCAAGAACCCCCACACCGACTGACGATGTGAGGGGAGAATATCAGCACCCCAGAGCTTCCAGCGAGCTAGAAAATCACATATTGAGCAGGCTGGACAAAAAACACTGAAAATGCAAATGATCCAAAGAATGCAAACAGGACTTAGCTTTTCTTGAATGAGTCAGATGGCAAGGAATCAGGAGGAGACCAAATAGAACTGAATACATTGATGCCAGGCAAGAGACTGAGTCCAAAGGAGGACTAAATAGGGAACACCCACAGCTTAATGAAACAGCTGAAGCCCAGGCTAGCAGAAAGACATGACTCATACAATACCATTAGTGACCACAAGAGGGAGCCCAGAAACACAGTTCACAACACATATCCCCTTTTTTTTGCATATTCCACACTACTAATGTTAGTAGTATGTATGTGCAAAATTTCAGCTCTGTAGCTGCTGAAATAAAGGGTTAAATGGCGGAAAAAATTGGCGTGGGCTCCCGCGCAATTTTCTCCGCCAGAATGGTAAAGCCAGTGACTGACGGCAGATATTAATAGCCAGGAGAGGGTCCATGGTTATTGGCCCTCCCGTGGCTAAAAACATCTGCCCCCAGCCACCCCAGAAAAGGCACATCTGGAAGATGCGCCTATTCTGGCACTTGGCCACTCTCTTCCCACTCCCGTGTAGCGGTGGGATATGGGGTAATGAAGGGTTAATGCCACCTTGCTATTGTAAGGTGACATTAAGCCAGATTAATAATGGAGAGGCGTCAATTATGACACCTATCCATTATTAATCCAATAGTACGAAATGGTTAATAAAACACACACACACATGATTAAAAAGTATTTTAATGAAAAACACACAGGTTGTTTTAGTATTTTATTGCTCTCTCAATCCATCAGAAGACCATCGCTTGGCAAAATAATAAACCCACAATATACATACCCTCAGATGAACCGTCACGTCCCACGAGGTAATCCATCTGAAGGGGTTAATTATTTTACAGCCATGAGTTGTGCTAATGCACTCGCTCGTGGTTGTAATCCCCGGGGAATGAAGGAAATCTGAGTGATCTGTACTTACATTGAGTTGCGGTGAGGCGCCCTCTGGTGGATGAACTCATGAACTGCAGCCTTGGAAAAGTTCCCACGCTCGAGTTCATATGAGTTCATCCACCAGAGGGCGCATCACCGCAACTCAATGTAAGTACAGATCACTCAGATTTCCTTCATTCCCCGGGGATTACAGACACGAGCGAGTGCATTAGCGCAGCTCATGGCTGTAAAATAATTAACCCCTTCAGATGGATTACCTCGTGGGACGTGACGGTTCATCTGAGGGTATGTATCTTGTGCGTTTATTATTTTGCCAAGCGATGGTCTTCTGATGGATTGAGAGAGTAATAAAATATTAAAACAACCTGTGTGTTTATTTCATTAAAATACTTTTTAATCATGTGTGTGTGTGTTTTATTAACCATTTCGTACTATTGGATTAATAATGGATAGGTGTCATAATTGACGCCTCTCCATTATTAATCTGGCTTAATGTCACCTTACAATAGCAAGGTGACATTAACCCTTCATTACCCCATATCCCACTGCTACAGGGAGTGGGAAGAGAGTGGCCAAGTGCCAGAATAGGCGCATCTTCCAGATGTGCCTTTTCTGGCGTGGCTGGGGGCAGATGTTTTTAGCCACGGGGGGGCCAATAACCATGGACCCTCTCCTGGCTATTAATATCTGCTGTCAGTCACTGGCTTTACCACTCTGGCGGAGAAAATTGCGCGGGAGCCCACGCCAATTTTTTCCGCCATTCAACCCTTTATTTTAGCAGCTACAGCGCTGAAATTTTGCACATACACACTACTAACATTAGTAGTGTGGAATATGCAAAAAAAAAGGGGATATGAGATGGTTTACTATATGTAAACCATGTCTCATATCCTGTCAGGTTTGTGCAGGAGAAATGAAAAGCCGGCAATTGAATTACCGACTTTTCACTAACACCGCTGCGTATTTCTCGCAAGTCACACTGCTGGTCCGTGTGGAATCTGTATTTTTCTCGCCCCCATAGACTTTCATTGGCGATTTTTTTGCGCAATACGCTGACAAACGCAGCATGCTGCGATTTTGTGCGGCCGTAGAAAGCCGTATAATACTGAACCGTAATATACGGCTGATAGGAGCAGCCCCATTGAGAATAATTGTGCCGTTTATTTGGCGTTTTACGGACGTATTTTCTGTGCTCTTACGTCCGTAAAACTCGCTAGTGTGACACCGGCCTCATGCTGCTGTTTTCTAGTGCTTCTCACCACAGTGATGTATTCACAGCTACGTTTCTCAGTGCTGCTGTATTTTGTCCTCCATACTGCTACATTCTAGTCCATATCTTATCACAGAGCTAGCTTCATAGCTACACTGCTCAGTACTGCTGTATAATGTCCTCCATGCTGCTGCTTTCTAGTGCTTCTTACCACAGAGATATATTCATAGCTACACTGCTCCGTACTGCTGCATATTGTTCTTCATGCGGCTGCGTTCTAGTGCTTATCTTATTAGAGAGCTAGATTCATATCTGCACTGCTGCTGTGTATTGTCCTCCATGCTGCTGCTTTTTTTCTAGAGCTTATCGTATCACACAGCTAGATTCATGGCTACACTGCTCAGTAATGCTGTATAATGTCCTTTAGGCTGCTGCTTTATAGTGCTTCTCACCACAGATGTATTCACAGCTACGCTACTCAGTGCTGCTGTATTTTGTCCTCCATACTGGTACATTCTAGTCATTATCTTATCACTAGATGGTGGCCCGATTCTAACTCATCGTGTATTCTAGAATATGTATGTCCACGTAGTATATTGGCCAGCGACGTAGTATATTGCCCAGCCACGTAGTATATTGCTTAGCGCCGTAGAATATTGCCCAATTACGCAGTATATTGCCCAGTGACGTAGTATATTGCCCAATTACGCAGTATATTGCCCAGTGACGTAGTATATAGCACAGAGCCACGTAGTATATTGCCCAGCCACGTTTGTCACAGGTTAAAAAATAAAAATATACTCACCTTTCCGAGGGCCCCTTGTAGTCCACGGCAGCTTCCGGTCCCAGGGTTGGTCTGAGCGCAGGACCTGTGATGACGTCGCGGTCACATGACCGTGACGTCATGGCAGGTCCTTCTGCCGTACCATCTTTGCCACCGCAACCTGCAACGGAAGATGGCGGCCGGCGCGAGCGGCTTAGCGGACTACAGAGGGTGAGAATAGCAGGTTTTTTTTTTATTTATTATTTTTAACATTACATTTTGTACTATTGATGCTGCATAGGCTGCGTCAATAGTACAAAGTTGGGGACACACAGGGTTAATAGCGACGGTAACGGAGTGCGTTACCCGCGGCATAATGCAGTCCGTTACCGCTGGCATTAACCCTGTGTGAGCGGTGACCGGAGGGGTGTATGCGGGCGCCGGGCAGTGAGTGCGGGGAGTAAGGAGCGGCCATTTTTTTCCGGACTGTGCGCGTCACTGATTGGTTGCGGCAGCCATGACAGGCAGCTGCCGAGACCAATCAGCGAACGAATAACCGCAACAGACAGAAGGACAGACGGAAGTGACTCTTAGACAATTATATAGTAGATAGAGCTAGCTTCATAGCTACACTGCTCAGTACTGCTGTATAATGTTCTCCATGCTGCTGCTTCTGAACATGCGCTACATAGAGACAGGAGAGCAGGAATCCCTCATATCTGTGTGTGCTGTGTATCAGAGACATCATAGCATTTATTCACCCACTAGCTCAGAGACAACTGAGAATTAGAGAATAAAATACAGAAGGAAAAACTGGTGAAAAAAAGGAGGACACGAGTCAAACGGTGGTCAGAGATAGAATTTATCAATATGTACACATATGTCAACGTATTCTGAAAAACCACCAAAAAGTCACATTTTAAGCTTTATTTAAGAAAATATTAACACGTTTATTTGTTTTAATTTAAACAATTAAATATTGTAACTAATATTAATTAAAATATTTAATAATTTAAAATACTAATTAAATATAAGAACTATTTTAAAATTGAAATACCTCATCGATCTCCCCTACAATTGTGTAGGATTTCAGCGTTTTGTCCCACTTTGATCGGTATTTGGCAAGATACATAAAAGGAATAAGTTTTTCCGGGCTTTCTTCGATTATTGTTTCTCCGCGATATCTGTGTTTTACAGGAAAAAAAAAATTAAAAATTCATATAGAGTCACTCCGGCCAATGTCTACTTAAAGGGACAAAGCACAGACACATCTATGTTTCTACACCACCTGGTGACAGCAAGCGGTATTGCACGGGGGCTTGTCACATTTTTGGAAACATTTTCCTTTTTTCTGCTTTTCAGAACTTCAGAAACGATGTAACATTGAAAAAATGTGGGTTTTTTTCTGAAAGTCATTCCTTCTTTACAATACAACTATGTGGAAATGTGATTAGTAGATCGTGATTCCAGTTCTCCTGTAGTTTTGTATTTTGCTACTTACATATTTCCCGAATAGTCATTGGATGGTTTCCACGAGACGGTAATGTTTTTCTGAAAGAGACATAATATTTATATGTTGTTGTGAAAGAAAAGAAAAGGACAAAAGAATGAAAAAAGGAAGAAAGTGGAAGGACAAATAAAAAAGGGAAAGGATGGAAGATAAAGAAGAGAACGGCAAGAAAGAGAAAAAGGAAAATGACACAAGGATAAAGAAATCAAGTGATGGATGGGAAAGTAAAGAGAAGGAAAAGGACAAAAAAGGTAAAGAAAGCAACAAAAAGAACTGATGGGAAAGGGAAGAAAGTTTAAAATGTAAGGAAAGCTAAAAAATAGATAGAGGAACGGGATAGTTAGAGAAATGACAAAACAATTTGGAAGGCAAGAGAAATGACTGAAAAACAGGAAAGGTAGAAGGAAGGAAAAGTAAAAAAGGATAGAAAAGGGATTAATGAAAAGAAGATGAAAAGTATAGAAAATGTATAAAGAAAAGGAAATGGCAGGAGGATTGGATAAGGGAAAGATGGCGAAGGAAAGGACTAAAGGATGGGAAAGAAGGGAGGGGAGAAATAACAGAAGGAACAAGGAAGAAAGGGAGTGGTAGAAAGTTGAGAAAGAAATAGAGGAAGTTAAAAGTAAGGGAGGAAAGGAAATGGTAATGTTATGGAAAAGGAAAGGACAAAAAGGAAAAGAAATGAGAGAAGGATTGGTAAGGAAGGGAGGGGAATATCGAAAGAAGGAGGAAATGACAGAATGGAAAGGATGGGAGAGAAATGGAAGGATGGGAAAGAAAAGACAAAAGGATGGAAAGGAGAAAAGGATGGAAGGGAAAGGGAGGTTTAAGGATCGGAAAGGAGAAAAGGATGGAAAGGAAAAAGGGAGAGGAAGGATGGAAATGAAAGGAGAAAAGAATGGAAGGGAAAGGAGAAAAGAAGGAAAAGAAAGGGAGAGAATGATGGAAGGATGGGAAAGGGAGGAGAATGAGAGGAAACCATGAAACAAAGGATGAGATTGGAAAATGAGGAAAGGTTTTAAAAAGGGGAAATGTGGAAATGACAAACGGATGAACATAAAGTAACGGAAGGGGAAAGGGAAGAGGAGAGGAAAATCAAAATGTCAGGGAAGATAAAGAATGGAAAGCAAAGACAAATGACGTTTCCGTGCCCACGTCCTGAAAATTCTGGTTACTTACCGCAGATTTGGTCACTTTCCATCCGGACGTGTCCTGACTGTACGCTCGGATCTTCTGGGAGACGTCATCAGCAATCTTCTTATAATCCATCTTTCTGGAAACCAGTGACATAATCACATCGCTGTAGACCCCGGACATAAGATACAGTTAGGTCCATATATATTTGGACAGAGACAACATTTTTCTAATTTTGGTTATAGACATTACCACAATGAATTTTAAACAAAACAATTCAGATGCAGTTGAAGTTCAGACTTTCAGCTTTCATTTGAGTGTATCCACATTGAAATTGGATGAAGGGTTTAGGAGTTTCAGCTCCTTAACATGTGCCACCCTGTTTTTAAAGGGACCAAAAGTAATTGGACAATTGACTCCAAGGCTATTTCATGGACAGGTGTGGGCAATCCCTTCGTTATGTCATTCTCAATTAAGCAGATAAAGGGCCTGGAGTTGATTTGAGGTGTGGTGCTTGCATTTGGAAGGTTTTGCTGTGAAGTAAACATGCGGTCAAAGGAGCTCTCCATGCAGGTGAAACAAGCCATCCTTAAGCTGCGAAAACAGAAAAAAACCATCCGAGAAATTGCTACAATATTAGGAATGGCAAAATCTACAGTTTGGTACATCCTGATAAAGAAAGAAAGCATCGGTGAACTCATCAATGTAAAAAGACCTGGGCGCCCACAACAGTGGTGGATGATCGCAGAATATTCTCCATGGTGAAGAGAAACCCCTTCACAACAGCCAACCAAGTGAAGAACACTCTCCCGGAGGTCGGCGTATCAATATCCAAATCTACCATAAAGAGAAGACTGCATGAAAGTAAATACAGAGGGTTCACTGCACGGTGCAAGCCACTCATAAGCATCAAAAATAAAAAGGCTAAAAAACATCTAAAAAAGCCAGCACAGTTCTGGAAGAACATTCTTTGGACAGATGAAACCAAGATCAACCTCTACCAGAATGCTGGGAAGAGAAAAGTATGGCGAAGGCGTGGTACAGCTCATGATTCAAAGCATACCACATCATCTGTAAAACCCGGCGGAGGCAGTGTGATGGCTTGGGCATGCATGGCTGCCAGTGGCACTGGGTCACTAGTGTTTACTGATGATGTGACACAGGACAGAAGCAGCCGAATGAATTCTGAGGTCTTCAGAGCCGCCATACTGTGTGCTCAGATCCAGCCAAATGCAGCCAAACTGATTGGTCGTCGTTTCATACTACAGATGGACAATGACCCAAAACATAAAGCCAAAGTTGGATCGCCCCCATGGGGCCGTGAGGTACTCGGTACCTGGTCCTGCTGTTCACAGGGGGATGTCACGGTGGCTGACCCGGTCCGTGGCCCTGGGACGTCCGTGTAAAAGGGAAAGGTCTTTAAAGGGGAAATGTTTGTGACACCACCTGTGGTATTCGGTCAGGGTGACCGACGCTGCTTTCAGGGGTCCACTGGGGTGATGTTATGGCAGCTAGATGGTATAACTTCCCACAGGTGAATTATGTCCCCAGGACTTCCCGATGTGTAGATGGTGGTATGGTGAGAGGCTCAGAGAAGAACGAGGACACAGGGTTGCAGTCTCTTTACCTTTACTGAAGGCTTCAGTATCCACAGTCCAGGGCACTAGATCACAGGGCAGGCAGAGTCCGGCCGGTTTGGAGGCAAGTCCAGAGTTCCCTTGTCCAGGAGGAAATCAGTAGCCTTCCCTTGCGCTGCAGTGTTGTAGTTCCTTACTGCCTAAGGCTTCACATAAGGTCCTCGCAGATGTAATGTCTCTCTCTCTGTCCCCCATATAGGATAGGACAAACCCGTATGACTGGTGGCTTGAGGCTGTTTATAGGGACTCTAGCACGCCCTGGCCTCCAAAGGTTGCCACCGTGCCTTCTGGCTGTAGGGCGGACAGGTAACTAGCAATTAGCTGCCCTGCCGGTCTCTGGAGCAAAGCATAAAGGTTGTTATTCCCTCGGTGTTCCAGCTACCGGGCTTCTGCGCCTCAGAAGGAGGCAGCCTGTGTAGGGCTGGTCCCCTTCTGGTATCCTCTCCTTTGCTCTGACTTCATTTACGCTCTCTGCAATCTGTTCGGCTTTCTATCCGTGTTTCCTAGGAGCTGCAGCACTTTTGGCTACACGGCTCCTCTGCTTCCTTTCCCTCTGTCTCCCTGACAGGAACTGAACCCTTTCCCTCCTGATCAGGATGTTCTTAAAGGGGAGTTCACCTTAAACAGGCTTAGAGATCCCCCTTCTGGTCTGGATTGTGAACATGTTGCATGAATTGTGTTACCTAGATGCAGTTATCCTTCATTGCCTCCAAATGTAACATCACTCTCTCCGTGGGGAAAGCAACATTACTGTGACGACCAGGACCCTGGGGCGCGACAAAAGCAACCCAGGAGTTTATTAAAGCAAAGAAGTGAAATATTCTTGAATGGCCAAGTCAGTCACCTGATCTCAACCCAATTGAGCAGCATTTCACTTGTTAAAGACTAAACTTCAGACAGAAAGGCCACAAACAGCAACTGAAAACCACCGCAGTGAAGGCCTGGAGAGCATCAAAAAGGAGGGAACACAGCGTCTGGTGATGTCCATGAGTTCAAGACTTCAGGCAGTCCTTGCCAACAAAGGGTTACTAAAAATGAACATTTTATTTAAAATTATTGAATCTGTCCAATTACTTTTGGTCCCTTTAAAAACAAGGTGGGACAGGTTAAGGAGCTGAAACTCCTAAACCCTTCATCCAATTTTAATGTGGATGCCCTCAAATGAAAGCTGAAAGTCTGAACTTCAACTTCATCTGAATTGTTTGTTTAAAATTCATTGTGGTAATGTCTATAACCAAAATTAGAAAAATGTTGTCTCTGTCCAAATATATATGGACCTAACTGTAACTCTGCCCACTGCGATATCACAACTGAAGAGTGGGATGGAACGATCCAATATTATATTGGAGCCGCCACTTACCCCGGCCTGAGACTTCTTGGTCCTCTCCTCTGCGGCGCCCCCTGCAGGCAGAATCTTATCACTGCACTGTGCACTGCTGAAAATAGAGAAACCAATGTATGGAGCTTAAGGTTTTCATGCTTCGTAGCACATGGAATACAAGGAGGAACCAGTGCTGGGCCCCGCTCTCTAAAGGCTCCATGTGAGCTGTGTTGTGATATTACTATGGTGGTTCTACTATTCCCAGCCACAGCAATGAGAAAAAGCTACAAGTTGGCACCACTGTGTATATGCTCCGGGTGCACAGTATCATTTGTGACCCTCTCCGGTCGGTGCGTGCCTTTGGCCTTCACTGAAGGACACACACTTTACATTCAGAGATAGTAAACCTATAAATACCAGGTATATCAGCAGCTGCATCTGTCCTCAATGTATCTCGTAAAAGTCCAATGTTCATCCAATAGAGCAGAGATCGAAATGTATTCACAGCCATAACATTAAAACAAACTCTGAGCCATGGAGAGCCGGGACTTCAGAGGTGTCCGGTGGAATCCGGCCTCCATGGATCAGACTTTGGAGAAAGTCAGCACTTTGATCTCTTATGTTCTTCCATTCCTGAACAGTTTGTGCCGTGCAGCCAGGGGCATGATCCTGCTGACAGTGGCACTGCCATTACATCATCTGCACATTGTCGGGTAGGTGGTACATGGCACATGATGCCAGACCCTGAGGTTTCCCAGCAGAACATTGCCCCCATCGCACTGTCTCCACCAGCTCGTCTTCTGCCTATAATGCACCCTTCTGCCATCTCTTCCCCAGACAAGTAATGGCAGCATATGCACCTGACACTTCTCATAATATACAACATGATTCCTAAAACCAGGCCGGCTTCTTCCATCGCTCCATAGATCAGTTCTGATGCGGACTGAGGTTAGCATGAGCACCATGACTGGTCTGTAGCAGCCCCACAGACAGCAAGAATGAAAAAACACCCCACCAGACCTGCTGTATACTGGGAACACCCCACAAGACCTGGTGTATACCGGGAACACCCCCACAAGATCTGTTGTATACCGGAAACACCCCACAAGACCTGCTGCATACCGGGAACACCCCACAAGACCTGCCGCATACCGGGAACACCCCACAAGACCTACTGTATACCGGGAACACAACACAAGACCTGCCGTATACCGGGAACACCCACAAGACCTACTGTATACCGGGAACACAACACAAGACCTGCCATATACCCGGAAAAACCCACAAGAGCTACTGTATATTGGAACACCCCACAAGATCTGCCGTATACCGGGAACACCCCACCAGACCTGCTGTATACTGGGAACACCCCACAAGACCTGTCGTATACCGGGAAAAACCCACAAGACCTGTCGTATACTGGGAACACCCCACCAGACCTGCCGTATACCGGGAACACCCCACAAGACCTGCTGTATACCGGGAACACCACACAAGACCTGCCGTATACTGGGAACACCCACAAGACCTACTGTATACCGGGAACACCCCACAAGACCTACGGTATACCGGGAACACCCCACAAGACCTGCCGTATACTGGGAACACCCACAAGATCTGCCGTATACCGGGAACACCCCACAAGACCTGGTGCATCCCGGGAACACCTCCACAAGATCTGTCGTATACCGGGAACACCACACAAGACCTGCCGTATACTGGGAACACCCACAAGACCTACTGTATACCGGGAACACCCCAAAAGACCTGCCATATACCGGGAAAAACCCACAAGACCTACTGTATACCGGGAACACCACACAAGAGCTGCCGTATACCGGGAACACCCCACAAGACCTGCTGTATACCGGGAACACCACACAAGAGCTGCCGTATACCGGGAACACCCCACAAGAGCTGCCGTATACCGGGAACACCACACAAGACCTGCCGTATACCGGGAACACCCCACAAGACCTACCGTATACCGGGAACACCCCACAAGAGCTACTGTATACTGGAACACCCCACAAGATCTGCCGTATACTGGGAACACCCCACAAGACCTGGTGCATCCCGGGAACACCTCCACAAGATCTGTCGTATACCGGGAACACCCCACAAGACCTGCCGTATACCGGGAACACCACACAAGACCTGCCGTATACTGGGAACACCCACAAGACCTACTGTATACCGGGAACACCCCACAAGACCTGCCATATACCGGGAAAAACCCACGAGAGCTACTGTATACTGGAACACCCCACAAGATCTGCCGTATACCGGGAACACCCCACAAGACCTGTCGTATACCGGGAAAAACCCACAAGACCTACTGTATACCGGGAACACCCCACAAGACCTGTCATATACCGGGAAAAACCCACAAGACCTGTCATATACTGGGAACACCCCACCAGACCTGCCTTATACCGGGAACATCCCACAAGACCTACTAAGACCTACTGTATACCGGGAACACCCCACAAGACCTGTCATATACCGGGAAAAACCCACAAGACCTGTCATATACTGGGAACACCCCACCAGACCTGCCGTATACCGGGAACACCCCACAAGACCTGCCGTATACCGGGAACACCACACAAGACCTGCCGTATACTGGGAACACCCACAAGACCTACTGTATACCGGGAACACCCCACAAGACCTGCCATATACCGGGAAAAACCCACAAGAGCTACTGTATACTGGAACACCCCACAAGATCTGCTGTATACCGGGAAAACCCCACAAGACCTGTCGTATACCGGGAAAAACCCACAAGACCTACTGTATACCGGGAACACCCCACAAGACCTGCCATATACCGGGAAAAACCCACAAGAGCTACTGTATATTGGAACACCCCACAAGATCTGCCGTATACCGGGAACACCCCATAAGACCTACTGTATACCGGGAACACCCCACAAGACCTGTCATATACCGGGAAAAACCCACAAGACCTGTCATATACTGGGAACACCCCACCAGACCTGCCGTATACCGGGAACATCCCACAAGACCTACTAAGACCTACTGTATACCGGGAACACCCCACAAGACCTATCATATACCGGGAAAAACCCACAAGACCTGTCATATACTGGGAACACCCCACCAGACCTGCCGTATACTGGGAACACCCCACAAGACCTGCCATATACCGGGAACACCACACAAGACCTGCCGTATACATGGAACACCCACAAGACCTACTGTATACCGGGAACACCCCACAAGACCTACGGTATACCGGGAACACCCACAAGACCTACTGTATACCGGGAACACCCCACAATACCTACGGTATACCGGGAACACCCCACAAGACCTGCCGTATACTGGGAACACCCACAAGACCTACTGTATACCGGGAACACCCCACAAGACCTGCCATATACCGGGAAAAACCCACAAGAGCTACTGTATACTGGAACACCCCACAAGATCTGCCGTCTACCGGGAACACCCCACAAGACCTGGTGCATCCCGGGAACACCTCCACAAGATCTGTCGTATACCGGGAACACCCCACAAGACCTGCCGTATACCGGGAACACCCACAAGACCTACTGTATACCGGGAACACCCCACAAGACCTACGGTATACCGGGAACACCCCACAAGACCTGCCGTATACTGGGAACACCCACAAGACCTACTGTATACCGGGAACACCCCACAAGACCTGCCATATACCGGGAAAAACCCACAAGAGCTACTGTATACTGGAACACCCCACAAGATCTGCCGTCTACCGGGAACACCCCACAAGACCTGGTGCATCCCGGGAACACCTCCACAAGATCTGTCGTATACCGGGAACACCCCACAAGACCTGCCGTATACCGGGAACACCACACAAGACCTGCCGTATACTGGGAACACCCACAAGACCTACTGTATACCGGGAACACCCCACAAGACCTATCATATACCGGGAAAAACCCACAAGACCTGTCATATACTGGGAACACCCCACCAGACCTGCCGTATACCGGGAACACCCCACAAGACCTGCCGTATACCGGGAACACCCCACAAGACCTGCCATATACCAGGAACACCACACAAGACCTGCCGTATACTGGGAACACCCACAAGACCTACTGTATACCGGGAACACCCCACAATACCTACGGTATACCGGGAACACCCCACAAGACCTGCCGTATACTGGGAACACCCACAAGACCTACTGTATACCGGGAACACCCCACAAGACCTGCCATATACCGGGAAAAACCCACAAGAGCTACTGTATACTGGAACACCCCACAAGATCTGCCGTCTACCGGGAACACCCCACAAGACCTGGTGCATCCCGGGAACACCTCCACAAGATCTGTCGTATACCGGGAACACCCCACAAGACCTGCCGTATACCGGGAACACCCACAAGACCTACTGTATACCGGGAACACCCCACAAGACCTACGGTATACCGGGAACACCCCACAAGACCTGCCGTATACTGGGAACACCCACAAGACCTACTGTATACCGGGAACACCCCACAAGACCTGCCATATACCGGGAAAAACCCACAAGAGCTACTGTATACTGGAACACCCCACAAGATCTGCCGTCTACCGGGAACACCCCACAAGACCTGGTGCATCCCGGGAACACCTCCACAAGATCTGTCGTATACCGGGAACACCCCACAAGACCTGCCGTATACCGGGAACACCACACAAGACCTGCCGTATACTGGGAACACCACACAAGACCTGCCGTATACTGGGAACACCCACAAGACCTACTGTATACCGGGAACACCCCACAAGACCTATCATATACCGGGAAAAACCCACAAGACCTGTCATATACTGGGAACACCCCACCAGACCTGCCGTATACCGGGAACACCCCACAAGACCTGCCGTATACCGGGAACACCCCACAAGACCTGCCATATACCAGGAACACCACACAAGACCTGCCGTATACTGGGAACACCCACAAGACCTACTGTATACCGGGAACACCCCACAATACCTACGGTATACCGGGAACACCCCACAAGACCTGCCGTATACTGGGAACACCCACAAGACCTACTGTATACCGGGAACACCCCACAAGACCTGCCATATACCGGGAAAAACCCACAAGAGCTACTGTATACTGGAACACCCCACAAGATCTGCCGTCTACCGGGAACACCCCACAAGACCTGGTGCATCCCGGGAACACCTCCACAAGATCTGTCGTATACCGGGAACACCCCACAAGACCTGCCGTATACCGGGAACACCCACAAGACCTACTGTATACCGGGAACACCCCACAAGACCTGCCATATACCGGGAAAAACCCATAAGAGCTACTGTATACTGGAACACCCCACAAGATCTGCCGTATACCGGGAACACCCCACAAGATCTGTCGTATACCGGGAAAAACCCACAAGACCTACTGTATACCGGGAACACCACACAAGAGCTGCCGTAAACCGGGAACACCCCACAAGATCTGCCGTATACCGGGAACACCCCACAAGACCTGTCGTATACCGGGAAAAACCCACAAGACCTACTGTATACCGGGAACACCCCACAAGACCTGTCATATACCGGGAACATCCCACAAGACCTACTAAGACCTACTGTATACCGGGAACACCCCACAAGACCTGTCATATACCGGGAAAAACCCACAAGACCTGTCATATACTGGGAACACCCCACCAGACCTGCCGTATACCGGGAACACCCCACAAGACCTGCCGTATACCGGGAACACCACACAAGACCTGCCGTATACTGGGAACACCCACAAGACCTACTGTATACCGGGAACACCCCACAAGACCTACGGTATACCGGGAACACCACACAAGACCTGCCGTATACTGGGAACACCCACAAGACCTACTGTATACCGGGAACACCCCACAAGACCTGCCATATACCGGGAAAAACCCACAAGAGCTACTGTATATTGGAACACCCCTCAAGATCTGCCGTATACCGGGAACACCCCACAAGACCTGGTGCATCCCGGGAACACCTCCACAAGATCTGTCGTATACCGGGAACACCCCACAAGACCTGCCGTATACTGGGAACACCCCACCAGACCTGCCGTATACCGGGAACACCGCACAAGACTTGCCGTATACCAGAAATACCCCACAGGACCTACCAAATACAGAGGCTCTGATCCATATCACCTTGAATAACTGGCTGATCTCTCCGACCTGCGACAGGAACCATCACCAGATAATCAGTGTTATCCTTAAAGCTAGAAAACCCTTTTAATCAGAGAAACCTGGTAATCGCTTCTCTCTGCTCAGCGCTTTGGATCAGGCAGATCTGCAGATAAGTGCAGGATAAGGAATCTCTCTGGATTATTAGATGACAGCTTAAATAAAATACTTCTGCACTTCCCATACATTCTTTTTCTGTAGGACCAAGCCGGCAATTACTGTCACTGACTGCGGTAGGATCATCTGAATCTTGGACTTCTCTAAGAATGAGTGAGGAGTCCAGTGATTCCAGGATCTGTGATGTTACCAGTCCACAATGGACACGGTGATCGCTGCCGGCTGACACACAAGAGCCACAATCTTGGCAGCCTGGAATTCCCTGGCACCCGGACAAGTCTTACCCCAGTGTCAGGAAGCTGCAGGAGAAGCTGCGGCATCAGAGAGTCGCCTCCTTCTCCTCTGTACTTTGATCTTGCCCTTATCCACCGATGACATAATAACCCTGCAAGAGACGTGTCCAATGCAATGCTGAAAGAAGCCGTACCCCCTCCCACCTTGTGTCATGTGACTCATACCTATGAAGCTGGAGACGGCCATGTTGCTTAAGGGCATAAATATTACATAGGTTGAAAAAAAAAAAGAAATAGGTCCATCGAGTCGAACCTTTCTCCACCTGTTCTACATTCTCTATCTCTAGATTATTTATAACAAGCATCCGGCCCTTTTATAAAAGCTGATATAGTATCTGCCATTACTTCCTCTTGTGGTCAAGTATTCCGCAGTCTAGCTGCTCTAACTGTAAAGAACCTTTTCCTATTCCGACTGCTCTAACTGTAAAGAACCTTTTCCTATTCTTACTGCTCTAACTGTAAAGAACCTTTTCCTATTCTGACTGCTCTAACTGTAAAGAACCTTTTCTATTCTGACTGCTCTAACTGTAAAGAACCTTTTCCTATTCCTACTGCTCTAACTGTAAAGAACCCTTTCCTATTCTGACTGCTCTAACTGTAAAGAACCTTTTCCTATTCCTACTGCTCTAACTGTAAAGAACCCTTTCCTATTCTGACTGCTCTAACTGTAAAGAACCTTTTCCAATTCTGACTGCTCTAACTAAAGAACCCTTTCCTATTCTGACTGCTCTAACTGTAAAGAACCTTTCATATTCTTACTGCTCTAACTGTAAAGAACCCTTTCCTATTCCTACTGCTCTAACTGTAAAGAACAATTTCCTATTACTACTGCTCTAACTGTAAAAAAAACTTTCCTATTCTTACTGCTCTAACTGTAAAGAACCCTTTCCTATTCTTACTGCTCTAACTGTAAAGAACAATTTCCTATTCCTACTGCTCTAACTGAAAAGAACCCTTTCCTATTCTGACTGCTCTAACTGTAAAGAACCCTTTCCTATTCCTACTGCTCTAACTGTAAAGAACCCTTTCCTATTCCTACTGCTCTAACAGTAAAGAACACTTTCCTATTCTGACTGCTCTAACTGTAGGAACCCTTTCCTATTCTGACTGCTCTAACTGTAAAGAACCCTTTCCTATTCCTACTGCTCTAACAGTAAAGAACCCTTTCCTATTCCTACTGCTCTAACAGTAAAGAACCCTTTCCTATTCTGACTGCTCTAACTGTAAAGAACCCTTTCCTATTTCGCTGCCAGAATCGCCTTTCCTCCGCATGTAATGGGTGCCCGCTGGTCCTGTCCTTTGTAAGGTCCTTGGAAGGAATCAGTCACGTGCCGATCCTCTGTATTAAACCCACATGTATTGATACATATAATTAAAATCTCATTTTTCTAAGCAAAACAAAGTCCTACTGGATCCCATACTCAAGCTGTGACTTCACAAGTCATTTATTACATTGGAATCATGATTTTCTCTCTCTTTTTATACACCCTAAAATCTTGTTTGCTTTTGCAGCTGCTGCTTGACATTGAGCACTGCTGCTCAGCTTACTTGTAACCAGAACACCCAAGTCTTTCTCCTGTTCTGTAGTCTCTGTACTCATCTTATTATGGTTATTATGAGCTGGAAAACAATGATTGTATTTGTAAAGGGACAGAAATACTGTATATTAGACTACAAAAAGGGTGACTAACAGATATGATAGAGCCATATAACAAGATAAAATACAAAAAAGTGAATAATTATATGGCCAGAGATTCCCTAGATATGGGTGTTCCTGAGCAAAACTGCAAGCTGTCATACACAGATTAGCTGGACTGGTCTGCACGTGAGACCTAGTCCTGCACTGATAATCTCCTGCTGATAAAACACTGATTGTATTGAAACTACATCACATAGCTTAATAAGTGCCACATTCATGGAATCGGGCTCTGGTGCCCCATATTATCACGCTCTCAGATTAAGCAGTAAAACCCAGTGACATATTCTTATTTTGTAAATCAGTACAGCCCATGAAAATAAAAACTTTTTAATATATCTTATCAGAGAAATCTGCTTATATCTCCTCCTGGACTGATCTTTGTCAACATTCTCAATTTACAGGTAAAATATGTCTTCAATGAATACAAACTTTCCCATTACCGAGAAAGAGGACAGTTGGTGCTCGTAAAGTTGTATGGAACTTGCAGTAAAATGTCTGTGTCCGCCTACAGCTCCTCCATAGAACTTTATGAGCACCAACTGTCACATTCTATTTCAGTAACGGGAACGTCTGTATTCACCGAAAAACACTTTTTTTCCCTTGAATTGAGAATTTTGAGAATGAAAGCTCAGTCCAGGAGGAGAAAGAAGCTGATTTCTCAGATAAGATATATTACAAAATTTCTTATTTTCACGTGCACTATTGATTTATGAAATACTAATTAACACAACGGTTACTAACTAAAGGTTTTGGGTTTTTTTTATATCCTTTCCACCCACAACAGAACATAGCAATTCTCAGGACAAGCAGAGATCCCGGTGGTCAGAAAGTCACTAGTTATGATGAAGTTGGAAAGCAGCAGCACTCTGCGTATCTCCCATTCTTCTACATAGGCTTCAAAAAGGCAGCTGTAATCGGATACCTCAGTGAGCTTGTCTGTCTACTAGCAGTACAGAGCTGTATTGCTGTGATTTCTGAGTGAAACAAAACACTTACTGGAAAGCAGAAGTCTGTATCTTCCATTCTTCCCCAGTGAGCCTGTCTACTAGCAGTACTGAGCTGTATAGCTGTGAATTCAGTTCTGAGTGAAAGCAGTCTGTATCTCCTTCCCTTCTCCAGCGAGCTTGTCTACTTGCAGTACTGATCTGTATAGCTGTGAATTCAGCTCTGGGTGAAAGAACACACCGACTGCTGTAGCTTTCCAGTAAGTGTTTTCTTTCACTCAGAGCTGAATTAACAGCTATACAGCTCAGTACTTCTACTAGACAGACAAGCTCACTGAGGTATCAAAATTCAGCTGCCTTTTGAAGCTTATGGAAAAGAGTGGGAGATACACAGACTGCTGCTTTCCAGTGTTTTCTTTCACCCAAAGCTGTATTCACAGCTACACAGTTCAGTACTGTTACATAATGCCAAGTTACTGCATTTTCTGACCATAGAGACAGGAGAGCATGAATCCCCATGTCTGCGTTTGCTGTGATATGATAGCAGCTAGTTTCCACCAACAAGCTCAGAGAGAAATAGAGCCTGCAGAGGGGAAGACAAGTCAAACAATGGCCATTATGGTCACACACGCACGATAATCGATCCGCTCAGTCAGACATGTCAGAATCATTGAGGTACAAATTCCTGTTGTGACTTTTTCCCAGTGCTCCTCAAACCGTGTGCGAGCTGTAATATAAGATGGCCAGAGCATCATGTGCGAGATTTCAATAAAGACTGTGCTGCTCCTGTAAAGGAAGCACTGTCAATCATGGAGGAAGGCGGGGTCTAACCAGTAGGTGGGAAGGTGCTCAGCCACGGCGAGGGTCCACCCAACACTTCTTTACAATATTTGAAAAAGCATTTCTTAGAAAATGCTGGAATAGATTAAAACACGGAGGATGAGATTACATTAGTCTCGCCCTACCCACCTTGGCATTTTGTCATGTTTTCGTACCTCACAACCTGGAATTTCAGTTTTTTTTTAGGGTTTCCATCTGTTCATGTAAAGACCATGCCGACAACTGTGAACATTTTGTTTTCTTTTTATTGTGAAACAAACAACAAATTGGACAAAATAACTGAAAAATTCAGTGTGCATAACTATTCACCCCCTAAAGTCAGTACTTTGTAGAGCCTCCTTTGCAAGCAATTACGGCTACAAGTTTCTTTGGATAAGTCTCCATGAGCTTTCCACATCTTGTCACTGGGATTTTTGCCCATTCCTCAAGGTAAAACTGCTCCAGCTCCTTCAGGTTAGATGGTTTCCTCTGGTGTACAGCAATCTTCAAGCCTGACCAGAGATTCTCCACTGGAATAAGGTCTGGGCTGTGACTAGGCCACTCCAACACATTTACACGTTTCCCCTTAAACCACTGGAGTGTTGCTTTAGCAGTTTGCTTTGGGTCATTGTCTTGTTGGAAGAAGAACCTTCGTCTCAGTCACAAATCACAGAGAGATTGAAACAAGTTTTGCTCAAGATTATCCCTGTATTTCACACCATCCATCTTCCCCTCAACTCAGACCATTTTCCCTGTCCCTGCTGCCAAAAAACATCCCTACAGTATGATGCTGCCACCACGTTTCACTGTAGGCATGGTGTTCTTGGAGTGATGAGCTGTGTTTGTTTGGCAGCAGACATAGCATTTACCTTGATGGCCAAAAAGTTACATTTTGGTCTCATCTGACCACAGCACCTTCCTCCATATATTTGGGGAGTCTCCCGCATGTCTTTTGGAAAACTCAAAACAAGCCATACAATTTGTGTGTGTAAGTAAAGGCTTTTTTCTGCCCACTCTTCCATAAAGACCACCTCTATGAAGTGTGCGGCTTATTGTGATCGTATAGACAGATACTCCAGTCTCTGCTTGGGAACTCTTCAGGATTACCTTTGGTCTCTGTGCTGCCTTCTCTGATTAACACCCTCCTTGCTCGGGCTGAGAGTTTTGTTGGGCGGCCCTCTCTTGGCAGGTTATTGTGGTTCCATGTTCTTTCCATGATTTGATGATAGTGGATTTGATGGTGCTCCGGGGGATCATCAGAGATTGGGATTTTTTTTTTTTTTTTTTCAACCCTGACTTGTACCGTACTTCTCAACAACTTTGTCCCTGACTTGTCTGGAGATCTCCTTGGTCTTCATGGTGGTGTTGGGAGATCTCCTTGGTCTTCATGGTGTTGTTTGGGATTCTCCTTGATCTTCATGGCGGTGTTGGGAGATCTCCTTGGCCTTCATGGCGGTGTTGGGAGATCTCCTTGGTCTTCATGGTGGTGTTGGGAGATCTCCTTGGTCTTCATGGTGTTGTTTGGAGATCTCCTTGATCTTCATGGCGGTGTTGGGAGATCTCCTTGGTCTTCATGGTGTTGTTTGGAGATCTCCTTGATCTTCATGGCGGTGTTGGGAGATCTCCTTGGTCTTCATGGTGGTGTTGGTAGATCTCCTTCGTCTTCATGATGTTTGGAGATCTTTTTGGTCTTCATGACGGTGTTAGGAGATCTCCTTGGTCTTCATGGTGGTGTTAGGAGATATCTTTGGCCTTCATGGTGGTGTTAGGAGATCTCCTTGGTCTTCATGGCGGTGTTAGGAGATATCTTTGGCCTTCATGGTGGTGTTAGGAGATCTCCTTGGTCTTCATGGTGGTGTTGGGAGATCTCCTTGGTCTTCACGGTGTTGTTTGGAGATCTCCTTGGTCTTCATGGTGGTGTTGTGAGATCTCCTTGGTCTTCATAGCGGCGTTGAGAGATCTCCTTAGTCTTTATGGCGGTGTTTGGAGATCTCCTTGGTCTTCATGGTGTTGTTTGGTTAGCGGTGCCTCTTGTTAATGGTGTTGCAGCCTCTGTGGCCTTACAGAAAAGGTAACGTGTATATACTAACAGACATGTGACACTTAGATTGCACACAGGGGGACGTCCTGTCACCAAATATGGGACTTATGAAGGTAACTGCTTGCACTAGAAATTTTTAGGGGCTTCATCTCAAAGAGGTGAATACATATGCACATGCCAAATTATTTGTTATTTGATAATCTATATTTTTCTCACTTCACCATCTTGGACTTAGTAAAGGCAGCTTGATTTTTAATCTATGAAAGTTATGGAAAACGATTGATGTCCCTCATAATGTAAGATGAAAAGAGCCACAATCATATGGAACCATCACGTCCACTTTGGAAAACTGAAAAGAAACTATTCCCAAATAGATTGGTGCTGTAGGCCACAGGGAATGACATTGCAGGGCACGTGGCCATCAGACCTCAGGTTGTGCACCCCCTCAGTAGTCATATTGCAGTTCTGAGGCCACCACTAGGGGGAGCACACTGATTTTAACAGTTTTCAGTATAAAAAAAGTCCCTGTAGCTGAGCGCCCCCTACTGGTGGCCGACGTCATCGAGACTTTATGACTGAAAAGATAAGCAGGACTTTTTCGGGTCTGTACGCAGCGCTAACCCGTATAAACACACATTATGAAATAATATATGAGGTCTGATAATTTTAGGGTATTACCCAAGAGCATATCTCCCCTTGAAAATCCAACCACATGAAATCAAAGTAATTGGAAACTCAGCCTTCTTCTATGAAAACCTTTATAACGACCGTTCCTCACCATATAAACATCATTTACAGCTATAAACAGGTTATAATATCTAACTCGGCTTGAAATACTTCAGCAGGTTGTTGGGACGGGACGTGGAGCTCGGCCTTTGACCTTTTGGGGTCTTCGCTTTGTCTTGAGACTTCTTGACCTGGATTTTGGGAGTGAGTTTTTGCTCCTTCCAATCGCTCATAAGTTCTCTCTGAAGCTCGGACGGCAGCTGTGAAAACACATTCACATCAATGTTTTTAGGAAGCGGCGTCATGACGCCGACATCCCCAGGTTCTGTACAATCCAAGGAAACCCCAACGTCTGGTTCTGACCCGTGGGGACAATCAGAGTCAGATCTAGGAGAAGAAGCCATGACCGAGCCGGGGGCACTGCTGGTATCTACAGAGTCTTCTCCTAAAGTCTTCTTCAGCAGGGACGGCACCGTGCGCGGAGAAGGACCCTTGTCTCCTGAAGGAACGAGGCGATTCCCCGTATTTCCTCCATTAAAGAACTTTTGTATCCCCCAGGGGGCTGTCGCTGGTCGGCTCCTCTGAATACTTCTTGTACGTGGACTCTGGATAATCTCTTTCTTAATGTCCTCAGGGAGTTGACTGAATACATCCATGTCTATGTCTTCAGGTAGAGACAGTGAAGACTCATCCATCGCCGTAGGAATGGGAGAAGGAATTGGATTTCCACAAGACACAGGATCAGATGTTGTACCAGGTGCTGGAAACTGAAAAAGAAATATATATATATATGATTTCACTTAACTGTGTGGTGTGGTATATAGAGGATGTGTCCTGTGTGGTGTAGTATATAGAGGATGTGTCCCGTGTGGTGTAGTATATAGAGGCTGTGTCCCGTGTGGTGTAGTATATAGGGGATGTGTCCCGTGTGGTGTAGTATATAGTGGCTGTGTCCCGTGTGGTGCAGTATATAGAGGATGTGTCCCGTGTGGTGTAGTATATAGAGGATGTGCCCCGTGTGGTGCAGTATATAGAGGATGTGACCCGTGTGGTGTAGTATATAGAGGATGTGCCCCGTGTGGTGCAGTATATAGAGGATGTGTCCCGTGTGGTGCAGTATATAGAGGATGTGTCCAGTGTGGTGTAGTATATAGAGGATGTGTCCCATGTGGTGTAGTATATAGAGGATGTGCCCCGTGCGGTGCTGTATATAGAGGATTTGTCACCTCTCCATCTCTTACCTGGCTGACATTACAATCGTCTTCCATCAATGACTTCTTCTGAGTCAGGTAAAATCCGATTGAGCATCTTGAGGACGTCGAGGACCTAACAGCCTTGAGATTGGAAAAGCAGACGTTCAGCAAAGTGAGGTGGAAGGAGGACTTGGCGTCAATCATCTTCTCAAAGAGTTTCATGAGCAGCTCCATCAGTGTGGGGACAACAGCGGCACAGTCCAATCCTGAAGAAGAAATTTAGGGATTTTTGTGTACTCACCGTAAAATCCTTTTCTCCGAGCCAATCATTGGGGGACACGGGACCATGGGTGTTATGCTGCTGCCACTAGGAGGACACTAAGTAATACAGAAAGAATAGCTCCTCCCCTGCAGTATACACCCTCCTGCTGGCTCCAAGTGAACCAGTTCGGTAACAAAGCAGTAGGAGCTTAACATTTAGCCAGGATGAACTATGTCAAAACCAAGGCAACACAGAAAACCAAAGCCGTTAGGCTAACAGGGTGGGTGCTGTGTCCCCCAAAGATTGGCTTGGAGAAAAGGATTTTACGGTGAGTACACAAAAATCCCTATTTCTCCTACGCCTCATTGGGGACACAGGACCATGGGACGTCCTAAAGCAGTCCCTGGGTGGGGAACAATCAACTATAATTGCTCCTTGTACCCACAGGTTACAGGTGCGACACAGCTGCTTGAAAAAATTCGTCTGCTGACTGTCACATCTGCCGAGGCCTGAAAATGAATATGGCAATGTTTTGTAAACGTATGCAGACTGGACCAGGTCGCAGCTCTGCAAACTTGTGCTCCCGAAGCTTGGTGCCGGATGGTCCAAGACGCACTCACTGACCGAGTGGAATGAGCCTTAATCCCTGCTGGGACAGAATGACCTCTGACTCAGTAGGACTCCTGAATAGCTGAACGAATCCGTTTTGCTATTGTCGCCTTGGGAGCAAGAAACCCCTTCCTTGGCCCTTCCTGGAGCACAAACAGGGCATCCAACCTGCGGAAGGACGCTGTCCGCGAAACGTATCTCGAGAGCTCTCACTAAATCCAGTGTGTGAAGGGCCTTCTCGATGCGATGTACTGGTGCTGGACAGAGAGACGGTAAGACAATCTCCTGATTGAGATGAAAGGATGAGACAACCTTTGGCAAAAAGGACGGGGATGTTCTCAAAACCACCTTATCCAGATGAAAATTCAGGAACGGAAACTTGACAAGACAGAGCCGCCAGCTCTGAGACCCGTCTAATGGATGTGACTGCAACCAGGAAGGCACACTTCCTTGAAAGAAAAGACAGGGAAACCTCCTGTAGAGGTTTGAAAGGAGCTTCTTCCAAGATTCCGAAGACCAGATTAAGGTCCCATGGTTCCAACGGCATCGTATAGGGCAGCACCCTATGGGAGACTCCCTGAATGAACGTCTTGACTTATAATGTTAGCAATCCTGCGTTGGAACAGAACGGATAGGGCTGAAAACTGCCCCTTGAGAGATCTAAGGGCGAGACCTAAGTCCAAACCGTTTGTATAAATTTGAGGATGGAAGGAATGGAAAATTCAAGAGGAGAACGTCCCCGGTCGTTGCACCAGGAAAAGAAGGTTTTCTAAGTGTGATGATAAATGCGCATAGTCGTAGGCTTTCTGGCGCTGATCATGGTAGAGATGACTTCTGGAGAGAAACCTGCCTGGGCTGGAACCCAGGACTCAACGGCCATGCCGTCAATCACAGGGCCTCGGAGTTCTGGTGGTAAATGGGGCCCTGTGAAAGGAGGTCTGCGCGATTCGGTAATTGCCAGGGAACATCAGCGACTAGTTGAACTAGTTCCGCGTACCACGCCCGGCGCGCCACTCTGACGCAATCAGGATTACCGGTACTCCCTCCGCTCTGATCTTCCTGATGGCTCTCGGCAGTAAGGGGAGCAGGGGAAATATGTACAGAAGCCGAAAAAGACGCCACGGGAGTACGAATGCATCTGCCCTGATTGCTGCTGGATCATGGGACCAAGCTATGAAGTCGGGAACCTTGGAATTTAGCGTGAGGCCATCAGATCCACGTCGGGGGAGCCCCTACGACAGCAGATCTGGTGGAAAATCTCTGGATGGAGAGACCACTCTCCGGAGACAAGGCCTTGACGACTGAGGAAATCTGCCTCCCAATTGTCCACTCCCGGGATGTGAACCGCAGAAATCATTGAGCAGTTTTCCTCGGCCCAACAGAGAATGTCGTTCATGGCTGCCATGCTGTAGGTTCCCCCTTGTCGGTTGATGTATGCCACTGCCGTGCCATTGTCTGACTGCCTGATGGGACGACCCGCCAGGAAGGGATAGAATTGGAGAAGAGCTAACCTGATTGCCCGAATTTCTAAGATGTTGGTCAGAAGGCGTGATTCCTGAAGTGACCGGCGGCCCCGAGCAGTGTGATGTAAGAACACCGCTCTCCAGCCTAGAAGACTGGCATCTGTTGTCACAACTAGCCAATGTACTGGATGGAAAAAAAAAAAAGACTTCCCTTGATTCAGGGAGGACTTTAATGTCCGCCACCTGAGAAACTGTCTGACTCGCTGGGGAAGGAGGAACCGACGGTCTAGGGAGAATGGGTTCCTGTCCCAAATGGCTAGGAGGGCATGCTGTAGGGGACGGAGGTGTATTTGGGCAAATGGAACCGCCTCCAAGGCTGCTACCATCCTGCCGAGGACTCTCATACTGAAACGCAGAGAGTGAATGTGTGATTGGGAGAGCTTCCAAGCTTCCCGCTGAGATCTTTTCCTGGGGAAGAAGCACCAACCCCTGGGACGAGTCCAGTATCATTCCTAGAGAGGAAAATCACTGAGCCGGTACTGGGAAAGATTTTTTTGAAGTTTATCTTCCTAGGCGAGAAAGAGTATCTGTTGTGATGTTCACAGCCTCCTTACAGGGGCGGAAAGAGGGGCCTTTGAGGAGGATATCGTCAAGATACGGTAGCACCACCACTCCTCGGGAGTGGAGTATGGCCACTGCAGCCGCCATGACCTTTGTGAGTACCCTGGGGGCGATGGCAAGGCCGAAGGGCAGAGCTGTTGTTCCTGAACTGCGAAGCGAAGAAACCTTTAGTGGGAAGGTAAAATAGAAATGTGGAAGTACGCGTCCTGGATGTCTATAGACGCCAGGAACTCGCCTTTCCATGGAGGCGATGACAGAACGAAGCGATTCCATCTGGAACCGTCGCACCCTGACGAACGTGTTCAGCAGTTTTAGGTCCAGTATGGGCCGTACTGTAGCGTCCTTCTTTGGAACCATGAAGAGGTTTGAATAAAAACCTTGAAACCGTTCGCTTTGAGGGACTGGAATAATAAGTCCGTCTTTACTCAGAGAGCATATAGCGTGGAAGAACTCTGAAGCTTTTGCCCTGGGAGGATGAGATAAGAAGTGTATCTTGTATCCAGAGAACACAAAGTTGCGGATCCACTCGTCGTGAACAACCGAGAGCCACTCGGCACTGAAAGAAAGCAGGCTGCCACCTACTTTGAGGGTGTCCCCCGGATACCACAGGGAGTCATTGTGTGAAAAATCTGCCCGTTCTGGAGCCTCTGGATCCCGACTGCCTAGGCCTGCCCTTTCAACAGGGGAAAGGGGTATCAGAGGCCTGGAAACCTCTGTCTGCAAGTTGTGCCCGGCCAGAACCAGGAGATGTGGAAGTAGAGGACCAGTTGGAGTTGTAAAGAAAAAAATCGGGACCGAGCCTGTGGTTGTGGAAGAAATTTACTCACCCCTCCAGTGGCGTCGGAAATCAATTGGTCGAGCTTTTCGCCAAAAAAGGCAACCACTCTGATATGGTAGATAAGTCAATGACTTTTTGGAAGCAGAATCCACATGCCAGTCCCTGAGCCATAAGGACCTCTGGATGGTGATGGCGTTTACTGCTGCTTGAGAAGCGCAGTTAGCGGCATCCAGGGACGCGGTTACTACGAAATCTCCAACTCTGGCTATCTGGGAAAGATTGGTATCCAGCACCGCTGAAGACAAGACCTCAGCGCAGTGGGTTATAGCCTTAGCCACCCACGTAGCGGCAAAAGATTGGAAAAGTGCGGCTACTGAGGCTTCAAAGGCTGAACGCGCTAGTGACGATCGTTTGGGTCATTTAATAGAGGCGCCCTCCAAGGAGGATAAAACAGATTTAGTTACCAGGCGCGATCGGGGGAGACTGCAACCAATCTTTTCTTGGATCCTGGGCAAAGGAATATTTTGACTCCATGGGTTTCTGCCCTGTGAATCGTTTATCTGGACGGATCTTGCGAGAATGAACGGTTTCTTTAAATTCGGGAGAGTGGCGGACACTCTGAGTTCGCTTGGTCCTCAAAGGACACGGCATGATCCTTTTTAGATAAAGGTTCCTCCTCAAGCTTCAAAGCCTTATTCACTGACTCAGAGAGTCGAGAGTCTCCTGATCGTGATGAAATTCCTGATCTAGGGATGTATCAGAATCGTCCTCTGAAACAGGTTCTCTACTAGTCCCAATGGAAGGGGAGCGAGAAATGGAGCTCTGAGAACCCGAATCCCGGTGATGGTCTGAGGGTATGGTATGAGTCCTTTTCCTGGAAGAGCGAGAGCTCCTTGGCAAGGTACAATCCCTGGAGTACGAGGGGTTCTGACCATCGGAAGCGTCGTCCATATTAGTGCCCTGGTTAGAGGAGGGGTCTCGGAACGAGCCTAATGCTTTTGCCAGGGATGCCACTGACCGGATAAGGGAGGTAGCCCACTCAGGGGGACCAAGCTCACTGGGTTCGTTATCAGTAACAGGTGTTTCCTGAGCAGTCACCGGTTCACAAGCTGTGCATAATGCAGTATTGTGACCGTGGGATAGTGACACCTTACAAGCGGGACATCCCACAAAAAAGCATAGTGTGGGTTTTCCCAGACTTTGTGAGGCTTTGATTGAGGCATAGCATAGCCTTGAGGAGAGCGCTTACTAACATGGGAAGGGTTAAGCTACGTTTCTGGAGTCCTGTGGCTTGAGTCCCCAGGGGAGGTCCGCAGTGTGATGCCACGGGAGTTATGCACAGGAATTGCTAGTCCTGAAGGCTGTGATTGAAAAGGCTGGAGCAGCACTGCAGCATCAGCCCTGTGGGTGTACCAAGATGGCCACCGAGATCAGGAAGTGAGAGTGTCTCTCAGGGAACGAAAAGCACCAGAAAGAGTGGGCGGAGGTAACTGTCGGTGGGCGTGGCCAAAACTCTGGCCTGTATGAAAGGGAAAAGACGGGGGCTACATTTTAAACCTGCGGTTGTGGCCTGCAGCGACGCGACCGCTATTAGCGCCATTAGTAAGCCACACTCCCTGAATGAATTGCCGCACTGTGGACCTCCCATACCCCGGGGACCAGGACCCCCCAAGCGCCTCGGCCCCCGCAGTGTACTCACGGTAGATGCGGTGGACCGGTGCTCAATCCACCGTCGCCATAGTCAGGGAGGGGGTGGAGAGCTTCTGCCGCCATACGTCATCCGCTATATCAGTGGTGATGCAGGGGGGGGCTGCACGGACGCCATTCATAATATGTCCGGCTATGCACCTGGCTCCAGGAGAGGTAGATGGAGGGCTACTCCATGTGGTCGCCTGCTATGGAGGGGGGAGATCGGAACGCGAAGGAACCGTCGCCCGTAAGGTGAGCTCAGGGCTGGCATCCAACGTTGCAGGAAAGGATACGGGAGGGACGCTCCACGTACTTGCCTGTTGATTTAGGGGAGATGGGAACCTAGAAAGGATCCGTCGCCCCCATTCGCTCCGTTAAGGGAAAAAAATAGAACTAAAAAATCAAAAATTAAAATAAAAACGGTGGGGTCTGAAACAGACCCAAGTGCCTCCTACAGACACTAAGCAAGAACTGGTTCACTGAGAGCCAGCAGGAGGCTGTATACTGCAGGGGAGGAGCCGAGAGCCAGCAGGAGGGTGTATACTGCAGGGGAGGAGCCGAGAGCCAGCAGGAGGGTGTATACTGCAGGGGAGGAGCTGAGAGCCAGCAGGAGGGTGTATACTGCAGGGGAGGAGCTGAGAGCCAGCAGGAGGGTGTATACTGCAGGGGAGGAGCAGAGAGCCAGCAGGAGGGTGTATACTGCAGGGGAGGAGCCGAGAGCCAGCAGGAGGGTGTATACTGCAGGGGAGGAGCTGAGAGCCAGCAGGAGGGTGTACACTGCAGGGGAGGAGCCGAGAGCCAGCAGGAGGGTGTATACTGCAGGGGAGGAGCTGAGAGCCAGCAGGAGGCTGTATACTGCAGGGGAGGAGCCGAGAGCCAGCAGGAGGGTGTACACTGCAGGGGAGGAGCTGAGAGCCAGCAGGAGGGTGTATACTGCAGGGGAGGAGCTGAGAGCCAGCAGGAGGGTGTATACTGCAGGGGAGGAGCTGAGAGCCAGCAGGAGGGTGTATACTGCAGGGGAGGAGCCGAGAGCCAGCAGGAGGGTGTATACTGCAGGGGAGGAGCTGAGAGCCAGCAGGAGGGTGTATACTGCAGGGAAACCGAGAGCCAGCAGGAGGGTGTATACTGCAGGGGAGGAGCTGAGAGCCAGCAGGAGGGTGTATACTGCAGGGGAGGAGCTGAGAGCCAGCAGGAGGGTGTATACTGCAGGGGAGGAGCTGAGAGCCAGCAGGAGGGTGTATACTGCAGGGAAACCGAGAGCCAGCAGGGGGGCGTATACTGCAGGGGAGGAGCTGAGAGCCAGCAGGAGGGTGTATACTGCAGGGGAGGAGCTGAGAGCCAGCAGGAGGGTGTATACTGCAGGGGAGGAGCTGAGAGCCAGCAGGAGGGTGTATACTGCAGGGGAGGAGCCGAGAGCCAGCAGGAGGGTGTACACTGCAGGGGAGGAGCTGAGAGCCAGCAGGAGGGTGTATACTGCAGGGGAGGAGCTGAGAGCCAGCAGGAGGGGGTATACTGCAGGGAAACCGAGAGCCAGCAGGAGGGTGTACACTGCAGGGGAGGAGCTGAGAGCCAGCAGGAGGGTGTACACTGCAGGGGAGGAGCTGAGAGCCAGCAGGAGGGTGTACACTGCAGGGGAGGAGCTGAGAGCCAGCAGGAGGGTGTATACTGCAGGGGAGGAGCTGAGAGCCAGCAGGAGGGTGTACACTGCAGGGGAGGAGCTGAGAGCCAGCAGGAGGGTGTATACTGCAGGGGAGGAGCTGAGAGCCAGCAGGAGGGGGTATACTGCAGGGAAACCGAGAGCCAGCAGGAGGGTGTACACTGCAGGGGAGGAGCTGAGAGCCAGCAGGAGGGTGTACACTGCAGGGGAGGAGCTGAGAGCCAGCAGGAGGGTGTACACTGCAGGGGAGGAGCTATTCCTTCTGTATTTGCTTAGTGTCCTCCTAGTGGCAGCAGCATAACACCCATGGTCCTGTGTCCCCCAACGAGGCGTAGGAGAAATCACAAATTACATGCGGGATATCAATGGGTTATATAATTAAGCCATGTTGTAGACACAAAACAGAAAAAAAAGGAAAAATTAGTTACAATTTCTGCAAAAATGGTAATAATAATTATAATCTGTGGTCAAGAAATCTATCCCTGCGACTCTTGGGGGAAAAAAGGAAGGGATAAAAAAATAAATAAAAGCATAAAAAAAGGGGGAAAAAAAGATGTCTCAGTGATGAGAGGGTTAATGGCGATTTGTCTCTTACCGCTGCTCATGTTTTGGGCCACGGTCATTGGAATCGGACACTGGCGACTTTCCCGGTTGAAATATCTATTGGGTGGTGAGAACTGGCGAATGGTCAGTCGCAGGGTGTGGGCGCTCCGGCCGTCTGCAGACAGTCTGGAAAGGAAACGGTTAAATAGAATATTTATACAATAATTAGTGCCTCTTTTTTTTTTTTCATGGCTCCAAATTTTTGTTTCATTTTCATTTTTTTTTTTTTTTTTTGCCAATATCTTAGGAAATGTAAAAAAAAACAAAACATACATTTATCTGTATTTCACTTTTATTTTATTATCTTAAAATCTGAATTTTGTTCCCTTTTTCTATTACAAATTACTTTTTCAATTGTGAAACATGATGATTTTTCTTTTTTTTGGGGGGGCAGGGGTGGGGTAAAAAGATTAGGGTCAGGATTTTTTTCTTCCACTTGATATTTCTATATTGCTTTAATGAAATAATTTCATTATTTGTTTATTTTGCACATAAAATACTGGAAGGAGCATATCACCATTTAAATACATTTTTAGTATTGCCAGTTTCCCCTGTAACTGGGGCAGGAAATTCGGCAGAGCTGATCTGTGCGTGTTAGGACCCAGAAGCTCCTGCTAATCTCCGGCGATCGCATGTTTTCATAAAATAGTCATTTAATATTTTTAATACTTCTTTTTTCTACTTGTATCTTTGTTTCTAGACTTGTTGCATATGTCTGGGCCTCACCGAATTAGCAAGTAAAAAAAAAGTAAATAAAACATATTTTGGATTTATTTTTTTGCATTTGTTTTTTTTACAACTTTCACAATGTGGATCATTAAAAAAAAAAAATGTTATCAAAAAATGTTTTGGGTCCCACTAGGCCACCTCCAGATGGCTGATATGAGGCTCTGATAGACCAAGTAGACCACAGAGCATTATTGCGAGTCTGTGATCGGTTAGAGGGTCTTTATTCCACCCCCGCTGCAGTAAGAGGGGGATCTGCCCAACCGTCTGTATAGATAATATATTCTATTGCTAGAGAACGCCCCACATTAGAGCGCCCCCCTCTGGATGAGCAGCGGCCACCTGGTCACATCCACTATTTCCCAAAACAGAAGCTTACTGCTGCCCATGAGGCCCATTATTTACAGACCCCCGGGGGTCCGGCCTGTATTATGTGAGCACGTGGTGACCGGCAGACGGGGTCACGGACGCATCCACTCACCGGTGCAGTAAGAGCCGCAGCAGTTCTTCTAGCTTCGTTCTCACATCGGAGACTGAGCAGTATTTCTTGAATGAATCTTCTTCACTAAGGGACTGAAAACAAAGAATGAAAAGATCAGAAGTTATAAAATCGAAAATAAAATGGAGCCGGAAGCCTCAGGGATGCGGGGAGGACACCGGACCAGGAACACGGGGTGGACGCCGGGCCAGGAATGAGGGGAGGACGCCGGACCAGGAGCGCGGGGAGGACGCCGGACCAGGAATGCGGGGTGGAGGACGCCGGACCAGGAATGCGGGGAGGACGCCGGACCAGGAATGCGGGGTGGAGGACGCCGGACCAGGAATGCGGGGTGGAGGACGCCGGACCAGGAATGCGGGGTGGAGGACGCCGGACCAGGAATGCGGGGTGGAGGACGCCGGACCAGGAATGCGGGGTGGAGGACGCCGGACCAGGAATGCGGGGTGGAGGACGCCGGACCAGGAATGCGGGGTGGAGGACGCCGGACCAGGAATGCGGGGTGGAGGACGCCGGACCAGGAATGCGGGGTGGAGGACGCCGGACCAGGAATGCGGGGTGGAGGACGCCGGACCAGGAATGCGGGGTGGAGGACGCCGGACCAGGAATGCGGGGTGGAGGACGCCGGACCAGGAATGCGGGGTGGAGGACGCCGGACCAGGAATGCGGGGTGGAGGACGCCGGACCAGGAATGCGGGGTGGAGGACGCCGGACCAGGAATGCGGGGTGGAGGACGCCGGACCAGGAATGCGGGGTGGAGGACGCCGGACCAGGAATGCGGGGTGGAGGACGCCGGACCAGGAATGTGGGGTGGAGGACGCCGGACCAGGAATGCGGGGTGGAGGACGCCGGACCAGGAATGCGGGGAGGACGCCGGACCAGGAATGCAGGGAGGACACCGGACCAGGAATGCGGGGTGGAGGACGCCGGACCAGGAATGCGGGGTGGAGGACGCCGGACCAGGAATGCAGGGAGGACACCGGACCAGGAATGCGGGGTGGAGGACGCCGGACCAGGAATGCGGGGTGGAGGACGCCGGACCAGGAATGCGGGGTGGAGGACGCCGGACCAGGAATGCAGGGAGGACACCGGACCAGGAATGCGGGGTGGAGGACGCCGGACCAGGAATGCGGGGTGGAGGACGCCGGACCAGGAATGCGGGGAGGACACCGGACCAGGAATGCGGGGTGGAGGACGCCGGACCAGGAATGCGGGGTGGAGGACGCCGGACCAGGAATGCGGGGTGGAGGACGCCGGACCAGGAATGAGGGGAGGACGCAGGACCAGGAATGAGGGGAGGACGCAGGACCAGGAATGAGGGGAGGACGCAGGACCATGGATGTGGGACCAGGTACGTGGGGGAGGGGGGGGGGAAATCAGGATTGCAGGGTTTGCAGTCACAAACAGATTATGTATGTAATACACCCCTCACATTGCCACATTGGGGGGCTACACTGTATGCAGCCATACAAGACAGCACATTGCTCTACCTGCGGAGGTCCAGATGATGTGACCGGTGAACTGTCCTCTCCTCTGCTGAGCGCCTGGATACGATGAGCAAGCGTGGCTCCCAACTCCTTCTCCAGGACTGCGACTGGACAAGACTGCAGAGAAGTGACGCTGCTTAACCCTAAAGCTTCCAGGCGCTGGGCAGTTTTATGTCCGATTCCTGCATGTAATGAAGACAATGGTGTTAAAGTAACATAACGCCCGGTCCTGGAGAATATAACAACACTCATCATGAGAGCGGACATCACATAGCAGACATAAGCACGCTTCCTGCTGAGTTTTAATGGCTGCCCAACTTTGGTTGTAGTCATTGAAAGCCACCACCAGAGGGCGACAGCGCTCATCACCAAGGAGTAATGTATTACCCTCATTACATTGGAACAATTAACTCCTTACTGGAGCGGATAATTTTTGGGTTTTTAATTGATTTTTTTCCTTCTTCCAGAAGCCGGCCGAGCTGTTGTTATATTGATACATACACCATTTCGATCATTTTTTATTGTATTTTTGGGGGTAATATAGTGACCAAAAAACGTCAATTAAGTTTTTTTTTAATTTATCATAAAGGTTAAATAAAGTTATAATTTTATAGATTGATCTTTTTTGGACACGGCAAAACCGAATATGTTTATCACTTCCACTTTATTTTTAGATGGGTGGGGGGGAGGGAAAAATAAAGAGTCAAACTTTTACAAACTTTTATATACTTTTTAAAACTTTTTTTTTATTCTTCAGTCTCTATAGGGAACCTGCGATCGGGTATTATACATCAATACTACAATACTGATCTTTTATGGGAGCACCAAGATGGCGGCGACGGGAAGCGACCCATCAGAACCCCACGATCGGTTAAAGGGGCGATCGGAAATAGCCCCCCCCCCACGGGATTGCAAGATTTAAAGGCCTGTGCTAGAGACTGACGGCAGAGTATTAGAGGACTCACCTGGAATCTTATGGACGTGATCGAGGCCGCTGATTAAATGGCCGCAGCTCTCGGGAAGGAGAACGGTTTGTTGATTCGGCTTGTAAGTCCCAGAGACGAGTTTGGAGAGCAGCTTATTGGATGCGACCCCGGCACAGCCCGTCATCCCCAGCCTGCTGTGCACCGCCGCCCGGATGTCCGCCGCCACACGAGAGCCCACGATATAACGCTGGTGAGTCCAATCACTGGGGTCTACAACTAGGAATTAATAATAATAATAAAGAAAAATCCATTTTAATGTGTTTTTCAGAAATTTAAAAGGAGCTGGTGACTTTTTTTTTATTTAAATACGTGCATTTGGGGCTAAACATCATTTTTGCAATTGGATTTTATTACAAATCTTGCACCGTTTGCCTTCGACGGCCGCTTGTGTTGCTGGATGCGGAATGAGGTAACTGAGGATCCATCAGCGAGCTCGTTCTAACAGTCTGGTAAAGGGATTTCATACGTTTTTAATTCGTCTTTTTCTGAGCTCCTCTCAGCTCATTTATGACCACATGATATGAATGTAGGAAAACAAAACCTGGCAAAGCCAAACGGGCAAAATCATTAATGAAACCCAATAGCTATTGAAATGCATTTAAGAAATAAGAATTTCCTAAAAGTGGTCTATTGATGACAGATCCTTAGCATAGGGGTCTGACACCGGGCACCCACCACAACACGTGCTGTATTCTCCTTACTAGGCACAGCGCCCCACATTTAGTGGTGGCGGTGGCCGGTATTACAGCTCCCATTCACTTGGATAAGACCGAGAAGACATAAAACTATTCCCACCTTGGTCATTGTACACGTGACCGGACGCCTCCATCGCTCTGTCCCCCTGGGGGTCTCGCAGCCTCTTATCCACCAGTTCTGTGATGTCAATGAAGTTCTCATCGAAGCCGAGCCGCTCCACCTGCGGACTGAACTCCTCCAACAGATCTGGCAGGAAAGCAAAGGTCGGCCATTACCAAATCCGGCATTCATCATCTCCGACACAGAGGGATGGACGCCGGATACTGGATTCACCCCCGAGTGAGAACTGCCATACATCTACTCCCTGCAGAGCCGCCCCTGCGCTCACCTGTGCCGCACACTCCTGAGCCGCCCCTGCGCTCACCTGTGCCGCACACTCCTGAGCCGTCCTTGCACTCACCTGTGCCGCACACTCCTGAGCCGTCCTTGCACTCACCTGTGCCGCACACTCCTGAGCCGCCCCTGCGCTCACCTGTGCCGCACACTCCTGAGCCGCCCCTGCGCTCACCTGTGCCGTACACTCCTGAGCCGTCCCTGCACTCACCTGTGCCGCACACTCCTGAGCCGCCCCTGCGCTCACCTGTGCCGCACACTCCTGAGCCGCCCCTGCGCTCACCTGTGCCGCACACTCCTGAGCCGCCCCTGCGCTCACCTGTGCCGTACACTCCTGAGCCGTCCCTGCACTCACCTGTGCCGCACACTCCTGAGCCGTCCTTGCACTCACCTGTGCCGCACACTCCTGAGCCGTCCCTGCACTCACCTGTGCCGCACACTCCTGAGCCGCCCCTGCGCTCACCTGTGCCGCACACTCCTGAGCCGGCCCTGCGCTCACCTGTGCCGTACACTCCTGAGCCGTCCCTGCACTCACCTGTGCCGCACACTCCTGAGCCGTCCCTGCGCTCACCTGTGCCGCACACTCCTGAGCTGCTCCTGCACTCACCTGTGCCGCACACTCCTGAGCCGTCCCTGCACTTACATGTGCCGCACACTCATGAGCTGTCCCTGCACTCACCTGTGCCGCACACTCCTGAGCCGTCCCTGCGCTCACATGTGCCGCACACTCCTGAGCCGTCCCTGCACTCACCTGTGCCGCACACTCATGAGCCGTCCCTGCGCTCACCTGTGCCGCACACTCCTGAGCCGTCCCTGCGCTCACCTGTGCCGCACACTCCTGAGCCGTCCCTGCGCCGCACACTCCTGAGCCGTCCCTGCACTCACATGTGCCGCACACTCATGAGCCGTCCCTGCACTCACCGATGCCGCACATTCCTGAGCCGTCCCTGCGCTCACCTGTGCCGCACACTCCTGAGCCGTCCCTGCGCTCACCTGTGCCGCACACTCCTGAGCCGTCCCTGCGCTCACCTGTGCCGCACACTCCTGAGCCGTCCCTGCGCTCACCTGTGCCGCACACTCCTGAGCCGTCCCTGCGCTCACCTGTGCCGCACACTCCTGAGCCGTCCCTGCGCTCACCTGTGCCGCACACTCCTGAGCCGTCCCTGCGCTCACCTGTGCCGCACACTCCTGAGCCGCCCCTGCGCTCACCTGTGCCGCACACTCCTGAGCCGTCCCTGCGCTCACCTGTGCCGCACACTCCTGAGCCGTCCCTGCGCTCACCTGTGCCGCACACTCCTGAGCCGCCCCTGCGCTCACCTGTGCCGCACACTCCTGAGCCGTCCCTGCGCTCACCTGTGCCGCACACTCCTGAGCCGTCCCTGCGCTCACCTGTGCTGCACACTCCTGAGCCGTCCCTGCGCTCACCTGTGCCGCACACTCCTGAGCCGCCCCTGCGCTCACCTGTGCCGCACACTCCTGAGCCGTCCCTGCGCTCACCTGTGCCGCACACTCCTGAGCCGTCCCTGCGCTCACCTGTGCTGCACACTCCTGAGCCGTCCCTGCGCTCACCTGTGCCGCACACTCCTGAGCCGTCCCTGCGCTCACCTGTCCCGCACACTCCTGAGCCGTCCCTGCGCTCACCTGTGCTGCACACTCCTGAGCCGTCCCTGTGCTCACCTGTCCCGCACACTCCTGAGCCGTCCCTGCGCTCACCTGTGACCCTGTAGGACATCTCCCTGTAGTGCGTGAGATCCTCGCCGCTGACCAGCACGAGCTGCGGACATCGCTCCTTCGCATCTCGGACGGACATACATTTACCGACACCGAATCCTCTGGCTACGTAGTTACAGGTGACGATGATGTTTTTCTGCTGGACGCCTGCAACGTAAACCGGACATCAGAGGGTTAATGAGGATGAGGATAACGAACTGTGAGGGAACCTGGACCCCCGGGGTATGTGCCACCAGATCACCCGCTGATCTTTATGGGTAACAAGGGGCACCACATCCGCAGATCACAGGATCTATGGTGGTCAGCGACATACAGGGATCACGGTGCGTACCCTGAAAGGAACAGAGCATCGCCCATACGGTGCCAGTCACAGTGCGCCCCCCATACGGTGCCAGTCACAGCGCGCCCCCCATACGGTGCCAGTCACAGTGCGCCCCCCATACGGTGCCAGTCACATTGCATCCCCCATACGGTGCCAGTCACAGCATTCCCCATACGGTGCCAGTCACAGCGCGTCCCCCATACGGTGCCAGTCACAGCGCGCCCCCCATACGGTGCCAGTCACAGCGAGTCCCCCATGCGATGCCAATCACAAAGGGCCCCCCATGCGATGCCAATCACAGTGCGTCCTCCATACGGTGCCAGTCACACCGCGCCCCCCATACGGTGCCAGTCACACCGCGCCCCCCATACGGTGCCAGTCACAGCATCCCCCATATGGTGCCAGTCACAGCGCGTCCCCCATACGGTGCCAGTCACAGTGCGTCCCCCATACGGTGCCAGTCACAGTGCGTCCCCCATACGGTGCCAGTCACAGCGCGCCCCCCATACGGTGCCAGTCACAGCGCGTCCCCCATACGGTGCCAGTCACAGTGCGTCCCCCACACGGTGCCAGTCACAGCATTTCCCATACGGTGCCAGTCACAGCGCGTCCCCCATACGGTGCCAGTCACAATGTGCCCCCCATACGGTGCCAGTCACAGCGCGCCCCCCATACGGTGCCAGTCACAGCGCGCCTCCCCCACCTGCCAGCTGACAACCCTGACAATTACCCAGAGGCCTCTCCCTCAGCGCCGGGTTCCGGATCATTTCTACCTGAGCGTAGAAGCAGTCCATGTCCAGGTGCACGATCAGCCGGGGGGCCGGAGCCGAGGACCGGGGGGCTGCAGGAAAAGCACTAATCAGAATCCAAGATACCAAAATTATAGGACGTCATCACCACTAAGGGTTAAGGAGGGGACAGTGAAATTCTACAACTTCTCATAAACTTTCTAGTCTGATTCCATAGTATAATCGCGCCTCTGCTTCCTGTCAGGGAATGGAGACCTCGGGCCAGTTATCCGGTGTAAACCTTGAAAAGTCGCACCAGTCGCAAAAAGTGTCCAAAACACAGAACTGTGCGGCATTTGTCAGTCTGCCTCATTCACCTGCAGAGAGGAAAGACTCCTCACAGCTGAGGTTCTGCTGCAATGTGCACGGGATCCAGGAAACCAGCGAGAATCCCGTGTGATCCGCAGGTCCCAGTGCGAGCAGCAGGGGGCGCTGTACCCGCCAGACACCGGCTATAATTACCTGCACCCGCCGCCGCCTCCCGGCTCTGCCACTCCGTCTCATCCTCCTCCTCCCGCGGTGACTCCATCCTTCACCGCGGAGACCGCAAGGGAGAAATATCCCGGGGCCTGAAGGCGAGGAAACCGGCGGGAGCAGCGAGCACCGGACAGGCCTGCCACACTGGACGTCACCTCCGCCTGCTACTCACCGTACAGCCACCAGAGGGCGCGAACCGCAGTGCCGAGTAATACCAGGAGATGGCGCCTGCACATTCCTTTCACTATTATAATTTTAGTATCATCATCGATCTTATCTGTTCCACTTTATGATTTAGATTTTCCTCTTCCATCTGAGAACAATAACTATTTTTTTTGTTTTCCAGGAGTGACCAAAAAAACTGTGATTCTGGTTCTTTTTTCACCTTACCGGTATATATTATTATGTCGGACACCGCAGCCTTCCCTCTGTCGCTGGCTGGTCAGCGCTCGCAGGTGGCTATAGGAGGTTACTAATTAGAAACTGATATCAGCAGACATCAAAGATCCTCCTAGGGATCAATATAAATATATAGTGAGCTCCCCCTAGTGGTGGATATATAAATAAATGTCATGAGCTCCCCCTAGTGGTGTCTATATCAATATGTGGTGAGCTCCCCCTAGTGGTGGATATATAAATAAATATGTAATGAGCTCCCCCTAGTGGTGTATATATAAATATATAGTGAGCTCCCCCTAGTGGTGTATATATAAATAAATATGTAATGAGCTCCCCCTAGTGGTGTATATATAAATATATAGTGAGCTCCCCCTAGTGGTGTATATATAAATAAATATGTAATGAGCTCCCCCTAGTGGTGGATATATAAATTAATATATAGTGAGCTCCCCCTAGTGGTGGATATATAAATAAATATGTAATGAGCTCCCCCTAGTGGTGTATATATAAATATATAGTGAACTCTTTTATTATAAAAATACAAAACTTACAATCAATAAACTTTGTATGTAGTGAGCTCCCCCTAGTGGTGTCTTATATATATATATATATATATACTAGATGGTGGCCCGATTCTATCGCATCGGGTATTCTAGAATATGCATGTCCACGTAGTATATTGCACAGCCCACGTAGTATATTGCCCAGCCACGTAGTCTATTGCCCAGTAACGTAGTATATTGCCCAGCCAGATAGTATATTGCCCAGCCACGTAGTATATTGCCTAGTGACGTAAAATAAAAAATAAACATATACTCACCTTCCGAAGTGCCGTTGAAGTCCTGGCGCCTGTGTGTGGTGCACGCGGCAGCTTCCGGTCCCAGGGTTGGTATGAGCGCAGGACCTGTGATGACGTCGCGGTCACGACCGTGACATCATGGCAGGTCCTTCTCGCATAGCATCCTTGGCACCGGAACCTGCCGCTTGCACTGCCGAGGACACCGCGCCATGTCGGAGGGTGAGAATAACCTTTTTTTTAATTATTATTATTAGTAACATTAGATCTTTTTACGATTGATGCTGCGTATGCGTATGATGTTGGTCACACAGGGTTAATAGCTGCGTTACCGGAGTGCGTTACACCGCGCTCCGGTAACGCTGGCATTAACCCTGTGTGAGCGCTGACTGGAGGGGAGTATGGAGCAGGCACTGACTGCCATTTTGCCGCCGGACTGTGCCCGTCACTGATTGGTCGTGGGTGTTTTGCCACGACCAATCAGCAACTTGGATTTCCATGACAGACAGAAGGACAGACGGAAGTGACCCTTAGACAATTATATAGTAGATATATATATATAGTGAGCTCCCTCTAGTGGAGTCTATATAAATAAATATATAGTGAGCTCCCTCTAGTGGTACCTATATATGTAGTGAGCTCCCCCTGGTGGTAACAGCATGCAGATGGAATTATTTTGTGAAATGAGGAAACAAAGCCTCCTGTGTAAACATATCTGATATTACATATGGCTGTGTATTGTGAAATCCTTTCTCCCAATCACCGTACCCCGACCACAGACTGCAGTGGTGACAGCGTCTTGGGTGGAGCTCCCACGCCCACAGTGCTGTCATGTGTGGAGACGTCTGGTCTTGCCTCTTGTGACTAATCGTGTTCTCGGAGTAAATTTTCCTGCTACACGAGTTCCATAATTCCCAGGAACCCAATTATCCACATGGTGTCTCCATCACAGATCTTCTATCCTCCATGGCCCTGATCCCGGTGTGTAATCATCTATTACTAGGAATTATTTATGTATTTAGTTCCTTTTCTATGTTTAACAACAGTTCACCCCAAAATTTTGGGACAGATAACCCCTGTCCCTGGGAATACCCAGGCTGACCCAAAAGTCCCCAGAACTGCCCCCAAACGCCCACTCTGAGGGGTGGTTGTACGAGTGACCCCACGTTTTGTAAGTCTGTGGCAGAAAGCTTATTGTGGATGTTTCCGATGGGGTGAGAGATGTCGCCTCCACAGGGCTGCAGATTCGCTTGTCCTTTTGGAGCTGTTGTTACCTCTCCTTTCTCACGAATCCTGTGGACAGGCAGGTCTTGCCCCCTCCTCCTCCACAATAAGGGAAAACAGTTTTTGGTGAATACACCAGTCTAATATGTCCAGGAACTGCCCCAATTATCACGCTCTGTAATCCACTATGGTTACTGTAGAGCTCCTCTTTATTAGTATAGGTGCTGGGACTTACAACTTATTTTACCTTGCTTCCCAGCATGCACTGCTCCTAATCTTGCCCACTGACTAGCCTGCATTGAACTGAAAGCTGTCTGTCTGCTGTTTGAGAGACAGGAGAGGAGGAGCAGAGAGACAAAGCCTTGCCCCTACTTCCTATAGAGAGACAAAGCCTTGCCCCTACTTCCTATAGAGAGACAAAGCCTTGCCCCTACTTCCTATAGAGAGACAAAGCCTTGCCCCTACTTCCTATAGAGAGACAAAGCCTTGCCCCTACTTCCTATAGAGAGACAAAGCCTTGCCCCTACTTCCTATAGAGAGACAAAGCCGCGCCCCTACTTCCTATAGAGAGACAAACATCCGCCATCACTTCCTATAGAAAGAAAACCCCACCCTCACTTCCTGTAGTATGATAAAGCCCCACCCTCACTTCCTGTAGTATGATCAAGCCCCACCCTCACTTCCTGTAGAATGATAAAGCCCCACCCTCACTTCCTGTAGTATGATAAAGCCCCACCCTCACTTTCAGCATAATGATAAAGCCCCACCCTCACTTCCTGTAGTATGATAAAGCCCCACCCTCACTTCCTGTAGTATGATAAAGCCCCACCCTCACTTCCTGTAGAGTGATAAAGCCCCACCCTCACTTCCTGTAGAGTGATAAAGCCCCACCCTCACTTCCTACAGAATGATAAAGCCACACCCTCACTTCCAATAGAAAGATAAAGCCCCACCCTCACTTCCTGTAGAATTATAAAGCCCCACCCTCACTTCCTGTAGAATGATAAAGACCCACCCTCACTTCCTACAGAATGAAAAAAGCCCCACACTCACTTCCTGTAGAATGTTAAAGCCCCGCCCTCACTTCCTGTAGAGTGATAAAGCCCTGCCCTCACTTCCTGTAGAGTGATAAAGCCCCGCCCCCACTTCCTGTAGAGTGATAAAGCCCCGCCCTCACTTCCTGTAGAGTGATAAAGCCCCGCCCTCACTTCCTGTAGAGTGATAAAGCCCCGCCTTCACTTCCTGTGGAGTGATAAAGCCCCACCCTCACTTCCTGAAATCCCAGAGTACATCTGTGTTCCACCTTTTTACTGTCGGCCCTCTCTCTGGCCCCGATCCCTGCGGCACTCCCATGAGTGGGCAGCTCCAAAATAATATCCTGTCAGTCCCAAGTAACAGAGGAGCATAATGAACAGACAGACGCCGCCATACAGTGCTGCAATAAAGCCACATACAGCCACCATGCGGCCCTTTACGACGCCCCCTGCAGGGAGAGCGTGCAGGACTCCAGATAGCAGGGGGTCGCCCTTGGGGGGGAGGGTGCAGGTTATTCTGGCGGGGGGGGGCGCTACGTCACTTACACATTGTAAAGTTTTTGAAGAATCACTGTAATAGCGCCTGCCACACCATAGAAAGCAGAAATAAATGGCATCCGCCGTGACTAATGCCGAGGACGCACCGCCCTGACCTCTGATCTGGCAGAACAAGTTGTGCCATAGGAAAGAACTGACGCATTTAACTCTTCGCTTCCTGCTCCAGTCGGAGTCGAGGGATTTTATAGCCTCGGGGAATTGTTTGTTTTTCTTATAAAAGGTATCAAAAAGTTTTGCGTGATATTACATAACTGCGGAGTGAGTCACCGAGGGCTGGAGGCCAAAGAGATGGCCAAGAGCAGGGAAGGTTTACGGGAAGTGTGACGGAAGGCGAGCATGTGATTTGGTAATTTGGTGTTAACTCTTGCGCTCCCATCACCAGTAAGTGGAGGCAACTTAACCCTTAGATTACATTTCTTTTTAAATTTTATTATTTTTTTTTAATAGATCTCATCAAGTTTTCGAGCCACTAGATCTCTATTTGATCCACCCCTGGTCCCACCACCCAAAAACGCCATCTTTATGAAGGCCGCCAATATCATCTGTTGGGTGTGCGGGATTGGGAGCCAGGCTTCTCCCGGTGCAGACCCCCGCAGCAGTGGTGTTTCTTGACTTTGACTTTCTGATCTGCTGTCACATCACAATTAAAAGGAGGAATGTTGAAAGATGCAGGACATGTCCTCCCGACCCCATGACCCTGTCATCATTAAAAAAAAAAAAATCTATGTCACCTCCCGTCCAAGCTGTAATTCCGGCCATAATTAACGATACTGTGCATATCCTCGTCAGTTATCATTTATAGGCTGCATACTATACTCAAAGGGTTAAATGTTCACTGTACGTTCAACAAATTCTGCATATATTAATAGCGGATAAACACAACTGTACAGAATTAAATAAATAAGCTTCTTTCTCCACTTATGAGCCACTTCCTCACCTTCTCCACACCTCCTGGACTCTTCATTTGCTCTGAAGAAAACAGCTAAAATATACCTCGGTCAAGACGAGATGGACTGTTCGCTCACTGAGGGATCACATTACAGCTGTCGATTGCAGTCTATAGAGAAATGGAGCAGACAGGGAGAGAAAGTAACACACAGGAACAGATGATGATGCTACTTTCTAGTAAGCCTGGATGCCTTTCTTGAAAAATATAATATTACAAGTTATGGGCACCAGATTCTGTGATGAAGACGTTGATCCAGGGAACTAGTCTGATTGCCGTATGTGGAGTCAGGAGTCTGGATCAACATGTTAGACTATAGGCTGAACTCAACCTTAAGTCTACAATCAACCTTAAAAACGATGAAACTAAATGTTTATCTCACTTCAGAGTTGGATTCCCAGATACACTGTTCAGTACTGTGCTATAATGTCCTTCATACTGCTGCTTTTTAATGCTTTGCACACCAGTGCTGGATTCACATCTATACTGCTCAGTACTACTGTATAATGTCCTCCTTTCTGCTGCTCTCTAGTGTTTCACACACCAGTGCTGGATTCACTTCTATACTGCTCAGTACTTCTGTATAATGTCCTCCTTTATGCTTCTGTCTAGTGTTTTTCACACTAGTGCTGGATTCACTTCTATACTGCTCACTACTGCTGTATAATGTCCTCCGTTCTGCTGCTCTCTAATATTTCACACACCAGTGCTGGATTCACATCTATACTGTTCAGTACTGCTGTATAATATCCTCCGTTCTGCTGCTCTCTTGTGTTTCACACACCAGTGCTGGATTCACATCTATACTGCTCAGTACTGCTGTATAATGTCCTCCGTTCTGCTGCTCTCTTGTGTTTCACACACCAGTGCTGGATTCACATTTACACATCTACACTTACATTATAGATTGTAAGCTTGTGAGTAGGGCCCTCACTTCTCCTGTAACAGTTGATCTATATGTGACTTTGTATTGTGTTTATTGTCTGAACATGTCCCCGCTTAATTGTAAAGTGCTTCAAAATATGTTGGCGCTATATAAATAAAATTATTATTATTACACTGTTCAATACTGCTGTATAATGTCCTTCGTGCAGCGGCTTTCTAGTGTTTCTCACACCTGTGCTGGATTCACATCTACACTGCTCAATACTGCTGTATAATGTCCTACATGCTGCTTCTATTTCTGAAAATGTGATACATCAAGACAGGAGAGCAGGAATCCCTAATGTCTGTGTGCTGTGTATAGGAGACATCATATCAATGGGTCTCCAGTAGAATATTAGAGATGGAGCCTGCAGAGGGGAAATACTAGAAATATGATATCCAATCATTATTCATACGTTAAGTCCACAGTTCGTAGTCCTTCTCTTGACATGGCCAGCTCCAGGGACCGATTGGTGCCCAAGAAAAATGACTATCAACACCTTTAGGGATTGTTTGAAACTCACTGTCACTGCCATGGGAAGTGCATCCACCACTCCTGCCATTCCGAAATAAAATATTATATATATCTAACAGTCCATAATCAAATAATATTAATATTAACAGTCCACAATCAATCAAATGGAATTTGCACCTAATCTGAGAACCGAGACCCTGATTCCAGCAATGTGTCACTTACTGAGCTGCTTGTTGTTGTTTCATAAAGATCAGTATTTTATCAGCAGGAGATTATCAGTGCAGGACTAGGTGTCTTATGCCATGCATTCCAACTGCCTCACCACTGATTGGCAGCTTTTTGCCTATGCACAGTGCTCACGGAAATCTGCCAATCAGTGGTGTGGACGGGGTTATACAGAACTCAGCATTCAGAGGACTGCTAGATCTGCAGCAGATACAATAAGGATTGTATAAAAACTGCACCAAGCAGAGAAGTGTCACCCTAAAATCAGGGTCTCAGCCCCTACATCATGCTTCTCTCTACAACGCCTATGCAGAGCAGTGTGCTTCCATGGTAACATATCAGTTTTCGGTACAATTCTGGTGTATGACTGTCAGAAATGTAACAAATTGTTTGGAACAATTCTACAGGATCAGACTACACAGGGTTTGTTTGTAGTCTGTTACCATGGAGATACATGTTTGAATAGGAACTCTGCACAAAAAAAGCAAAAGTTTGTGATCTACATTCCAACAATAGTGAAAGTTTCAAAGTTGCAAAAAATGGTTACAAAGGAAGATTTAGCGACATTCTCATTAGACGCTGCTGCTTACTAGGCAGGACACAAAATAACAAGAGATTACCAGGAATACAGAGGATGAGGCAAGAAAGAGAAAAGCAGAAGGAAAAGATATCGGAGGTGAATATTCGGATCTGCTAGAGAAAGGGTTAAGCGTTTACGATACCTGCAATAAACCCACAGCTTTCTTTTTTTTATATGAGATCATTAGCATTTTCCAGACGCTGCACATCCGGAATATCTCCTCTCCGAGCGAAGGTTTCGGCCAATTGTACCGACTTTATGGTCAATTAAAAAAAGTTCTAACTTTGAGAAAGTTTTTGTAAAGTAGAGGTCAGCACATATACAGTGGACACCGCCTCGCTGAGTATGGCCGACGGCCGCTCCTTCTTCAACGTCATTTCAAATTTAGGCGCTTTTGATTTTCGAAATTCTGGGAAAACTGAGCGATAAGTAACAGCTGAGACTGCGTCTCGGATGACTTTCTTAGAGTTTCCTTAGACTTTCCCAAATGGTAAATGTGTCTCCTGCCTTGTGTGATGCCACAGCCAAGAGGTGATGTAAAGAACGTGTCGTACCCGTGACCATGGAGGTTTATTGAATGACAGCAAGCAGAGATATTGAGGCAGTGATACAAAGTATATAGCTAAATTGTAAAACTTTGGCTTACAGCCGTCATAAATACGGCTCAAGAAGATGGAAAATTCAGCGCACCATGTAATACCACGTTATAGTGACCCGTCTGCCAGCGCAGGAGGAGGACTCAGCGCACCATGTAATACCACATTATAGTGACCTGTCTCCTGTCTGCCAGCGCAGGAGGGGGAGGAGAACTCAGTGCACCATGTAGTACCACATTATAACGACTCATCTGCCAGTGGAGGAGGACTCAGTGCACCACACCATATATACCACATTATAGTGACCTGTCTGCCAGTGCAGGAGGAGGAGGACTCAGCGCACCATGTAATACCACATTATAGTGACCTGTCTGCCAGTAGAGGAGGAGGACTCACTGCACCACACCATATAATACCACATTATAGTGACCTGTGCCAGCGCAGAAGGAGGAGGACTCAGTGCACCATGTAATACCACATTATAGTGACCTGTCTGCCAGTGCAGGAGGAGGAGGACTCAGCGCACCACACCATATAATACCACATTATAGTGACCTGTCTGCCAGCGCAGGAGGAGGAGGACTCACTGCACCATGTAATACCACATTATAGTGACCTGTCTGCCAGCGCAGGAGGAGGACTCAGTGCACCATGTAATACCACATTATAGTGACCCGTCTGCCAGCGCAGGAGGAGAAGGACTCAGTGCACCATGTAATACCACATTATAGTGACCTGTCTGCCAGTGCAGGAGGAGGAGGACTCAGTGCACCATGTAATACCACATAGTGACCCATCTGCCAGAGCAGGAGGAGGAGGACTCAGTGCACCATGTAGTACCACATTATAACGACTCGTCTGCGAGTGGAGGAGGAGGACTCAGTGCACCATGTAATACCACATTATAGTGACCTGTCTGCCAGGGCAGGAGGAGAAGGACTGGGTGCACCATGTAATACCACATTATAGTGACCTGTCTGCCATCGCAGGAAGAGGAGGACTCAGTGCATCATGTAATACCACTCTCCCCCTTTGTAATTTTTGGAGGTTTCCGCAGCTGATTTCTTTGGTGACTTAATAAAGATTAACTGAACCTTCATAATTCTTTAGACATTTCATAGAGACAGGTCAGGTCAGTGCAGGTCCGGAAGATAAATGGGGATTAATCGCAGAAAGAAAGGGTCAGAAGTGTTGAGCCGAGCTCTGTGTCCCTTCTGTCATGGTGGTCTCTCCTCGGAGAGGTGGGCTACTTGTAGATGGGCTCATGCGTTTCTATGGTCCCATATACCTCTAGCCTCCTGATCACAACCAAAGGGGCAAAGATCTTTGCTCAGAGCTTCTGCCCCATCATTTCAGCCATTGCTGGGGTCAAAGAACTGTGACCCCACTGATAAATCTCCTACTACGTCACTGTGCCACAGCTGATAAGCTTTTCTAACTTAAGATGGTGGTCAGCTGAAGGATCATTAGGCACGCCGCACGCCGCCATTTCTCCTGAACCCCCCATAGTAAAGGATAGGGCATCTTGAAATCTATCTGTCCAATCCTTCTCTCGCCAACATCTGTCGTTGTGGAGGAGTCCGGACATCCTCGGACACATTAGATGGTTGGAAGGGGCGGACGTCCTTCTGATATGTACGGACAACCTAATGACGCTGCCTCGAATCCTGTGACCTTCCTAGCAGAATGGAAGATCTCCATGACCCGATCTGCAGCCATTTACTCCAGTGGAGCAATAGAAGCCAACATGGAAGCATCCGCCACTTCCCTTGTGTGAGGAGTGGATCCCACACGAGACGTACGGGTGGCATGTCTGGTCCTGCCCATGGAGATGCCTGTGGCTCGGGGCTCGGAGCTGCCGGCTGCACATGGGAAGCCATGATGTACAGGTTATGTCTTGCAAGGATTAGGGATAATGGGATAATCACTGAATAGATGTGAAGTCACCGGAGACACCGTGCCGGGAACATCAAGCAAACGTGCTGTGCCACAAGTCCAACACCAACACAAGGACGGCGTGTGGCATCAGTAATGATTAGAGCAGGGGCGGTCATATCATTGGGGCATCCTGTGCAGTTACAGGGGTCCAAGAGGTAAGGGGGTCCCTGCTACCTCCACAGCAGGTGGAATGGTGCTTCATGAGGACCTATTGGGCTGAAAATGGCCGCTATATTGTCCATGCACAGAGACCCTCCTCTGTCTGTGTCCACCAGTACATTCGAGTGTTGGAAGGGTTAGTAGCTGATGTTTCTGGTGGTCTATGGGGACGGTGATTTATCTTATAATCCCTCTTTATGGTGGAGGAAGATCTATTTTTCTAAAAAACATAGTTTGAGATAAAATTATATGAAAAAAAAATCCATGTGAATCCACCACTAGGGGGCGCTGAATGTATTCCAATTTATGAAGCTCCCTGTAAATGTAAAGGGGTTGTCAGGACTCGTGCACCGATCCATAGGGTTCTTCTACTATTGAAGTGAATGGGAGCAGAGCTTCAATACCTAAGAGTAACCCCTGCAGGGGGTGCGCAGCTGGCTCTGTATACGGAGCAGCATCCGACTGCAAATACCTGACCTGTGGGGGAAGCGGATATCCCACCCTAGTTGATTGCTTATCCTAAGGATCGGTCATTTTCTATCTTTACTCCAGAGTCCTCTTAGTCTTGATTGTTGGAGTTTTAACCCCACGCAGTACATTTACGATGTCCCAGGATCAGACAGATGGTTGTTTTTCTCTTTAGATTAGGTTATGTTGGCATAAAAATGGCTCCTCTCCTACGATGTCTGGGGGGGGGACAGTGCACACGGTGACCTCTGTACTGGCATTGGGGGAGACTTGGGTAGTGCGAGTCAACATGCAAGTCAACATGGTGGATAAATCCTTAGCCACCACGTCTACCTCCCATCTCACCAGGAATCAGAGAAGGAACAGACTCATCCTCATGTATTCCTTATGATAAACCATGGCGGATTGTCTCCTCTACCATAAAACATGGGGACAGTTATGTTGTCCCAAAAGGCAAAAGGTTTCAGACTGTTATGAAGAAAAAAGTCCTCTGACCATCGTCATCCAAGGTCAGAGACAGCTGCTACCAATAACCGAGGAAGGAAGGAGCGACCTACCTGAGGAGCGCAGTGAGAATTCATAAGTCAGAAGTCACATACAGCTCTGGCAAAAATTAAGAGACCACTGCACAGTTTTATAAAAATCAGCTTCTCTACATGTCTGACACCCGTTCTATTCCAGTGTCAGTTGAATTCCAACCAGAGGACACCTCATTCTAATTAATGTGCTTCTGATTAGGTGATCTCCTGAACCAAATCTTATTTAACGAAGGAAAGTATATAAAACCCTGCTGCGGTGTTCACAATCCTCTTGCAATAGGACTAGCTGGATGGCAAAACAAGTGCTAGTAATATCCCAAAAGTAATAGGAATGAAAAAATAACTTTTAACCATGCCAAAGGAGTTGAAAAGAAAAGTCGTGAGTGAGGAAAAGAAGGGCTCAATTCTGGCTTTACTAGCAGAGGGACACAGTGAGCGTCATGTTGCCTCCATCTGTAAATTTTCTAAGACGGCAGTCCATTACAACAAGGTCAAGCAGCAGACATTGGGGACAACAAAGCTACAGAGAGGCAGAGGGCGAAAGTGACGCTCCACTGAGAGGGCTGACCATCATCTTATTCGAAGGTCACTCAGCAACTGCAGGATGACATCAAGTGACCTACAAAAGGAATGGGGTAAAGTACACGGCAAGAACAGTTCATAACAGGCTCCTAGAGGCAGGACTCAAGTCATGTAAAGCTAGAAAAAAAGCCTTTCATCAATGAGAAGCAAAGGAGAGCCAGGCTGACGTTTGCCAAAGACCATAAGGATTGGACCATAGAAGAGTGGAGTAAGGTAATCTTCTCTGATGATGAGTCTAATTTTCAGCTTTGCCCAACACCTGGTCGTCTAATGGTTAGACGGAGACCTGGAGAGGCGTACAAGCCACAGTGTTTTACACCCACTGTGAAATTTGTTGAAGGATCGGTGATGATCTGGGGATGCTTCAGCAAGGCTGGAATTGGGCAGGTTGGTCTTTGCGAAGGACCTATGAATCAAGCCGCATACAAGGTTATCCTGGAAAAACAGTGGATTCCTTCTGCTCAGACAATGTTCCCCAACTCTGTGGACTGGTTTTTCCAGCAGGACAATGCGTCATGCCACACACCTAGGTCAATCAAGGTGTGGATGAAGGACCACCACATCAAATCCCTGTCATGGCCAGCCCTAACTCCAGACCTGAACCCCATTGAAAACCTCTGGAATGTAATCAAGAGGATGAAGGATAGTCACAAGCCATCAAACAAAGAAGAACTACTTACATTTGTGTACCAGGAGTGGCATAAGGTCACCCAAAAGCAGTGTGAAAGACTGGTGGAAAGCATGCCAAGATGCAGGAAAGCTGTGATTAAACATCATGGTTATTCCACCAAATATTGAACCTCTGAGGACAACCCCTTTAAAAAATAAAACAGTGTGCACATATGGCGAGAATTGAGTTTTTTTAAAAGCGTTTTGGCAACAGAAACTGATCAGAAACTCTCCAAATATCATTGGGGTTTTTTGAGTGGCTGACCTTGACCTTGACCTCCAAGTCCATCATCTCCATCTCCACCTCCCATTGGTGCATAGGTGCGATGGTGCATGTGGAACCCCCCTGCTGCTGTCACTGAGCATGCTCCATAATGTGACTCTACTGTGGAGATAAACTTAGAAAACTTTGAAAAAACTTTCTTTTCCCCCCCAGGAGATCTTGGAGTAGAAATGGAATGGAAACTCTCCAAATCCTCCTGAAAAAAAGCACAATAATCCCCTCAAAACATAGAATTTCTGCTGCAAAAAGGCTGTGTGTGTGTCTGTATATATCTGCCGAGAGTTTTGCCGTAGATTGTTGGCAAAATGCAAATAAACAAAAGTTCCAATCTGTTTTTAATTAGCTTTACATTCCTTGCAGTGGGAATGTGGCCTTAGTGATCATGCTGTTTTGTTTTTTTTTAACCAATTTTTTTGGTGCTTTTCAGAACAAATTTTGCGACACAATGTGTTTGTAACGCAGTTTTTTTTTAAAAAATATATATTTATTTACATAAGGTTTTTCCATCAGAAGCGCCCATCGAAAACTACACAGTGTTAATTCATCCCTTATAATAAGCCTTTTATTAGATGTGGATTTTAAAGGCAGAAAAATCCAAATTAGGTGTGAACATACCCTTCACATGGAGGTTTTTTTTCAGCTTTCAAAAAAAACCTAGGTTTTTATTTTTTTTGGCTTTATTCCAGTGTAGTGTAAAATACATTTTTTTGCATTTTTTTTTAGAAAATCTGTTGTTTAATTGTCCAAACAAAATGGATGTGATTTCCTGAAAAACTCCTGTCCGCTGTGCATTTAAAGATGCCGTTAAACTGTACATTTTTTTTCTTCCCCCTTTGGCTTCACAGTTGCATTTTTAAGTGCAAAATGAAAGAGTTTCTGTGCGGTAAAAAAAACAAAAGGATCAGGAAAAAATGCATCAAGAACGCTGTGTGTGAATACGTCCTCTGGAGGAATTTATTTTCCTGATGCAATTTTAATTTAGTTTTTTTTTTCTTGGTCTTATTTCCTTTTCCAGCCTTTTGATTGGTCGGTTCCTGTTTGGAGCAGATTCCTGCAAATAACTTTTTTTTTTTTTTTTTTTTACCCCCTTAATTTTTCAAAACCTGACATGGGAGGAAAAAAAACCTCAAAAATCTCTGTGAGAAGCACAGTGGATTTCCCACAAAAATAAATAGAAAAAGTTTTTTTTTGAGAAGGGTTTTGGAGAGGAGCCACTTAAAAAAAAAAATAAAAAAATAAAATAAATAATAATAAAATAAGTTTAAAAATATAATAAATAATAAATTAAAATAAATAAAAATAAACAAATATAATAAATAATAAATTAAAATGAGTAAATAAAATAATACTAATAAATATGATAAGTAATGAATACACAGAAAAGTAAATAAAAGAATAGTAATTATAATAAATAAAAAGAAACTAAAATATAATAAGTAATAAATATAAGTAAGTATAATAATTATAATAAAAAGAAACTAATAAATATAATAATAAATAAAAATAAGTAAACAAAATAATAGTAAAAATTATGATAAAAAATAACCTAATAAATATAATAATAAATACAAATACAAGTAAATAAAATAATAGTAAAAACTATAATAAAAAAATAACATAAATATAATAAATAATAAATACAAATTATAAGTAAATAAAATAATAGTAATCGTAATAAAAATAAACTAATAAATGTAATAAATAAAAATGTAAGTAAATAAAATAATAGTAATTATAATAAATAAAAATAAGCTAAATATAATAAATAATAAATAAGTAAATAAAATAATAGTAATTCGAATAAAAATAAACTAATAAATATAATAAATAAAAATATAAGTAAATAAAATAATAGTAATTATAATAAATAAAAATAAGCTAAATATAATAAATAATAAGTAAATAAAATAATAGTAATTCTAATAAAAATAAACTAATAAATATAATAAATAAAAATATAAGTAAATAAAATAATAGTAATTATCATAAAAATAAACTAATAAATATAATAAATAAAAATATGAGTAAATAAAATAATAGTAATAATTATAATTAAATAATAAAAACAATAAAAAAAAATTGAATACTTTTTTTAAATTTTGGAAAAGCTGGATTTTTTTTTTCTGCATGGAAAGTACAAGCTCTTAACTGCTGTAAAAATTTGACAAACGCAAGAAAAAAAAACTGCAAAGTGTGAATAAGATATTAAAAAGCTCATTCATTTTGCTGTTACTGTAAAATACTGTGGTGGAGGGGGGCATTAAAAACCGCAGTGTGTCAATATGCCTTTCCGGAAGTGTTTTGGAGAGGATTCCGTTGTCTCCTTTTAGAACATAAACAGCGGACTACTTTTTATCGCAAGGAAAGGGTTAAATGAAGCTGCTGTCATCAGACCGGTTTCCTGTTGTAGATATCCTTCCGCCCGTCACGCCGGGACTAGATTGCGGAAGAGAATCGCGCTGCTAGAGGGCGCTGCCGCCAGCAGAGGGCGCAGTGCGCGGCGGGGGGCAGCAGAGAGCGGCTGCGGGGCGATGGTGTAGGCAGACGAGCCGGTCCATGGAGAAGAGGAGGATGGACTGTCCGGCGCTGCCGCCGGGGTGGAAGAAGGAGGAGGTCATCAGAAAGTCCGGGCTGAGCGCCGGCAAGAGCGATGTCTACTACTTCAGGTGAGGGGCGCAGCGAGTGACAGCTGAGCCGGGGCGACACACTGGGCTACTACCGCACTGGTCACATGACGCGTTTTTTTTTTTTTTTTTTTTTTTTCAATTATTTTACTATTTATTTTTATTTTACGAGTCGTCAGCGGTCGGTCGCCCGACACAAAATCGCAGGACGCGTCGCCCGACCCTCTGCGGCGGTGAGGTCGTTGTGTGGAAGGTCTGCGAAGGGTTAACGGCGTGACGAAAAGTTCTGTAACTTTCCAATAAAGTTTATTCCAGTTTGTCGCTGTCAGTGCGCGGACCGCCGAAGACTCCCTCCGATCCCCATGATACGGCGACACCGGCGTTCACCGAACAGGCGCCAGTTATTGGAAGTTTTATTTTTGGGCCTTTTTTTTAATTTTTTTAGATTCTCTCTAGTATTGTAATATCGCACATTTGTCTGCAAAAAAAAATAAATAAAAAATAAATAAATAAATAAAAATAAAATGTTCTCTGTTTCAACACCGTAATGAATTGGGATATATGAAAAACACGGACAAAACCGAATAAAGTTCATTTAAAAATTTTTTAAAAAAAGTACGAAATTTGGCGTTTTGCTCAAATTTTAAAGGTCACCGTTAAAAGCTATTATTTTATTTATTATTCTTAAAATGCATAGTATAACAATAGAATAAAAATAAAAAAAACAAGAATAAAAAATATATTTATTATTATTTATTTATTTTTATTTTTTTTTTGCGCTGGTGAATTATAAATCCATCCCATTTCTTTTGACTCGATTTTCTTGTTTTGCCAGGTTAGAATTTAAAGTCTCACAATTCTTTTAAAAGGTTCCACTGTTGGAGGAAAAAAAAAAAAAAGCTGCAAATAATAATAATACTCTTTATGGGGGTTTGAATGCAGAAAAAAAAAATAATAGATCGACTTTGAAAAGAATTGCAAATGATGAAATAGGCCGAAAATATCTGGAGCTGTCTAACCCCGCCCACATGGCTAAAAGGAAAGGAAAGTGGAAAAAAAATTGCAAAACAAAAAATGAAAAAGATAAAATAAAAAAATCACTCAAAAAATTGCTCTGATGTAATGAGGAGTTGGCCCTGCGGTTTAGGTTCTGTTCACACTTGCGTCGGTTGGTTTTGTCCTCGGAGAAGAAATAGAGGTTTTCGGACGGTCACCGATGGCCTCTGTCACCTTGTAGTTGTTCCATCACGGCCGGACGGTTTGCGCTAAGTCTGTGTTCACATGGGAGGGATTGTGGAATCAGCAGAGTTGTTACAGTTGTATCCGCTGTAGACTCCGCTTCTGAAAGATACTTTGTCCTGAGACATTGAGGCCCTGGACACTTGTATCAATCATTGCTGCAGGACCTGTCACTGATCATGGGGGAGTAGTAAGCAGAAAGTGTCAGAACTTCTCAGGTTTGTATTTGGAGGGCCCCTAGTGGTCAATGAGGGGAGATGCAGCTGCACACGAAGGCTGACCATAGTGCTGACATAATGGGGGCTGAATGCTGACTCACCTGCCAGCGATGTCTGGCGGACCCCCATACACATGAACTCTCGCTCTCCTGACAGTTCTCTCCAGAGCCCCGCGCACCTGTACACTTGACAGCTAACTCTCCAGACCCCCCGCACCTGTACACTGACAGCTAACTCTCCAGACCCCCCGCACCTGTACACTGACAGCTAACTCTCCAGAGCCCCCTACACCTGTACACTGACAGCTAACTCTCCAGACCCCCTACACCTGTATACTGACAGCTAACTCTCCAGACCCCTCCCACCTGTATACTGACAGCTAACTCTCCAGACCCCCCGCACCTGTACACTGACAGCTAACTCTCCAGACCCCCCGCACCTGTACACTGACAGCTAACTCTCCAGACCCCCCGCACCTGTATACTGACAGCTAACTCTCCAGACCCCCCGCACCTGTACACTGACAGCTAACTCTCCAGACCCCCCCCCCGCACCTGTACACTGACAGCTAACTCTCCAGACCCCCCGCACCTGTATACTGACAGCTAACTCTCCAGACCCCCCGCACCTGTATACTGACAGCTAACTCTCCAGACCCCCCGCACCTGTATACTGACAGCTAACTCTCCAGACCCCCCGCACCTGTATACTGACAGCTAACTTTCCAGAGCCCCCCCACCTGTACACTGACAGCTAACTCTCCAGACCCCTCGCACCTGTATACTGACAGCTAACTCTCCAGACCCCCTACACCTGTACACTGACAGCTAACTCTCCAGAGCCCCCCCACCTGTACACTGACAACTAACTCTCCAGACCCCCCGCACCTGTATACTGACAGCTCTCTCCAGACCCCCCGCACCTGTATACTGACAGCTAACTCTCCAGAGCCCCCCCACCTGTACACTGACAGCTAACTCTCCAGACCCCTCGCACCTGTATACTGACAGCTAACTCTCCAGACCCCCTACACCTGTACACTGACAGCTAACTCTCCAGAGCCCCCCCACCTGTATACTGACAACTAACTCTCCAGACCCCCCGCACCTGTATACTGACAGCTAACTCTCCAGACCCCCCGCACCTGTATACTGACAGCTAACTCTCCAGACCCCCCGCACCTGTATACTGACAGCTAACTCTCCAGACCCCCCGCACCTGTATACTGACAGCTAACTCTCCAGAGCCCCCCCACCTGTACACTGACAGCTAACTCTCCAGACCCCTCGCACCTGTATACTGACAGCTAACTCTCCAGACCGCCTACACCTGTACACTGACAGCTAACTCTCCAGAGCCCCCCCACCTGTATACTGACAACTAGGGTTGAGCGACCTTGACTTTTTTAGGGTCGAGTCATGTTTCGCGAAACCCGACTGTTGGAAAAGTCGAGTCGGACGAAATCAGCCGATTACTGCGAAAAGTCGAGGATCGGCCGGAACACGAAACCCTATGCATGTCAGTGCGGATTTTTTTTTTTTTTTTCTCTCTCTCTCTCTCTCTCTCTCTCTCTCTCTCTCTCTCTCTCTCTCTCTCTCTCTCTCTCTCTCTCTCTCTCTCTCTCTCTCTCTCTCTCTCTCTCTCTCTCTCTCTCTCTCTCTCTCTCTCTCTCTCTCTCTCTCTCTCTCTCTCTCTCTCTCTCTCTCTCTCTCTCTCTCTCTCTCTCTCTTCCCCCCCCCCCCCCCCCCCCACAGGAAATTTCGTTTTACACATTCCAAATCGCTACTGCGCACAAGCGATAAAATGATGGGCGTGCACGCCCTAACCCCTATGTCATCACTCTGCCCACGCTCCTTCATTGGCTGAAAAAATGGCGATAAACGCTTCATACGAAACGCGACTTTGGCGCCAAGATCGCGTATCGCATGGCCGACCCCACACAGGGATCGGGTCGGGTTTCATGAGACGCCGACTTTACCAAAAGTCGGCGACTTATGAAAATGAACGATCCGTTTCGCTCAACCCTACTGACAACTAATTCTCCAGACCCCCTACACCTGTATACTGACAGCTAACTCTCCACAGCCCCCCCACCTGTATACTGACAACTAACTCTCCAGATCCCCTACACCTGTATACTGACAGCTAACTCTCCACAGCCCCCCCACCTGTATACTGACAGCTAACTCTCCAGAGCCCCCCCACCTGTATACTGACAGCTAACTCTCGAGAGCCCCCCCACCTGTATACTGGCAACTAACTCTCCAGACCCCCTACACCTGTATACTGACAGCTAACTCTCCAGACCCCCCGCACCTGTACACTGACAGCTAACTCTCGAGAGTCCCCCCACCTGTATACTCGCAACTAACTCTCCAGACCCCCCGCACCTGTACACTGCCAGCTAACTCTGCAGACCCCTCGCACCTGTATACTGACAGCTAACTCTCCAGACCCCCCGCACCTGTACAGTGACAGCTAACTCTCCAGACCCCCCCACACCTGTATACTGATAGCTAACTCTCCAGACTCCCCGCACCTGTACAGTGACAGCTAACTCTCCAGACCCCCCACACCTGTACAGTGACAGCTAACTCTCCAGAGCCCCCCCACCTCTATACTGACAGCTAACTCTCCAGAGCCCCCCCACCTGTATACTGACAGCTAACTCTCCAGACCCCCACACCTGTATACTGACAGCTAACTCTCCAGACCCCCCGCACCTGTATACTGACAGCTAATTCTCCAGAGCCCCCCACACCTGTATACTGACAGCTAACTCTCCAGAGCCCCCCCACCTGTATACTGACAGCTAACTCTCCAGACCCCCCACACCTGTATACTGATAGCTAACTCTCCAGAGCCCCCGCACCTGTATACTGACAGCTAACTCTCCAGACCCCCCACACCTGTATACTGATAGCTAACTCTCCAGACCCCCCGCACCTGTATACTGACAGCTAACTCTCCAGAGCCCCCCACACCTGTATACTGATAGCTAACTCTCCAGACCCCCCTACACCTGTATACTGACCGCTAACTCTCCAGACCCCCCGCACCTGTATACTGACAGCTAACTCTCCAGAGCCCCCGCACCTGTATACTGACAGCTAACTCTCCAGACCCCCCGCACCTGTATACTGACAGCTAACTCTCCAGACCCCCTGCACCTGTACAGTGACAGCTAACTCTCCAGAGCCCCCCCACCTGTATACTGACAGTTAACTCTCCAGACCCCCCGCACCTGTATACTGACAGCTAACTCTCCAGACCCCCTGCACCTGTACAGTGACAGCTAACTCTCCAGACCCCTCCCACCTGTACACTGACAGCTAACTCTCCAGACCCCCGCACCTGTATACTGACAGCTAACTCTCCAGAGCCCCCCACACCTGTATACTGACAGCTAACTCTCCAGAGCCCCCCCACCTGTATACTGACAGCTAACTCTCCAGACCCCCCACACCTGTATACTGATAGCTAACTCTCCAGAGCCCCCGCACCTGTATACTGACAGCTAACTCTCCAGACCCCCCACACCTGTATACTGATAGCTAACTCTCCAGACCCCCGCACCTGTATACTGACAGCTAACTCTCCAGAGCCCCCCACACCTGTATACTGATAGCTAACTCTCCAGACCCCCCTACACCTGTATACTGACCGCTAACTCTCCAGACCCCCCGCACCTGTATACTGACAGCTAACTCTCCAGAGCCCCCGCACCTGTATACTGACAGCTAACTCTCCAGACCCCCCGCACCTGTATACTGACAGCTAACTCTCCAGACCCCCTGCACCTGTACAGTGACAGCTAACTCTCCAGAGCCCCCCCACCTGTATACTGACAGTTAACTCTCCAGACCCCCCGCACCTGTATACTGACAGCTAACTCTCCAGACCCCCTGCACCTGTACAGTGACAGCTAACTCTCCAGACCCCTCCCACCTGTACACTGACAGCTAACTCTCCAGACCCCCGCACTTGTATACTGACAGCTAACTCTCCAGACTCCCCATACACATACATGCTCTCTCTCACGTCTTCCTTATTCACAAGAACGCTGGCGTCACTGACAACTATCGACCGCACCCAAACACACATGGACGCTCGCTCATCTGACAGCGATCACCCCTGAACCCTTCTCCCCGCATACACACGAATACTCCATCAGCTAACTAGCTCTCCCCCGCTGCACACAAATGTCACTTCTCTGCCTGTGATCTCTCTGGACCCCATACACGTGATTGGTCACTGGTATGACCATCCTCTCTCCTAGACCCCCATGAATGCATGTTCAGCCTATTACTCTCTCTGCTGACTCTCCCATACACATGAACACTCGCTCTGCTGACAGCGGTCTCTGATAAACCTCCCACAGTATACATGGATGCTCACTTATCTGGCAGCTATCCCTCCAGATCCCCACACATGAGACCACCGTACACACGAGTATTTGCTCTGCTTACAGCCATCCCTCCTGACCCCCCTTGCACACATGAACACTTTCTCTGCTGACAGCTATATCTCCAGACCCCCCCCCCCCCCCCGTACCCGTATACATGAACACTCAGTGCTCTGCTGATGGCTATCTCTCCAGACCCCCCCACACACATGAACACTCAGTGCTCTGCTGACGGCTATCCCTCCAGCCCCCCCCCCCCCACATGAATGCTTGCTAATCTGAGTTGCCATCACTCCCACGGCAGTTGTACCACACAGAGAGCAATTGCATTTCCCCAAACTTGAGACTGTGCCTGGATGGACAATTTGAAAGGCCTACCCCCTCTGCATCGGGAGACAGCGCTGATGTGGGATCTCTTGGCCACTTGCCAGGAACCATGCACCCATCCGATACTCTGCATGTGGCTGGCAGATGCCCACAACAGTAGCTCCTCTCACCTCCCAATGTGGAAGCAGGAGGCAGAGGAGACATTTTTTAAGGCGTCTAAAGGAAAGTTCCCTTAAAGCTACAAACAAGTTTGTATTAGGGTGATCTAGTTTCCTGGTCGTGTCGGCTGCCCCTGGTCGTGTCGGCTGCCCCTGGTCGTGTCGGCTGCCCCTGGTCGTGTCGGCTGCCCCTGGTCGTGTCGGCTGCCCCTGGTCGTGTCGGCTGCCCCTGGTCGTGTCGGCTGCCCCTGGTCGTGTCGGCTGCCCCTGGTCGTGTCGGCTGCCCCTGGTCGTGTCGGCTGCCCCTGGTCGTGTCGGCTGCCCCTGGTCGTGTCGGCTGCCCCTGGTCGTGTCGGCTGCCCCTGGTCGTGTCGGCTGCCCCTGGTCGTGTCGGCTGCCCCTGGTCGTGTCGGCTGCCCCTGGTCGTGTCGGCTGCCCCTGGTCGTGTCGGCTGCCCCTGGTCGTGTCGGCTGCCCCTGGTCGTGTCGGCTGCCCCTGGTCGTGTCGGCTGCCCCTGGTCGTGTCGGCTGCCGCTCGTCGTGTCGGCTGCCGCTCGTCGTGTCGGCTGCCGCTCGTCGTGTCGGCTGCCGCTCGTCGTGTCGGCTGCCGCTCGTCGTGTCGGCTGCCGCTCGTCGTGTCGGCTGCCGCTCGTCGTGTCGGCTGCCGCTCGTCGTGTCGGCTGCCGCTCGTCGTGTCGGCTGCCGCTCGTCGTGTCGGCTGCCGCTCGTCGTGTCGGCTGCCCCTCGTCGTGTCGGCTGCCCCTCGTCGTGTCGGCTGCCCCTCGTCGTGTCGGCTGCCCCTCGTCGTGTCGGCTGCCCCTCGTCGTGTCGGCTGCCCCTCGTCGTGTCGGCTGCCCCTCGTCGTGTCGGCTGCCGCTCGTCGTGTCGGCTGCCGCTCGTCGTGTCGGCTGCCGCTCGTCGTGTCGGCTGCCGCTCGTCGTGTCGGCTGCCGCTCGTCTGGTTGGCTGCCGCTCGTCTGGTTGGCTGGCCCTCGCTGGGTGTCCATATTTGAAGTATCAGATATGGTGTGACAGTGGCAGGGATAATGAGTCACAGGACGGGGCGTAGCCTGGATTGCGGATTTATGGCCGGGTGTGGGCCATTTTCACAGCTCTGTGCTCGGGATCTTTTTCTGTCCTTGTGACGTCAGGGACTTTAGTCCTTGGCAGCGTCTGACCTCGCATGTGTAACATCGGACTTCTAATGGCTGCTCACGTGATGCCTTCTTCCACTCGTTGTTCTGGTCATTGACTAATCAGGGCCGGGCGTCTCTATGCCACCTTAAGACGTATCGCTGCTCTTTGGGCTGATGCCCTCCAAGGTGGTGACAGGTGTTTCGACCACCTAACTGGTCACTTGCACCAGTCTAATAGGGCAGGTGCATGATGCCTGACCGCTGAGCAAACCGTCATCGGTGTGGAAGTGAGGGGCGCTGGAAAGCAATCCCTTGACTGAATCAGTGGGGGTCTGGTTTTCAGGACCCCTTTAGATGCCCCGTTGTGGGTGAAGTCTGACAGTAATAAAGAGCATTGTCTTTTCTGTTTGGAGGCAGAAGGGATCTAATTCCCCCGGACACTGGCACAACATGCATATCACATGGAGAGTGCTGGGGGGTCTCTGCTGTGCCACCATAGTATGAATAATGACCTAGGGTCTTCTCCTATAGGGATATGTGCACATTGAGTACTTTCTTGAGATTAATTTGAGCTGAAACTGCAAATTCTCTCCAAAAATTTGGATTTGTTTTGCTCGAAAAAGTCCGTGCGCACATCCCCTTTCAGCTGATGAGCTCATCCGGGTGGTGAGGGGTTAATGGCTGAGCTGGTCGGGGCGTCACAGGAGGAAATCTTGCAGTAAAGTCGTCAATCCAGAGCTCAGCATCTGCGGGTGTCCTATGGGGATGATCACTTCCGGGATCCTCACCGCCCTCATGGGCTCAGTTCTCCTTTCACACCCTGCGGTGATGATGATCAGATGGAGCTTTTCGATTTCTCTGCTGCGATATTGTCTCCTCGCAGCTCTCTATAAAGAATGCGTCGCACACTGCCAGTCCTTAAAGGGGCACTCCCGTCTTGTGAATTGGTGGCATATTGGTAGGGATATACCATCTGTGGGTGGAGACCCCTACAAACCTCAGATTAACGAGGACTCTGCTGCAGTTCCCTGCATGGCAGAGTGGTAGTGGGGCACCGTGGTGCAGGAAAATAAAAAGAAAAGAAAAAGGGTGTTCCGAAAGATGTTGTCTCAAAATCGCTAGTTACTCCATATCCACTGTCCTATTGGTAGGAGGTAACTTGCAATTTTGAGAACTTAAAGATGCTTAAGGACTTTATATAGCTGCTTCTTTGGCCACAGCAATTGCTGCTGACTCCCCAGAACACATGCACCCTCAATTCGTGTGTGCATGTGTTCATAATGTGCAAAGGAATGTACCAGTGCAAATCCTCTGTAGCACCAACGTGCCCAGTCGACCATGTGCCCAGTCGACCATGTGCCCAGTCGACCATGTGCCCAGTCGACCATGTGCCCAGTCGACCATGTGTCCAATCCTTCTATTTCCCACACTTTCAGTATCAAATCATCCCCCCCCAAACTTTGAAGGGGAGGTCGCCCTATGACCCCTTCATTATTAGGATCAGTGGTGGGAGTAAAACAGGGGGCTAAGGGGAAGCGTGTTCTCCAGCATTATGGATCTGTGGGCAGCCCTTCTTGGTTCTGGTTTCGGACTTTGGGGGTATGCCACGGAGATGTAATCCACCATAAACGTGTAACTACATGCAAATACAATGTTTTGGGGAATCTGTTGACCATTTGTTAGGACTGGCAGATACTTCCAAGACTGTCTGTGCTCGAGCGACCATCTCATGAGTGCAAACGATGTTGCGTTGAGAGTAGAAGACGACTAGCAAAACACATAACCAGCGAGCTGCACGCTTGGCCACTGTGGTCGGAGGACATCCAAAAACGTCTGCTCCTGGTCAAAGGGCAAATGGTTAGACCACAAGAATGAGAATCACAAATATATATTTATTTGGATTTAACGTAATGGTGGGTGACATCACATCCCCTGTAGGGTTTTGGAGTGGCGCTCGCACATGCTCATGTACACGCGTCATCACATCTGTCTTGTTTATGCATCGAGTAGTCGGATCAAAGCTGTGCCCATCCCGTCCTCCCAGTATGGGACCCCTTCCTTGCTTTTGCAGGAGGGAAGCTCGTGATGCCTCATCCGATGATGAAGACTGTAGAGTAGTAGGGTCAGTCCTCCTCCCCTATCTGGATGGACCCACATTTATCTCATTTTTTTTCTTCTTCTTTGTAGTCCAAGCGGGAAGAAGTTCAGAAGCAAGCCCCAGCTGGCGAGGTACCTGGGCAATACGGTCGACCTCAGCAGCTTTGACTTCAGGACGGGAAAGACGATGCCCAGCAAATTGCAGAAGAACAAACAAAGACTACGAAACGAAGCTCTCAACCAAGCGAAGGTTCGTGATGTTTTCGTTACCTAAGTGAGATATCCACAAATGATCACACACCCTAAACAGCGCCACCTTGTGATGGCGGCAGGGAGTATAGTCAGGGGGATCGGCATTATACTAATATGTTATAACGTTTATTTACTTATTGTTGGCTTTTTTTTTTTCTACCTATTTTTTATTTTTCATTTAATTTTATATTGTTCCCCTCCTATAAGGTCATGAAATACCTTTTGTTGGCAGTTCAACATTTTTTTTTTTTAACCTGATTTCCCCTATAACCTGGGGCTAGTAAATTAGCTCCAGTTACAGGGGAAATTCAGCCTCTTGAGCTGACTAACTCATTTAGAACCTCTTCATGTTCAGTCCTTAGATTTTTCTATATTTCTAAGTTTGCATTGCCTCTCCTATACCCAGACGTAAATTACAGAAAAATAAAATCAACATATTAAGTATTGTGTCCATAACGGTCCTTAAAATTAACTCATCCGAAAAATTCTGTACAAAGGAAAAAAATTAAAACTTTTATTTTAATCGCCACACATTTCCTCCCCACTCAAAAGAACGCAATAATAATATTATTATGAATAATACTAATAATAATATCTTGTGCCAATAATGTCAGCTGGGCCAAATGAACGGCATAAAAAAAATGGCAAAATTGCGTATTTTATTTTTTACCAGATCGCGTTGTTTTTTCTCCTCATTTTTCAGTAAGTTTTATGGTAAAATGAATGATGCCATTGAGTGCAGCAACTATTCCCCCCCAAAACAAGCCCTCATACGGCCATGTGGACGGAAAAAAACAAAAGTGCAAAATATAAATAATCACCCAGTTAGCATGTGTCCTGCTGTGGTGCGCCCTCCCTCAGTACATACTGTATACACATGACACGCTCCATGTGACGCCGCCGTGGTAGACTGTACATTCCCCGCTGTGTGCGTGCCACCATGTTATGCCTCGTTCCGCACCAGCGAGGAGCGCAGCTGAGCAGAGGCCGCAGACACGCCGTCCTGGGCTGTGCACACACATCTATAGCTCTGACTGTACAGTCCTGTGCGACTGACGACCTTTCTGCATCGCCCCCTACAGGATGATTGAAGCCATGACCGTAGTGACTATGGGACTGATTAAATTGATGACCCCTGACAAACTGATTATTGTAGACATTTATTCACCCTGTACTACTGAAATATATTCTTAATAGTATTGTGTGTTAGAGAAATCTGGGCAGAAGTTTACATTGAGTTACATCCTGTATTATACTCCAGAGTGGCACTCACTATTCTGCTGGTGCAGTCACTGTGTACATACATTACATTACTGATCCTGTACTGATCCTGAGTTACATCCTGTATTATTCTCCAGAGCTGCACTCACTATTCTGCTGGTGCAGTCGCTGTGTACATACATTACATTACTGATCCTGAGTTGCATCCTGTAGTATACACCAGAGCTGCACTCACTATTCTTCTGGTGCAATCACTGTGTACATACATTACATTACTGATCCTGAGTTACATCCTGTATTATACCCCAGAGCTGCACTCACTATTCTGCTGGTGCAGTCACTGTGTACATACATTACATTACTGATCCCGAGTTACATCCTGTATTATACCCCAGAGCTGCACTCACTATTCTGCTGTTTCAGTCACTGTGTACATACATTACACTACTGATCCTGAGTTACATCCTGTATTATACCCCAGAGCTGCACTCACTATTCTGCTGGTGCAGTCACTGTGTACATACATTACATTACTGATCCTGAGTTACATCCTCTATTATACCCCAGAGCTGCACTCACTATTCTGCTGGTGCAGTCACTGTGTACATACATTACATTACTGATCCTGAGTTACATCCTGTATTATACTCCAGAGCTGCACTCACTATTCTGCTGGTGCAGTCACTGTGTACATAGATTACATTACTGATCCTGAGTTACATCCTGTATTATACCCCAGAGCTGCACTCACTATTCTGCTGCTGCAGTCACTGTGTACATACATTACATTACTGATCCTGAGTTACATCCTGTATTATACCCCAGAGCTGCATTCACTATTCTGCTGGTGCAGTCACTGTGTACATACATTACATTACTGATCCTGAGTTACATCCTGTATTATACCTCAGAGCTGCACTCACTATTCTGCTGGTGCAGTCACTGTGTACCTCACATTACATTACTGATCCTGAGTTACATCCTGTATTATACCCCAGAGCTGCACTCACTATTCTGCTGGTGCAGTCACTGTGTACATACATTACTGATCCTGTACTGATCCTGTACTGATCCTGAGTTACATCCTGTATTATACCCCAGAGCTGCACTCACTATTCTGCTGGTGCAGTCACTGTGTACATACATTACATTACTGATCCTGAGTTACATCCTGTATTATACCTCAGAGCTGCACTCACTATTCTGCTGGTGCAGTCACTGTGTACCTCACATTACATTACTGATCCTGAGTTACATCCTGTATTATACCCCAGAGCTGCACTCACTATTCTGCTGGTGCAGTCACTGTGTACATACATTACTGATCCTGTACTGATCCTGAGTTACATCCTGTATTATACCCCAGAGCTGCACTCACTATTCTGCTGGTGCAGTCACTGTGTACATACATTACATTACTGATCCTGTACTGATCCTGAGTTACATCCTGTATTATACCCCAGAGCTGCACTCACTATTCTGCTGGTGCAGTCACTGTGTACACTGATGGGTGCTCTTGGGGCACGTGGGGTCAGACGTTCCCGCTGGCTCCGGTTGCTGCTCCCTTCCCTTTGAGCTGCAGTAGATCAGATTAGTATAGCGGTGCCTGGCTCTGTAGCAGTGATGACACCATGTCCCTTTATGTGCACCTGTTTCTTACCAGAGCGGCACTTTTCTTTGTGGTTTTTAGGGCGATGGTTTTGCCTCTACTTTTCGTTGAGTAACATCTGTTTTAGTGGGGGGGAGGGGGGAAGGTTTTAATAAAAATAAAAACAAAAAACTTTTTGTAGTATTATTGGCACCAAGTCTTTTCATAGGTCTCCTACCTCTGGGTGAGGAGCGCTGGAGGCGTCTTGGGCTTTATGTCGGAGTCTTCTGCTGTCAGACGCGCTGTGATATGTGATGGGCATTGGGTGAAGTCTTGGAGAAGTTATAACTGGATCATTTCTAAATGCTCCTTTATGGGACCACCGAGCTGCCGGCAGTCTGCTGTCAGTCCCTAAAGCCTTTAGGGACTGACAGCAGACTGCCGGCAGCTCGGTGGTCCCATAATCTGCTGCAATGTCTCTTTGTGTTGCTGCGTTCCCGCTCCTGTGATGTAGCAGAAGCAGTTCGGCTGCTAGACAGGAGAACCTGTGTGTAACTTACTAGACCCCCGGTCAGCTCTGCCACGGACCGTCCCTTATAACTGGGAATACCATAGAAGTCCCAGTAGAGCCGTGGACTCTTACATGCAGCAACAAAGTGACAGGAAACTATAATGAACACTAGAAAGTTGCGGAGTGTAAGTCCTTCACCAGCTGGCTGGTCTGCAAAACCTCACCAAATCCATCAGAGCTCTTCTCCTGCTGGGAAGGGGAGGTAGCTGCACACTGCAAATCAGAGAGAAGGGGAGAAAGCATCTAAGTTTTTAGGTAGGGTTGGTCACTAATTCTGTGTATGGGGAGGAAAGCACCCAAGTTATTAGGGGTGGGTAGATGTCACTTCCTTATCTGGTCTCCCTCTTTATTCAGTTGGCATCACATTTACTTTGCTGAAGGAGTGACAATGCCAATCACTGGTTGACACAGGCCCGGTCAAGTGTATTCGTGTGGCTGGGACTTGTGATGCTTTACCAAAGATTTTCTTTCCGCAGACCAGCTAGTCAGCAGGTGTAGTTGGCTCCCTAATGCACCCTATGCTGAAACACCACACCCTGTTTAATCTCCTTGTAGTCTGATGAGAGGTGCCAGTAATGTTTTTCTGTTACTTGGTCTGGCTTGATTGATACCTGTTGACTTCACCCTCTGTTTTGCCTGACAATTTTGCCTCTGACTCTGCCCTCCCGGTTCTGACCTCGGCAATCTTCCTGACCTTGTCCTCTACTTCCTTATTGTGTCTAGTACCTGCCCTCTCTGGATTTGACCCTAGCAAGTCCTCATTGTGGATGCAACATACTTTGGCTTTGACCTAGTAAGCCAACATACTGGATGCAACATAGGGGGCCATGTTGTAAGTCCAGGTGGTAGTATTTTGGGGTTAGAGGGCGAAGACCCAGGGTACCTCTGAGACCTACTAAGCGAAGGGACTAGCCTAAAGTTAGTTGCTGGAAGTCCCAGAAAATGCTGCCAGGATGCTGGTAGATCTCAGCCTGTAGAAAGGAAAAAAAAAAAAAACACGTGATGCTGATGAGCTGTCGAAGGTGAAATTACTCCAGGAAGGAGGCTGTGCTGATACACGAGAGCTAGTGAAGAGAACCCTGGTCACAAAGAACCTCACGTTCAGCATGTATTACTGGCAGGGACACTCCCGGTTGAATAAGATCTGGAATGATGAATAAGTTGTAAACTGTATATGCGAATGTCTGTCTGATACTGAACGAAGGAATGAAGATTGCGGAATAGAAAATAATTTACTTGGCAGGAAACAGTGCAGAAAGTCTTTATGCTGAAACTGGAAAACTTCTATAATTTTCTTATAAAAAGTTCCGCAAACCATAAATGTGATTTTAGTTTTCAAAATCTCTCCTTGAGTTAAGTCCCCAAGTGTTCATTTCAGGGGACATAAATCTGCTGTGATTGTAATTGATAGTGTGTGAGCGAATTGTGTGATACTTTACAATCCATTATACAATCTTTATGCTCTAAACCTGGTCAGATATAGAAAGGGAACAACATTTGTAACTATTTAATATTTTACATCTTTTAACTAGTGGAATATATGTATGTTTTTTTTTTTTTTCGACAACAGTCCAAACCAGACTTGAACACGACATTGCCCATCCGTCAGACCGCTTCCATCTTCAAGCAGCCAGTAACTAAAATAACCAACCATCCCAACAATAAAGTCCGATCGGACCCCCAGCGGGTGATTGAGCAGCCTCGCCAGGTAAGTCGGGGACATGGGGTAAGTTCAGGCTTTGCTGCCATTCTGCTTTTAAGGTCCCAACATCTCTAAATAAAAAATATGTATACCGTATCTTAAAAATTATCCAAAGGTGCTGCAGCTCTGTTGTCCCCAGTTGGAGTCTGCAACTCCGAGTAGACCTCTGCGTGAAAAAAAAAAAAAAAAAATATGGTTTTTAAAGGGCCTTCACAGCGGGATGGTTGTAAAATATATAAGGCAGTGTTGCTTACCCGTCCATAATCCCAGTCATAATGTCTCCTAGGTCATAATTGTATGTCCTAGAAAGATCCGAGCCTAATCCGACACCATCCTTGGCCGGCTCTTCCCAGTGCTTCTGTGGATGATTGACAAGTCTCTCCCACGTATATGCAAGTGCAGAGACCTATCATCTCCTCTACAGTGCTGGGAAGAGCCGGCTAAGCACTAGTCTGGTCTCAGTCTACGGTTCCTGGCTGGATCTTTATAGTTTTATTTTCTCTGCTTGAGAATGGATCAAATCAGCTGAGCCTAAGTGTCGCATGGACTGATTTTTTTTTCACCATCTGACTTTTGAGTGCTGCCCCCATTTTTTTTTATTTATTTTTTTCTATTTTGGCCAAGTTGATGGAAAATTAAAAATAAAAAAGTTGTAGTTCTTGAAAAAAGGAAAGTGCACAAATTTAAAATTGCACCATTAAGGAATTAATGTCTAAAAAATTTTGATTAAAAGATTTCAACGGGATCAGCCAATGATCTTTTCAGGCCAGGAGATCCTTGAATGGAGAGGAAACGAGGGTCGGACACACTTAGATTTTAGGCTGTAGAGGTTGGAGTCAGCAGTGTCTCCACTGAGTGCATGTTAATGGGGGGGGGGGGGGGGGGAGTTAGGGCTATCTGCGGACCAGGGTGGATAAAAATCAATGTTTTTTTAAAAAAATCAAAAAAATCGGATTTTTTTGATTTAAATCGGATTTTTTTCAATAAACTGCTTTTTGAGGAAAATATTTTACCATCCAAAGGTTCTTCCATCATGAGATAAAGCTGAGTTGTTTAACTCAGTAGAATAAAGGCTGTATATGTGTAACATTCACAATGCCATGCTCTTCCAGAGGTTTCTGTAGGATGCTGACTATCCAACAAGTTTGGGCATGTCAACTGAATGGAAAAAGAAACTAAACCAAAAGTGAAACCAAGCTAGAAGTGTGGAATTAAAGGGGCAGTATGAACAAAATGTGGAGGCTCTTAATAGTTTATACAATTAAGACATGCTGCTTTTAAACACCTACCTATTGCCATATAGTAAAACAAAAAAGATTTTTACTTACTTTGGGGTCCCCCCCTCACCCTGGCGTTAGATCGTTGCCCCTAGTTTCGTCCGTGTAACTATGGGCGCACATGCGCACTGCTCTCACTTCTCATTTAATCGTGATTTATATTAAAAAAAACCTTTTGATTTAAATCAGTGATTTAAATCATGATTAAAATCATGATTTAAATCGATCCGATTTAAATAGAAAAAAATCTTTTGATTTAAATCGTGATTTAAATCATGATTTAAATCGGCGTGATTTAAATCAATCCACCCTGCTGCGGACCTCCACCACTCACACATTTATGGCCTCGTTATCAGCTTTCTGGGAAACTCATTAGATGTTGATATGTTTGCTGAAGTACCTGTCACTAAAGCGTTAATGAAGCCCGTGGCAGGAAGTTACAGAGCTTCATACTGACACCCGCTAACTTCCTGTGTGGTGGAGAAGCCGAGGCGCAAGTAGCGAAGTCTCCTATATGAGCCAGCAAGGGCGACGCAGAGGATTTCATGGCTGCTGCTTACAGCAATGCAGTGCCTGATCCATCGTACGGCCCCAGGCATCGCATCACCATTAGGGGGACCCAAACTCCACACTAACTTCATGTTTAGGGATCCTGCACCCACCTGGCGAAACTTTGAAAGCTGCAATGAAGATGAACAAAGGAAATAAAATAACAGACCTAGAAAGGCAAAGGATTTGTAGTTACTCCACTTTTTTTTACATCTAGAAATAAACTAGGCGTCTTTTCTGAGGGACACGCCCCCTTGGACAAATGTGGTAACACCTAGTTGTCAGTTTTCTCCATTTACAGCACAGCAAAGTTATTAAAAAAAGACGATCTGGCGAGAGATGGAGAGCTGTGTGATACCATGAGTTCATTCATTCCCAGCATCACCGGGCAGGGTGGGGGATGGGACCGCAGATCTGGAGATGGGTGAAGGTCCCAGAAGTGAGATCTGCTACCGACCATGAAACATTTATTTATTTTATTTGTTTTTCAGCTTTTCTGGGAAAAGAGGTTAGAAGGACTAAGTGCATCAGATGTAACAGAGCAAGTCATAAGCTCCATGGAGCTTCCTAAAGGTTTACAAGGTAAGTCTGCAGCAAGTCTTAACACCAAGGCTGGATTCAGACTAGATCTCCTTTTTTTTAATAAATTGTGCAGTTTCCGGGTTTGGCTCAGAAAACTCTGTCCCAACCCGCGAGTGTGATTCGGCCTTCACTTACTTTCAGAGGAAAGCCTGAACAGAGCGATTGTAGTAACAAGGAGATCCGTGCTTGAGTGTTGTCTATTGATTTTACAATGGGAGGTGGTGTATATGTTTGAGAGGGGATAACTTTTTAGATTGGGAGGTTTCTGACCACTGAGACCCAAATCCGGTCCTAGGACCGCAGAGCCCCTTTTCCTGCTCCTTCTGGTATGGTCGGATGTTATTATGTAATCTTACCCTCCCGAATGCAGGCCACTCGGTGTCTCCTTTCTGCCTAACTCGCTTTCCACTGCCTGTTGTAATATAATTGTGGAGACCCCGAGACAGATTAAAGGACATGGGGGTGGTGGGGCTTATGACTTCCTACAGCAGAGGTGTCAAACTGCATTCCTCGAGGGCCGCCAACAGGTCATGTTTTCAGGATTTCCTTGTATTGCACAGGTGATAATTTAATCACCTGCACAGAATGATTCCAGCACCTTGTGGAATGCTAAGGAAATCCTGAAAACATGACCTGTTGGCGGCCCCCGAGGAATGCAGTTTGACACCTCTGTCCTACAGGATGTGCCATATTTAGCAGGGGTGGCTCTCTACAAGAAAAGGCAGGCCTCTGTCTCTGCGGAGAAGCGCGGATGAGGCACTGTCTGTTTCTACAGGAAGCGGGGGCGGGCCTCTGACTCTCTATAAGAAGTGAGGGTGGGCCTCTATCTCTATAAGAAGTCGGGGTGGGCCTCTGTCTCTCTATAGGAAGCAGTGGCAGCCCTCTGTCTTTCTAAGAAGTGGGGGCGGGCCTCTGTCTTTCTTAAGAAGTGGGGGCGGGCCTCTGTCTTTCTTAAGAAGTGGGGGCGGGCCTCTGTCTTTCTAAGAAGTGGGGGCGGGCCTCTGTCTCTATAAGAAGTGAGGGCGGGCCTCTGTCTCTATAAGAAGTGGGGGCTGGCCTCTGTCTCTATAAGAAGTGGGGGCGGGCCTCTGTAGGAAGCGTTAGCGAGCCTCTGTCTCTATAAGAAGTGGGGGCGGACCTCTGTCTGTATAAGAAGTCGGGGTGGGCCTCTGTCTTTCTAAGAAGTGGGGGCAGGCCTCTGTCTTTCTAAGAAGTGGGGGCAGGCCTCTGTCTCTATAAGAAGTGGGGGCGGGCCTCTGTCTCTATAAGAAGTGGGGGCTGGCCTCTGTCGCCCCCTGACGAAGCCGACGCGAAACGCGCGTTGGGGCTCCGGTGGTGTTTCCTGCGTCTCTGCTATAATGGGTAAGAGGGACCTAGCCAGGCATAGTATGGTACCAACTTGAAATAGACTCTATAAGGGGATCCTTGTAAACTTAATATAGTGGCCAGTCTGGGTTTTCTCCCTCTGCCGTTACAATGCACTACTAGCACTTTACAAGTCAAAATTAGCAGAGGTAATTTGGGGATACTATCGCAGTGACTTTTTTCAGTGTTTTTCCTAGCTCTCCTCACTGTCCAGTTTATATATTTGATGTTTAATGTGATTTTACTGTACATCGGATGTTGTTTGGATTAATAAAAAGTAATTTATACATTTCTTAAAGTGGACTTGTACTCCGTTTTTCTTTGAGTTTATGTGATATGTAGGTGGAGTGTCCTTATATGTCATGTGATCTCCTTAAACGTTCTGGTAGAAAACACATGATTATGAGCATGTGTGGGAGATCTTATACATTAGTATCCGTTGTGGGATGTTTTTATTATATTATTACTCTGTCTTTCTTAGAAGTGGGGGCGGACCTCTGTCTGTATAAGAAGTGGGGGCAGGCCTCTGTCTCTATAAGAAGTGGGGGCGGGCCTCTGTCTCTTTAAGAAGTGGGGACGGGCCTCTGTCTCTATAAGAAGTGGGGGCAGGCCTCTGTAGGAAGCGTTAGCGAGCCTCTGTCTCTATAAGAAGTGGGGGCGGACCTCTGTCTCTATAAGAAGTGGGGGCGGGCCTCTGACTCTCTATAAGAAGTGATGGCGGGCCTCTATCTCTATAAGAAGTGGGGGTGGGCCTCTGTCTCTCTGTAGGAAGCGGGGGCGGGCCTCTGTCTCTCTATAGGAAGCAGTGGCAGCCCTCTGTCTTTCTAAGAAGTGGGGGCAGGCCTCTGTCTTAGAAGTGGGGGCAGCCCTCTGTCTTTCTAAGAAGTGGGGGCGAGCCTCTGTCTCTATAAGAAGTGATGGCGGGCCTCTATCTCTATAAGAAGTGGGGGTGGACCTCTGTCTCTCTATAGGAAGCAGTGGCAGCCCTCTGTCTTTCTAAGAATTGGGGGCGGACCTCTGTCTGTATAAGAAGTGGGGGCAGACCTCTGTCTCTATAAGAAGTGGGGGTGGGCCTCTGTCTCTCTATAGGAAGCAGTGGCAGCCCTCTGTCTTTCTAAGAAGTGGGGGCGGACCTCTGTCTGTATAAGAAGTGGGGGCGGACCTCTGTCTGTATAACAAGTGGGGGCAGTCCTCTGTCTCTATAAGAAGTGGGGGCGGACCTCTGTCTGTGTAAGTGGGGGTGGGCCTCTGTCTTTCTAAGAAGTGGGGGCGGACCTCTGTCTCTGTAGGAAGCGGGGGCGGGCCTCTGTCTCTCTATAGGAAGCAGTGGCAGCCCTCTGTCTTTCTAAGAAGTGGGGGCAGGCCTCTGTCTGTATAAGAAGTGGGCGTGGGCCTCTGTCTCTCTGTAGGAAGCGGGGGCGGGCCTCTGTCTCTCTATAGGAAGCAGTGGCAGCCCTCTGTCTTTCTAAGAAGTGGGGGCAGGCCTCTGTCTTTCTAAGAAGTGGGGGCGGACCTCTGTCTGTATAAGAAGTGGGGGCGGGCCTCTGACTCTATAAGAAGTGATGGCGGGCCTCTATCTCTGTAAGAAGTGGGGGTAGGCCTCTGTCTCTCTGTAGGAAGCGGGGGCGGGCCTCTGTCTCTCTATAGGAAGCAGTGGCAGCCCTCTGTCTTTCTAAGAAGTGGGGGCAGGCCTCTGTCTTAGAAGTGGGGGCAGCCCTCTGTCTTTCTAAGAAGTGGGGGCGAGCCTCTGTCTCTATAAGAAGTGATGGCGGGCCTCTATCTCTATAAGAAGTGGGGGTGGACCTCTGTCTCTCTATAGGAAGCAGTGGCAGCCCTCTGTCTTTCTAAGAATTGGGGGCGGACCTCTGTCTGTATAAGAAGTGGGGGCAGACCTCTGTCTCTATAAGAAGTGGGGGTGGGCCTCTGTCTCTCTATAGGAAGCAGTGGCAGCCCTCTGTCTTTCTAAGAAGTGGGGGCGGACCTCTGTCTGTATAAGAAGTGGGGGCGGACCTCTGTCTGTATAACAAGTGGGGGCAGTCCTCTGTCTCTATAAGAAGTGGGGGCGGACCTCTGTCTGTGTAAGTGGGGGTGGGCCTCTGTCTTTCTAAGAAGTGGGGGCGGACCTCTGTCTCTGTAGGAAGCGGGGGCGGGCCTCTGTCTCTCTATAGGAAGCAGTGGCAGCCCTCTGTCTTTCTAAGAAGTGGGGGCAGGCCTCTGTCTGTATAAGAAGTGGGCGTGGGCCTCTGTCTCTCTGTAGGAAGCGGGGGCGGGCCTCTGTCTCTCTATAGGAAGCAGTGGCAGCCCTCTGTCTTTCTAAGAAGTGGGGGCAGGCCTCTGTCTTAGAAGTGGGGGCAGGCCTCTGTCTTTCTTAGAAGTGGGGGCGGACCTCTGTCTCTATAAGAAGTGGAGGCGGACCTCTGTCTGTATAAGAAGTGGGGGCGGGCCTCTGTCTGTATAACAAGTGGGGGCGGACCTCTGTCTGTATAAGAAGTGGGGGTGGGCCTCTGTCTTTCTAAGAAGTGGGGGCGGACCTCTGTCTGTATAAGAAGTGGTGGCGGACCTCTGTCTCTGTAGGAAGCGGGGGCGGGCCTCTGTCTCTCTATAGGAAGCAGTGGCAGCCCTCTGTCTTTCTAAGAAGTGGGGGCGGACCTCTGTCTCTCTGTAGGAAGCGGGGCGGGCCTCTGTCTCTATAAGAAGTGGGGGCGGGCCGCTCCCTTTCTAAGAAGTGGGGGCGGGCCGCTCTCTTTCTAAGAAGTGGGGGCGGGCCTCTGTCTCTATAAGAAGTGGGGGCGGGCCTCTGTCTTTCTAAGAAGTGGGGGCGGGCCTCTGTCTTTCTAAGAAGTGGGGGCGGGCCTCTGTCTTTCTAAGAAGTGGGGGCGGGCCTCTGTCTTTCTAAGAAGTGGGGGCGGGCCTCTGTCTTTCTAAGAAGTGGGGGCGGGCCTCTGTCTTTCTAAGAAGTGGGGGCGGGCCTCTGTCTTTCTAAGAAGTGGGGGCGGGCCTCTGTCTTTCTAAGAAGTGGGCGCGGGCCTCTGTCTTTCTAAGAAGTGGGGGCGGGCCTCTGTCTTTCTAAGAAGTGGGGGCGGGCCTCTGTCTTTCTAAGAAGTGGGGGCGGGCCTCTGTCTCTATAAGAAGTGGGGGCTGGCCTCTGTCTCTATAAGAAGTGGGGGCGGACCTCTCTCCCCCATTCTCTTCGGAAAGTGAGACAGTCTTGTCATTTTCTACAGTAAGTGGGGGGGGTGGGCCTCATCGGGAAGCGGGGTGGGAATATGTTGCTATCCAGAAAGTGGGGGCAGGCCACAGTCTCTCTCTGAGAATCAGGGGTGGGCCGCGGTCTCGCTCTATGGGAATCGGGGCGGGCCACGGTCTCTCTACGGGAAGCGGGGGTGGGTCGCAGTCTCTGTAAGGGGAGCGGGCCGCGGTTACTACAGGAAGCGGGGGCGGGCCGCTGTTACTATGGGAAGCGGGGAAAGCCATGGTATTTCTCCACGGGAAATAGTTTGGGCTACTGTCTCTCTCTCTCTCTACAGGAAATGGGAAGCGGGGGCGGGTTGCCATTTTGCTCTCTCTCTCTACGGGAAATGAGGGCGGGCCACCATTTCTGTACGGGGGGTGGGCCGCCGTGTCTCTCTCTCTCTATGTGAAGTGTGGGCAGGCCTCCGTCTCTCTATGGGAAGCCTGGGCAGGTGTATGTTTTTCTCTACAGGAAGTGGGGGCGTGCTACTTTCTTTTTACTTTTACCCTTACAGGATCCACCATGCAGTATGAACCCTCGCAGTAACTAATGCAAGGCATGAACTGGTTTTAAAATCTTTTTGCTTCTCTTCTTGCTGTAGGTGTCGGGCCAGGAAACAATGAGGACACGCTTCTTGCCGCCATTGCCAGCGCCCTGCACACCAGCTCGGCACCGATCACAGGACAGCTTTCTGCAGCCGTAGAGAAAAATCCGTCCGTCTGGCTAAACACATTGCAGCCGCTGTGTAAAGCTTTTATAGTCACAGATGAGGATATCCGGTAAGGGCCGGCGCCAGAGGAAGGTGCCAAAATGTCTCAGTGTAATGTCCATCCGGATATGGGGGAAAGAGACCCCCAAGGGGCTGAGTCCTGAGCTCCCCGGGGTCCAGGTGGCTCAAAAGCTGAATCTGCTTTGTGTGTTTGTAGGTCGGTGCACCGTGGCCGTTACTTATATTAAAAGTGAAAGGGCGGACAGATGAGGAAAAAAGTGTGTGTATATGTGTGTGTATATAATATATATATATATATATATATATATATATATATATATATATATATATATATATATATATATATTTATATTAGATTATAATTAGTATTTGTACATCTGTGTTTTTTTTCCCACCTTGTCGCCGGAGTTTGATGCAGTTTGTTTTTCAGTAAAAAACAAAACTCCAACTCATCCAACAATAATCCAACCCTTCATGGCTATGTGCTGGAAAAATAGGAAGTAGTGCAAGAAAAAAGCAAACAGCTAAAATTTAAGTTGGCCATGGCAGTAGGTGGTTAAAGAGAACAAAATCCCCTACATCAGGGGGTCTCCTGTTCCCAGTACATTCCTCATTGTAGTGTGAAATATTTCATACCACACGTGCTTTCTGCAGAATGGCCACTAGGTGGCTGTCGAGTCATTTTCTGTCCTCCTGACTCCAGTGTAGACTGATAATTTCAGTAACGGCTCCTCTGCATGGTACGACTATCATACCAACAACTGAGTGTGCAAAGGAAGCTCATTCCCACTCATACAGTCAGCTAAGCCTCTCTTTGCCCCAGTCCCCCGGCTGTCTGGGGTCTGGGGTGCTCTATGCTCATGTTCCCTGGTTTTCTGGGGTGCAAGCTACTCTATGCCCTTGTTCCCCAGCTGTCTGGGGTCCGAACCACTCTTTTGCCCTGTCCTCTGGCTGTCTGGGGTTCCGGGCCGCTCTTTTGTTCCTGTCTCACGGCTGTCTGGGGTCCGGGCCACTCTTCGCCCCTGTCCTCCGGCTGTCTGGGGTCCGGGCCACTCTATGCCCGTCCTCCAGCTGTCTGGGGTCTGGGCCACTCTATGCCCATCCTCCAGCTGTCTGGGGTCTGGGCCACTCTATGCCTATGTCTTGCGGCTGTCTGGGGTCCTGGCTACTCTTTGCCCCTGTCCTCCGGCTGTCTGGGGTCCGGGCCACTCTTTGCCCCTGTCCTCCGGCTGTCTGGGGTCCGGGCCACTCTTTGCCCCTGTCCTCCGGCTGTCTGGGGTCCGGGCCACTCTATGCCTATGTCTTCCGGCTGTCTGGGGTCCTGGCCACTCTTCGCCCCTGTCCTCCGGCTGTCTGGGGTCCTGGCCACTCTTCGCCCCTGTCCTCCGGCTGTCTGGGGTCCGGGCCACTCTTTGCCCCTGTCCTCCGGCTGTCTGGGGTCCGGGCCACTCTTTGCCCCTGTCCTCCGGCTGTCTGGGGTCCGGGCCACTCTTTGCCCCTGTCCTCCGGCTGTCTGGGGTCCGGGCCACTCTATGCCTATGTCTTCCGGCTGTCTGGGGTCCTGGCCACTCTTCGCCCCTGTCCTCCGGCTGTCTGGCGTCCTGGCCACTCTTCGCCCCTGTCCTCCGGCTGTCTGGGGTCCGGGCCACTCTTTGCCCCTGTCCTCCGGCTGTCTGGGGTCCGGGCCACTCTTCGCCCCTGTCCTTTGGCTGTCTGGGGTTCCGGGCTGCTCTATGCCGCTGTTCCCAGGTGTCTGTGGTCCAGGATGTACTATGCCCACCACTTCGGAAGAAGGAAGAACGCGAAACGTGCGTTAGGGGGTTCTCACACGTGGTCCTTCAGTCTGATTCAGTGGTATGTTACCCTAAAGGTTATATGCATCTTTTTGCTATGTGGATTGCCTTGCACCAATATAATACTACTATATTGCACTTTAAATAACTTTCCTCTTTGTTTATGCACTTTTGCAGTGATTATGATATAGATTTAAAGGAGATATACATGGGTATTGGATGGTGCTTGGCACAATCTGCAAAAACGCATACAAGGAACTATAGGAATGATTGCAGCCGGATATACGGTTTAAATCACCAGTAGGATGTAATTCTTTCTATCCCACTAGAGGGCAGTGTAATAATAAAATAATATTATTTTGTATGAATAAATTGTGGAGATTTGTGTCTGCAATTTTTGAGAAGGTAATGGTGAATATAGTTCCATAGTCCAATATAATGAGGACGGTGTTTTTGTGAGAATAATCATGTATTTTTAAAGAACTAACTAATATTTGTACCACTTCTTACTTGAAGGTATCTTGTATTGTCTAATCATGTACTACTCACAATCTGTGTGTTTTATTAATTATTGTTTTTAATAAAGAATTGTTGATTTTATTAAGAAGTTCTCCAAGCTTTTTTGATAGGATAATTTAATCGTTGATTTAGGTGAATTAGTATTTTGTGCCCAAAACTATCGGATATATGCACTATGCCCCAGTCCACTCCGGCTGTCTGGGGTCCCCAGTCCCCCAATTCTCCAGGGTCCGAGACGTTCTATGCCCCAGTCCTCCAGCTGTCTGCGGTCTGGTCCGCTCTATGCCTATGTCCTCCAGCTGTCTGCGGTCCGGTTTGCTCTATGCCTATGTCCTGCAGCTGTCTGGGGTCCGGGCCACTCTATGCCTATGTCCCCTAGCTATCTGGGGTCCGGGCCACTCTATCCCTATGGCCTCCAGCTGTCTGGGGTCCGGGCCACTCTATGCCTATGTCCCCTAGCTATCTGGGGTCCGGGCCACTCTATACCTATGGCCTCCAGCTGTCTGGGGTCGGGTCCACTCTATCTCTATGTCCTCCAGCTGTCTGGGGTCCGGTCCGCTCTGTCTCTATGTCCTTCAGCTGTCTGGGGTCTGGGCCACTCTATGCCTATGTCCTGCAGCTGTCTGGGGTCCGGGCCACTCTTTGCCTATGTCCCCTAGCTGTCTGGGGTCCGGGCCGCTCTATGCCCTTGTCACACAGCTGTCTGGGGTCCGGGCCACTCTTTGCCTATGTCCTCCAGCTGTCTGGGGTCTAAGCCGTTCTATCCCTATGTCTTCCAGCTGTCTGGGGTCCGGTTCGCTCTATGCCTATGTCCTTCAGCTGTCTGGGGTCGGGTCCACTGTATCCCTATGTCCTCCAGCTGTCTGGGGTCCGGGCCACTCTATGCCTATGGCCTCCAGCTGTCTGGGGTCGGGTCCACTCTATCCGTATGTCCTTCAGCTATCTGGGGTCCGGGCCACTCTATCCCTATGTCCTCCAGCTGTCTGGGGTCCGGGCCACTCTATGCCTCTGTCCCCTAGCTATCTGGGGTCCGGGCCACTCTATCCCTATGGCCTCCAGCTGTCTGGGGTCTGGGCCTCTCTATCCCTATGTCCTCCAGCTGTCTGGGGTCCGGTTCGCTCTATGCCTATGTCCTTCAGCTGTCTGGGGTCGGGTCCACTCTATCCCTATGTCCTCCAGCTGTCTGGGGTCCGGGCCACTCTATGCCTATGTCCTCCAGCTGTCTGGGGTCCGAGCCACTCTATGCCTATGTCCTCCAGCTGTCTGGGGTCCGGTTTGCTCTATGCCTATGTCCTTCAGCTGTCTGGGGTCCGGGCCGCTCTATCCCTATGGCCTCCAGCTGTCTGGGGTCTGGGCCTCTGTATCCCTATGGCCTCCAGGTGTCTGGGGTCTGGGCTTCTCTATCTCTATGGCCTCCAGGTGTCTGGGGTCCGGGCCACTCTATCCCTATGGCCTCCATCTGTCTGGGGTCTGGGTCTCTCTATGCCTATGTCCTCCAGCTGTCTGGGGTCTGGGCCACTCTATCCCGATGTCACACAGCTGTCTGGGGTCCTGGACGCTCTTTGCCCGTGTCCACCGGCTGTCTGGGGTCTTGTCCTCTCTATATCTTTGCTCCTGGCTGTTCAGGCTTCTCTGCTGCATTAATATCCTGCAGTGATATTTTTTGGGCACTGACTGGACTGGAGATATATACATATACACTCACCGGCCACTTTATTAGGTACACCATGCTAGTAACGGGTTGGACCCCCTTTTGCCTTCAGAACTGCCTCAATTCTTCGTGGCATAGATTCAACAAGGTGCTGGAAGCATTCCTCAGAGATTTTGGTCCATATTGACATGATGGCATCACACAGTTGCCGCAGATTTGTCGGCTGCACATCCCAAAGATGCTCCATACAAGGCAGGATGGATCCATGCTTTCATGTTGTTTACGCCAAATTCTGACCCTACCATCCGAATGTCGCAGCAGAAATCGAGACTCATCAGACCAAGCAACGTTTTTCCAATCTTCTACTGTCCAATTTCGATGAGCTTGTACAAATTGTAGCCTCAGTTTCCTGTTCTTAGCTGAAAGGAGTGGTACCCGGTGTGGTCTTCTGCTGCTGTAGCCCATCTGCCTCAAAGTTCGACGCACTGTGCGTTCAGAGATGCTCTTAGGCCTACCTTGGTTGTAACGGGTGGCGATTTGAGTCACTGTTGCCTTTCTATCAGCTCGAACCAGTCTGCCCATTCTCCTCTGACCTCTGGCATCAACAAGGCATTTCCGCCCACAGAACTGCCGCTCACTGGATTTTTTTTCTTTTTCGGACCATTCTCTGTAAACCCTAGAGATGGTTGTGCGTGAAAATCCCAGTAGATCAGCAGTTTCTGAAATACTCAGACCAGCCCTTCTGGCACCAACAACCATGCCACGTTCAAAGGCACTCAAATCACCTTTCTTCCCCATACTGATGCTCGGTTTGAACTGCAGGAGATTGTCTTGACCATGTCTACATGCCTAAATGCACTGAGTTGCCGCCATGTGATTGGCTGATTAGAAATTAAGTGTTAACAAGAAGTTGGACAGGTGTACCTAATAAAGTGGCCGGTGAGTGTATATATACCTGCTATATTAAAACCCCATTTTTCCTGCGTCGCGTCACTAACTGTAGACAGGGGGCGATTCTATACAATGTTCCTAATATCGGGGAGTAAATTTTCCTTTATTCCTTGAAATGGTAAAGAGACCATTGATCTTCTGTGATGGTCGGAGAGCCGCTGGCTCTGCAGTAGCCGCCTGCTCTATCTCATCCCTGGAAGCAGATGATACATCTTCTGTACCGGGTGCTTTGTGTAAAGGATCTCGGGGGCATTATCCAGTTCTTCCGTCAGTTCTTCTTGTGTAAGAAAGTTGTCAGATTTATGTCCTGCGAATGTAGAGAGTGCGGCTGCTTTCCACGATCACCGCTGCATTCAGAGGTTCATGTCGATAAGCTGAGAGGGCAATAAAAAGGCTGTAAAAATGCTTTTGGGTCGAGGGAGAAAATCTCCCCAGTGTCCTCTAAATAAGAGCTATTACTGCGCGAAAATAAATCTAGATTTCCCATGTCAGGCCGGAGGATCCACGAGGAGCGATGGATCTATGGAGAACAAACTTCTGCTCCTTGTAATTGGGGTTATTGATACGAACTGTGCTCCTCTAATATGCGATAGTCTGCGGATTTGCAGTGTATTCTATCTGATCAGACATCAAGCATGGAGACCCTGCCAGTAGTGTCCTCGTCTAAACAATAGGACACGTGCACAATGCCTGCAGCCAGACGGTGGCCTGAGCTACTGTGCATCCGAGCGTTCAGCAACGTTTCCCCACACTCCATCCTTCCCTCCCCCGTATCCTGGCCGATCGCTCGATCCTCCCTCCCCCCCCGTATCCTGGCCGATTCGCTCGATCCTCCCTCCCCCCCGTATCCTGTACGATTGCTTTATCCTCCTTCCCCTGTATCCTGGCTGATTGCTTGATCCTCCCTCCCCCGTATCCCGGCCGATCAGTCAATCCTCCCTCCTCCATATCCTGGCCGATCAGTCGATCCTCCCTCCCCTGTATCCCAGCGATCGCTCGATCCTCTCTTCCACCACACCCTGGCCAATCACTCGATCCTCACTTACACCCCCCATACACTGGCCGATCGCTGGATCCTCACTCCCTTTGTACTCAGTGGGTCGTTCTATCCTCACTTCCTCCCCCATGTGCTAACCAATTGCTTTATCCTCCACCCCATATACCAGTTGCTCACTCAGTTTGCCGGCTTTATCTCTGATTGCAACAGAGTGGGCACATAGGCGATTGCTTGATCCATCCCTCGGCCGGTGGCTGCGTCCCTCCCTCAGCCAGTGGCTTCCCCCCTTCCTCTCTTGGCCAGTGGCTTCCTCCCTCGACGGGTGGCGACCTCCCTCCCACCCTCAGCCGGTGGTGCCCTGACTCCCTCCCACCCTCGGCCGGTGGTGCCCTGACTCCCTCCTACCCTCGGCCGGTGGTGCCCTGACTCCCTCCTACCCTCGGCCGGTGGTGCCCTGACTCCCTCCTACCCTCGGCCGGTGGTGCCCTGACTCCCTCCTACCCTCGGCCGGTGGTGCCCTGACTCCCTCCTACCCTCGGCCGGTGGTGCCCTGACTCCCTCCTACCCTCGGCCGGTGGTGCCCTGACTCCCTCCTACCCTCGGCTGGTGGTGCCCTGACTCCCTCCTACCCTCGGCCGGTGGTGCCCTGACTCCCTCCTACCCTCGGCTGGTGGCGACGATCCTCCCTCCCACCTTCGGCCGGTTGTCGACGACCCTTCCGTCCCACCATCGGCCAGTCGTGATCGGCCGGTGGCCCCCTCCCTCCCTTGGAGTAAGTTGTGATTTATTACTCTATATCCTTAATGTTAGAGGAAGACTCTTAATGGGCGACTAGGAGGAGCCTGCAGGGGGCGCTAGCTGTTGTAAGAAGATCGCAGCGATGTTCAGCACAAGAATTACAAACTTACAAGTTCCCCATGTCAGAGCCGACAATATTCTCCATTCTGCATAACACAACCACACACACTTACTATGAGGAAAAAATAAAATGATCGAATACAAGGGCTGAAAACAGGAAAAAATCCTGTGCCTTCCCACCAAAATAGCCGCAGATCTTGTGTAGTGTCCCTCGGGCTCGCGGTACACCGCCCTGCGTGGCTCTCCATGCAGCATCGCTGGCCGCCTGACACTGGAGCGCAGCAGTTTGTGTGGAGCCTCCGCTCATTAGTATTTAATGCAGGCAGCCGCCTAATCAATAAATTAATGGAGCTCGTCCATCGCTGCAAATCTCGCTTCAAGGTGGCGTTTTGTGCCTGCTCTGTTCTGCCAAGTCCTCCGGAGTCGTCCCTGGAGTTACAGCTCCGGAGTTCAGACTCTGTGAGTGACTGATGGAGGATCTTAGTAGTCTGTGCGCTCTCTGCACGTCGTACCCGAGGAGCCGCACAGCTGAGATGCACAGATCCTCACTTATGTACTAATCGTTCCCCTGCACAGTGCCCTGCATGATAAGTGATAGACGGCTGCCGGAGCATAGGAGGGATGAAAGTGTCAGCGATACTGGTTACCTTCATATTCTGTTATACCCTCCACAGCTGCATTTACAATTCTGCTGGCTAAGACTTCCTATTTCTGGCATTTCCTACTGAGCCAGAGGCTGTACAGCACATGGCTTATGTAATATATAATGTATGTACAGCGTGACTGCACCAGCAGAATAGTGAGTGCAGCTCTGGAGTATAATACACGATGTAACTCAGGATCAGTAATGTCATGTATGTACACAGTGACTGCACCAGCAGAATAGTGAGCGCAGCTCTGGGGTATAATACAGGATGTAACTCCGAATCAGTACAGGATCAGTAATGTAATGTATGTACACAGTGACTACACCAGCAGAATAGTGAGTGCAGCTCTGGGGTATAATACAGGTTCTAACTCAGGATCAGTACAGGATCAGTAATGTCTGTACACAGTGACGGCTCCAGCAGAATAGTGAGTGCAGCTCTGGGGTATAATACAGGATGTAACTCAGGATCAGTACAAGATCAGTAATGTATGTACACGGTGACTGCACCAGCAGAATAGCGAGTGCAGCTCTGGAGAATAATACAGGATGTAACTCAGGATCAGTACAGAATCAGTAATGTATGTACAGCGTGACTGCACCAGCAGAATAGTGAGTGCAGCTCTGGGGTATAATACAGGATGTAACTCAGGATCAGTACAGGATCAGTAATGTATGTACACAGTGACTGCACCAGCAGAATAGTGAGTGCAGCTCTGGAGGATAGTACAGGATGTAACTCAGGATCAGTACAGGATCAGTAATGTAATGTATGTACACAGTGACTGCACCAGCAGAATAGTGAGTGCAGCTCTGGAGTATAATACAGGATGTAACTCAGGATCAGTAATGTAATGTATGTACACAGTGACTGCACCAGCAGAATAGTGAGTGCAGCTCTGGAGGATAGTACAGGATGTAACTCAGGATCAGTAATGTAATGTATGTACACAGTGACGGCTCCAGCAGAATAGTGAGTGCAGCTCTGGGGTATAATACAGGATGTATCTCAGGATCAGTACCGGATCAGTAATGTAATGTATGTACACAGTGACTGCACCAGCAGAATAGTGAGTGCAGCTCTGGAGTATAATACAGGATGTAACTCAGGATTAGTAATGTAATGTATGTACACAGTGACTGCACCAGCAGAATAGTGAGCGCAGCTCTGGAGCATAATACTGGATAAGTAATGTATCTATATATTGATTATTATTAGGGAGGGGGGCACTTACTTTAGGACCATTTTAAAAGCACATGCATTGGAAAACTATTGAATAACATAGTAATGCAGGTGCCGAACCATTAGTCTGCATTTTCCTTTGTAACTTCTGTTTTCTTTTAATATTATAGAAAACAAGAGGAGCGAGTGCAGCACGTCAGAAAGAAATTAGAAGATGCTTTAATGGCCGACATATTAGCCCGAAGCGCTGAGACCACAAGTGACACAGAAAATGCCATGGAAACATAACTTTGTCTTTAGGTAAGAGCAGAAACCTGTGTCTGTTCTACTTCTGAAGAATCGGTACTTGGTCGGGTTCCGCACCTCATTCCTTCTCCACGCCCCTGCCAGACTCGCACTGCTCCCCTGCACTCTGCACCGCTCCCCTGCACTCTGCACCGCTCCCCTGCACTCTGCACCGCTCCTCTGCACTCTGCACCGCTCCCCTGCACTCTGCACCGCTCCCCTGCACTCTGCACTCTGCACCGCTCCTCGGCACTCTGCACCGCTCCTCGGCACTCTGCACCGCTCCTCGGCACTCTGCACCGCTCCTCGGCACTCTGCACCGCTCCTCGGCACTCTGCACCGCTCCTCGGCACTCTGCACCCCTCCTCGGCACTCTGCACCCCTCCTCGGCACTCTGCACCCCTCCTCGGCACTCTGCACCCCTCCTCGGCACTCTGCACCGCTCCTCGGCACTCTGAACCCCTCCTCTGCACTGCTCCTCCGCACTCTGCACCGCTCCACAGGAGCGGCGCCGTTTCTGAAAATATCGGCAGCCTCTATAAACTTTTTTTTTTTTAGCTATTAATTTATTGCCGTTCCATTCATTTTTTGTGAAAACACATTTCTTAATGCGATTTTGACATTTTCAACAAATATATTTCTTTTTTGCAGGTACCGCGACTATTTATCAAGAAGTGCAATTCCTGGGTCTGAGCTTCGACTAAAGACATATGCACATTTATAGAGGACTTTTTTTTTTTTTTTATAAATCTCATCGATGCAATGCCTTCCTAGACTTTGTATTTTTGATGTATATATCTATATTATGATGGAACAGAGCGATTTTTATTTTTTCTGACTTTTTAAATGTAAAGCGATATTAACGTTAATCCAGCCTCCGTTTTTATGCATCAGGTCCACGATCAGCCGGTGTCTACGGCAGATTTTTATTTTTTTTTTAGATTTTATTTTTTTTCTTAATATAAAGCCATACTTTTTTTTTTTTTTTTCCTATTGAAATTTTGATGGACGTTTAGTGTCATTTTCAAGTTATTTAAATCCCTTTTTATACCTCGGAGATGTGTAATATTATCGGCATCTTATATATTTAAATCTAAAAAACAAAATAAAGAAATAATTTCTATGCAATGATGATCCGCGCCTGGTCTTCATCTTACTTGTACTCATCTACGGTCACCAACAGGAGAACTGACTTGCCATGTGCTAATAATCTTAATGAAAATTACGCATTTTAACCCTTTTTCCCCTTCATAGGGAATCATTGAAGTTGCATGGATGTGTCATAGGTTGAAGGTTGAAAGAAGTCAAAGTTCAACCTATATCCTAACATGTTGATCCAGAAGAAGGTAAAAACCCCATGGGGCCAATTCTAATAGCCCCATATTCCCTCCCAACTCCTTTCCAGACTTCATTTAATAATCATGCTCATTTTTACAGTTGTTAAAATATTTTTTCATTGCAGAAATATAAAAAATGATTATTATTAAAGTTTACCTGTCATTTCAGGTGACTCTTGAAAAAGCGGTCTTGTAAACAAAAACACTATTTCTGGCTATTGTATGACTTGTATCCTACATTTTCACCAGTTTTCCCCCTCTGAGGGATTCCTGCTCTCTATATAATGTATGTCCCTTTATTACATAATGTCCTCTCTTATGTACAGCACCGTACCTTTCATATCGGATTATATAGAGCCCTGTTTTTTATTACATACTGTCCTCTCTTGTTATAAATATAATGCAATGATGGCTGATGGAGCATAGGAAAGCTTTTTTTTTATGGAGGAGCTGATGAACTGATCTTCTGGTCACCGGCTGCTCCATCAGCAGTCATTTTATATCTTATAAGATAGGACTATGTAATAGAGAGGGCGCTTCGAATATGCTATGTAAGGGACAGAACTGTACATAACGAGAGGACTCTTTATAATAAGGGACCACCCTATACATAACTAGAGAGGATGGTACCTAATAAGGGACGGTGTTATACATGATAAAAAAGGAAACTATATAACTAAGAACTGAAATACCCATATTTAAATACATTATATACTAAGGGACTGTGCTAGTGCTATACGTAAGTGAGTACACTATTTACTAAAGACTGTCCTACTTACAACCACTAATAATCAACAAGGGAAAAACTAAAGCTAACAGACAAAAAAAAAAAAACCCTAAAAAAATATATTTATTAAATTCAAAATACACAGACACTGCATAAACCCCTAAATAGGGATGCCCCACAGAAAATGGATGGCCTACCCAGAGCTACCTAGGAGAACACTCCTCTAGATGTAGCTAAAATAATATCTTGCTAGCCAGCCTCCACAAGTAGAAAAACAAAAAATAATAAATTCAAGGCTAACGAAGATGCCCAAGACCACAGGATTACCTAGCCAGTCCTAGCCCTCAGCTAAATGTATATTGGGGTAGGCCCATCCAGATAAAAACGTTATTAGTGACACTATCGTGCTACAGCATACCCACCATAGATGTGCAGAAATGGGTGAAATAACCCTAGACTTCTCCCTTACTGATGCCTACCTAGATGCGGAGGTTGGCACCCCAAGAGAACACGAGAATGGCGCCCCCGCTCGTACGATGGCTCACCCTATCCTCCTAGATATTCCCTATAAGATAATAGTCAGAAATAGAGGACCAGATGGCCTGTAATAATGATGTGTAAGGTACAGCGCGAGAATTAATGATGTGATAACCATCAAAAAAGCCACATCCCAGGCAACCTAGATGGTAGTAAAAAGACTGTCCTTGGTAACATGTACGCAGAAAGAGACAATCATTGACATTCATAGCCCCTGCCCATAAACAATAAATATATATAAATATATGGGTATCAGAGGTCAAGGTGCTGCAGCAGTGTACTAAAACATCAGTACCATAAAAAATAGACTGGTACTGCAAAGAACAACAATCACATGGAGTAATCGATGAAACCAATGTTCAAATAGCAAAACACGCCACCGCCACCACATAAAGCAGTGAGCCAGCAAGTACAGAATGTTTCAATGATGTAAACATTCGAGTGATAACTGAAGCAGCCTTATCTTTTGGACAACTCTTCACTGCCATGTTACTTTGAAATCTCTCCTGATGAACCTGTTGTAGGGGGAAACGCGTCGAGAGTTTGTTTTTCCACACGTGAGGAGTCGTGGCATCAGGACCCTCAGCCGCCTATGTGCAGCATCATATAGCACATCAAACCAGATAAGTACGGTTATCACTCAAATGTTTGCATCATTGAAACATTCTGTACTTGCTGGCTCACTGCTTTATGTGGTGGCGGTGGCGTGTTTTGCTATTTGAACATTGGTTTCATCGATTACTCCATGTGATCGTTGTTCAGTTGAGGGCTGAGGGCTAGGACTGGCTAGGTAATCCTGTGGTCTTGGGCACCTTCGTTAGCCTTGAATTTATTTTTTGTTTTTTTACTTATGGAGGCTGGCTAGCAAGATATTATTATAGCTACATCTAGAGGAGTGTTCTCCTAGGTAGCTCTAGCCATTTTCTGTGGGGCATCCCTATTTAGGGGTTTATGCAGTGTCTGTGTATTTTGAATTTAATTAATATATCTTTTTAGGGTTTTTTTTTGTCTGAGTTAAAGACTGTCCTATATATAAGTGAGTACACTATATACTAAAGACTGTCCTATATATAAGTGAGTACACTATATACTAAGGGACTGCTATACAGAATAAGTGAGTACACTATATACTAAGGGACTGTGCTATACATAATGAGTACACTATATACTAAGGGACTGTCCTATACATAAGTGAGTACGCTATATACTAAAGACTGTCCAATACATAAAGGAGTACACTATATGCTAAGGGACTGCCCTATACATAAGTGAGTAGACTATATACTAAGGAACTGTGCTACACATAACTGAGTACACTATATACTAAGGGACTGTCCTATACATAATAAGTGAGTACACTATATAATAAGGGACTGTGCTATACATAATGAGTACACTATAAAGGGACTGTCCTATACATAAGTGAGTAGACTATATACTAAGGGACTTTTCTACACAAGTGACTACACTATAAATTCTAAGGGACTGTGCTACACATAATAAGTGAGTACACTATATACTAAGGAACTGTGCTACACCTAATAAGTGATTACACTATATACTAAGAGACTGTGCTTCACATAAGTGAGTACACTATATACTAAGGGACTGTGCTACATATAAGTGAGTACACTATATTCTAAGAGACTGTGCTACACCTAATAAGTGAGTACACTATATACTAAGGGACTGTGCTACACATAAGTGAGTACACTATATACTAAGGGACTGTGCTACACATAAGTGAGTACACTATATACTAAGGGACTGTGCTACACATAAGTGAGTACACTATATACTAAGGAACTGTGCTACACCTAATAAGTGATTACACTATATACTAAGAGACTGTGCTACACCTAATAAGTGAGCACACTATATACTAAGGGACTGTGCTACAAATAAGTGAGTACACAATATACTAAAGGGCTGTGTTACACATAAGTGAGTACACTATATGCTAAGGGACTGTGCTTCACATAAGTGAGTACACTATATACTAAGGGACTGCTACACATAAGTGAGTACCCTATATACTAAGGGACTGTGCTACATATAAGTGAGTACACTATATACTAAGGGACTGCTACATATAAGTGAGTGCACTATATACTAAAGACTGTCCTATACATATGTGTAGCACAGTCCCTTAGTATATACAGTAGTGTACTCACTTAAGGGAGTACACTATATACTAAGGGACTGTGGTACATATAAGTGAGTACTCTATATTCTATGGGACTGTGCTACACATAAGTGAGTACACTATATACTAAAGACTGTCCTATACATATGTGTAGCACAGTCCCTTAGTATATACAGTAGTGTACTCAAGGGAGTACACTATATACTAAGGGACTGTGGTACATATAAGTGAGTACTCTATATTCTATGGGACTGTGCTACACATAAGTGAGTACAATATATACTAAGGGACTGTGCTATACACAATAATCCACTATTCTCATGACGTCCACTCATTTTTACACTGGATGTTAATGTTCCTATCCACTGACATCCCACAGAATTGTTCACATTGATGAGAAATTGAAATAATTAGGTATTAAAACAAGGAATGGATTAATTCTTTTTTGTATGGGTGAAATTTGCACCAGGTTAATAATGGCGCGGTTAGTTTGAATTTAGGAAAGACCTAAATTCTGCCATTTTTTTTTGTTGCACCTGTTTATAGTAAAATGTGAAATCATTTCTTCAGGAAGGTTAAAAATGTTGCAAGTTGGTTTTCCACTGCACACAAGAAAAGACGGATTTTCTTCTACGATAAAATCCTGGAGTCCTGGATTTCCAATGCTTAAATATTTTGTGACATTTTGAAGTCTTGATTCATGAACATCCCGAATAATAAAAAAAAAAATGCGCCCGCATTGTTGAGCGAACCTACAAAAATGACTTACAAATACTAGTGTAAAAAATAAAAGTGCATGCGTCATAACGAATTTAACCAAGAAACAAAAATGGCCAAAATCCAAAGTTCTGCACTGGTCCCATACTATACTGGTCCATCTGTCCTCCGCAGTCATTATACAGAGTTCCAGCATCACAGAGAAAGCCCATTCACAGCCTCTTCCCCTCTAAGCTGGAGCATCGGCTCTTGGTCGACCATCAAAAGAACAGCTTTTTCCCTTGTACTTTCTGCGCCATCAAAACTGGGATAAAAGCTTTAAAGTTTTCCTAGTGAGTGGCTGCAGGTCACTATCAAAGTGGACACTTGTAAGGAGCAGATGGTAAAAACAGAACCCTGGGACTCTTCTACTAAACGCCGGCTCTTCATCGCTTAGCGTTTAATCCGGCTGTGAAATTTAATTAGGTAATCGGACAGTGACGGGCAAATATACCGCACGCTGCAAGCCACCTGTAATAATGGACAAGATGGAGACGGGGTCATTTACTTGTACTGCACTGCAGAAAAGCTCTACTGCATTTGTTTTATCACTTTTCTCTTAGCGGAGTTCTCCACTTTAATGTCACTTCTGTTACAGATGTTGCATTCTTTGTCCTCTAGGCGGCAGCATTGTATAATGTTAAAGCACAAATGTGTCCGCTGCTGTCATCAGAAGATGAAAATCATTAGACCTGAAAAGGTTCCTTCCTGTATTTTATGACATAAGTTGTCATCTCCATGTATTCTACTATAAAACTGACCTTATGTATAAGAATAACTGCTATAATGTCCACTGTATACAAGAATATAACTACTTACTATAATACTGATAATACTGCTCACTATGTACAAGAATATAACTACTATAGTACTGCCCCTATGTACAAGAATATAACTACTATAATACTGATCCTATGTACAAGAATATAACTACTATAATACTGCTCCTATGTACAAGAGTATTACTACTATAATACTTCCCCCTATGTACAAGAATATAACTACTATAATACTGCCCCTATGTACAAGAATATAACTACTATAATACTGCCCCTATGTACAAGAATATAACTACTATAATACTGCCCCTATGTACAAGAATATAATTACTATAATACTGTTCCTATGTACAAGAATATAACTACTTACTATAATACTGATAATACTGCTCCCTATTGTACAAGAATATAACTACTATAGTACTGCCCCTATATACAAGAATATAACTACTATAATACTGCCCCTATGTACAAGAATATAACTAGTATAATACTGATCCTATGTGCAAGAATATAACTACTATAATACTGCTCCTATGTGCAAGAATATAACTACTATAATACTGCTCCTATGTACAAGAATATAACTACTATAATACTGCTCCTATGTACAAGAAAATAACTACTATAATACTGCCCTTATGTACAAGAATATAACTACTATAATACTGCCCCTATGTACAAGAATATAACTACTATAATACTGTTCCTATGTACAAGAATATAACTACTATAATACTGCCCCTATGTACAAGAATATAACTACTATAATACTGCCCCTATGTACAAGAATATAACTACTATAATACTGCTCCTATGTACAAGAATATAACTACAATAATACTGTTCCTATGTACAAGAATATAACTACTATAATACTGCCCCTATGTACAAGAATATAACTACTATAATACTGCTCCCTATGTACAAGAATATAACTACTATAATACTGCTCCTATGTACAAGAATATAACTACTATAATACTGCCCCTATGTACAAGAATATAACTACTATAATACTGCTCCTGTATACAAGAATATAACTACTATAATACTGCCCCTATGTACAAGAATATAACTACTATAATACTGCCCCTATGTACAAGAATATAACTACTATAATACTTCCCCCTATGTACAAGAATATAACTACTATAATACTGCTCCTATGTACAAGAATATTACTGCTATAATACTGCTCCTATGTACAAGAATATAACTACTATAATACTGCCCCTATGTACAAGAATATAACTACTATAATACTGCTCCTGTATACAAGAATATAACTACTATAATACTGCCCCTATGTACAAGAATATAACTACTATAATACTGCCCCTATGTACAAGAATATAACTACTATAATACTGCCCCTATGTACAAGAATATAACTACTATAATACTTCCCCCTATGTACAAGAATATAACTACTATAATACTGCTCCTATGTACAAGAATAGTACTGCTATAATACTGCTCCTATGTACAAGAATATAACTACTATAATACTGCCCCTATGTACAAGAATATAACTACTATAATACTGCTCCTGTATACAAGAATATAACTACTATAATACTGCCCCTATGTACAAGAATATAACTACTATAATACTGCCCCTATGTACAAGAATGTAACTACTATAATACTGCTCCTATGTACAAGAATATTACTGCTATAATACTGCTCCTATGTACAAGAATATAACTACTATAATACTGCCCCTATGTACAAGAATATAACTACTATAATACTGCCCCTAGGTACAAGAATATAACTACTATAATACTTCCCCCTATGTACAAGAATGTAACTACTATAATACTGCTCCTATGTACAAGAATATTACTGCTATAATACTGCTCCTATGTACAAGAATATAACTACTATAATACTGCCCCTATGTACAAGAATATAACTACTATAATACTGCCCCTAGGTACAAGAATATAAGATAACAGCAGGAGGACAAAAAGAGCAAGGTGATTATATCTAAAAGATATATCATTTTATTATATCATAGAAAAGGTAAAATGTCACAACAATATATAGAACACCAAAAAGCAATGCAGACTGTTATGAACCCCACCCACACCTATCCCCACCCCACATATACACTTCAGTCCCTGGAAAAATAAATAAAGGTCCAAAGACCGTAACTCAGGGAAAAGATAGTGAGTCCAAACATGGATGTCAGGGAAGCAGCATGCATGAACCAGATGATCGGGAATAAAGTTATACCCGTCTATCTTAACATCTAAGGTGCAATAGTGCATGGCAAGAAATGCAGCGCTTACCAACTGATGAGTGGAAACAAGGAGGGGGGTGGATGGAGGGTCCCGACGGGTGTTTTGCGGCAGCTAGAGGCCGCTTTCTCAAGGGAGTGTGTCAAGAATATAACTACTATAATACTGCCCAAAGGTACAAGAATATAACTAGTATAATACTGCCCCCTATGTACAAGAATATAACTACTATAATACTGCTCCTATGTACAGGAATATAACAACTATAATACTTCTCCTATGTACAAGAATATAACTACTATAATACTGCTCCTATGTACAAGAATATAACTACTATAATACTGCTCTATGTACAAGAATATAACTACTTTAATACTGCTGCTATGTACAAGAATATAACTACTATAACACTGCTCCTATGTACAAGAATATAACTACTATAATACTGCCCCTATATACAAGAAAATAACTGCTATAATACTGCTCCTATGTACAAGAATATAACTGCTATAATACTGCTCCTATGTACAAGAATATAACTACTATAATACTGCTCCTATGTACAAGAATATAACTACTATAATACTGCTCCTATGTACAAGAATATAACTACTATAATACTGCTCCTATGTACAAGAATATAACTACTATAATACTGCCCCTATGTACAAGAATATAACTACTATAATACTGCTCCTATGTACAAGAAAATAACTACTATAATACTGCTCCTATGTACAAGAATATAACTACTAAAATACTGCTCCTATGTACAAGAATATAACTACTATAATATTACCACTATATACAATAAATAACTATTACAATACTGCCCCTATGTACAAGAATATAACTACTATAATACTGCCCCTATGTACAAGAATATAACTACTATAATACTGCTCCTATGTACAAGAATATAACTACTATAATCCTGCTCCTATGTTCAAGAATATAACTACTATAATACTGCCCCCTATGTACAAGAATATAACTACTATAATCCTGCTCCTATGTACAAGAATATAACTACTATAATACTGCTCCTATGTACAAGAATATAACTACTATAATCCTGCTCCTATGTACAAGAATATAACTACTATAATACTGCCCCTATGTACAAGAATATAACTACTATAATACTGCTCCCTATGTACAAGAATATAACTACTATAATACTGCTCCTATGTACAAGAATATAACTACAATAATACTGTTCCTATGTACAAGAATATAACTACTATAATACTGCCCCTATGTACAAGAATATAACTACTATAATACTGCACCTGTGTACAAGAATATAACTACTATAATCCTGCTCCTATGTACAAGAATATAACTACTATAATACTGCCCCTATGTACAAGAATATAACTACTATAATACTGCTCCCTATGTACAAGAATATAACTACTATAATACTGCTCCTATGTACAAGAATATAACTACAATAATACTGTTCCTATGTACAAGAATATAACTACTATAATACTGCCCCTATGTACAAGAATATAACTACTATAATACTGCTCCCTATGTACAAGAATATAACTACTATAATACTGCTCCTATGTACAAGAATATAACTACTATAATACTGCCCCTATGTACAAGAATATAACTACTATAATACTGCTCCTGTATACAAGAATATAACTACTATAATATTACCACTATATACAATAAATAACTATTACAATACTGCCCCTATGTACAAGAATATAACTACTATAATACTGCCCCTATGTACAAAAATATAACTACTATAATGCTGCTCCTATGTATAAGAATATAACTACTATAATACTGCCCCTATGTGCAAGAATATAACTACTATAATACTGCCCCCTATGTACAAGAATATAACTACTATAATACTGCCCCTATGTACAAGAATATAACTACTATAATACTGCTCTTATGTACAAGAAAATAACTACCATAATATTACCCCTATATACAATAAATAACTATTATAATACTGCCCCTATATACAAGAATATAACTACTATAATACTGCTCCTATGTACAAGAATATAACTACTATAATCCTGCTCCTATGTTCAAGAATATAACTACTATAATACTGCCCCCTATGTACAAGAATATAACTACTATAATCCTGCTCCTATGTACAAGAATATAACTACTATAATACTGCTCCTATGTACAAGAATATAACTACTATAATCCTGCTCCTATGTACAAGAATATAACTACTATAATACTGCCCCTATGTACAAGAATATAACTACTATAATACTGCCCCTATGTACAAGAATATAACTACTATAATCCTGCTCCTATGTACAAGAATATAACTACTATAATCCTGCTCCTATGTACAAGAATATAACTACTATAATACTGCCCCTATGTACAAGAATATAACTACTATAATACTGCCCCCTATGTACAAGAATATAACTACTATAATCCTGCTCCTATGTACAAGAATATAACTACTATAATACTGCCCCCTATGTACAAGAATATAACTACTATAATCCTGCTCCTATGTACAAGAATATAACTACTATAATACTGCCCCTATGTACAAGAATATAACTACTATAATACTGCCCCTATGTACAAGAATATAACTACTATAATCCTGCTCCTATGTACAAGAATATAACTACTATAATCCTGCTCCTATGTACAAGAATATAACTACTATAATCCTGCTCCTATGTACAAGAATATAACTACTATAATACTGCCCCCTATGTACAAGAATATAACTACTATAATCCTGGTCCTATGTACAAGAATATAACTACTATAATACTGCTCCTATGTACAAGAATATAACTACTATAATACTGCTCCTATGTACAAGAATATAACTACTATAATACTGCCTCCTATGTACAAGAATATAACTAATATAATACTGCCCCTATGTACAAGAATATAACTACTATAATACTGCTCCTATGTACAAGAATATAACTACTATAATACTGCTCCTATGTACAAGAATATAACTACTATAATACTTCCCCTATGTACAAGAATATAACTACTATAATACTGCCCCCTATGTACAAGAATATAACTACTATAATACTGCCCTTTATGTACAAGAATATAACTACTATAATACTGCCTCTTACAGCCCCAATGTGTTGAAGGAGAGTTTTCGCCCAATATTTTTGGTCTTTCATGCTATTTTGTAATGGTTGTTGTCCCAGTGGTTTAACAAACAAGTCGTATTTTTGAATGAATTGACCCTTTATGGCCTATTTTATTCATTTGTGAGCGCGGACGGTCGGTGTAGGTGTCTTACGGATTGTTTATTTTAGACCTTTTGAGTTTTTCTGTTTTTGCTTGGGCCATAAGGAGTTAATGCTTCGTGCCGCTCCGCCGCAGCCTCGCCTTGTTTGCAGCTTCAGATACGACTCTGAAACATCTGGTCAGTATCACAACAGCCATCTTCAATCTGTATGTATTTCACGGCGGCCATAATGTTTACAACGTTCATCTGCAATCCTATAAAATGTGTCTATTTGTCAGCGTAAGCATTTGGGAGCTCTGACATGAAGCCGCTTCCTGAGGATTTTAGGGGTTTTATGCATTGGACAATATTATTGTTAGAAGGGTCCCCAGAATCCATCTATAACTGGTGGGGGGAAGCCCAGTAGACAGTGTTCAATTCCTGTGCAGCGCCACCATTGACGAAAGGAAGTATTACAAGCTAAGAGGTGGTTTGATAGAGAATGGGGCTGTCGGTACATTTTCTTGTGATTTGCATGTACATAATGCTGCCATACAGTGCCACGTCATATCTACTGGAGTATACAAATATTAGTCTCACATGGCAGGAGCAATCTCAGATAGGGGGTGCTCACCTTGGGGTGCAAAGGCTACACTGACTGCTTCTTAAAGTAGCTGCAATCAAAATTAAAGGGGTTACCCACAATTATAAAAATATTACAAATCGGCCTCTGGTGGTGCTAATATTGAAAAAGTGGGTCAAAGATTAAATGAGCTGCAGAGGAAGACTGTAAGTATACAGGAGCTGAGGTGTGATGTACTGCAGATGGAGGCTGTATACATGGACTGAGGAGTGATGTACTGCAGATGAAGGCGGTATACAGGGGCTGAGGAGCGATGTAGTGTGGATGAAGGCTGTACACATGGACTAAGCAGTGATGTACTGCAGGTGTAGGCTGTATACAATGGCTGAGAAGCGATGTAGTGTGGATGAAGGCTGTATACATGGACTAAGGAGTGTGGATGAAGGCTGTATACAAGGGCTGAGGAGTGATGTAGTGTGGATGAAGGCTGTATACATGGGCTGAGGAGTGATGTACTGCAGATGTAGGCTGTATACATGGGCTGAGGAGCGATGTAGTGTGGATGAAGGCTGTATGCATGGACTGAGGAGTGATGTACTGCAGGTGTAGGCTGTATACATGGACTAAGGAGTGATGTACTGCAGGTGTAGGCTGTATACAAGGGCTGAGAAGCGATGTAGTGTGGATGAAGGCTGTATACATGGACTAAGGAGTGATGTACTGCAGGTGTAGGCTGTATACAAGGGCTGAGGAGCGATGTAGTGCGGATGAAGGCTGTAAACATGGGCTGAGGAGCGATGTAGTGCAGATGAAGGCTGTATACGTGGTCTGAGGAGCGATGTATTGTGGATGAAGGCTGTATACATGGACTGAGGAGTGATGTACTGCAGATGTAGGCTGTATACAAGGGCTGAGGAGCGATGTAGTGTGGATGAAGGCTGTATACATGGGCTGAGGAGTGATGTACTGCAGATGTAGGCTGTATACATGGGCTGAGGAGTGATGTACTGCAGATGTAGGCTGTATACAGGGGCTGAGGAGCGATGTAGTCTGGATGAAGGCTGTATACATGGACTGAGGAGTGATGTACTGCAGATGTAGGCTGTATACAGGGGCTGAGGAGCGATGTAGTCTGGATGAAGGCTGTATACATGGACTGAGGAGTGATGTACTGCAGATGTAGGCTGTATACAAGGGCTGAGGAGCAACGTAGTGCAGATGAAGGCTGTATACAGGGGCTGAGGAGCGATGTAGTGTGGATGAAGGCTGTATACATGGACTAAGGAGTGATGTACTGCAGGTGTAGGCTGTATACAAGGGCTGAGGAGCGATGTAGTGTGGATGAAGGCTGTATGCATGGACTGAGGAGTGATGTACTGCAGATGTAGGCTGTATACTAGGGCTGAGGAGCGATGTAGTGTGGATGAAGGCTCTATACATGGGCTGAGGAGTGATGTACTGCAGATGTAGGCTCTATACAAGGGCTGAAGAGCAATGCAGTGCAGATGAAGGCTGTATACATGGGCTGAGGAGCGATGTACTGTGGATGAAGACTGTATACATGGACTGAAGAGTGATGTACTGCAGGTGTAGGCTGTATACATGGACTAAAGAGTGATGTACTGCAGGTGTAGGCTGTATACAGGGGCTGAGGAGCGATGTAATGTGGATGAAGGCTGTATACATGGACTAAGGAGTGATGTACTGCAGGTGTAGGCTGTATACAAGGGCTGAGGAGCGATGTAGTGTGGATGAAGGCTGTATGCATGGACTGAGGAGTGATGTACTGCAGATGTAGGCTGTATACAGGGGCTGAGGAGCGATGTAGTCTGGATGAAGGCTGTATACATGGACTGAGGAGTGATGTACTGCAGATGTAGGCTGTATACAAGGGCTGAGGAGCGATGTAGTGTGGATGAAGGCTGTATGCATGGACTGAGGAGTGATGTACTGCAGATGTAGGCTGTATACAAGGGCTCAAGGGCTGAGGAGCGATGTAGTGCAGATGAAGGCTGTATAAAAGGGCTGAGGAGTGATGTACTGCAGATGTAGGCTGTATACAGGGGCTGAGGAGCGATGTAGTCTGGATGAAGGCTGTATACATGGACTGAGGAGTGATGTACTGCAGATGTAGGCTGTATACAAGGGCTGAGGAGCGATGTAGTGTGGATGAAGGCTGTATGCATGGACTGAGGAGTGATGTACTGCAGATGTAGGCTGTATACAAGGGCTCAAGGGCTGAGGAGCGATGCAGTGCAGATGAAGGCTGTATAAAAGGGCTGAGGAGTGATGTACTGCAGATGTAGGCTGTATACAAGGGCTGAGGAGCGATGTAGTGTGGATGAAGGCTGTATACATGGGCTGAGGAGTGATGTACTGCAGATGTAGGCAGTATACAAGGGCTGAGGAGCAATGTAGTGCAGATGAAGGCTGTATACATGGGCTGAGGAGTGATGTACTGCAGATGTAGGCTGTATACAAGGGCTGAGGAGTGATGTACTGCAGATGTAGTCAAAGTAATCACTGCACTCGTATAATTTTAAGTTGCATATATCAGAAGTTTATTTGACTTGAGTCAGTAGACAAATGCTTGGCGAATTTAACGTTTCGGCCAGCCCGTGGCCTTGCTCACAAAAATCGCTGCAACAAGCAAGAAGACAGACAGAATATCAAAAACAAATAAGTACACATATACATATTTACATATTTACATGAATGAATACATGTCAAAGACACTGGCAGCCATGGTAGGACAAATATATATCAAGATAAAGAGCACAAACTGCATCCGGTAAGTGAAGTCCAGAAGGATAAGAAGTCACAGAGATCAAAGAGAATGGTTTGAAAGAAATGTATGCATGTGATATGGAGCCAGACGAGGCAAGAGAACATACCCCAATGGAAATCTGTTGTTTAAAGTAAGGATACCGTATGGCTGATGAGTCAGATAGGAAGACCCAAATGTGTAACCTGAAAGGAACAATGTACCATGAGGTTGCAATAAAAACAGTATATATACACAAATGTACACCTGGAATGTGCTAAGTGGGATATTACCCGTCGATCTCAAAAGAGAGGTGTTATATGGGAATGCTGTAGTTTGACTAGATTCCAGAGAGAAGACCCCATTGATTGTCACCTTTATTATCAGGGAGGGAGGGAGGGGGGAAAGGGGATGGTGCCCCTAGGTCAATATGTACTTAGTTATATAGGCCATAAGGGTGGACTATGTGCCAAAGACATACTACACACATACTAACCAAAATGATATGGTATAGTTCAGAAGGCACATGATCTACACAGCCTGATCTGTACTCCTGAGTGTATATATACAACAGGTACCCTATAAGCCTTCTTTATGTGTCCACAATCTGGTAACCAATGAATTTCACCCCCCCCCCCTATTACTCTCATGTATATCTAACCTCTATTTCAGCAATTGTTTACCCTCCGGCTGGAATTACAGCTGTAGTGCATGGGCAAGCATTTATACCATATCATTTTGGTTAGTATGTGTGTAGTATGTCTTTGGCCAAGCATTTGTCTACTGACTCAAGTCAAATAAACTTCTGATATATGCAACTTGAAACTATACGAGTGCAGTGATTACTTTGACTCCATGACTTGTGGGATGTAGTGTCCCGTTCACTGGCACCGTGAACTGTACTGATTGAGTGCTAGCTTTCCAGATTCTCTACAAGGTACTGCAGATGTAGGCTGTATACAAGGGCTGAGGAGCGATGTAGTGTGGATGAAGGCTGTATACATGGGCTGAGGAGTGATGTACTGCAGATGTAGGCTGTATATGGATCGCCCCCAGGGGTAGGGCAATGGGGTACTCGGCACCAGGTCCTTCGGTTCGGGGGATGTCACGGTGGCCCGACCCAGTCCGTGGCCCTTTTAGGGACGTCCAATAAAGAAGAGAGTTTTTATGGTTTTGGGAAAGGTCTTTAAAGGGGAAGTGTTCGTGACGCCACCTTTGGTATTCGGTCAGGGTGACCGACGCTGCTTAGGGGTCCGCTGGGGTGATGTTATGGCAGCAAGATGGTATACCTTCCCACAGGTGAAGTGTATCCCCAGGGCTTCCCAGAAGTGTAGATGGTGATGGTGGCGGTTGCAAGGCGCAGGGAATAACGAGGACACAAGGTTGCAGTCTCTTTACCTTTTTACTGAAGGCTTCAGCATCCACAGTCCAGGGCACTGGATCACAGGGTAGGCAGAGTCCGGCCGGTCTGAAGGCAAATCCAGAGTCTCTTTATCCAAGTGGAATTCAATAGCCTTCCTATGCGCACAGTAACACAGTAGGTCCCTACTGTAGGCTGTATACAAGGGCTGAGGAGCGATGTAGTGTGGATGAAGGCTGTATGCATGGGCTGAGGAGCAATGTAGTATGGATGAAGGCTGTATACATGGGCGGAGGAGTGATGTTCTGCAGATGAAGGCTGTATACAGGGGCTGAGAAGCGATGTACTGTGGATGAAGGCTGTATACATGGACTAAGGAGTGATGTACTGCAGCTGGAGGCTGTATGCAAGGGGTGAGGAGTGATGTACTGCAGATAGAGTCTGTATGCAAGGGCTGAGGAGCGATGTACTGTGGATGAAGGCTCTATACAGGGGCTGAAGAGCGATGTACTGCATATGGAGGCTGTATACAAGGGCTGAGGAATGACGTACTGCAGTTGGAATGGAGGCTGTATACAAGGGCTGAGGAGTGATGTTCTGCAGATGGAGGCTGAATATAGAGGCTGAGTAGTGACACACTGCAGGTGGTAGCTGTATAGCGGGGCCGAGGATCATATATTACAGATGGAGGCAGTATACAGAAGCTGAGGAGCAATGTTCTGCAGACAGAGGCTGTGTACATGGGCTGAGGAGCAATGTACAGCAGATGGAGGCTGTATACAGGTGATTAGAATGTATTGCAGATAGAGGCTGTATTTAGGGGCTAAAATGCAATGTACTTCAAATAGAGGCTGTATACAGGGGTTGAGGAGCGATGTACTACAGATGAAGGCTGTATACCAAGGCTGAGGAGTGATGTACTGCAGATTGAGCCTGTACTGTACACAGGGACTGAGGAGCGATGTACTGCAGATGGAAGCTGTACTGTATAAGGGAGGCTGAGGAGCGATGAGGCTGTGTACAGAAGGGCTGATTAGTGATGAGGTTGTATCTAGATGGGCTGAGGAGCCATGAGGCTGTATCTAAAGGGGCTGAAGAGTGATGAGGCTCTATATAAATGGGCTGAAGAGTGATGAGGCTGCATCTAGAGGGGCCGAGGAGCGATGAGGCTATATCTAGAGGGGATGAAGAGTGATGAGGCTGTATCTAGAGGGTCTGAGGAGCGATTTGAGCGCCCTGTCAGGGCAAGGGGTACTCGGTACCGGGTCCGGTGTTCACAGTGGGATGTCACGGTACCTGACCCGGTCCGTGGCCCTGGGACCTCCGTATAAAAGGGAAAGGTTTTTAAAGGGATAAGGTTTATGTTCGTGACGCCACCTGTGGTATTCGGTCAGGGTGACCGACGCTGCTTTAAGGCGTCCGCTGGGGTGATATTATGGCAGCTAGATGGTATAACTTCCCACAGGTGAAGTGTATCTCCAGGGCTTCCTGGTGTATAGATGGTGAATGGAGAGTGGCGCAGAGAAGAACAAGGACACAGGGTTGCAGTCTCTTTACCTTTACTGAAGGCTTCAGCATCCACAGTCCAGAGCACCAGACCACAGGGAAGGCAGAGTCCGGCCAGTTTGGAGGCAAGTCCAGAGTCCTCTTGTCCAGGTGGAGAATAAAAGCCTTTCCTTTAGCGCCGGGGTGGTGTAGTCCCTTGCTCCTAAGCTTCTCATAAGGTCCTCACAGATGTTATCTCTCTCTCTGTCCCCTGGATTGGATAGGACACACCCGTATGACTGGTGACTTGAGATGGTTTATAGGGACTCTAGCACGTCTCAGCCTCTAAGGTTGTCACCATGCCTCCTGGGTGTTAGGTCGGACAGGTAACGTAGAGGTCAGCTGTCCTGCCGGTCTCTGATGTAAGTCATAGAGGTCCTTACAACCTCGGTGTTCCGGCTACCGGTCTCTGTGCCTCAGAAGGAGGCAGCCTGCTCGGGGCTGGTCCCCTTCTGATATTCTCGCCTATGCTTCCTCTCCTGCACGCTCGCTGCAAACAATTCGGCCTTTAAATGTCTCTTTCTGGGAGTTGCAGCTCTGTGGGCATGCACAGCTCCGAGAACCCTCTGTCCTCCTCAGACGGATGTCTGGAACTGACTGTGTCAGGAACTGACTCCTGTCTGGAACTAACTAACTTTCCCTACAGACTACCAGTTATATATATATGGGGAGTCACCTAGTAAATAGGATCAAAAGGTCCCCCTGGTGGCCTGGAGTGTGAAATGTTGCATGTTTGTGGTACCTGGATGCAGTTATCCTTCTTTTCTCCAAACATAGCATTACTCTCCCCGGGAGGAAAGCAATACCACTGTGATGACCAGGACCCTGGGGCGCCACACAATGAGGCTGTAACTAAAGAGGCTGAGGAGCGATGAGGCTCTATCTAGAGGGGCTGAAGAGTGATGAGGCTTTATCTAGAGGGACTGATGAGCGATGAGGCTGTATCCAGAGAGGCTGAGGAGCGATGAGGCTTTATCTAGATGGGCTGAGAAGTGATGAGGCTGTATCTAGAAGGACTGAGGAGCAATGAGGCTGTATCTAGAAGGGCTGAGGAGCGATAAGGCTGTATCTAGAGGGGCTGGGGAGCGATGAGGCTGTATATAAAGGGGCTGAGGAGTGATGAGGCTGTACATAGAGGGGCTGAGGAGCGATGAGGCTATACATAGACGGGCTGAGGAGCGATGAGGATGTACATAGAGGGGTTGAGGAGTGATGATGCTGTACATAAAGGGGCTGAGGAGCGATGATGCTGTACATAAAGGGGCTGAGGAGCGATGAGGCTGTATATTGGAGAGGCTGAGGAGTGATGAGGCTGTATGTAGAGGGACTGAGGAGCAATGAGGCTGTACCTAGATGGGCTGAGGAGCGATGAGGCTGTATATAGAGGCTGAGGAGCGATGAGGCTGTATATAGATGGTTTGAGGAGCAATGAGGCTGTACCTAGATGGGCTGAGGAGCGATGAGGCTGTATATAGATGGTTTGAGGAGCAATGAGGCCGTACCTAGATGGGCTGAGGAGCGATGAGGCTGTATATAGATGGGCTGAGGAGCGATGAGGCTGTATATAGATGGTTTGAGGAGCAATGAGGCTGTACCTAGATGGGCTGAGGAGCGATGAGGCTGTATATAGATGGTTTGAGGAGCAATGAGGCTGTATATAGAGGCTGAGGAGCGATGAGACTGTACATAAAGGGGCTGTGGAGCGATGAGGCAGTTCCTAGAGGGGCTGAGGACTAATGAGGTTGTATATAGAGGGCCTGAGGAGCGATGATGCTGTACATAGAGGGGATGTGGAACGATGAGGCTGTATATAGAGACACTGAGGAGCGATGAGACTGTATATAGAGGGACCGAGGAGCGATGCGGCTGTTTCTAGATGGGCACACACACTGTACTAATTGTATATGTCACTGACATCTATACATCTATTCTATGTGTATATACCCATTCTATCTATTCTATGCTAAGCTGTCACACTGTGATTTTACTGTACGTGGCTCCTGAATTGCCTGCTTTTCAAGGATCTAGAGGTATGGTTCTACAGGAAGTAGTTTTTTTTTCCTCTGGGTGCACTCAACTTTATTAGCATGCACAAAGAGACACAAGATAGCCCCAAAAACGCATTAAAAAAAACACACCAAAACAAGCAATTTTTCCGCAGCTTCTTTCCTGTCCAGTGTGAACTTACCCTAAAAGATAAAAATTAACATTTTTGGAAACCATTAGCAAGTTGCTGTTGGCAGATCTTCCTATGACTTATGTACTGTAATTAAAAAATATGGATTGGTTTCCCAATTAAAGGACTTTATTCTGAGTGTGTGTGTTTTTATACAATATAGACGTCTCTTCATTACTAACCTCTGTACAGCCTCATTGCTCCTCAGCCTCTATATACAGCCGCATCACTCCTCAGCCCATCTAGGTACAGCCTCATCGCTTCTCAGCCCATCTAGGTACAGCCTCATCGCTCCTAAGCCCATCTAGGTACAGCCTCATCGCTCCTCAGCCCATCTAGGTACAGCCTCATCGCTCCTAAGCCCATCTAGGTACAGCCTCATCGCTCCTCAGCCCATCTAGGTACAGCCTCATCGCTCCTCAGCCCATCTAGGTACAGCCTCATCGCTCCTCAGCCCATCTAGGTACAGCCTCATCGCTCCTCAGCCTCTATATACAGCCTCATCGCTCCTCAGCCCATCTAGGTACAGCCTCATCGCTTCTCAGCCCATCTAGGTACAGCCTCATCGCTCTTCAGCCCATCTAGGTACGGCCTCATTGCTCCTCAGCCCATCTAGGTACAGCCTCATCGCTCCTCAGCCCATCTAGGTACAGCCTCATCGCTCCTCAGCCCATCTAGGTACAGCCTCATTGCTCCTCAGCCCTTCTATATACAACCTCATCGCTCCTCAGCCCATCTAGGTACAGCCTCATCGCTCCTCAGCCCATCTAGGTACAGTCTCATCGCTCCTCAGCCCTTCTATATACAACCTCATCGCTCCTCAGCCCATCTAGGTGCAGCCTCATCGCTCCTTAGCCCATCTACGTACAGCCTCATCGCTCCTCAGCCCATCTAGGTACAGCCTCATCGCTCCTTAGCCCATCTAGGTACAGCCTCATTGCTCCTCAGCCCTTCTATATACAACCTCATCGCTCCTCAGCCCATCTAGGTACAGCCTCATCGCTTCTCAGCCCATCTAGGTACAGCCTCATTGCTCCTCAGCCCTTCTATATACAACCTCATCGCTCCTCAGCCCATCTAGGTACAGCCTCATCGCTCCTTAGCCCATCTAGGTACAGCCTCATCGCTCCTCAGCCCATCTAGGTACAGCCTCATCGCTCCTCAGCCCATCTAGGTACAGTCTCATCGCTCCTCAGCCCATCTAGGTACAGCCTCATTGCTCCTCAGCCCATCTAGGTACAGCCTCATCGCTCCTCAGCCCTTCTATATACAACCTCATCGCTCCTCAGCCCATCTAGGTACAGCCTCATCGCTCCTCAGCCCATCTAGGTACAGCCTCATCGCTCCTCTGCCCATCTAGGTACAGCCTCATCGCTCCTCAGCCCATCTAGGCACAGCCTCATCGCTCCTCAGCCCATATAGAAACAGTCTCATCGCTCCTGTCAGTGCCTGGGAGTAACCTCGATGACGTAATTGCCGGTCACTGAGGCTACGTTGGCAGAACATATGGATTACGGCATATTGCAGAACGTCGGACAGATTAGGGATATTTTTGTTTTTTATTTTTTTTATTACCGGACACGAGGGCTTCAGTGGAATAAGCAATTGGTGCGTATAACTGTGTTCGTTATTTTTAAATAAATAAATAAATAATGGAAATCTGTGTTTTGTTTCATTTCTAATAAAAGACTTTTATTCTGGCTGTGTATTTATTTACTGTATAACTATAGGATTAGTAATGGATAGGTGTCTCTATTACTAATCCGTGGGCTTGATGTCACCATACAATACAAAGGTGACATCAACCCCACAAATATGAAGCCCACTTGCCATCGATACAGGACAAATGGGAAGAGCCGGGCAAAGCGCCACGATTGGCACATCTAATAGATGTGAGTTTTCTGGGCGGCTGCAGGCTGCTATTTATAGGCAGGGTGGCTGCTTACCAGCCTGAGAATACCAGCTCCCAGCTGCCTGCTTTAGCAAGGCTGATTGTCAAAAATGGAGGGAACTCATGCTGTTTTTTTAATTTATTTAAATATAAAAAATATAAAAAATATGGCGTGGGGACGCCTGTTCTTGATAACCAGCTTTGCTAATGCTAGCCGCTGAAGGTTGCAGCCCCCAGCTGTAAGTTTTGCCTGGCTGGTTATCAAAAATATGGGGGAACCCACGTAGGTTTTTATTTTTTTAATTATTTATTTACAGCGCAGGTGCCGACTGAATACTCCCATCAGTCACTCCTGCTCTCACTGTTATTAGCGGCAGCAGGCGGAATCCAATGGGAGCAGTTGTTCCACCAGCTTAGACCAGTGATGAAAGATAAACTTTATACCTCCGATCACAGCTGCCGGCTCATGCTGTCTCTTGACAACTTGGAAACCGCGGCTGTCTGACCGACGGTGGTGATTTCACCGCCGATCAGAAGCGGTGTTTGCCGTGCTGTCTTGCGCATCATGCAATCATGTAGTCTGCCATCTAGATGTAGCAGAGCTGACTGTGAGGTCACATCCTGCTGTCCTTGACCTTTCTGCAGCAAATACGCTGCAAAAAAGTCAACCTGCATTTTTGCAGCGTTTTTTCACCATCCCTTCAAGTCAATTGGTGAAAAACGCTGAAAAAATCCTGAAAGAAGTGACATGTGCAGCGCCCCAGGGTCCTGGTGGTGGTTGCTTTCCTCCCGGGGAGAGTGATGCTACGTTTGGAGGCAAAGAAGGATAACTGCATCCAGGTATCACAAACATGCAACACATTCACACTCCAGGCCACCAGGGGGAGCTTCTGCTCCTATTTATTAGGTCACTCCCTATATATATATAAATATATATAAATATATAAAACTGGTAGTCTGTAGGGAAAGTTAGTCAGTTCCAGACAGTAGTCTGAGGAGGACAAAAGGTTAAAGGAGCTGTGCATGCCCTCAGAGCTGCAGCTCCCAGAAAGAGACATTGAAAGGCAGAATTATATTGCAGCGAGCATGAAGGAAGTCGAAGCAAAGGAGAGGATACCAGAAGGAGACCAGCCCTGCTCAGGCTGCCTCCTTCTGAGGCGCAAAATCCCGGTAGCCGGAACACTGAGGGAGTAAGGACCTCTACGCCTTATTTCAGAGACCGGCAGGACAGCTAATTGCAGGTGACCTGTCCACACCTACACCCAGGAGGCATGGTGACACCTACAGAGCCGGGTTATCTAAGAGACCCTATAAACAGGCTCAAGTCACCAGTCATACAGGTTTTGTCCTATCCTATACGGGGGACAGAGAGAGCGAAACATCGCATCTGTGAGACCCTTATGTGAAGCCATAGGCACTAATGGACTATACTACTGCAGTGCGAGGGAAGGCTACTGATTTCCACCTGGACAAGGGGACTCTGGACTTGCCTCCAAACCGACTGGACTCTGCCTGCCCTGTGATCTGGTGCTCTGGACTGTGAATGCTGAAGTCTTCAGTAAAGGTAAAGACACTGCAACCTTGTGTCCTCGTTCTTCTCTGCGCCTCTCGCCATGCCACCATCTACACACCGGGAGGCCCTGGGGACATACTTCACCTGTGGGAAGGTATACCATCTAGCTGCCATAACATCACCCCAGCAGACCCCTTAAAGCAGCGTCGGTCACCCTGACCGAACACCACAGGTGGCGTCACGAACAAACTTTATCCCTTTAACGACCTTTCCCCTTTTATACGGACATCCCAGAGCCACGGACCGGGTCAGCCACCGTGACATCCCCCAGTGAACATCGGACCCAGTACCGAGTACCCCATGGCCCTTGGGGGACGATCCAACTTGGCGTCACAAACAGGATCTACTAAACCCCGTGAATCGGGTCATGTGCACCTAAAGACTATGCCAGAATTGTGCCTGAACTGTGATTTATTGTGAGACTGTGTATTCCGAAAAGACCGCCAAAATTGCCACCAAAACCGCTGCCATTACAGCGCCACGAGGAGCGCTGGAGAAGAAGGGCATGCCATCGTGGGCGGGAACTCACTGAGAAGCACGAGAAAATAATGGCTGCCCAGTCCAAGTATCTCTGCACCCTGAGGACATGTCCATCAGCAACAGAGATCTGCCTTCTGATCCTAAATGGTGGGAGGAGACCAAGAAGAAGGAACCGCCCCTGGAGGAGAGAGCGGGAAAAAGACCTGGATGCAGAGAGCCACGTGGAGGACACCATGGTCAGCAGCCCGGAACAAGAGCATGGGGTGGATGCGGAGGACCCCCCCAGGAACCTGGAAAGGAGCCGCGGCAAGCCGTCTTCAGTCATCCCTGCACTCTTGCAGACCGGAGTGGAAGCTCTTATCGACCAGCTCCTGCAGATGCAGTTAGACGCCGGGACCGTCTGCAAGCCAGCACCCGCGGATGATGTGCAGGAGCAGTGTCCCGTCCAGCAGCCCTTGACACCAGAGGAGGAGCCCGGCACCGAAGATGCTGCAGAAAGTAGGAACGACAACCCTGCCCCGGTAGCCGAAGACCTCTTAGTGGGCCCCGTAGCTGCACCTCCCTGTTATGGGTCTGCCCGACTCCAGATCCTAGGGGAGTGGGACCAGGTCATGGGGATGGAACAGTTCCTGAAGACCCCGATTCAACCCGCCAGCCTACCTGGAGAGGTATATTCGGAGAAAACCATCTACCGCTGGGTGAATCCCAGATCAAATCTCATGGTGTTCCCCAGGACAGCCAAACAGGAGGGAGAAACTCTAGAGGTCCTGAGCTGGGACGAATACCAGCAGCAACTCGCCACCAGATGGGAGGAAAGGGAGGAGGAACACCAGGCCCGGCGCAGAGCCTTTGACAAAAGGGATCTGCAAGCCAAGGCCCAGGCCTGCAAGGACCGCCATGTAAACCAGGCCCCTCTTAAGCAGGGCACTGTGGTAACCTTTAAACTAAAAGGAGGCTGGGGCTTCATAAAGGAGCAGGGGTTGTACGCTGAAGTGTTCGTTAATCGGAGGGACGTGGGATTCCACCTTTGGGAAGGACACCCGGATAGGCATCTGTTCCCAGGAGACCATGTCACATATACTAGGCACTTTGGCGAAAAGGGGTGGTACGCTTTAAACGTCTACAAGTACAAAGACTCCATGTCCAAGCCGCCCAGCTTGAAGACACCAGCCATGCCGCCTTGTGCTGTAACAGCGCCCCCTTTTGCCAAAGCGGCCACAACCACCACTACTCCCACTGTAACCCCTGCCTGCACCACCACTAAGACTATGGTGTGTACCATCACTACTACGGAGACTGCAGTAGCCACTGACTAGGCCAACCATCACCTGCACCCAAGCTGTTGTGGAGCAGAGGTCAGTAGGCACCCAAACCCCCATCAGGAGTGCAGGCACACCGTATGTAGCACCCATTATCCAAAGGGACTGCCTTTACCAGTGCTACCCCAGTAAAACAAAGAAACTTTGAAAAATGACTGTATATATTTAACTGTTAATTGTTTGCTGCTACCATTTAAAAGTTTATTGAACCTGACCAGGGTTTCCATTTAAAGGGGTCCTCAGTTTTTAAGAGGATCCTATGTTTGCACAAGTTGCCTTAAAGAACTGTGAATCATGGACTGTGCATGATCAAAAACTTTTCCTGTAAATAGTTTGCACCTTCTTAAAGGTGCTTCCTACTGGTTTTGCAAAAGAAGCTTTTAAAGAGACTGCTTCTAAGGAAACTGCTTCTAATGTTGCTTGAAAGTGTTTTGTTTTCCAGAGACATGAAGAAAAACCTGTCTGGCGCGGCAGGATTCCGGGTCTGGATACACGCCTTGTAGCCTGCCCAAGACCAACGTTGAGGGTTAATGACGGGTCCCTCGCATTGTTATTGCTGTTACTAAGTTATCGATTAACTTGAATATTAATGATTGACTTGTGTACTAATTGCACTACCTCAGTATTGAAAAGTCTTGAAAGTTGATGTGTTGCACTTTGTTGAGCCAAAGCCAGATAGTTAGTATATTAGTGAATTAATATATACTGAATAAAAATAAAATCAAGACTTGTAGTTAGTGTTGTGTGTAGAAAGTGGTAAAAATGTTTGATGTTGCACCTTTGAATCAGATAGCTTGTGATGTAGCATACCCGTAGGGTAAGAGAATTCTGCACTTTTGAATAAAACTGAGAAAAGAATATAAAAAACCCGTGGGGGTTGATAGAAAGTTTTTGCACTTGAAGAAGAGTAAGAGTAATAGAATGTTGATTTGCACTTTGAAGCCTTAAGAGATAGTATACCCGTAAGGGTCATCGCCAGGGGCATAACTACCGCGGTCGCAACGGTCGCCAGTGCGACCAGGCCCGGCAGTTCAGGGGCCCGTATCTAGTGGGGGGGGGCAGCCGGCAGGGGGGGCGCAGTCGGGCCGCCTAATTCGGCGGTCCGCAGTGTCCCCCCGGCGGCTGCATTCTGCCGCCCCCGGTCTAGGAGTCGGCTGTTCTCTGTGCCGACTGTCAAGCTGACAGCCGGCACAGAGAAGCTCCCAAAATGTGCGGACGTACCGCATATGGGCCCGGAGGTGGAGGGGGGCCCCTGCATGGTGGCTGCGGCGGGCAGGAAGAAATCCCTGCAGCTCCGCTGCGTACAAGAGAAAATAGCAGCGGAGCTGCAGCGATCTGTCTTCCTGCTTCCTGCACGCGCTTCCTCTCACACAGACAGAGCCGCTAGATGACGTCATCATTCAGCGGCCGGCTGTGTCAGAGGAAGATGCTGCAGCAGAGCGCGAGGAGAGGTGAGAGGGATGTTGTGTGTGTGTGTGTGTGCGTGTGTGTGTGATATCTGTAGTATGTGTGTGTGTGATATCTGTAGTGTGTGTGTGTGATATCTGTAGTGTGTGTGTGTGATATCTGTAGTATATGTGTGTGTGTGTGATATCTGTAGTGTGTGTGTGTGTGATATCTGTAGTGTGTGTGTGTGTGTGTGTGATATCTGTAGTGTGTGTGTGTGTGTGATATCTGTAGTGTGTGTGTGAGTGATATCTGTAGTATGTGTGTGTGTGTGTGTGTGTGTGATATCTGTAGTGTGTGTGTGTGTGATATCTGTAGTATGTGTGTGTGTGTGTGTGTGTGTGTGTGTGTGTGTGTGATATCTGTAGTGTGTGTGTGTGTGTGAGGCAGGGGCGTAATTACTAAAGTCGTATGTAGCCAAGATATGCAATTCTGTTCATGCTGATCTTAATGAACATGAAAAAATACTAGTTATAATCATTTACTTGGACAGGAGAGATTTTGCTAGGGGGTAAATAAAATAAATGTACACATTTCATGGCAATCCCAAAAACTAAAAGACAGATAATGCTACAGCAGTTCTCCTGCACAGTGGCGCTCCTAACCATCCTGTGTGTGTGTGTTCCCTGCACATTAGGTGGCTGAAACATTGATGCGTACAATAAATTTATAAAGTGGCCGGAATGTTAAAGGGGAGGTTAATGTCTGGTGACTAGGGGCACCACTGCTGGCTCCGACTGATCACTAGAATGGGGATCATGAGCTCCTTATTCCTCATCACTGCACAATTGCAGTGCTCTTCCCTCTCTGGGGGCCCTTCCTTCCTTGTCCCTCTCTATGTGTGTGTGTGTGATATCGTAGTGTGTGTGTGTGTGTGAGGCAGGGGCGTAATTACCACAGTCGCAGCGGTCGCCGCTGCAAGAGGCTCTGGCAGGTCAGGGGCCCGTGTGTCCCCTTGAGCCTGTCTCCCTTGTCCCCTTATGCTTGTGTCCCTTGTCCCCGTGTGCCAGTCTCCCTTGCCCATTAGTCCCTGTGTGTCCCCATGTGCCTGTCTCCTTTGTCCCCTTGTGCCAGTCTCCCTTGCCCACTAGTCCCTGTGTGTCAGTCTCCCTTTCCCACTTGTCCCTGCGTTCCCTTGTGCTTGTATCCCTTGTCCACTAGTCCCCATGTGCCCCTTGTGTCAGTCTCCCTTGCCCACTTGTCCCCGTGTGCCCCTTGTGTCAGGCTCCCTTGCCCACTAGTCCCCTTGTGTCAGTCTCCCTTGCCCACTTGTCCCCTTGTAACCTTCTCCCCTGCCTCCTAGCCCCCATGTGTCCCCTTGTGCCTGTCTTCCTTGCTCCCTAGCCCCCCTAGCCCCCTTGTGCCCTCTCCCCTGCCCCCTCGTCACCATTTGCTCGTGTCTTTCTCACTGCCCCTGTATGGAGGGGCTGCATTATACTATGAGGGGGGCTGCGTTGTATTCTATGGGGGTTACATTGAGTTGTATGGCAGGGCTGCAGGGGGGGGGGCCTATTTGGAAGTTCGCACCGGGGCCCATAACTTTGTAGTTACGCCACTGGTCATCGCATTTCATAGTTAATTGTTATATTGTTTTCTATTCTTATCAAAATCGGCCCATAATGTAAATAGTTCTTGTAACGTTCAAGTGCCCTCACCTCCCATAAAGGGAAGCTTAGATATAGTATTAACTTTTTTTATAGCATTCCCAAAAAATTTGTATGTCTTTTGCTAACCTGTAACTGTTGTTTTCTTTTCCCAGTCCGGGAATACTGGATTTAAAAAGGTGGTGGTGGTGGGGGGGGGGGTGCGGCGCCCCAGGGTCCTGGTCGTCACAGTGGTATTGCTTTCCTCTCGGGGAGAGTGATGCTAACTACGTTTGGAGGCAAAGAAGGATAACTGCATCCAGGTATCACAAACATGCAACCCATTCACACTCCAGGCCACCAGGGGGAGCTTCTGCTCCTATTTATTAGGTCACTCCCCATATATATATATAACTGGTAGTCTGTAGGGAAAGTTAGTCAGTTCCAGACAGTAGTCTGAGGACAGATGGTTAAAGGAGCTGTGCATGCCCTCAGAGCTGCAGCTCCCAGAAAGACATTGAAAGGCAGAACTGTATTGCAGCGAGCGTAAAGGAAGTCGAAGCAAAGGAGAGGATGCCAGAAGGGGACCAGCCCCGCTCAGGCTGCCTCCTTCTGAGGCGCAAAATCCCAGTAGCCGGAACACTGAGGGAGTAAGGACCTCTACGCCTTATTTCAGAGACCGGCAGGACAGCTAATTGCAGGTTACCTGTCCGCACCTACACCCAGGAGGCACAGTGACACCTACAGAGCCGGGTTATCTAAGAGACCCTATAAACAGGCTCAAGTCACCAGTCATACTTGTCCTATCCTATCCTATACGGGGGGACAGAGAGAGCGAAACATTACATCTGTGAGACCCTTATGTGAAGCCATAGGCAGTAAGGGACTACACCACTGCAGCGCAAGGGAAGGCTTCTGATTTCCACCTGGATAAGGTGACTCTGGACTTGCCTCCAAACCGACTGGACTCTGCCTGCCCTGTGATCTGGTGCTCTGGACTGTGGATGCTGAAGTCTTCAGTAAAGGTAAAGAGACTGCAACCTTGTGTCCTCGTTCTTCTCTGCGCCTCTCACCATCCACCATCTACACACCGGGAAGCCCTGGGGACACACTTCACCTGTGGGAAGGTATACCATCTAGCTCCCATAACATCACCCCAGCGGACCCCTTAGCAGCGTCGGTCACCCTGACCGAATACCACAGGTGGCATCACGAACATAAACTTTATCCCTTTAAAGACCTTTCCCCTTTTATACGGATGTCCCAGGGCCACGGACCGGGTCAGCCACCGTGACATCCCCCAGTGAACATCGGTCCCGGTACCGAGTACCCCATGGCCCTTGGGTGTGATCCACATGCTCTATGTAAAAAAACGCAGCAAAGAACAAAATCCTGATGACAAAAAAAAAGCGTGTGCACGAGATTTCTGAAATCTCACAAGCTTTGCTTGTACTGTAAAAAAGCAGCTGAAAATTAGCATAAAAAGCAGCAAAAAAACGCCCAGTGTGAACATATACATACACTTCCCATTAAAAATAAATTAAAAATTTGCAAAAATAGTAAGGAAGATGTATTAAAAAATTCCCACATTCACTATTCATTGTCTAGAGAAATAACTCGGTTATGGGGAGATTTGATATTTTCCTTTTTTTGGTTCGCATCCAAAATGTAATAAAACTTATCGCTTGGACTGTTTTTTGTTTCTATCGGCACACTTGAAAAATTATTCATGCTGTCAATTCATTGGGGAAAAGTAGCAAAAAGTGGAGAAAGAAGATTTGAGTTATTTCCTTGTGTCTGGAGTCTGCAGCGTTCATTATTTAATGCTGAATTACTTATTTACATAGGGGCTAAGGTATACTGCCCTTCAAGTGTCTGCACTTTTACCTTGTCCAAGAGAAATCTAGAAATTGCAACCATCCCGGATCTAGAGGGAATAGACTTGATTTTTTGCGTGTGTGAACATTGTGAAGGCATGATACTTTGTGGGTGGCATTTTGGGGAAATCAAATTCTGCGTGTGGGGGCATCACACTGTGGGAGGACTGTGGGGCATCGTACAGTGTGTTGATGGGGGCTGTGTGGCCATCATACTGTGTGTAAGGACTGTGGGAGCATCATACTGTGTATGTGGGGGAGGGCTGTGGGGCCATAGTACTATGTATTTGGGGGGGACTGTGGGGACATTATACTGTGTGTGGGTACTGTGGCATCATAGTGTGTGGGTGGGAGAGTTGGGGAAAACATAGTTTGTGCGGGCGGCACTGTGAGGGCATCATACTGTGTCTGGGGGCACTGTGGGGTCAACATACTGTGTGAGAAAAGCACTATTGGGATATAAAGTATATGTGGGTGCAACATACCGTGTGAAGAAGCATAAAAGGCCATAAAAGTGGTATTAAACTGTGTTAGAACACTGAAAAGCTTTACAAGGGGCACTAGTTCTATTCTAGTGTACACAAAGGGCTGAGAGGAGTTGGGATTAGCTGGGGTGGGAAGGGAGAGAGATGTGTGGTAGTGATGGCAGGGTTGGGAGGTGAGGGAAGGGTTGGAAGGGAGAGGAGCGTGTGGGGGAGATTGAAGTTAACTTCAAGGGATGGGTTGGGAGGGGAGAGGGATGTGTGGTAGGGATGGGGGAGAGGGAGGGGTGTGAAGAGTGCGAGTGAAGGGTGGGAGGAGAGAGGTGTGTGCGGGAAGAGGGAAAGATGTGCGGGAAGGGTGGGAGGGAAGAGATGTGTGAGAGAGGGGTGGGAGGGGAGAGGTGTGCGAGGGAGGTGTGAGCAGAGAGGGGTGTGTGTGAGAGGGATATGTGTTAGGGATGGCAGGGGTGAGCGGTAAGGGTGGGAGGGGAGAAGGGTGGGTTGTAAGGGTGTGGAATGGAGAGGTGTGTGTAGTAGGTGTGGGAGGGGAGAAGGGGGTGTGGGAAGGGTGTGGGAGAGGTGTGTGTGGGAAGGTTGTAGAAGGGAGAGGTGTTTGTGTGTGGGAGGGTTAGAGGAGTGTGAAGGGAGGGGAGAGGATGTAGGAGGGAGAGGTGTGTGAGGGAAGAGTGGGAGGGGAGAGGTGTGTGCGGGAGAGGTGTGAGGGGAGATTGAAGCTAACGTTATATAAAATTTCAGATTAATATTCAATTCGGAGTCTATAGAGAGCAGAGCCAACAACCTCCATGAGATCTGTTCTGTCTGCCTCTAGTCATGGCCGGCTCCAGGTTTACGCGGACCATTGGGCGCCTCCTTGCTTTTGATATTTCCTCCTCCTGACCTTCCAATGACTTTTTTTTAGCTGTTTTTGGTCTTCACAGCTGCATCAGAGCTTTTTTTTTTTTTTTGCAGTGCGAGCTGTCATTTTTATTAATACCATTTTGGAGTCCATATGTCTTTTTGATCTCTTTTCACTCCATCTTTTTGGGAAGCGAAGTGACAAAACAGCACTTCTGCCCTTTCAATTTTCTTTTTTTTTTTAAGCGTTCACTGTATGGGACAAATATGACATTTTATTAGTTTGGACAGCTCAACAAGTGATAACACAAATTAGGTAACTTTTTTATGTTTAAAATATTTTTTTCCAGGAAAAGGAGGTATGATACGAATGTTTTCATTTTTTTTTAAATTCCCCCTAGGAATCTTGAATTTCTGATCAGTAGATCGATTGAACAATACAATATTGCAGTCTATTGTAGATTTCTCTTATGAAGCCTGGACACGGCCTGGGCTTCACAGGTGTGCAAACATAGCAGATATGACCATACTATTGGCACCGCACAGTCATAATGTGAAGGGCACCCGAAGGATCACCTTTCCTCATTTCCAAGCTTTAAGATGCCGCTGTCATGATTAACTGCGCCATCTAACAGGTTAAACTACTGCAACTGGAGCTATGATTGCTGCAGTTATGCAGTGAACATAGGCATTATATTACACCACGCCAACCCCATTTACCATTTAATTCTCCGTTGGCCACAGAAAGAAAGTGTTAGAAAGTGATGAATAAATGGTCTACAGCTTTACTTGTGAGCCACAGACAGTCATGATGTTCTTCTTTACAGGCACATTGCGTTGGTACGTAGAGATACATCGGGGCAGTGGGGCATCTCCCCCAATTTCGGACTGTCCCATTGGATCCAGGTCATTTCCTGTTGCGGTAGATCTACTCACTCAGCTGCTCAAAGAGAGAGTCACAGGAACACTTCCCACTTACATTTTCAACTGATTTATTAAAAAACTTAATGCATAAACCAATCAAAAGTTAGGTTAACATTCCGAGACCGATGGATGGACATTTGTGCTCACGTATCGGTGCAATATTTCAGTCTGTTCTGAATAACGAAGGGATGAAGCAGGAATTCTCCAAACCCCCAAATCAGATTTTTGAGACCAAAGATCTTGGAAACATAAATCATTACATGGGAATTCAGATTGTGAGAGAGGAAGACTGGAGTTTTCTTCTGAGCGAAAAGCCCAAGAAGTAATTGAAACTTTAATTCAAAGATGCAAAACCGGTGATGTCTCCTATGGGGACCAACTGCTTGAAGAAGATGAACAACTAAAGTAATTTACTGCCCAATAACAATCAGTAGAGGAAGGGAATAGGAAAATTTGCGATACATTGCAACAGCTAAAAGATACGACATTGCAGCAGCAGCAGCAGGAGTCTTCTTATGCAGAAAGGTCTCAATGCCAAGTCCGATGGACAGGAATGGCAGAAACAGAATCAGAGCAGTAAGTAATCATGGATTTCAAACTGGTCACCAGAAAGTAATGGATGTAACCGGACTAATCAGTTTCTGCTTTTAGGTGCAGGAGTTGATAGATATCATAGAGCACATCACTCAATCTTTAAAGATAGGGAGGGGCATATATTCACCCATTACGATATCCCTTTCGAAAAAATGCTCCCACCGCATAATATGATACTCACTATGAATTCCACAAAGTACCCCTTACATGCACTTTCTGATGTCCCCACAGTGTGCCACACCAAAGTATCAGGGGTGGACATACCACCAGGTGAAGCTGCATCGGTGCCCGGAGGTGGATGGCAGGCAAGGCCGGCTTCACCACTCGTCGTCAGGGACACCGGCATACTATGGGGCCCAGTGCCAGGGCTGGGCCCACCATGTGCTTTAAACTGTTTGAAATACTTCTCCCTATTCCTGCGCAGCTCCAGTGTCCATGACTCTATGGCGTATGGAGCATTATATGGGGTCCATTATTCTGTATGGAGAATTTTATGGGGTCCATTATTCTGGACGTCGAGGCAATCTGGGGCCTAGGGCCCGGAAGAGGTATTGAGTGTCATATCTCTATCTCACCTGTGAGGAAGATGTCGGCCAGGTCTTGGTGAAATTGGAAAGATGGTGGGCCTCAGGAAATCTGTACTGCCGGTTAGGAAGTTCCTGGTACCAACGGTGAAGGTGGAGGCAAGGACTGATAGTACACAGGACAAAGTGAATATCACCAAAAAAGGGACTCTGTCTCAATCTGTATGATGCAGCCATGTGTAACTGAACTGCACAGTAAAGCTGAACCTGTTAAACCGGACCCAAGGTCTTCTGTCTTGTCAGTAGCCAGGTCGGTCCCATGGATGAGGAGATAACAAGGACTCCTAAACTAAATAGGAGCGAAGCAAGAACTCCACAGCACAACACCTGTCTGACTCCTGTTTAGAATAGAGGTTTCAGGGCAAAGGGAACTCAGTGTCGGCCCACAGCCCTGTACCCCTCTTCACTGGCATGTCACTCTCCAGGAGACATTACCCCTTAGACACTGATTGTCCAGCTGTCACCTCCCAGAAGTTGTGAGGTTTGGGTGCACCTGGCTCCTGCCCGTCTTTGATACGACTTCCCGCAGTATAAGACATGGCGGCAATGAATAACACCAGGTTGGTCTGCTCCCTGAGCCCGCGCTGCATTGCCTCACCCGATATCCAGGTTATTGATGAGACTTTCCCTCCTGGAACAGCGGGATGTCACCACGCTGTAAACATGATCTACTGAACATCCGCAGCACAATATCATTGTCAGAGTTTTGCATAGACCCTAAGTTCAAGGACAGGACGTCGGCCATAAATTCATTGTTGTCCTTACAACACGCAGTGAGGAAAGTTTACGGCGGCATTTCATCACCGCAGATTTCCATACGGCATATTCATACATTACTGGCTGTATAGAGATGAAGCTTCATCACTGTACAATGGGACTGCGGCCATCGAGACATCGTAGGAGATGTAGTTGGAAACTAAGGCTTGACTTCAGGTATCAGCTGATCATTGGGGGTCAGATCTGATATTGATGACCTATCTACCTAAACATACCAATACTGGACAACCCCTTCAATGAGCGTTATTGTTCATCTAGGAGCATGCTTCTTTCTAGACAGACAGCCGCCGCTACGGAGAGCAAGCTGCAGCACTAAACCGGTACGGCGCAGCGTGGGAACTAGGAAGGGGTTAAAATTGAATCCGCATTACAGTGATAGACGCTTGTATATAAAATAAAAATATCCACCTGATATCATCAAGGGTAAAAAATGTAATTAAGTACGCACGAGTATGGAAATAGAAGAGTATTCACCAGCGACGGCTCTAAGACGGCAGCGCCAGGAGCGCGGCTCTGAACAGGGAAATGTTAATGTGATAGTAAATAATAATTAATCACAAAGGTGATATGAAAGCCGGGCATTATTACAAGGAAATCACCACGTACGTGGAATTCCTAATTACCACCTGTTAATTAGTAGAGCCGTATCCGCAGCATTGTGTTCATGGAGTCGTAACATCTGTGGAATCAGGTGCAAATTGGAAGGCAGTGAAGGGTCGCCATCCTGGTGGTCACCATACCCCAACTAACTCCTAGTAAGGAATTCTGAGCTAATAGAAGATCTTCATGTCTTGACCGGGCTGGAGACCAGTTGCAAACAGCGTCTCTCTCTGGAGGACCAGATCATCTATTGATGTGAATGGGCACAGTGTAATACTTCTTTTCTCCAGTGGGTGTGCTGCAGAGAAACTGAACACTAAGGATATATGCACATGACGTCTTTTTTAGGTGGGGAAAACCCATCATGTTTTTCAAGAAAAAGACCCTTCATGATACGTTGGCTTTTTTTTTTTAGTCTTTTTAGTATTTTTGGGGATTTTTATGAATCGTTTTGCCATCATTTTTGTGGTGACTTTTTATACGGGCGTCTTCTGCTTGTCTTTTCTTTTTTTTAACTCAATTATTAAACAATGAAAAAAAATCACTTGCAGTTTTTCTAAGACATCTGTTCTTCTTCTGGACATTTTTTGTACACATCATCTTCTAACTGGAAAACGCCTGAAAAATGGTCCAGTCAGTTTTTTTTTTACTTGGCGTCTAGGAAACCCGAAGTGGCTGAAAAGCCTGAACATATAGTATGAACAGTGAGTAGTTTTTACATAGAAATGCAATGTTTATTCTTTTCATCGTTTAGTTAACGCTTTGTCAGGGTTTTTGGAGAGGAATCCGCCTGATAAAGATGTTGTGTGCACATAGACTTACATTGAATAACATTGATCCGATGTGTTGTCAAATCGCACTCGGGATGAAAATGCAGAATGCCCGAGTTTGATCAGATATTCGGATCGCGCTCAGCCGTGTAAGTCAATGACTTCATGGAAAGTATCGGACTGCACTCGGATGTCATCTGAGTGCAGTCAGAATTCCATGGACTGACAATAAGGAGAGGATGGAAACATTTTTTTTCTCTGCTTTTCCTCATCCCAGACAATCAGATCGCACTTTGATCTCACTCGAACCTGAGTGTGATTAGCATAATTGGCCTGATTACAGGGAGGGAGCGTGGCAAGCTTTCAGGACACACTAATTTGATGCACAGAGATGATCTAAAACAAGTTTCAGCTACATGCACACAAGGATTATTGATTTGTGTGCCATTATAACTCCTTTACCTGGTAAAATTAAAATAAGAAGTCTACTTATCTCCGAGACTGTGCCTGATTGGGGCGCTATACCACTCCGGCGATCGCGTGACATTGTTTATCTGCAATGATAATGTGTGCAAACTGTAAAGTGCTGCGGAATATGTTAGCGCTATATAAAAATAAAGATTATTATTATTATCCGTTGATGAGCTGCAGCCTTCACACTTTCTTGCACGTTCCTCCAGGGAACTTTATCAGTGCAAAGATGGGTATATTATTTTTTAACCTCTTCTCTCCACTTCTTATGTTTTTGGGTCTGGAGAAACCCAAGGACATAATAAACATTTTTTCCTTGACGTAAGGGGTACACGCGACTCATGACCGCCTATATTGACTTAAATTGCCTAACCTTAATTACTTACTGAAACCGATCCATCGTAAACTACCTTATCATAAGGTCCCCTCCTGAATAATGACATTACACCAGATTTTGGATTAAATGGCCACAGCAGCCATTTATTAAACATACAATACAACATGTAAACAATATCCCCCCCAGGGAGTGGTGGTCCTCGAAGCCTCAAAAATAACCTTGCAGAAATTCAAAATTGTGCACATTGGCCTCCAGGCTTAAGGTACCTTCACACGAAGCGACGCTGCAGCGATAGCGACAACGATGCCGATCGTTGCAGCGTCGCTGTGTGGTCGCTGGAGAGCTGTCACACAGACCGCTCTCCAGCGACCAACGATGCCGAGGTCCCCGGGTAACCAGGGTAAACATCGGGTTGCTAAGCGCAGGGCCGCGCTTAGTAACCCGATGTTTACCCTGGTTACCAGCGTAAAAGTAAAAAAAAAAAAACAGTACATACTCACCTGCGCGTCCCCCAGCGTCTGCTTCCTGACACTGACTGAGCTCCGGCCCTAACAGCACAGCGGTGACGTCACCGCTGTGCTTTCACTTTCACTTTAGGGCCGGCGCTCAGTAAGTGTCAGGAAGCAGACGCTGGGGGACGCGCAGGTGAGTATGTACTGTTTGTTTTTTTTACTTTTACGCTGGTAACCAGGGTAAACATCGGGTTACTAAGCGCGGCCCTGCGCTTGGTAACCCGATGTTTACCCTGGTTACCAGTGTAAAACATCGCTGGTATCGTTGCTTTTGCTTTCAAACACAACGATACACGCCGGTCTGACGACCAAATAAAGTTCTGGACTTTATTCAGCGACCAGCGACATCACAGCAGGATCCTGATCGCTGCTGCGTGTCAAACTAAACGATATCGCTAGCGAGGACGCTGCAACGTCACGGATCACTAGCGATATCGTTACAAAGTCGTTTCGTGTGAAGGTACCTTTAGTCTTGCCTCCAGCCACTAAGCACCAGCTCGGAGGCAGGTAATGACCAACCCGGCCAAACCAACCGATTACCAAATCCTTTAATCAGCCCCTCCACGGGCTGATCTACCACAACCACTCACAATCCACTCCGGGGAGTCCAGGACCACTAGAGGTTCCCCCCTACAACTTCGAGGACCTCCTTTCCCCGCCACCAACATAAATGTTTTGACACCTCAAACATTTGTGTCCCTCCACACCTTCAAACCCATCTCAATTCCTTCCTGAACAGCAAAACACCACATGTCGACCCCGATTGCATTCAAAGGCACGCCATCTGCTCTCCAATATTCGCCCTTTCCAGAATCCAAATTTTCATGACGTACTACCAACGCCCCATTCCGTGCCATGAACCGAGATACCAACCTATTTACTTTTATTCTGGCCTTGTTTATCCCCTCAATTGAGCGAGCACCGCACCACACCTTCCTAGGGATAATATCCGACCAGACAACTAACAACTTCGGAAACGCCGCCCAAAGTCTTAAAATATCAAACTTTATGTCCTTTATCAATTCCCTACATGGCGTCTTGCCCAAGTCATTCCCGCCCAAATGAATTACTACCACATCCGGAGCTCGATCCAAACGAACAAACTGGTGGAACTCCGGCAAAAACTGGCTCCGCATCATTCCGCGTTTCCCGATCCACCGCAGAATCACTGTTTCTCTTGAGAACCCCAGTTGCCGCCCATCCGGCCGAATTTTGGCCCGCAGAGCTGCCCAAAAAACGAAAGAGTGGCCCGTGATCCAGACCAGCCGGTGTTCGCAGCCTGAAATAAATAACACAACAATAAGAAAAACCAACTCAACTATTAAACCATTAGACCAAGTCCGGGCGGATATAGGAAATGAAGGTCCTCGACTCCCACCGCCCGATCTTTTTTACCACCTCTTCGCCCAGGCCCCTCCTAGCAGCTTCCGTCGCTGCGCAATCAAACATTTCTTAAAAACCGCTATGAACTGAAATCGAGATAAAAAGGAACCGTCCTCATAGACCAAATGGGGGTTGGACAACCCTCCGCCCAACCCCATGAAAGCATTGACACACAGGACCGGGCATAACGGGGAACCGGCCACCTTAAATAACACCACTTTGCAGCCTTTACCTTGACTGTCTGTCTTGGAAAATCGAAGCCGAATAACTACCCTAACATTATACACATCCACGTCTTCCCTCAACAAACCCCCTTTGGTTCTTTTAAAGGGGCTGACCAACTCCCCTTACCGAAAGGCTCCAAAAAACGCTAATGCGAAGGCCGCCTTAAAAAGAATTATTTCCCAATGCGATGAACAGACCAAAGCTAACTGATTGCCCAAAATTAACAATACCTCGTGTGATACCGGGCGTCTTTTATCGCTCACCGCCCAACCTTTTCTCCATCCCTTTAACGTTTGAACTACCAAAAAAGACTTTGTGACTTCCTTAAGGCCCTGAGCCTTGAAACCAAAGGCAATGCCCGCCAACAACTTGTTCAGTCTCGACACGGACCAACCCGACTCTTTAAAATGCCCAATCAACAACAATAATCTGCTCTCATCCTGTAGCCCCGCCCCTAAAGAAACACCCCATTCTTCCCAAGTGCCCCATGCCTGCTGATATTGCCTCCAAGACCTAGCTGATAAAGAATTCTGAAACAGATAATCTACTGCCCGCCAGGAAGCTTCCATAACTCCGCTGGGCACTCCTGGCCTGTTGACTCCGCCTGAGGTATCAATTCTTGAAAATGATCTCCCTGCAAGTGAGAAAGAGCAACAGAGACAGGGTTAGAAGCCATCGTCCTGACCTCCGCCATGATCCACAAATTCAAAGATAAGCCCAAAAACACCAAATGCTGCAGAATTTTTACTACCGCCGGTGAATCAGCCGACAGAGAATTTATCGCCACGGCAACCGCATCGGACCCACATGGAAAACGACTCTTCCTGTCTTGCACACAGTTACCCAATAATGACAATGCAACGATAGGAAACAAATGAGGAAGAACCTGATTTTGTAGCCAACCTTGCTCCCGCCAGAAATCAGGCCATTCAGCCAACAACCAACTGCCTTGGAAAAACAAACCAAAACCACGATCGTCCACCACGGCAATGATGAAACCCAAATCCTCTGAATTCACAACCGGTTTTATCCAGATAGACTTTCCGTTGTAATTCTACAAAAAATCTGCCCATACTGCCAAATCTTCATGCAATTCCTTCTTTAGTCTGATAAAATGAACCGGAGATCGAACGCCCTTGGTCGCCAAAGACAACCTGCGGCAGAATGCCCTTCCCATCGGCATGATACGGCAAGCAAAGTTCAGTTTGCCAAGCAAAGATTGTACCTCCCTCAACTTCAATTTTTTAGCACTACATGCCCTGGACACCTCTTCGCTCAGAGCGCTGACCTTATCCCCGGTCAGCCTGCACACCATTTCTAAGGTATCGATTTCTTTACCCAGAAAACTCAGAACAGTGACTGGACCAACAGTTTTGTCCGCAGCTAAAGGAACCCTGAAAATCTTGCACACTCTCTCCATAGTGTGCAATAGCACTGAGCAATCGGTACTTTGAGCCGGGCCTACAAACAGGAAATCATCCAGATAGTGAATGCAAGATTTCAAGCCTGACACGTCTTTCACCACCCACTCCAAAAAGGTGCTAAAAGTTTCGAAGTACGCACAGGAAAGGGAACAACCCCCCACCCCCACATACCCGCACCCAATCCATAGCCGCATCAAAGTGTAAATCACCGAACATAACTGAGGGTCAATTCCATCATTTACTGAGGAGCCTTTCGGAAAGGACAGATGATGAATCAATCTGAATTTATTAGGTTCCTTCTTTGGTACAACACCCAACGTGGAAACCCTCAAATTGCGTATGGAAAACTGGAAAAGGGCCGGCCATCCTACCCAATTTAACTTCGCTCTCCAGCTTATTAGCAACCACATCAGGAAATTGCAGCGCCGATTTCAAATTTTTTGTGGAAAAATTATGTGCCGCATCCACAAATGGAATACGGAAACCATCCCGAAAACCTCCTTCTAACAAAGCTGCCGCTGGTGTATCAGGGTACCTATTTAGAAATGGCACCATCACGTCCAGACGAATTGGCGTCATTCCTTTTTTCAGAACCGTCTCCGCTTCTCTGTCTGCCACCCTTAAAACATTTGGATGACCCGTGTGGTCCCCCTCAAGTTGCACATTCATGCTTAAATTTGCATTTTCCCCCAAATTTACATGATCCCTCATTGAATGCAAAGCACAGTCCTCTCTGCATTGCCGCTGAGTGTCCCGACTGCCCTGAACCCCCAGCGCTTCCAGGAAAAAACTGGCTACCTGACCCGAAGCGTGACGGAACCATAACCTTCATCCACAAAGCTATATCTTTGTGATCCCACCGAATACTGGGCCTAATGGCCTTCCGCTGCCGGAATTGCTCATCGTATCTGAGCCAACCTTGGCTCCTGTAAATTCGATAAGCTTCCCCAATCGCATCCATGTAACAAAAGAGCCCCGAGCAGTTCTTGGGGAATCTCTTCCCAATCACACTCGCCAAATGTCCTAGGAATCATCCTAAAACGCCTTTTCTCTTCATCCTCTTTTTTTAAATCATCTTTGCGCATCCTGTCCAATTGAAAACGCTCTAGTGGTAATAAGGAGAATATTTCCACGTAATCCCCTTTCCAAATTTTTTCCCTAATTTCACTTTTTAAGTGTGCACCCAAGTGTGCACACAACGGTCCCTCAAAACAAACATATACCTCCCCCCGAGCCGCGTCATCCAAACGCACCGAGGTATATTTTTCCGCTTCCCCTGCCTGACTGGCAACAGACACGCTAACCGAAGGTACGGCAGCACTCGGCGCCGCAGCATCATTCCCCACGTTAACTGACACCATACTCCCAGAACTAATACCAGCGAACCCCCCCCCAGAGAACCCCTCAAACCCGAAACTTCCCCCGGATTCCCACGCTATGCCGTAGAAGGAGAAGACCCCAGGTTTGAACCCCCTGATCTCCATATCGCCGCCAGATCTCTAAGCCCATACATGATAAGACCTAACCCCCCCGACTCCCCCCATAAATACATCCCGACTAACACCGACAGAGGGAGCTAATACAGGGGTACATGAAAGAAAAGGATTGTCCTCACCTAGCTGCCCGAGCGCTGTGGACCCGGCAGCCGAAGATCCTGAAGCCAGACAAACATGCTCCTCTCCTGAGCTCTCCATCCGTTGATCCCCGGGTAAGTCAGACGGCCGACTGCCGTCCTGAGATACCCCATCCGAAGGTGCATGGTCCCTTGCTGCCGACGCTGTGAAGATGCCTGAGCCAGCGTAGCGCTGCCCGTGCTGGGAAGTGTTCCTGTCTGCAGCTGTGACATGACCTGACCCCCTGATTGGAGCCCTCCAGCTCCGTGCCCCGTCCCAGGCAGAGTGCTGCTGGGAATAAGGCCCCCGCCTCCTGGAAGCGCCCGCTCCTCCGCGCCGAGCTGGCTCACCTGACCTGGTGCAGCCCGCCGCTCCTGGTCCCGACACCTGGTGAGTTACACACGCCGAGGAGGAGGCCGACACCTCCCCCTGCTGCAGGCCCCGCCGTGCCACCGGATTCCTCCCTGCTCTGCCGTGGGCCGCTGCTGCACCGCTGCTCGCGTCTCCCGCCGGAGGGTCCCGAGAGGGGCTCCTGATACGGCGCCGGGCCCGAGGGGTGACGTCAGGGCTCAGGCGCGCCGGAGGCCTGGACCTCCGCAGCCAGCATCCCTTTGCTGGAACCTGGGCCAGTCCCGTCACTACCCACCGCATTTAAATGCACCCCGTCAGCCAACCAGAAAGCACCGTCCCCTTTTTCCAACTCAAAATGCCTCACAGCAACTGCCCCATTTCTGGCCACAAAAGTCGACACAGCCCTAATAACTTTTATCCTAGCCTCGTTAATTTTTTCCAAAGACCGCATATTTCTCCACCGTTTTCGCTGTACAATTTCCGACCAGACAATGGACAATCCGGGATACAAAAGCCACAAACGTAACAAACACTGTTTAATGTCTCTAATCAATTCTCTAAAAGGCCGCACACACCCAAATCATTACCACCCACGTGCAGCATTAATATATCCGGGGCCTTGTCCCAAATAACCGCATTATGAATTTCCCGTAACACCCTATCCAAGCCATCCCCCTAAAACCTATCCACCTGACCACCGCCATCTTCCGATCAAAGCCAAGCTGTCTACCCTCCTTCCGTACGTCCGCACACAGGGCTCCCCAATGGACATATGAATGGCTGAAAATCCACACCAATAGCGGCAAGGGACCTGAAAAATACAAACACACAGCAAAGTAAAACTCGGTGACAACTCCTTATGGCCTAACGTAACTGCGATACCTATTAGACCGCCATCTTTCAATACGCCTAATAACATCAGCCCCCTATCCTCCCACAGCCGCATGACTTGCCGCCCCAATTGAAAGAGTGAGGAGCAAATCGAGATTCATCCATTCCCAAAAAATGAAGAGCCCTTTTAAAAACCACGGTAAACTGATACCTAGATAAGAATGAACCATCAACATGACATAATAAGGATCCTTCCCGATTAGGTCTAAGATCCCAAAAACTCGCCAAACAATTGGCCGGACGCATCGCTGAACCAGACACAGAGCCTAACACAACCCTTCTACCTCTCCCTTCCTGGTCAGTCTTCAACCGATGCAACCAAAACTCAACCCGCCCTCTCCAAAAATCTCCAATAGCGCAATATTGCGAACCAATCCTGACGAAAACCAATCTAGCGGCCATCCTGCTGCACACCACTGCCCTCTAAAATACGCTCCAAAGCCGCTCCCTCCTGCTGCATCTGTAAACAACAAACAACTCCAACGAATCAGTGTCAACAACATCCTCCATAAACAAAGAACGGCTGTTATAAGTCTCCAAAAAGGTACTCCAAACAGCCAAATCCTCCCTCAATTCTGCCGACAACCGGATAAAATGATGAGGAGCGCGAACTCCAGCCGTGGCACCAGCCAACTTTCTTGAAAAAACTCTACCCATAGGCATGACCCAACAAGCGAAATTAAGTTTTCCCAGCAAAGACAGAAGATCACGCAAAGTCAATTTCTTCAAGCGACGAGCCCGGGTGTTATGATCCGGTGGTAGGATCACCAAACTGACCTGATAGGTAAACCAGAATATTAGGACGAGCTCTGGGGATGTGGAAACTATACTGACCGCAACACTGAACCTATCCAAAACACACTAAAGGCAGCCGTGGAGCGTTACCTAAAAACCTAGACGCCTCGTCACAGCCTGAGGAACTAACTACCCCTAGAGAGAAAGCAAGCCTCACTTGCCTCAGAGAAATGACCCCAAAGTTTAGACAGCCCCCACAAATAATAACGGTGTGTTAAGGGGAAAATACAAACGTAGTAATGAAAAACAGGTTTAAGCAAATGAGGCCCGCTAACGCTAAATAGACTGAAGATAGCAAGGGATCTGTGCGGTCAGTACAAAAACTATCAAAAACTATCCACGCAGAAAATACAAGAACCCCCACACCGACTCACGATGTGAGGGGCGCACTCTGCACCCCAGAACTTCCAGCAAGCAAAAAATCACATATAAGCAAGCTGGACTGAACTCATCATATAATGAAACATATTTTCAAGAGAAAAATGAGCAAACATGAACTAGCAAGACTTAGCTTCTCCGGATGGAGACAGGTCACAAGGAAGTCCAGAGAGATCAGAACCAGTACTGAATACACCGACAGCAGGCAACAAACAAAGGTGCAGGTGGAGTTAAATAGGAACCAGCATAGCAGGAAATGAGGCAGCTGAGCCCAGCTCCAGACCCGCAGTATCGCTAAAGGCCACCAGAGGGAGCCCAGATGGAATTCACAACAGTACGCCCCCCTTGAGGAGGGGTCAACGAACCCTCACCAGAGCCCCCAGGCCGATCAGGATGAGCCGAATGAAAGGCACGAACCAAATCAGCCGCATGGACATCAGAGGCGACAACCCAGGAATTATCCTCCTGACCATAGCCCTTCCATTTAACTAAGTACTGAAGCCTTCGTCTCGAAACACGAGAATCCAAGATCTTCTCCACCACATACTCCAATTCTCCCTCGACCAAGATCGGAGCAGGAGGATCAACAGAAGGAACCACAGGCACCACATATCTCCGCAACAATGACCTATGGAACACATTGTGAATGGCAAATGATGCTGGGAGGTCCAAACGAAATGACACAGGGTTGAGGATTTCCAAAATCTTATAAGGACCGATGAAACGAGGCTTAAACTTAGGAGAGGAAACCTTCATCGGGACATAACGAGAAGACAACCACACCAAATCCCCCACACGAAGTCGGGGACCCACACAGCGACGGCGGTTAGCAAAGCGCTGAGCCTTCTCTTGTGACAACGTCAAATTGTCCACCACGTGGTTCCAAATTTGCTGCAACCTATCCACCACAGAATCCACCCCAGGACAGTCAGAAGGCTCAACCTGACCTGAAGAAAAACGAGGATGAAAACCAGAATTGCAAAAAAAAGGCGAAACCAAAGTAGCAGAACTAGCCCGATTATTGAGGGCGAACTCAGCCAATGGCAAAAAAGTCACCCAGTCATCCTGATCAGCAGAAACAAAACATCTCAGATAAGTCTCCACGGTCTGATTAGTACGTTCGGTTTGGCCATTCGTCTGAGGATGGAAGGCCGATGAAAAAGATAATTCAATGCCCATCTTAGCACAAAAGGACCGCCAAAATCTGGACACAAACTGGGATCCTCTGTCAGACACAATATTCTCAAAAATACCATGCAAACGAACCACATTCTGAAAAAACAGTGGAACCAAATCAGAGGAGGAAGGCAGCTTAGGCAAGGGCACCAAATGGACCATTTTAGAAAAACGATCACAAACCACCCAGATAACAGACATCTTCCGAGAGACTGGAAGATCCGAAATAAAATCCATGGAAATATGCGTCCAGGGCCTCTTTGGGACAGGCAAAGGCAAAAGCAAACCACTGGCACGAGAACAGCAAGGCTTGGCCCGAGCACAAATCCCACAGGACTGCACAAAGGAACGCACATCCCGCGACAAGGAAGGCCACCAAAAGGACCTAGCCACCAAATCCCTGGTACCAAAAATCCCAATGTGACCTGCCAACACTGAAGAATGAACCTCGGAAATGACTCTACTGGTCCATCTATCCGGGACAAACAGTCTCTCCGGTGGACAACGATCAGGTCTATTGGCCTGAAATTCCTGCAGTACCCGTCGTAAATCAGGGGAGATGGCAGACAAAATCACCCCTTCTCTGAGGACACCAGCCGGTTCAGAAACTCCCGGAGAGTCAGGCACAAAGCTCCTAGAAAGAGCATCAGCCTTCACGTTCTTCGAACCCGGAAGGTATGAAACCACAAAATTGAAACGGGAGAAAAACAGCGACCATCGAGCCTGTCTAGGATTTAGCCGTTTAGCAGACTCGAGATAAGTCAAATTCTTGTGATCAGTCAACACCACCACACGATGTTTGGCTCCCTCAAGCCAATGTCGCCACTCCTCAAATCCCCACTTCATTGCCAACAACTCCCGATTACCAACATCATAATTCCGCTCGGCAGGCGAAAACTTTCTTGAAAAGAAAGCACATGGCCTCATCACAGAGCCATCAGAGTTTCTCTGTGACAAGACAGCCCCTGCTCCAATCTCAGAAGCATCCACCTCGACCTGGAATGGTAGAGAGACATCCGGCTGACGCAAGACAGGAGCCGAAGAGAACCGACGTTTGAGCTCCTGAAAGGCCTCCACGGCCGCAGGAGACCAATTCGTCACATCAGAACCCTTCTTAGTCAAATCCGTCAAAGGCTTAACCACACTGGAAAAATTAGTGATGAAGCGACGGTAAAAATTAGCAAAACCCAAGAACTTCTGAAGACTTTTTACCGATGTAGGTTGAGTCCAGTCATAAATAGCCTGGACCTTGACTGGATCCATCTCAATGGTAGAAGGAGAAAAAATAAAGCCCAAAAAGGAAACCTTCTGGACTCCGAAGAGACATTTAGAGCCCTTCACAAACAAGGCATTGGCTCGCAGGACCCGAAATACCATCCTGACCTGCTTCACATGAGATTCCCAATCATCAGAAAAGACCAAAATATCATCCAGGTACACAATCATAAACCTATCCAGATACTCTCGGAAGATGTCGTGCATGAAGGACTGGAACACAGAAGGGGCATTAGAAAGCCCAAAAGGCATCACCAAGTACTCAAAATGGCCTTCGGGCGTATTAAATGCTGTTTTCCATTCATCGCCCTGCTTTATACGCACAAGATTATACGCTCCACGAAGATCTATCTTGGTGAACCAACTGGCCCCCCTAATCCGAGCAAACAGATCGGACAACAGTGGCAAAGGATACTGAAATTTGACCGTGATGTTATTTAGAAGGCGATAATCTATACAGGGTCTTAGAGAACCATCCTTCTTGGCCACAAAAAAGAACCCCGCACCCAAAGGGGACGAGGACGGGCGAATATGCCCCTTCTCCAAAGACTCCTTAATATAATTTCGCATAGCGGCATGTTCTGGTACAGACAAATTAAAAAGTCGTCCCTTAGGGAACTTACTACCAGGAATCAAATTTATGGCGCAATCAAAATCCCTATGAGGAGGTAGGGCACTGAACTTGGGCTCATCAAATACATCCTGGTAGTCCGACAAAAATTCAGGGACTTCAGAAGGAGTAGAAGAAGCAATTGACACCAAAGGAGCATCGCCATGAATCCCCTGGCAACCACAACTTGACACAGACATTGCTTTCCAATCCAGGACTGGATTATGAGCCTGCAGCCATGGCAGACCCAACACGACAACATCATGCAAATTATGTAACACAAGAAAGCGAATCACCTCCTGATGTGCAGGAGTCATGCACATAGTCATTTGAGCCCAGTACTGAGGTTTATTCTTGGCCAATGGCGTGGCATCAATTCCCTTTAGTGGAATAGGGAATTGCAAAGGCTCCAAGACAAAACCACAGCGCCTGGCAAAAGACAAATCCATCAAATTCAGGGCGGCACCTGAATCCACAAAAGCCATAACTGAGTAGGATGACAGAGAGCAAATTAAAGTAACAGACAAAATGAATTTAGGTTGTACAGTACCAATGGTGACAGACTTAGCGAAGTTTTTTGTGCGCTTAGAACAATCTGAGATAACATGAGCAGAATCACCACAGTAAAAGCACAACCCATTCTGACGTCTGTGATTTTGCCGTTCAATTCTGGTCAGAATCCTGTCACATTGCATAGACTCAGGCTTCTGCTCAGAAAATACCGCCAGATGGTGCACTGGTTTGCGCTCCCGCAAACGCCGATCAATCTGAATGGCCAAAGACATTGACTCATTCAGACCCACAGGCGTGGGGAACCCCACCATAACATCCTTAATGGCTTCAGAAAGACCCTTTCTGAAAATCGCTGCCAGGGCACACTCATTCCATTGAGTGAGCACAGACCATTTCCTAAACTTCTGACAGTAAACCTCTGCTTCATCCTGACCCTGGGAGAGAGCCAGCAAAACCTTTTCTGCTTGGTCTACCAGATTAGGTTCCTCATAAAGCACTCCAAGCGCCAGAAAAAACGCATCCACATTTTGCAATGCAGAATCTCCTGGCGCCAGAGAGAATGCCCAATCCTGAGGGTCACCACGCAACAAAGAAATAACAATTTTAACTTGCTGAACCGGATCACCAGAGGAACGAGGTCTCAGAGAAAGGAATAATTTGCAATTATTTTTAAAATTCAAAAACCTAGATCTGTCTCCGGAGAACAACTCAGGAATAGGTATCTTAGGCTCTGACATAGGACTGCGAACTACATAATCCTAAATGCCTTGTACTCTAGCAGTGAGATGATCCACACTAGAAGACAGACTCTGAAGGTCCATAGCTGCAGCTGAATTCTGAACCACCCAGAGATTAAGGGGAGGAGAGAGGCTAGACACACTGCAAAGGAAAAAAAAAAAAAATGAACTCAGGATTTCTCTTATCCCTCTTTTGCGATGCATTAACTCTTTACTGGCCTGCTGTACTGTTATGATCCGGTGGTAGGATCACCAAACTGACCTGATAGGTAAACCAGAATATTAGGACGAGCTCTGGGGATGTGGAAACTATACTGACCGCAACACTGAACCTATCCAAAACACACTAAAGGCAGCCGTGGAGCGTTACCTAAAAACCTAGATGCCTCGTCACAGCCCGAGGAACTAACTACCCCTAGAGAGAAAGCAAGCCTCACTTGCCTCAGAGAAATGACCCCAAAGTTTAGACAGCCCCCACAAATAATAACGGTGAGTTAAGGGGAAAATACAAACGTAGTAATGAAAAACAGGTTTAAGCAAATGAGGCCCGCTAACGCTAAATAGACTGAAGATAGCAAGGGATCTGTGCGGTCAGTACAAAAACTATCAAAAACTATCCACGCAGAAAATACAAGAACCCCCACACCGACTCACGATGTGAGGGGCGCACTCTGCACCCCAGAACTTCCAGCAAGCAAAAAATCACATATAAGCAAGCTGGACTGAACTCATCATATAATGAAACATATTTTCAAGAGAAAAATGAGCAAACATGAACTAGCAAGACTTAGCTTCTCCGGATGGAGACAGGTCACAAGGAAGTCCAGAGAGATCAGAACCAGTACTGAATACACCGACAGCAGGCAACAAACAAAGGTGCAGGTGGAGTTAAATAGGAACCAGCATAGCAGGAAATGAGGCAGCTGAGCCCAGCTCCAGACCCGCAGTATCGCTAAAGGCCACCAGAGGGAGCCCAGATGGAATTCACAACACCCGGGCCACCTCTTGATGTAACCCGACTACCTTCTCCTCCGGCAATCTGAACTCCCACTGAACTGTGTCGATGACAATGCCCAAGAAACTTAAACACGTGGTTGGGCCCTGGGTTTTCCCGGGAGCCAAAGGAACACCAAAACGATCCGACACCCACTCAACAGCTTTCAAAATCCTATGACAACGATCAGACCCAGCCGGGCCAATGCACAAAAAGTCATCCAAATAATGAATCACAGAGTCGCAACACGAAACCTCCCTAACCACCCATTCCAAAAGGAACCCAAAAGTTTAACACTATTCGGATGAACTGGCAACAACTGAAACGTCGTCTCAATATCCGTCTTAGCCAAGAGGGCCCCTTTGCCAAACTTACAACCCAGAAAATGGCTTCATCAAAAGACGCATAAACCACCGAGCAAAGCTCAGGGGCAATACCGTCATTGATGGACAACCCCCGAGGATAAGACAGATGGTGAATCAAACAAAATTTCTCGGCTTCCTTCTTAGGAACTACACCAAGCGGAGACACAACTAAATCTTCAAACGGCGGTGAAGCAAAGGGGCCAGCCATGTGACCCAATGCCACCTCCTTCCTCAGCTTCTCAGACACCACCTCCCCGTACAACAGAGCTGACCGCAAATTTTTAAAAACACGGGGAACAACAAAAGGAGGGGCCGGAATAACAAAACCTTCATTAAAACCTCGCAACAACAACTCAGCCGATTCTCTAAGAGGATATCTACTTAGATAAGGGACCATCTTTTCCAGCTTCACCGGAGTCACCCCCATGGGTTTTACCAGCCCCCTATTTGGACTTGGCTTTTTTGAAGTATTTTGAGGCCCCATGAGAGGAGCCACTGCAATGGGAGCAAGGATGTTTAAATGTGCAGTTGGCCCCGAACTTGTACTGACCGTCATTGAGCTGCCAACATAACCCAATTTGAGCCCCCCTGTCTGACCTGATTGCCCTGATGACCCCGCCAAACTGGACTGGTTAGCTTGGCCGGAACCTCCGGCCCCCCTTGAAAGAAATGGCCAAACTTATACTGCGCCATAACCATAGCCCGATGTCCTTTTGATCCCATCTCAGGGCTGGGCGAATGGCTTTCCTGTGTCTAAATTGCTCATCGTACCTAAGCCACGCTTGTCCGCCGTATACCCTGTGAGCCTCTCCAATAGCAACCATGTAACAAAAAAAAACAGAACAATTTTCCGGCGCTTTTCCCCCAATAAGACTAGCAAAAATTGCAAAGGCCTAGAGCCAGTTTATAAAAGTCTGGGGAATCAAACGTCACGTATGCTTTTCTTCCTCCTCTTTTTTACTATCCTCTTTTTTCCCTTTGTCCAAATTAAATTTCTCCAAAGGGAGCAAAGAAAAATTTCTACGTGCTTATCTTTTAAAATCTTCTCACTTACCTTCTTTTTAAGATGCGCCCCCAAGGGGCCTTTAAAACATATGTAGACCTCACCATGAGCTCTATCGTCTAAATGGATCCTGCATTCCTTTTCTTTATCAGTCTGCACCGAAACAGAGATGGGTTCTGCCGACAACACTGTCACCTCCCCCGAACCAACAAGCCCCCCTAGTGGACTTACCCACACTGCCAAATGCCTCTGCTCATGTATACCACAATCCAACCTCGCCAACAAATCCTGTACATTAGCTAACACCTGCCGAACCCCTACCCCTTCAACATCACCTGCGACGCCAGTCAAATTTACACCACTTAAACTCCCCCCGATTACCACTAACAGCAGGTGAAGAAAAAATTTGTGGAGACAAAGAAGACAAGGACGTATACTCACCAGGCTGCGAGGGAGCTGTGATCCCTCCAGCCGGAATACTGGGATCCCGATGCCTCTGAACAGGGAGATCGTGCCCCGACACATCCATAGGAGACTGCTGGCGTGGTCCTTGAGAAGACTGCTCTCCTTGGAATACCTCAATCACAGGGAAAATGGGGGCAGAATGCTGAATGCCCATATTCTGCCGTGCCTGCGAAGATGCCCCTGCAGCGCACGGGCCCCCATCATCAGCACACCCCAGGGAAGAATCAGCCACTCTGCCCAGATCCCTTGGAGCAGGAGAACACCCTGCCGCAGAAGAAGGAGCCTGCCCAGCTACCCAAAGCCCCAGGCCACCCGCCCCTGTATCAGCAGCACATCCTCGCCTGGTGGTTGACGGCGCTGAAGCAGGCCGTGCAGCAGGAACATTACTGCCGCGGCCTCCCCTCAAGCTCTCCAGGATCCTGTCAACAGCAGACATGGTAAGTTGAACAGTCCCTGTACCCAGAGAGCGGGAATTGAAGAGACTCCACCCCCAACTCTGCCCTAAGTACCATCCCTTCCAGGCCACCCCCTTCATTACCCTCACCCCACCCTCCATCCCATTGTCATGCTGTCCTCAGCCTACGCCGTGGGGGAGGGACAGCTCTGCTCCGGCCATTTCTAATGGATCCTTCTTGTAAGGAGGGTATAAAGTGGAGACCCCCTTCATTACAGACAATGGTGAGTTTGGATACATGTGTTAGGACTCTGAACATTTTTTACCTCTTGTGCATTACTGCCCTTTTCCAAGATGACGTCTTTGGTCTCATGTGCACTGTCTTCCTGCTATAAAACTCCACCCCAGCCTTCAGTCTGTGCTAGAGTATTCTGCCTTGCATCCAGCTCCTGACTTCTGGTGACTCCCTGGCTATATACCTGCTCCTGTGAACCTGTGTGGTGATCCTGCTACTCTGCTCTGAGTTCCTGCTGCATACACAAATTTCCAGTAATCCTCCTTCATCTGCTGCTCGTGTTTACTTCCATCTGCATTTGCTGGACATGTAAGCGGCTTCTGCTTTGCAATAACCTGAGACTATTACCCAGGCCTCCCTGGTTGAGCTAAGATATGATTTTGAACTGCCTTATAAGCATATCTATCTGTGTCTGGACTAAGACAAGGATTCATTCGTGTCAAGTATCCTCAAGAATAACTGTGCTTCATAGACTTTCTGCTTGATTGCATTTTTCTCTGAAGTTTCCTATAGACTGCTAAGCTGCGTTTATTATTTACACCAAGTGTTGTGGACTTGAGTTTCTCTCTGCACCTGTTTGAATCACCGTGTGATAATATAGACTTTACCACTTATAAAACTGTGTCCTGTAGTTGTCTTGTTCCACGCAAAGAGTCTCCTGAGTTATCCCCTATAATTATTACAACAGGAGGATCAATGGGTGCTCTCGTCCGCTGGCCTGGCTATCTTTAGCAAAACAGCATGGGCCTGGGCTCATATCACTGAACGTCCGTATAACTTCCGTGCGGGTATATCACTACTCAGACAAAACTGGGCAAGACTTTATTGGAACACTAACAGTCAAGTATATTCCCAGCAAGTACAGAAGATGGTGCAAATGACAGTCTCACTCTTCCGAAGGCTCGCCGGGGATTAGAATGTCCATGACTTCCAGGCATCCAGGGTCCACTACCCCAGTCAGTAGCACTCCATTTTTGGTGGGCACCCACAGAGAAGAGGTAGTGGCCACGTTAGTAAGCTGATGCGAGGTATGTGACCAGGTGACCTGATTGTCTTAACCTGGGTTATCCAAACTACTTTGTGTGCTCAGTGATAGGCAGTGGAGCAGATCTGTATTCCACCATCTGGGACTATGGTTCCTGGACTGATGTCCTGTAGAGTCACACCGGTAACAGGAGCAGGGCCGTTTTATATCTCACAGCTCTAATTTCAGGACATTGTACAATATTATTATTCATATTATTCAATTGTTCAATTAGACTACATATTTGTCCTCCAAGTTGTGCAGATTAGTACATCGCAGGGGGCTGAGGCAATATGTAATCATCAGGCATTCCACAAATTATTATACAGCAAGGGTCAATGGACTGTCTCACATGATACAATGGCTAATGTCCCTTTACCTACTGAACACAGGAACAGTACGTGTGACATAATTAAGAGTTATTTAACTCCGCACTACTGGTGAGATTGACGCTGTGTCATCACAGTGAGGGTCTCAATGGTTGGACCTCATCAATCCGTATCTAATTATTGTTCCATATTTGTTGAAGGTCTTTAAAGAAAACCTGTCACTTGCCATAAATATGTGATTTGTTTTTAGCTGCTGTAAATGCTGTTGTTCTCCTGAATTTTGCATCTGTTTTATTCCTGCTCTTCTCCGTTCCTAAGATAGGGCCTCTGTTTCATGTACATAAATCTATTCTTTTTAGACAAATGGGAGTGGTCAACAAACTTTTCTCTGTGGTGACTTCTTGATGACCACACCCACTTAGCTAAAAAGAATAGATGTATATATATTAGAGGGGGCCATATCTCAGGAATGGAGAGGTGAAGGAGCAAAAAGAAAAACATTGTCAGGTTCAGGAGATCAGGAGGCATTTACACCTGGCATAAAAAAATAAAAATCATATATTGATATCAAGTGATGGGTCCTTGCCATATACCGCCATATACCAAGGGCGTATATCATTGATGTCTTTTTCCTCTCTTCCCACCAAATTCACAAATACAATTGTCCAGGAGACCAGTCGTATGATGGATGTGTGAAATTAGAGAACGACAGAAATTGAAAACAATGTTACGGCCGTGTGAATTCACTGAGCATTTCAATGGAATATAATGAAAGCTTGATAAATCACTGAAAAAAAAGCCAGAACACGGGTTGTATGTTAATTTATGTAAATAAGGATGTGAAAAACGAATAATTAATACTTGTATAGATAATTATTTTGTAACATCTCTGGCTGTTTTTCATGCAGTTTGGCCCATTCATTCTGGAATTGTTCATCTAACAGTCTGAACTGTAATGAACCATCGGTGGAAGCTAATATGGTGAAATCCGGGCAGAGGGACCCCAAAAAAAAATTAGCAGAAAAAACGAAAACCCTATCCAGGGTCATAGCCCAAGAAAGTGGAGGCATGGATGGTGCAAAAAAAACCTAAAAAAAAATCTCTAAAAAATTCCAAATTTTAAACTTTGAGATTAGATGTTAGAAAAAGTTTTTGACAGTGAGGGTGATCAATGAGTGGAAGACGCTGCCATGAGAGGTGGTGAGTTCTCCTACAATGGAAGTCTCCAAACGGAGGCTGGACAGACATCTGTCTGAGATGGTTTAGTGAATCCTGCATTGAGCAGGGGGTGGACATGATGACCCTGGGGGTTCCTTCCAACTCTAACATTCTAGGATTCTACGATTCTAAGTCCAAGGCGTTGATTCATATGTTAGACAGATGGACTGTGGTGGCACACATGGACAAATTAACGCACCCCAGGTCGGCCATCTTTTCTCTGCCAAAGTCCTATCACTACTGTGATACAGAACTATTGCTCTGTATTATATGAGTGATCAGGTAAGCCTAAAAAAATATATAAAGAAAATGAAAATAGTAAAAAAAAAAACCCACAAAATGTAATCAGACATCCCAGTCTAAAAACCCAGTCTGATGACTAAAGAAAGTTACTCTCGATGACCATTTAATTTGCCTTGTATTGCATCTAAGCTCCATTCACTTCAATGGGAGCGAGTTATACCAGACACAACCCTTGGTACAGCCACGTTCACACGTTCAGTATTTGGTCAGTATTTTACATCAGTATTTGTAAGCCAAAACCAGCAGTGGAACAATCAAAGGAAAAATATAATAGAAACACGTCACCACGTCTGTATTTATCACCCACTCCTGGTGATAAATCTTTAAATGAGGTGTGTCCAAACTTTTGGTCTGTACTGTAGTCTAAGAAATAGTGCAGCTTTTGCAGTCCTGGGAAACCCTTTTAACCCTTTGCCTTTGCAGCCAATTTTCATTTTTACATTTACATTTTTCCCTCACCTTCCCCCAAGCGCCATAACGTTTTAATTTTTCATCCACACAGCCATATGAGTGGCTCTATTTTTTGTGAGACAAGTTCTAGTTAGAATGAGACCATTCATTTTACCTGAAAATTATAGGGTTTGTCTTGACGGCACTCACTATGTGATAAAAGTGACTTGTTGACCTGATTTTTCAGGTCAGTCTGATTACAGATATTCCAATCTTGCATAGTTTTTTTAAGTTGTAAAAAAAAAAAATGTAAAAAAAAATTAATTTTTGTCACCATTTTCCAAGGCCCGTAATGGCTATATTTTTAACGGCTTTGTAACGGCTTGTTTTCCACATGATTTATTGGTACAAATTTTGGAGTTTTGATTTCTTTTTTTTTCATTATGACTTTTACCTTACAGGTTAATTCATTTTATACTTTCAGAGACCAGACTTTTACGGACGTGGTGACACCAAATGCAGTTATTATTGTATTTTTAATGGGAGGAATAAGGTCGATTAGAATTTTATAAATCTTTTATAAAAAAAGTTACTCGTTTTTTTTTATCATTTTTTTTTCTCCTTACGGGACTTGGACCTGTAATTATCCAATTGCTTATGTAACACCCCAGGTAATCGGTTGTTACAGTTGTATTGCCTTCCTTTTGGAGAGGGTGATGCCATGCTTGGAAGCGAGGAAGGATCACTTTAACAGGTAACCAGTACATGCAACACTGTTCTGACTCCAGGCCAGAAGGGGGAGCTCTGATCCAGTTTGTGGGTGGCTTCCCTAGATATATTCTGGCTGGAGGAGGAGTTAGTCTGTGAGAGAGGAGTGAGGAGTGAGGAAGGAAAGCTGAGGCCATGCAGACATGTGGTTCTGCAGCTCCTGGGAAGGAAAGAGAAAAGCAGAGCAGTCTGTAGGAGACTGAAAGGGAAGAGAAGCAAGGGAGAGTGAGGAGCTGGAGGGATGCTGCGGCTGAGCTTCCTCCATGCTGAAGTGCAGAATACCGATAGTCAAAAGACCGAGGCTGTGGGGGGGTAATTGCATGCCCCACAGCAGAAACCGGTGGACAGGAGATTGCAGGTCGCCTGTCCACCATAAACACCCGAAGGCACAGTAACACATAGAGCCCGGAGTCATCACGAGAGACACCTGTAAAAAGGCTCGAGTTACCTGCAATGTGGGTAGTGTCCTACCTAAAAGTGACAGAGTGAGAAAGCGAGGACCTTGTGTGAGGCCTAAGGCAGCAAGGGACTACAACACAGCATAGAGAGGAAGGTTTTCAATCCCACCTGGCTAAGGGGATCCCTGAATCGCTTCAAAGCCAGCCGGACCACAGCAGCACCTGTGATCCATACCCTGAACTGTGGCTGCCTTACACCAGTAAAAAGGTAAAGAGTCAGCAACCTTGTGACCGCTAGCTCTTTCTGGCACTACACCATCTTTATCTACTACACCGGGAGCCCTGGGGACCCAGCTTCACCTGTGGGAAGCCATACCATCCCTGCTGCCATAACATCACCCCAGTGGACCCCTTTAAGCAGCGTCGGTCATCCTCGACCGAGTACCACAGGTGGCGTCACAAACATTCTTATTCCTACAAACCCCTTAAAAGACCTTCCCATTAATTTGGATGCCCCGGGCCACGTACCGGGTCACTGCCACCGTGACTTCCCCTTTAATGACCACAGACCCGGTACCAAGTAACCCCTAGGCCCTGGCGGGCGCACCACTTGTAAGATATATTGTAATACCACAGTGTTCAGAATATAGCGTAAATCGTCGTCGCCCATGGAGCTCAGCCTGTAGCTGAGCTACATAGGAGTACCAACATGGCAGTGATAGGGGTTTTCAGCAGGCCAACAGCTGCCAAGGTAATCCATGGGTGCTCCGCTATTGCATTAAGGGGGACCAATGGGTTCACATGCGCGTGAGCACCAGCAACTGCTCCACTTAAACACTGTGGTCAGATATTAAATATGTATATGTAAATGGATAGCAGCATCAATCAGAGCTCAACACTTGTCGCTGCTGTTAGACACAAATGCCAGCTATGCAAAAAAGCCAGCATCTATCGCATGTGAACACATTTCAGCTCCTGACCCTTCTCCACAGATGGTCACCCCTGCAATGACAAACCTACAGTGCCTTGCGAAAGTATTCGGCCCCCTGGAACTTTTCAACCTTTTCCCACATATCATGCTTCAAATTTGTTTTTGAATTTCCACAAAAATTTAAAATAACCAATAAATTTCATTCAACTTCACAATTGTGTTCCACTTGTTGTTGATTCTTCACCAAAAATTTACATTTGGTATCTTTATGTTTGAAGCATGATATGTGGGAAAAGGTTGAAAAGTTCCAGGGAGCCGAAAACTTTTGCAAGGCACTGTATGTGTAATTTTTCATTAAGGGGTTAAGGCTTTAGAATTCTTAAATCTGTCAAAAAGTTATTGGTCACGCCATAAAGGTAAAACACAATAGCCTTTTCAATTTTTGTTAAGTTTGATCTAAAAGCAATCATTTTCTCAATCTGCAAGGATCCATGAATCCTATACACAAATTAAAACTAGAATGGAAAGATCCAGAACCTGCCCAGCAGAACATTTGTGTGTTTCCGTGAATGATCCTGTAAGTACATTGGTTTTCACTATTTGCCATGTTGAGCACATGTTGCTATGATAAAATGGAAGCTGAATGGTTGCTATGAGCAACAGAATTAGTTTTACTGTAAGACAGTTCTGATGAATGAGACCTGATGGGCATCATCCTGTACAATCCAAACAAAGGAAAAAGAGGGTGGATTTTGTGGCCAACAATGTTTCTATGCATATTTTAAGGGGTTCAACAAGGATTAGTATAAAATGGCCCCCTTCACGTAATTCAAACTGCAGCCAGTCCTGATCACGTGTCACAACAGGCTGCAGTCTGAAGAAACCTTGCTCCCGAGACCTGTGTCACAACTGACAGAGGATCTGTATCTTAAGAACACATACCAAAGCTGCCGGAAAAGGACTGTGACAAGAGAAGAAATAAATCTACTCAGCGGATAGAGCACAAAAATGTTTTTTCTCCAGCCTCAGTACTCCATACTCAGTGAGATGAGGAAAATATTTATTTCTTATCCTGTCACAGCTTTTCTTCAGCAGTTCACCTGTATGTGTGCTTATGATGCAGCTCCTCTGTCAGTTGAGAGACAGGTCTCGGGAGCTGTGTTTCTTCAGACTCCAGCTTGTCCTGTCAAGTGACTAGGATGGGTTGCTGTATGAATGCAGTGACAGGGGCTATTTAATTACATTCTTGGAGAGACATCTTGAGAGTCATCCAGTAGAGAAAAAAAAAGTTAAATTTTACTACAAACAGCACCTTACCTGGGACCTGGGTTATGTCTGGTATTGCAGCTCAGGTCCATGTAAAAGAAGCTGAGCTGCTGTATCATGGCCAACCTGTGGCTAAAGAGAATGTTGTTTTTCATACCTCTTTAATTCCCTCAATTCTCCAGTCTGCTCAGTTTTAGGTTGCTGAGATTTTCAACTACGTTGAGCATGGGAGAAAACGCCATTTTTGCAAACGTAATGGGTTCTAAAAACGAGAACAATTGCCATTTCACTTCGACGTCCGGAAAAATAACACTTTGCTCATTTTCAACAATGTGATTAACAACTTCTAGAGAGAGAATCCTAACTGTGTGCGTTATTAAGTGTAAGATACAATATAAAGCTTCATGGAGGAATATAGTCATGTGCTTAACGAAGCTTGCGGCCAATTACTCGGCAATGTGTTATGCTAACCTCTGAAGAAGCCACTTGCCGCAGATATACTACAGTAGTTACAATCCTAACTTCTATCAAATGAAACATAAAACTCTGCTGCTTCAGGAAGATTCCCGGCCATGAAATAAGAACTCTGGATGGAAAATGAGTTAAACAGATAGAGATTTACACCACCATGTCTCAAGAACACGACACAGGAGATTGCATGGATAGTTGGCGGCATTGTCTTCAGGACTGAACCGTTAAGTGCAAAGCTATTCCTGGCTTCTCTTCAATTATATGAAACATAACCGAGGAAGAACCGGGGACAGAAAGAACATCAGGCTGCAGGTCTGGAGACGTGACGGGTCCGAATGAGATTACTTGATTTTATATTGAGCAAGACATGGCTATATGGAATATTTGCACTGAACAGCCATGACAGTATAACCAGGTACAGTGGAGAAAATTGATTATTCAGTGACAAAGGCGCCTGAAAGAGATGGGACATGTGAGGCAGCTAGTGGACAGTCTCTTCATAAAGTTGACTTATAGGAAGCAGGAAAAATGGATAAATGTAAGAATCTGAGTAACTCCGACCAGGGCCAAACTTTGATGGATAAATGACAAGGTCAGAGCATCTTCAAAACTTCAGGTTTTGTGGCATGTATCTGGTATTCAGTAGGTCTTGTGGAGAGTTCCTAACAAATGGCTGGCCTAGTAGGGTGTTCCTAGTAAATGGCTGGTCTTATCGAGTGTTTCTATTATATACAGTCATGGACAACCTTGAAATTGTTCCAGAAAATAAAGGATTTCTTCCAGACAATTAATGCAATTACACATTTTGTTATACATGTTTATTCCCTTTGTGTGTATTGGAACAACACAAAAAAAAAATGAGATAAAAAGTCAAATTGGATATAATTTCACACAAAACTCCAAAAATGGGCCTGGCAAAATTGTTGGCACCTTCAACATAATATTTGGAATACCCTTTGGAATAATTTACTGCAATGAATAGTTTCCTATAACCATTCACAAGCTTCTTATGCCTCTCACCTGGAATTTTAGACCACTCTTCTTTTGCAAACTGCTCCAGGTCTCTCATATGTGAAGGCGTCTTTTTGAAACAGAAATTTTTAGATCTCTCCACAGGTGTTCAATGGGATTTAGACCCGGACTCATTGCTGCCACTTCAGAACTCTCTAGCGCTTATTTTCCATTTATTTCTGGGTGCTTCTCAAAGTATGTTTGGGGTCATTCCCCTGCTGGAAGACCCATAAAATAGGATGCAAACCCAGCTTTCTGACACTGAGCACTACATTGCAACCCAAAATCCTTTGGTAATCTTCAGATTTCATGATGCCTTGCACACAGTCAATGCACCTAGTGCCATAGGCAGCAGGACAACCCCAAATCATCTTTAAACCTTCACCATATTTGACTGCAGGTGCTGTGTTCTTTTCTTTGTAGACCTCAGTCTGCTCTGGGTAATCAGTAGAATGATGTGCTTTACCAAAAGGTCTATCGTGGTCTCAACTGTCCACAAGACGCTTTCCACAAGGGATTTTGGTTTACTCTACACTTTTGGCCATCTTGCTTTTTTATGTCTCTGTGTCAGCAGTGGGTTGCTCTTGGGTCTTCTGCCACAGTGTTTCATTTAATTCAAATGTCGACCGATAGTTCATGCTGACACTGATGCACCCTGAGCCTGCAGAACTGCTTGAATTTCTTTGGAACTTGATTGGAGCTGCTTCTCCACCATACGGACTATCCTGTGTTGGAACCTTTCATCAATTTTTCTCTGTGTCCACATCCAGGGAGATTAGCTAATGTGTCTTGGGTTGTAAACTTCTTGATTATGTGGCCCACCATGGACAAAGGAACATCAAGATATCTGGAGATGGACTTGTAACCTTGAGACTGTTGATATTTTTCAACAGTTTTGGTTTTCAAGTCCTTAGACAGTTCTCTTCTCCTCTTTCTGTTTTCCATTCTTAGTGTGACACAGATACACAATGCAAAGACTGAGTCAAATTTTCCCCTTTTTATCTTTTTTCAGGTATGATTTTCCTATTACCCACACCTGTTACTTTCCACAGGTGAGTTTAAATGATCATTGCATGCATTAAACAAAATGATTTACCCACAATTTTGGAAAGGTGCTAACAATTTTGTCTGACACATTTTGGGAGTTTTGTGTGAAATTATGTCCAATTTGCCTATTTTCTGTTTATTTTTCTGTTTTACCAGTACACACAAAGGAAGTAAACATGTGTATAACAAAACATGTGTAATTTGAATAATTTTCTGGGGAAATACTGGTAGCAATTTCAAGGGTGCCCACAATTTTGGCCATGACTATACCGGGTCTTGTGAGGTGTTTCCGGTTTACACCAGATCTTGTGGAGTGGACATGATATACAGTAGGTCTTATGGGGTGTTCCTGGAATACGTCAGTTCTTGTGGGGTGCATGAACATATCTTGACATTTTGGTGGATACTCGCCCTTCTTCAAGCATGCAGGATAGATGGCAAATAGAAGTTAAGGTCCCTATACACATTAGATTCATGTCTGCTGAACCCGCTAGTAGTGTAGCTTACATATAACTCGTCAAACTCAATTTGACAGGTGGACCCGCCCCTATCAAAGTGTATCAAAGTGTGTAACCCCTCCCCTCCCTGTGAGCCAGCTGTCCCTCCTTGTCTGGTTTTCCCTTTTGATACAGTTTGATATTATTAATTTGATACAGTGATTATTATCACATATTTGATTGTTTTTATATTAGATTTTCATATTATATGTAGCTGCTGTGAGATTATTCTGTAATCAGGGCAGTGTGTTTTATAATCAATGAGCACATATAGTGCAAAATTGTGTTTTATAACACACTGTCCCAGTTATATAATTATATCCTATTAGATTTTCATATTATATGTAGCTGTTTGTGAGCCTGCTTCTGTAATACGTATTTTAGAACCAGTGTTTCTGCCGGCAGTCCATAATGCTCAGCATATGGTCATCTCATTTACACAGAGTCATTGTCTATTCCTTACTTAACTACAAACAGATGTGTCTCTGCAAGACATACATTCACAAACTCATTTGCTAGTTGTCTATTCCCACCGACGAAGCAAAAACAGAAAAAGATATTCTCATTTTACACAAACAGATGTGTCTCTGCAAGACATAAATTCACATGTTATTCAACACCATCAGAATTTCTGCTGTCGCCAAACATCTCCATACAAACAGAAAGGGCAATACACAAATACACAACCATGACTAAAGCAACAAAATTGTCTATTCCTTACTTAACTACAAACAGATGTAGCTCTGCAAATGATCACTAGACAGAATTTCTGGTAGAAGTACACAGAGAGCAGCTTAAAATATTGGAGCAATGTATTTTATTCACAGTGTTCACATATAGTGCAAAATTGTGTGGCTGTTTTTTATATCCTATTAGATTTTCATATTATATGTAGTTGCTGTGAGCTTGAATGAGGCTGTGTTTCTGCCGGGAGTCCTGCAGACTGTAATTATTTTATTCACAGTGTTCACATATAGTGCAAAATTGTGTTTTATAACACACCATGCTGTTTGTTTTATATCCTATTAGATTTTCATTTTTACACTTTATAACACCAGTCTCATTGTATTTTATTCCCAATGAGCACATATAGTGCAAAATTGTGTGATTGTTTTTATATCCTATTAGATTTTCATATTATATGTAGTTGCTGTGAGCTTGAATGAGGCTGTGTTTCTGCCGGGAGTCCTGCAGACTGTAATGTGAAAAGTATTCTCATAAGGTATTCTCATTTACACAGACTAGCTGTCGTGCTTACACAAACAGATGTGTCTCTGCAAGAGCTGCACCAAATGGTTCTCTGTGTAGCTGAGATTAGTTGTCTATTCCCACCGACAACAAAAACAGAGAGAGAGATATTCTCCGGTTATGTGAAATAAGGTTTCTACTGACCAGTCTCATTGTATTTTATTACCAATGAGCACATATAGTGCAAAACTGTGTTTTATAACACGCCATGCCGTTTTACGGGCATATTATGTATATTCTGTGTTTATGCATCATGATTTGATACTGTGATTCTCATTTTATGAGTTTTATTACACATCAGACTCATTTTACGGACATATTATGTATAATTATTAGTTAATTTTTTCAACCCATACCCAACAAAGCTTAGTCAGGTGGATTTAGATTTATTTAAATTCACAGGTGGTGTATGTACACATGCATGATTTAGTTTAAAATCATATAGTTCAGCGATAATGTCAGGTGCTGGACAGTCATTTATCAGTCTTTCATACGTATCACAGAAAGATTGTAGTGTGATCTGTGCGACGTATTCTCATTTTACACGTGGTTCAATGAGCACATATAGTGCAAAATTGTGTTTTATAACACGCCATGACGTTTTACGGGCATATTATGTATATTCTGTGTTTATGCATCATTATTTGATACTGTGATTCTCATTTTATGAGTTTTATAACACATCACACTCATTTTACGGACATATTATGTATAATTATTAGTTAATTGGACAGTCATTTATCAGTTTTTTCATACGTATCACAGAAAGATTTTAGTTTGATCTGATTTAAAATCATATAGTTCAGCGATAATGTCAGGTGTTGGACAGTCATTTATCAGTTTTCATACGTATCACAGAAAGATTTTAGTTTGATCTGTGCGAGTTTGGTATGGACGTACTGTGCAGACATGGCAATAAACATTTTGACATGTTCAGCATCCCACACAGGGCTCCCGGTGTAAGATGAATGTTCAGCAACTTTCTGCTGATTTCCCTGGCTGTCAGCTTTTGATACACTTTGATATTGTTATCACAGTACTTGATTGTTTTTATATCCTATTAGATTTTCATTTTATATATCGTGGCTATGAGTTTGAATGAGCCTGTTTCTGACGGCAGTCCTGCAGTCTGTTATGTGAAACGTATTCTCATTTTACACGTGGTTTATAACACCAGGCTCATTGTATTTTATTACCAATGAGCACATATAGTGCAAAATTGTGTTTTAGAACACGCCATGCCGTTTTACGGGCATATTATGTATATTCTGTGTTTATGCATCATTATTTGATACTGTAATTCTCATTTTATATGAGTTTTATAACACATCAGACCCATTTTACGGGTATATTATGTATATTTTGTGTTTTTACAGCATTATTTGATAATGATGGTGACGACTAGCTTTAACGAATTGGATGCTAGACACTCAACGGTACTTTGAAGTGTGCGAGCAACAGCATTTAAAAAAGATACAGAATGAAAATCTTCCCGAGTTTGTTTGTAGCGAAAATAGGGGCTAAAGTATTGCCACATTCAAGCCTTAACTGTACAAAGTCACCAGGTTCAATGTCCCTGATGATTCTAGCCAGTAATGACTGAATGCCATCATGAACAATATTAACGGCCTCTACAAATTATTGTACAACCTCCAAATTTACAAATCTAAAATGGTCTGTATGTATATGCGCGTTGAAATTGCGGAGCGGCCTTTGATGATGATAAAAATGTAGTAAAACGTCTGAACGATCTACGACCATTTCATTAGATATATACTTACAAGTATGAACCGGGAATTGCACCTCCGCAGCTCCTGGTTTAATGGACGACGCACTGTTCGAACTTGTTGAGACGGGGATATTCTCTTTTTCAAATTGAATTTTTCTGACATCTAGTTAGCATTATACTGTATCAGCTGATTTAATCCTTTGTATGTAAACACAAACTAAGTGCAATTTCTCATACAGATACTGACACACAACCATCGGTCTATATGGCGGAAAACTGGTATGTTCCCGAACCATGTGAAAATCTGGATTCAGACGTCAAGATCATAGATGTCAAGAACAGTGTAATTTCGCCGCTACCCGCTGCTCCTAAAAGACGTGGAAATTCGTTAAGCAGGTGTCTCAAGAAAAGAAAAGGTAACGGTTCACTTGAAATGCATACGATTCTCACTTTTGTGTAGAAAATCAATTCTGTGTTAACTGATAGTTATATTTTATTCACATATGCTAAACTAGTTGTCAGAAAAATTCATTTTGAAAAAGAGAATACCCCCGTCCCAACAAGACAGTTTTGTGTAGAAAATCAATTCTGTGTTAACTAATAGTTATATTTTATTTACATCTGCTAAACTAGATGTCAGAAAAATTCAATTTGAAAAAGAGAATATCCCCGTCTCAACGAGTTCGAACAGTGCAACGTCCATTAAACCAGGAGCTGCGGAGGTGCAATTCCCGGTTCATACTTGTAAGTATATATGTAATGAAATGATCGTAGATTGTTCAGACGTTTTACTGCATTTTTATCATCATCAAAGGCCGCTCCGCAACTTCAACGCGCATATACATACAGACCATTTTAGATTTGTAAATTTGGAGCTTGTACAATCATTTGTAGAGGCCGTTAATACTGTTCATGATGGCATTCAGTCATTACTGGCTAGAATCATCAGGGACATTGAACCTGGTGACTTTGTACAGTTAAGGCTTGAATGTGGCGAAACTTTAGCCCCTATTTTCGCTACAAACAAACTCGGGAAGATTTTGATTCTGTATCTTTTTTAAATGCTGTTGCTCGCACACTTCAAAATACTGTTGAGTGTCTAGCATCCAATTTGTTAAAGCTAGTCGTCACCATCATTATCAAATAATGCTGCAAAAACACAAAATATACATAATATACCCGTAAAATGGGTCTGTTGTGTTATAAAACTCATATAAAATGAGAATCACAGTATCAAATAATGATGCATAAACACAGAATATACATAATATGCCTGTAAAACGGCATGGCGTGTTATAAAACACAATTTTGCACTATATGTGCTCATTGGTAATAAAATACAATGAGCCTGGTGTTATAAACCACGTGTAAAATGAGAATACGTTTCACATAACAGGCTGCAGGACTGCTGTCAGAAACAGGCTCATTCAAACTCATAGCCACTAAATATAAAATGAAAATCTAATAGGATATAAAAACAATCAAATACTGTGATAACAATATCAAAGTGTATCAAAAGCTGACAGCCAGGGAAATCAGCAGAAAGTTGCTGAACATTCATCTTACACCGGGAGCCCTGTGTGGGATGCTGAACATGTCAAAATGTTTATTGCCATGTCTGCACAGTACGTCCATACCAAACTCGCACAGATCAAACTAAAATCTTTCTGTGATACGTATGAAATACTGATAAATGACTGTCCAACACCTGACATTATCGCTGAACTATATGATTTTAAATCAGATCAAACTAAAATCTTTCTGTGATACGTATGAAAAAACTGATAAATCACTGTCCAATTAACTAATAATTATACATAATATGTCCGTAAAAGGAGTGTGATGTGTTATAAAACTCATAAAATGAGAATCACAGTATCAAATAATGATGCATAAACACAGAATATACATAATATGCCTGCAAAACGGCATGGTGTGTTATAAAACACAATTTTGCACTATATGTGCTCATTGAACCACGTGTAAAATGAGAATACGTCGCACAGATCACACTAAAATCTTTCTGTGATACGTATGAAAGACTGATAAATGACTGTCCAGCACCTGACATTATCGCTGAACTATATGATTTTAAACTAAATCATGCATGTGTACATACACCACCTGTGAATTTAAATAAATCTAAATCCACCTGACTAAGCTTTGTTGGGTATGGGTTGAAAAAATTAACTAATAATTATACATAATATGTCCGTAAAATGAGTCTGATGTGTTATAAAACTCATAAAATGAGAATCACAGTATCAAATAATGATGCAGAATATACATAATATGCCCGTAAAACGGCATGGCGTGTTATAAAACACAATTTTGCACTATATGTGCTCATTGGTAATAAAATACAATGAGACTGGTCAGTAGAAACCTTTTTTCACATAACCGGAGAATATCTCTCTCTGTTTTTGTTGTCGGTGGGAATAGACAACTAATCTCAGCTACACAGAGAACCATTTGGTGCAGCTCTTGCAGAGACACATCTGTTTGTAAGCACGACAGCTAGTCTGTGTAAATGAGAATACCTTATGAGAATACTTTTCACATTACAGTCTGCAGGACTCCCGGCAGAAACACAGCCTCATTCAAGCTCACAGCAACTACATATAATATGAAAATCTAATAGGATATAAAAACAATTACACAATTTTGCACTATATGTGCTCATTGGGAATAAAATACAATGAGACTGGTGTTATAAAGTGTAAAAATGAAAATCTCATAGGATATAAAAGAAACAGCATGGTGTGTTATAAAACACAATTTTGCACTATATGTGAACACTGTGAATAAAATAATTACAGTCTGCAGGACTCCCGGCAGAAACACAGCCTCATTCAAGCTCACAGCAACTACATATAATATGAAAATCTAATAAGATATAAAAAAAAGCCACACAATTTTGCACTATATGTGAACATTGTGAATAAAATACATTGCTCCAATAAATATTTTAAGCTGCTCTCTGTGTACTTCTACCAGAAATTCTGTCTAGTGATCATTTGTTGGTTGTCATGTATGGTGTTGAATAACATGTGAAACTCTGGCTGTAGTATATGACCCGCAATTTTGCACTATATGTGCTCATTGGGAATAAAATACAATGAGACTGGTGTTATAAAGTGTAAAAATGAAGATCTAATAGGATATAAAATAAACAGCATGGTGTGTTATAAAACACAATTTTGCACTATATGTGAACACTGTGAATAAAATAATTACAGTCTGCAGGACTCCCGGCAGAAGCACAGCCTCATTCAAGCTCACAGCAGCTACATATAATATGAAAATCTAATAGGATATAAAAACAATCACACAATTTTGCACTATATGTGAACACTGTGAATAAAATACATTGCTCCAATAAATATTTTAAGCTGCTCTCTGTGTACTTCTACCAGAAATTCTGTCTAGTGATCATTTGCAGAGCTACATCTGTTTGTAGTTAAGTAAGTAATAGACAATTTTGTTGCTTTAGTCACGGTTGTGTATTTGTGTATTGCCCTTTCTGTTTGTATGGATCTGTTTGGCGACAGCAGAAATTCTGATGGTGTTGAATAACATGTGAATGTATGTCTTGCAGAGACACATCTGTTTGTGTAAAATGAGAATATCTTTTTCTGTTTTTGCTTCGTCGGTGGGAATAGACAACTAGTAAATGAGTTTGTGAATGTATGTCTTGAAGAGACACATCTGTTTGTAGTTAAGTAAGGAATAGACAATGACTCTGTGTAAATGAGATGACCATATGCTGAGCATTATGGACTGCCGGCAGAAACACTGGTTCTAAAATACATATTACAGAAGCAGGCTCACAAACAACTACATATAATATGAAAATCTAATAGGATATAATTATATAACTGGGACAGTGTGTTATAAAACACAATTTTGCACTATATGTGCTCATTGGTAATAAAACACACTGCCCTGATTACAGAATAATCTCACAGCAGCTACATATAATATGAAAATCTAATATAAAAACAATCAAATACTGTGATAATAATCACTGTATCAAATTAACAATATCAAACTGTATCAAAAGGGAAAACCAGACAAGGAGGGACAGCAGGCTGACAGGGAGGGGAGGGGTTACACACTTTGATACACTTTGATAGGGGTGGGTCCACCTGTCAAATTGAGTTTTATGTCAAATTGACATATGTAAGCTACACTACTCCCGCTGATATCGACGGGTTTGGTCAAAAGTCTAATGTGTATAGGGCGCTGGCCAACTGATGGTCAAGGAAGATTTTGAGTTTCGATTTTGCATTGTTCTCCCAAAAATAAGCTGCTGGTCGACGTGTTAGTCAGTGGCTTTCTCATAGAAAACACAGGAGTACTCGGCAGAACGTGCTCTCCTGTGTATGGGATAGTCCGCTGCGATGGCTGACAGTCAAATCATTGACCGAAACATAGTTCTGCCGATTTCCATCTAATGAGTATGGCCTGTCTAAAAGGGAATCTGTCATCAGGTTTTGGTGAATGATTCCCTTTAAGTAGCATCATAAAAACACATCTCTTTTTATGCTTATAGTCATAATAAAAAAAACAATATGCACAAAATAGATTAAATGAACTGTGAATTTAAGAACCAGTATGGGTTAATCCTTGCTAAAACTAAAAAAATATATTTTTCTTATTTTGTATGCAGAATAATATGTTTGTTTTCTTTTTTCTTATTCCTTTATTTCCATACACAAAGGATAAGTCACTCCAGCCATAACAGCCGCTAGAAACAAAAGGAAAGGTCAATCACATAAAAAAAGTTATAAAGAACCTGTCAGCATGAGTTTGTAACGTAAAGTAAAGATATGGCTGTAATCCAGAACAAATTGATATTTTTGGTGAAGAATTATGCTTTGTGTTTCTTCTTTATCACCATTTGAAGCTTTCTGCTAATTGTGGGTCCTCATGGGCCGGACTGTGCACTGGGTCTTCTCCCCCCTGTCTGGGATTGCCCGGCCCCTCCATCTTCCTCTGGTCAGTTTTATGTACTACATGTCCCAGCTGGCCGCTCTGCAACATCTGGCGCCTCCCCCACGGCACACACAACATTTTTACTAACTTGCAATTTTTCAATCTCTTCTCCCACATTTGCTAATTCTTCCATTTTATATCTTCTATGTTTATATTTCTCTATTTTTATGCTCCCAGTTCTCTACATAACTTCTGCAAATATGAGCTGACTCTTCGGTAAATCTCTAAAGGTCTCCGATGAGTGGAAACTCTCCCGTCATAATAGATTATTTCTATCTTTGCTCTTTGAATACAATGTCTCATCCAATCTATTAGTGCTCAGATTTCGTATCTCCTCAACGTAGAAAAAAATGCATAACGTGCATATCTGCTTCCAGAGTGAAACTAATTAAGGGATGATTAGTATTCAAATAGTCCGCCTATAAATCAAGACTGGACTTAGCGCTAATCCAAAAAAGAAAAATATTATCCACATTACCAAGCTACATGCATGCATTATGGGACCACTGACTAGATATAACATTTTGGCTCCGATTCATTAAGGATGGCGTTTTGCAAGGCAGTCTTAATCAAGGGCTCGCAGGAGTATGATGTGTCCCCACCAATATGTTGGTCAGATGTTCAGGCCCCTGTAATAAAGTCCTCCATCCTGGCCCCTATCCTGTACTAATGTCCCCCCATCCTATCCCCTATCCTGAAGTACTGTAATGCCCCCCTTCATGTAGCAATGTCCCATATCCTGGCATCCTTCCTGGAATATTGCCCCCGTTCTGAACCTCATCCTAATAATATTGTCCCTTACCTTGCCCCACATCCTGTAATAATGTCCCCTGTGCTGGCCCCCGTCTTGCAATGTCCCCTATTCTGTAATATTGTCTCCTGCTTAGTGTTGAGCATTCCGATACCGCAAGTATCGGGTATCGGCCGATACTTGCGGGTATCGGAATTCCGATACCGAGATCCGATACTTTTGTGGTATCGGGTATCGGTATCGAAACAACATTAATGTAAAAATGTGTAAAAGAGAGAATTAAAATAAAAAATATTGCTATACTCACCTCTCCGACGCAGCCTGCACCTTACCGAGGGAAGCGGCAGCGTTCTTTGTTTCAAATTCGCGCTTTTCTTTCCTTACGTGAAGTCCCGGCTTGTGATTGGTCGCGTGCCGCCCATGTGGCGGCGACGCAACCAATCACAGCAAGCCGTGACGTAATTTCAGGTCATTCAGTATTTTAAAATTACGCTCCGGCTTTGTGATTGGTTGCGTCGCAGTCACATGGGCGACGCAACCAATCACAGCAAGCCGTGACGTAATTTCAGGTCCTTAAGGATTTAAAAATTACGTCCCGGCTTTGTGATTGGTTGCGTCGCAGTCACATGGGCGACGCAACCAATCACAAGCCGTGACGTCACGGGAGGCTGGACACGCGCGCATTTTAAAATGCGCGCGTGTCCAGCCTCCCGTGACGTCCCGGCTTGTGATTGGTTGCGGCGCGGTCAACCAATCACAAGCCGGGAGGCTGGACACGCGCGCATTTTAAAATGCCCGCGAGTCCAGCCTCCCGTGACGTCCCGGCTTGTGATTGGTTGACCGCGCCGCAACCAATCACAAGCCGGGACGTCACGGGAGGCTGGACTCGCGGGCATTTTAAAATGCGCGCGTGTCCAGCCTCCCGGCTTGTGATTGGTTGACCGCGCCGCAACCAATCACAAGCCGGGACGTCACGGGAGGCTGGACTCGCGGGCATTTTGAAATGCGCGCGTGTCCAGCCTCCCGTGACGTCACGGCTTGTGATTGGTTGCGTCGCCCATGTGACTGCGACGCAACCAATTACAAAGCCGGGACGTAATTTTAAAATCCTTAAGGACCTGAAATTACGTCACGGCTTGCTGTGATTGGTTGCGTCGCCCATGTGACTGCGACGCAACCAATCACAAAGCCGGAGCGTAATTTTAAAATACTGAATGACCTGAAATTACGTCATGGCTTGCTGTGATTGGTTGCGTTGCGGTCACATGGGCGGCACGCGACCAATCACAAGCCGGGACTTCACGTAAGGAAAGAAAAGCGCGAATTTTAAACAAAGAACGCTGCCGCTTCCCGCGCTGAGGTTCAGGCTGCGTCGGAGAGGTGAGTATAGCAATATTTTTTATTTTAATTCTTTCTTTTACACATTAATATGGATCCCAGGGCCTGAAGGAGAGTTTCCTCTCCTTCAGACCCTGAGAACCATCAGGAATACCGTCCGATACTTGAGTCCCATTGACTTGTATTGGTATCGGGTATCGGTATCGGATTGGATCCGATACTTTGCCGGTATCGGCCGATACTTTCCGATACCGATACTTTCAAGTATCGGACGGTATCGCTCAACACTACTCCTGCTCTGAGTCCCATCCTACTACGAGTGTCCCCCATCTTGGCCCTCCTATTAATAATGTCCTATATCATGGTGTCCATCCTGTAAAAATGTTCCCTGTCCTGGCCCCTATCTTGTAATGTGCCATATTCTGTAACATTGTCACTCTCTGAATTCCAACCTATAATGTCCCCCATCTTGGCTCCTTCCTTTAATAACGAAATACATCATGGTTCCCATCCAGTAATAATTTCCCTTGTCCTGGCCTCCTTCTTGTAATGTCCCCTTCCTGTAATGATTTCCCCTGTGCTGGCACCCATCTTGTAATTTGCCATATTATGTAATGTTGTCCCGCTCTGAATCCCATCATATGATGTCTCCCATCTTGGTCCCTTCCTTTAATACTGTCCTACCTCATGGTTCCCATCCTGTAATAATGTCCCCTGTCCTGGCTTCCATCTTGTAATGTCCCCATCCTGTAATAATGTCCCCTGTACTAGCTTCCATCTTGCAAAGTCCACCTTCCTGTAATAATGTCCCCTGTCCTGGCCCCCATCTTGCAATGTGCCATATTCTGTAATATTGTCCCATCCTATAATAATGTCCCCCATCTTGGCTCCTTCCTTTAATAATGTCCCACTTCATGGTTCTCATTCTGTAATAATGTCCCCATCCTGAAACAATGTCACCTAACCTGGCCTATCCTTCCTGTAATATTGTCCCTAGTGATGAGCGAGTATACTCATTGCTCGGGTTTTCCCGAGCACGCTCGGGTGGTCTCCGAGTATTTATGGCTGCTCGGAGATTAAGTTTTCATCACCTCAGTTGAATGATTTACAGCTACTAGCTAGCCTGAGTACATGTGGGAGTTGCCTGGTTGCTAGGGAATTCCCACATGTACTCAGCCTGGCTAATAGCTGTAAATCATTCAGCTGAGGCGATGAAAACTAAATCTCCGAACACTAACACATTCTCAGAGATCACCCGAGCGTGCTTGGGAAAACCAAGCAACGAGTATATTGGCTCATCACTAATTGTTCCCCATCCCTGCCCCTTCTTGTAATAATGCCCTCCTACTTGGCTTCTTCCTTTAATAATGTCCCACATCATGGTTCCCATTCTGTAATAATGTCCCCGTCCTGAAACAATGTCACGTAACCTGGCCTATCCTTTCTGTAATATTGTCCCCTGTTATGGACCTGGTGGTTAGGAGAACCCGGAATGACCTGATGAGTAAACTCAAAATCGGGACTAGCTCTGGGAAGTGGGAACTCTGCTGACCCAAACCCTACTCCTATCACACACACTAGAAATAGCCGTGGAGCGTACCTAACTCTCCCTAGACGCCTCTTCACAGCCTAAGAGCTAACTACCCCTAAAGATAGAAATAGAAGCCTTACCTTGCCTCAGAGAAATTCCCCAAAGGTAAAGGCAGCCCCCACATAAATTGACTGTGAGTTAAGAGGAAGGTCACAAACACAGGAATGAAACAGGTTTTAGCAAAGGAGGCCAGACTTAACTAAATAGTCAGAGGAGAGAAAAGGGAACTATGCGGTCAGCACAAAAACTACAAAAAACCACGCAGAGTAAGCAAAAAGACTCCCCACACTGACTCACGGTGTGGAGGTGCCACTCTGCACCCCAGAGCTTCCAGCTAGCAAGGGATTATCATGATAGCAAGCTGGACTAGAATTTAGCAGTACCAATAAATATATTCAGGAAGCAGTAACAACAAATGAACTAGGAAAGACTTAGCTTCTGCTGGAGTAGACAGGTCCTCAGAGAAGTCCAAGAGAGATCTGAACCAATACTGAAACATTGACAGCTGGCATGAAGTAACGATCTGAGTGGAGTTAAATAGGGAAACCAGCATAGCAATAAAGAGGGCAGCTGATAAAGCCAACCTCAGTGACCAGCAGTTCTGCTCAAAGCCACCAGAGGGAGTCTGTTATGGTTTCCAATGGCAAGGAAACATCAGAAGCATAGAATAAACGGACAAGCTCTCGGGTGATGGAAACTAGAGCTGACCGCGATGCTAAACCTACACACCACACTAGAAGTAGCCAGGGGGCATTCCTGCGTTGTCTCTAGATGCCGCGCGCCAGCCGGAGAACTAACTACCCCTGGTAGAAGAAAACACAGTCCTGGCTTGCCTCCAGAGAATGTCCCCACAGGAGATAGCAGCCCCCCACATATAATAACGGTGAGAGCAGATGAAAAGACACACGTAGTATGAAAGCAGATTTAGCACAGAGAGGCCCGCTAACTAAATAGCAGAAAGATACAACAGAGGACTTCGCGGTCAGCTGCAAAACCCTTCAAAACACCATCCTGAAATTACCTTAACTCATGTGACAACTCATGCCACTGGAGTGGTAATTTCAGCCCAACAAGAGCTTCCAGCTGCAGAGATTCACATAAATGCAAACTGGACAAAACATACAAAAATAGACTTAAGGACTAAAGTGTCCAACTTAGCTGAGCAGAAAACTGGGAGCAGGAACATGCAACAGAATCACTCTGGATACATTGATGGCCAGCATTAGAATGACTGAGGAGCAAGGTTAAATAGGATACTCCCACATCCTGATAGGAACAGGTGAACTGAGAAGGCAAAGCTTGCAGGACACCAGTACCACAAGAGACCACCGGGGGAGCCCACGAACCGAATCACAACAGGAGTCCAAGAGCAGAACTAACCAAAGTACCATTCATGACCACAGGAGGGAGTCCGAGAACGGAATTCACAACAGTACCCCCCCCTTGAGGAGGGGTCACCGAACCCTCACCAGGGCCCCCAGGCCGATCAGGACGAGCCAAATGAAAGGCACGAACTAAATCGGCAGCATGGACATCGGAGGCAACAACCCAGGAATTATCCTCCTGACCATAGCCCTTCCACTTAACCAGGTACTGAAGCTTCCGTCTCGAAATACGAGAATCCAAAATTTTTTCCACCACATACTCCAACTCCCCCTCAACCAACACCGGAGCCGGAGGATCAACGGAGGGAACCATAGGCGCCATGTACCTCCGCAACAACGACCTATGGAACACATTATGGATGGCAAAAGAAGCTGGAAGGACCAAACGAAATGACACAGGGTTGAGAATTTCAGAAATCTTATAAGGACCAATGAAACGAGGCTTAAACTTAGGAGAAGAAACCTTCATAGGAACATAACGAGAAGACAACCAAACCAAATCCCCAACATGAAGTCGGGGACCAACACAACGACGGCGGTTAGCGAAACGTTGAGCCTTCTCCTGGGACAACGTCAGATTGTCCACTACGTGAGTCCAAATTTGCTGCAACCTGTCCACCACAGAATCCACACCAGGACAGTCAGAAGGCTCAACCTGCCCGAAGAAAAACGAGGATGAAAACCAGAATTGCAAAAAAAAGGCGAAACCAAAGTAGCAGAACTAGCCCGATTATTAAGGGCGAACTCAGCCAATGGCAAGAAGGTCACCCAATCATCCTGATCAGCAGAAACAAAGCATCTCAGATTGGTTTCCAAATTCTGGTTGGTTCGTTCGGTTTGGCCATTTGTTTGAGGATGGAAAGCCGAAGAAAAAGACAAATCAATGCCCATCTTAGCACAAAAGGACCGCCAAAACCTAGAGACAAACTGGGAACCTCTGTCCGACACGATGTTCTCTGGAATGCCATGCAAACGAACCACATGTTGAAAAAATAATGGCACCAAATCAGAGGAGGAAGGTAATTTAGGCATGGGTACCAAATGGACCATCTTACAAACCACCCAGATGACAGACATCCTTGGAGAGACAGGAAGATGTGAAATAAAATCCATGGAAACATGCGTCCAAGGCCTTTTCGGGACTGGCAAGGGCAAAAGCAACCCACTGGCACTAGAACAGCAGGGCTTAGCCCGAGCACAAGTCCCACAGGACTGCACAAAAGAACGCACATCCCGTGACAAGGAAGGCCACCAAAAGGACCTAGCCACCAAATCTCTGGTACCAAAAATCCCAGGATGACCGGCCAACACCGAGCAATGAACCTCAGAAATAACTCTGCTAGTCCACCTATCAGGGACAAACAGTTTCTCCTGCAGCACCCGCCGCAAATCAGGGGAGATGGCAGACAGAATTACCCCCTCTTTGAGAATACCAGTCGGCTCTGGGACTCCCGGAGAATCAGGCACAAAACTCCTAGAAAGGGCATCCGCCTTCACATTCTTAGAATCTGGAAGGTATGAGACCACAAAATCGAAACGGGAGAAAAACAGCGACCATCGAGCCTCTCTAGGATTCAACCGCTTGGCAGACTCGAGATAAGTCAGATTTTTGTGATCCGTCAAGACCACCACGCGGTGCTTGGCTCCCTCAAGCCAATGTCACCACTCCTCGAATGCCCACTTCATAGCTAGCAGCTCCCGATTGCCAACATCATATTTACCCTCAGCAGGCGAAAACTTTCTAGAAAAGAAGGCACATGGCTTCATCACAGAGCCATCAGAACTTCTTTGAGACAAAACAGCCCATGCTCCAATCTCAGAAGCATCAACCTCGACCTGAAAAGGGAGCGAAACATCTGGCTGACGCAACACAGGGGGCGAAGAAAAACGACGTTTCAGCTCCTGAAAAGTCTCAACGGCCGCAGAGGACCAATTCACCACATCAGCACCTTTCTTTGTCAAATCAGTCAAAGGTTTAACCACACTAGAAAAATTAGCGATGAAGCGACGGTAAAAATTAGCAAAGCCCAGGAATTTCTGGAGGCTCTTCACAGATGTAGGTTGAGTCCAATCATAAATGGCCTGAACTTTAACAGGATCCATCTCGATAGTAGAAGGGGAAAAAATGAAGCCCAAAAAGGAAACCTTCTGAACTCCGAAGAGACATTTAGACCCCTTCACAAACAAGGAATTAGCACGAAGGACCTGGAATACCATTCTGACCTGTTTCACATGAGACTCCCAATCATCCGAAAAGACCAAAATATCATCCAAATATACAATCATGAATCTATCCAGATACTTTCGGAAGATGTCATGCATAAAGGACTGAAACACAGATGGAGCATTTGAAAGCCCGAATGGCATTACCAGGTACTCAAAATGGCCCTCGGGCGTATTAAATGCTGTTTTCCATTCATCGTCCTGTTTACTACGCACAAGGTTATGCGCCCCTCGAAGATCTATCTTGGTGAACCAACTAGCCCCCTTAATCCGAGCAAACAAATCAGACAGCAGAGGCAAAGGGTACTGAAATTTGACCGTGATTTTATTGAGAAGGCGGTATGTTGTGAATTTGCTTTTTGCTCCCTCTAGTGGTTACTAGTTTTTTGACTCTGGTTTTTCTGTCATTCCTTTTATCCGCACCTGGGTCGTTAGTTAGGGGTGTTGCTATATAAGCTCCCTGGACCTTCAGTTCAATGCCTGGCCACGTAGTTATCAGAGCTAGTCTGCTGTGCTCTTGTCTACTGATCCTGGTTCCAGTTATATCAGCTAAGTCTGCCTTTTGCTTTTTGCTATTTGTTTTGGTTTTGTATTTTTGTCCAGCTTGTTCCAAATCTATATCCTGACCTTTGCTGGAAGCTCTAGGGGGCTGGTGTTCTCCCCCCGGACCGTTAGACGGTTCGGGGGTTCTTGAATTTCCAGTGTGGATTTTGATAGGGTTTTTGTTGACCATATAAGTTACCTTTCTTTATTCTGCTATCAGTAAGCGGGCCTCTCTGTGCTAAACCTGGTTCATTTCTGTGTTTGTCATTTCCTCTTACCTCACCGTCATTATTTGTGGGGGGCTTCTATCCAGCTTTGGGGTCCCCTTCTCTGGAGGCAAGAAAGGTCTTTGTTTTCCTCTACTAGGGGTAGCTAGATTCTCCGGCTGGCGCGTGTCATCTAGAATCAACGTAGGAATGATCCCCGGCTACTTCTAGTGTTTGCGTTAGGAGTAGATATATGGTCAACCCAGTTACCACTGCCCTATGAGCTGGATTTTTGTATTCTGCAGACTTCCACGTTCCTCTGAGACCCTCGCCATTGGGGTCATAACAGTTTGCCAGGCCAGTATTAAATGTTTAATGCATTGCAGAAGAGGGATTATAAGAAAGAAGATTCTGAGTTTTTTTTTTTCTCCTTCCCCTTTACCTCAGAGTGGCTATGCTTGCTGCAGACATGAATGTCCAGACCTTGATTACAAGTGTGGACCAGCTGGCTACTCGTGTGCAGGGCATACAAGACTATGTTATCAGAAATCCTAGGTCAGAACCTAAAATACCGATTCCTGAACTGTTTTCCGGAGACAGGTTTAAGTTTAGGAATTTCGTGAATAATTGTAAATTGTTTTTGTCCCTGAGACCCTGTTCATCAGGAGATTCTGCTCAGCAAGTAAAAATTGTTATTTCGTTCTTACGGGGCGACCCTCAGGATTGGGCTTTTTCGCTGGCGCCAGGAGATCCGGCATTGGCTGATCTTGATGCGTTTTTTCTGGCGCTCGGTTTACTTTATGAGGAACCCAATCTTGAGATTCAGGCAGAAAAGGCCTTGCTGGCTATGTCTCAGGGCCAGGACGAGGCTGAAGTGTATTGCCAAAAATTTCGGAAATGGTCCGTGCTGACACATTGGAACGAGTGTGCACTGGCCGCTAATTTTAGAAATGGCCTTTCTGAAGCCATTAAGAATGTTATGGTGGGTTTTCCCATTCCCACAGGTCTGAATGATACTATGGCACTGGCTATTCAAATTGACCGGCGGTTGCGGGAGCGCAAAACCGCAAATTCCCTCATGGTGTTGTCTGAACAGACACCTAATTCGGTGCAATGTGATAGAAAAACCGCAAATTCCCTCATGGTGTTGTCTGAACAGACACCTGATTTAATTCAATGTGATAGAATCCTGACTAGAAATGAGCGGAAAATTCATAGACGCCGGAATGGCTTGTGCTACTACTGTGGTGATTCTACACATGTTATCTCAGCATGCTCTAAACGTATAGCTAAGGTTGTTAGTCCTGTCACCGTTGGTAATTTGCAACCTAAATTTATTCTGTCTGTAACTTTGATTTGCTCACTGTCATCTTATCCTGTCATGGCGTTTGTAGATTCAGGTGCTGCCCTGAGTCTCATGGATCTCTCATTTGCTAAGCGCTGTGGATTTACTCTTGAACCATTAGAAAATCCTATTCCTCTTAGGGGTATTGATGCTACACCATTGGCAGCAAATAAACCGCAGTATTGGACTCAGGTTACCATGTGCATGACTCCTGAACACCGCGAGGTGATACGTTTCCTGGTTTTACATAAAATGCATGATTTGGTCGTTTTAGGGCTGCCATGGTTACAGACCCATAATCCAGTCCTGGACTGGAAGGCTATGTCAGTCTCAAGTTGGGGCTGTCGTGGTATTCATGAGGATTCCCTGCCTGTGTCTATTGCTTCTTCTACGCCTTCGGAAGTTCCGGAGTATTTGTCTGATTATCAGGATGTCTTCAGTGAGTCTGAGTCCAGTGCACTGCCTCCTCATAGGGACTGTGACTGTGCTATAGATTTGATCCCAGGCAGTAAATTTCCTAAGGGAAGACTGTTTAATCTGTCGGTACCTGAACATACCGCTATGCGTTCATATATCAAGGAGTCTCTGGAAAAAGGACATATTCGTCCGTCTTCTTCCCCTCTTGGTGCGGGATTCTTTTTTGTGGCAAAAAAGGACGGATCTTTGAGACCTTGTATTGATTATCGGCTTTTAAATAAGATCACTGTCAAATTTCAGTATCCTTTACCGCTGTTGTCTGACTTGTTTGCCCGGATTAAGGGTGCCAAGTGGTTCACCAAGATAGACCTTCGTGGTGCGTACAACCTTGTGCGCATTAAGCAAGGTGATGAATGGAAAACCGCATTCAATACGCCCGAAGGTCATTTTGAGTACTTGGTGATGCCTTTTGGGCTCTCCAATGCGCCTTCAGTTTTTCAGTCCTTTATGCATGACATTTTCCGGAAGTATCTGGATAAATTTTTGATTGTTTATCTGGATGATATTTTGGTTTTTTCTGATAATTGGGATTCGCATGTGGAGCAGGTCAGGTTGGTCTTTAAAATTTTGCGTGAAAATTCTTTGTTTGTCAAGGGCTCAAAGTGTCTCTTTGGTGTACAGAAGGTTCCCTTTTTGGGGTTCATTTTTTCCCCTTCTGCTGTGGAGATGGACCCAGTCAAGGTCCGAGCTATTCTTGATTGGACTCAGCCCTCGTCAGTTAAGAGTCTTCAGAAGTTCTTGGGCTTCGCTAACTTCTACCGTCGTTTTATCGCTAATTTTTCTAGCATTGTGAAACCTTTGACGGATATGACCAAGAAGGGCTCCGATGTAGCTAACTGGGCTCCTGCTGCCGTGGAGGCTTTCCAGGAGTTGAAACGCCGGTTTACTTCGGCGCCTGTTTTGTGCCAGCCTGACGTCTCACTTCCCTTTCAGGTTGAGGTGGATGCTTCGGAGATTGGGGCAGGGGCCGTTTTGTCGCAGAGAGGCCCTGGTTGCTCTGTTATGAAGCCTTGTGCCTTTTTCTCTAGGAAATTTTCGCCTGCCGAGCGAAATGTTGATGTGGGCAATCGGGAGTTGTTGGCCATGAAATGGGCATTTGAGGAGTGGCGTCATTGGCTCGAGGGTGCTAAGCATCGTGTGGTGGTCTTGACTGATCACAAAAATCTGATGTATCTCGAGTCTGCTAAATGCCTTAATCCGAGACAGGCCCGCTGGTCATTGTTTTTCTCCCGCTTTGATTTTGTTGTCTCGTATTTACCAGGTTCAAAGAATGTGAAGGCCGATGCTCTTTCTAGGAGCTTTGTGCCTGATGCTCCTGGAGTCGCTGATCCTGTTGGTATTCTTAAAGATGGAGTTATCTTGTCAGCTATTTCTCCGGATCTGCGACGTGTGTTGCAGAGATTTCAGGCTGATAGGCCTGAGTCTTGTCCACCTGACAGACTGTTTGTCCCGGATAAGTGGACCAGCAGAGTCATTTCCGAGGTTCATTCCTCGGTGTTGGCAGGTCACCCGGGAATTTTTGGCACCAGAGATCTGGTGGCCAGGTCCTTTTGGTGGCCTTCCTTGTCAAGGGATGTGCGGTCATTTGTGCAGTCCTGTGGGACTTGTGCTCGAGCTAAGCCTTGCTGTTCTCGTGCCAGCGGTTTGCTCTTGCCCTTGCCTGTCCCGAAGAGACCTTGGACACATATCTCCATGGATTTCATTTCTGATCTTCCGCTATCTCAGGGCATGTCCGTTATCTGGGTGATATGTGATCGCTTCTCCAAGATGGTCCATTTGGTTCCTTTGCCTAAGCTGCCTTCCTCTTCCGATCTGGTTCCTGTGTTTTTCCAGAACGTGGTTCGTTTGCACGGCATCCCTGAGAATATTGTGTCAGACAGAGGATCCCAGTTCGTTTCCAGGTTCTGGCGATCCTTTTGTAGTAGGATGGGCATTGATTTGTCGTTTTCGTCTGCTTTCCATCCTCAGACTAATGGACAGACGGAGCGAACCAATCAGACTTTGGAGGCTTATTTGAGGTGTTTTGTCTCTGCTGATCAGGACGATTGGGTGACATTCTTGCCGTTGGCTGAGTTTGCCCTTAATAATCGGGCTAGTTCCGCCACCTTGGTTTCGCCTTTTTTCTGCAACTCTGGTTTCCATCCTCGCTTTTCTTCGGGTCATGTGGAGCCTTCTGACTGTCCTGGGGTGGATTCTGTGGTGGATAGGTTGCAGCAGATCTGGAATCATGTGGTGGACAACTTGAAGTTGTCACAGGAGAAGGCTCAGCGCTTTGCCAACCGCCGCCGCGGTGTGGGTCCCCGACTACGCGTTGGGGATTTGGTGTGGCTTTCTTCCCGCTTTGTTCCTATGAAGGTCTCCTCTCCCAAATTTAAACCTCGTTTTATTGGGCCTTACAAGATATTGGAAATCTTTAATCCTGTATCTTTTCGTCTGGATCTTCCTGTGTCGTTTGCTATTCACAATGTATTTCATAGGTCCTTGTTGCGGCGGTACATTGTGCCTGTAGTTCCTTCTGCTGAGCCTCCTGCTCCGGTGTTGGTTGAGGGCGAGTTGGAGTACGTGGTGGAGAAGATCTTGGATTCTCGCCTCTCCAGGCGGAGGCTTCAGTACCTGGTCAAGTGGAAGGGCTATGGTCAGGAGGATAATTCCTGGGTGGTCGCCTCTGATGTTCATGCGGCCGATTTAGTTCGTGCCTTTCATGCCGCTCATCCTGATCGCCCTGGTGGTCGTGGTGAGGGTTCGGTGACCCCTCACTAAGGGGGGGGTACTGTTGTGAATTTGCTTTTTGCTCCCTCTAGTGGTTACTAGTTTTTTGACTCTGGTTTTTCTGTCATTCCTTTTATCCGCACCTGGGTCGTTAGTTAGGGGTGTTGCTATATAAGCTCCCTGGACCTTCAGTTCAATGCCTGGCCACGTAGTTATCAGAGCTAGTCTGCTGTGCTCTTGTCTACTGATCCTGGTTCCAGTTATATCAGCTAAGTCTGCCTTTTGCTTTTTGCTATTTGTTTTGGTTTTGTATTTTTGTCCAGCTTGTTCCAAATCTATATCCTGACCTTTGCTGGAAGCTCTAGGGGGCTGGTGTTCTCCCCCCGGACCGTTAGACGGTTCGGGGGTTCTTGAATTTCCAGTGTGGATTTTGATAGGGTTTTTGTTGACCATATAAGTTACCTTTCTTTATTCTGCTATCAGTAAGCGGGCCTCTCTGTGCTAAACCTGGTTCATTTCTGTGTTTGTCATTTCCTCTTACCTCACCGTCATTATTTGTGGGGGGCTTCTATCCAGCTTTGGGGTCCCCTTCTCTGGAGGCAAGAAAGGTCTTTGTTTTCCTCTACTAGGGGTAGCTAGATTCTCCGGCTGGCGCGTGTCATCTAGAATCAACGTAGGAATGATCCCCGGCTACTTCTAGTGTTTGCGTTAGGAGTAGATATATGGTCAACCCAGTTACCACTGCCCTATGAGCTGGATTTTTGTATTCTGCAGACTTCCACGTTCCTCTGAGACCCTCGCCATTGGGGTCATAACAGCGGTAATCTATACAGGGTCTCAGAGAACCATCCTTCTTGGCCACAAAAAAGAACCCTGCTCCCAACGGTGATGAAGACGGGGGAATATGTCCTTTTTCCAAGGACTCCTTTATATAACTCCGCATAGCAGCATGCTCTTGCACAGATAAATTGAAAAGTCGGCCCTTAGGAAACTTACTACCAGGAATCAAATTTATAGCACAATCACAATCCCTATGAGGGGGTAGGACACTGGATTTGGGCTCATCAAATACATCCTGGTAATCCGACAAAAACTCAGGGACTTCAGAAGGAGTGGAAGAAGAAATTGACACCAACGGAACATCGCCATGTACCCCTTGACAACCCCAACTAGACACAGACATTGATTTCCAATCCAATACTGGATTATGAACCTGTAGCCATGGCAAACCCAACATGACCACATCATGCAAATTATGCAACACCAAAAAGCGAATATCTTCCTGATGTGCAGGAGCCATGCACATGTGTTATGACCCCAATGGCGAGGGTCTCAGAGGTACGTGGAAGTCTGCAGAATACAAAAATCCAGCTCATAGGGCAGTGGTAACTGGGTTGACCATATATCTACTCCTAACGCCAACACTAGAAGTAGCCGGGGATCATTCCTACGTTGATTCTAGATGACACGCTCCAGCCGGAGAATCTAGCTACCCCTAGTAGAGGAAAACAAAAGACCTTTCTTGCCTCCAGAGAAGGGGACCCCAAAGCTGGATAGAAGCCCCCCACAAATAATAACGGTGAGGTAAGAGGAAATGACAAACACAGAAATGAACCAGGTTTAGCACAGAGAGGCCCGCTTACTGATAGCAGAATAAAGAAAGGTAACTTATATGGTCAACAAAAACCCTATCAAAATCCACACTGGAAATTCAAGAACCCCCGAACCGTCTAACGGTCCGGGGGGAGAACACCAGCCCCCTAGAGCTTCCAGCAAAGGTCAGGAATAGATTTGGAACAAGCTGGACAAAAATACAAAACCAAAACAAATAGCAAAAAGCAAAAGGCAGACTTAGCTGATATAACTGGAACCAGGATCAGTAGACAAGAGCACAGCAGACTAGCTCTGATAACTACGTTGCCAGGCATTGAACTGAAGGTCTAGGGAGCTTATATAGCAACACCCCTAACTAACGACCCAGGTGCGGATAAAAGGAATGACAGAAAAACCAGAGTCAAAAAACTAGTAACCACTAGAGGGAGCAAAAAGCAAATTCACAACAGTACCCCCCCCTTAGTGAGGGGTCACCGAACCCTCACCACGACCACCAGGGCGATCAGGATGAGCGGCATGAAAGGCACAAACTAAATCGGCCGCATGAACATCAGAGGCGACCACCCAGGAATTATCCTCCTGACCATAGCCCTTCCACTTGACCAGGTACTGAAGCCTCCGCCTGGAGAGGCGAGAATCCAAGATCTTCTCCACCACGTACTCCAACTCGCCCTCAACCAACACCGGAGCAGGAGGCTCAGCAGAAGGAACTACAGGCACAATGTACCGCCGCAACAAGGACCTATGAAATACATTGTGAATAGCAAACGACACAGGAAGATCCAGACGAAAAGATACAGGATTAAGGATTTCCAATATCTTGTAAGGCCCAATAAAACGAGGTTTAAATTTGGGAGAGGAGACCTTCATAGGAACAAAGCGGGAAGAAAGCCATACCAAATCCCCAACGCGTAGTCGGGGACCCACACCGCGGCAGCGGTTGGCAAAGCGCTGAGCCCTCTCCTGTGACAACTTCAAGTTGTCCACCACATGATTCCAGATCCGCTGCAACCTATCTACCACAGAATCCACCCCAGGACAGTCAGAAGGCTCCACATGACCCGAAGAAAAGCGAGGATGGAAACCAGAGTTGCAGAAAAAAGGCGAAACCAAGGTGGCGGAACTAGCCCGATTATTAAGGGCAAACTCAGCCAACGGCAAGAATGTCACCCAATCGTCCTGATCAGCAGAGACAAAACACCTCAAATAAGCCTCCAAAGTCTGATTGGTTCGCTCCGTCTGTCCATTAGTCTGAGGATGGAAAGCAGACGAAAACGACAAATCAATGCCCATCCTACTACAAAAGGATCGCCAGAACCTAGAAACGAACTGGGATCCTCTGTCTGACACAATATTCTCAGGGATGCCGTGCAAACGAACCACGTTCTGGAAAAACACAGGAACCAGATCGGAAGAGGAAGGCAGCTTAGGCAAAGGAACCAAATGGACCATCTTGGAGAAGCGATCACATATCACCCAGATAACGGACATGCCCTGAGATAGCGGAAGATCAGAAATGAAATCCATGGAGATATGTGTCCAAGGTCTCTTCGGGACAGGCAAGGGCAAGAGCAAACCGCTGGCACGAGAACAGCAAGGCTTAGCTCGAGCACAAGTCCCACAGGACTGCACAAATGACCGCACATCCCTTGACAAGGAAGGCCACCAAAAGGACCTGGCCACCAGATCTCTGGTGCCAAAAATTCCCGGGTGACCTGCCAACACCGAGGAATGAACCTCGGAAATGACTCTGCTGGTCCATTTATCCGGGACAAACAGTCTGTCAGGTGGACAAGACTCAGGCCTATCAGCCTGAAATCTCTGCAACACACGTCGCAGATCCGGAGAAATAGCTGACAAGATAACTCCATCTTTAAGAATACCAACAGGATCAGCGACTCCAGGAGCATCAGGCACAAAGCTCCTAGAAAGAGCATCGGCCTTCACATTCTTTGAACCTGGTAAATACGAGACAACAAAATCAAAGCGGGAGAAAAACAATGACCAGCGGGCCTGTCTCGGATTAAGGCGTTTAGCAGACTCGAGATACATCAGATTTTTGTGATCAGTCAAGACCACCACACGATGCTTAGCACCCTCGAGCCAATGACGCCACTCCTCAAATGCCCACTTCATGGCCAACAACTCCCGATTGCCCACATCATAATTTCGCTCGGCAGGCGAAAACTTCCTGGAGAAAAAGGCACAAGGTTTCATAACAGAGCAAACAGGGCCTCTCTGCGACAAAACGGCCCCTGCTCCAATCTCTGAAGCATCCACCTCAACCTGAAAGGGAAGTGAGACATCGGGCTGGCACAAAACAGGCGCCGAAGTAAACCGGCGCTTCAACTCCTGGAAAGCCTCCACGGCAGCAGGAGCCCAGTTAGCTACATCAGAGCCCTTCTTGGTCATATCCGTCAACGGTTTCACAATGCTAGAAAAATTAGCGATAAAACGACGGTAGAAGTTAGCGAAACCCAAGAACTTCTGAAGACTCTTAACCGACGAGGGCTGAGTCCAATCAAGAATAGCTCGGACCTTGACTGGGTCCATCTCCACAGCAGAAGGGGAAAAAATGAACCCCAAAAAGGGAACCTTCTGTACACCAAAGAGACACTTTGAGCCCTTGACAAACAAAGAATTTTCACGCAAAATTTTAAAGACCAACCTGACCTGCTCCACATGCGAATCCCAATCATCAGAAAAAACCAAAATATCATCCAGATAAACAATCAAAAATTTATCCAGATACTTCCGGAAAATGTCATGCATAAAGGACTGAAAAACTGAAGGCGCATTGGAGAGCCCAAAAGGCATCACCAAGTACTCAAAATGACCTTCGGGCGTATTGAATGCGGTTTTCCATTCATCACCTTGCTTAATGCGCACAAGGTTGTACGCACCACGAAGGTCTATCTTGGTGAACCACTTGGCACCTTTAATCCGGGCAAACAAGTCAGACAACAGCGGTAAAGGATACTGAAATTTGACAGTGATCTTATTTAAAAGCCGATAATCAATACAAGGCCTCAAAGATCCGTCCTTTTTTGCCACAAAAAAGAATCCCGCACCAAGGGGGGAAGAAGACGGACGAATATGTCCTTTTTCCAGAGACTCCTTGATATATGAACGCATAGCGGTATGTTCAGGTACCGACAGATTAAACAGTCTTCCCTTAGGGAATTTACTGCCTGGGATCAAATCTATAGCACAGTCACAGTCCCTATGAGGAGGCAGTGCACTGGACTCAGACTCACTGAAGACATCCTGATAATCAGACAAATACTCCGGAACTTCCGAAGGCGTAGAAGAAGCAATAGACACAGGCAGGGAATCCCCATGAATACCACGACAGCCCCAACTTGAGACTGACATAGCCTTCCAGTCCAGGGCTGGATTATGGGTCTGTAACCATGGCAGCCCTAAAACGACCAAATCATGCATTTTATGTAAAACCAGGAAACGTATCACCTCGCGGTGTTCAGGAGTCATGCACATGATAACCTGTGTCCAATACTGCGGTTTATTTGCTGCCAATGGCGTAGCATCAATACCCCTAAGAGGAATAGGATTTTCTAATGGTTCAAGAGTAAAACCACAGTGCTTAGCAAATGACAGATCCATAAGACTCAGGGCAGCACCTGAATCTACAAACGCCATGACAGGATAAGACGACAGTGAGCAAATCAAAGTTACAGACAGAATAAATTTAGGTTGCAAATTACCAACGGTGACAGGACTAACAACCTTAGCTATACGTTTAGAGCATGCTGAGATAACATGTGTAGAATCACCACAGTAGTAGCACAAGCCATTCCGGCGTCTATGAATTTTCCGCTCATTTCTAGTCAGGATTCTATCACATTGCATTAAATCAGGTGTCTGTTCAGACAACACCATGAGGGAATTTGCGGTTTTTCTATCACATTGCACCGAATTAGGTGTCTGTTCAGACAACACCATGAGGGAATTTGCGGTTTTGCGCTCCCGCAACCGCCGGTCAATTTGAATAGCCAGTGCCATAGTATCATTGAGACCTGTGGGAATAGGAAAACCCACCATAACATTCTTAATGGCTTCAGAAAGGCCATTTCTAAAATTAGCGGCCAGTGCACACTCGTTCCAATGTGTCAGCACGGACCATTTCCGAAATTTTTGGCAATACACTTCAGCCTCGTCCTGCCCCTGAGACATAGCCAGCAAGGCCTTTTCTGCCTGAATCTCAAAATTGGGTTCCTCATAAAGTAAACCGAGCGCCAGAAAAAACGCATCAATATCAGCCAATGCCGGATCTCCTGGCGCCAGCGAAAAAGCCCAATCCTGAGGGTCGCCCCGTAAGAACGAAATAACAATTTTTACTTGCTGAGCAGAGTCTCCAGATGAACAGGGTCTCAGGGACAAAAACAATTTACAATTATTCACGAAATTCCTAAACTTAAACCTGTCTCCGGAAAACAGTTCAGGAATCGGTATTTTAGGTTCTGACCTAGGATTTCTGATAACATAGTCTTGTATGCCCTGCACACGAGTAGCCAGCTGGTCCACACTTGTAATCAAGGTCTGGACATTCATGTCTGCAGCAAGCATAGCCACTCTGAGGTAAAGGGGAAGAAGAAAGAAAAAAAAAAAAAAAAAAAAACTCAGAATCTTCTTTCTTATAATCCCTCTTCTGCAACGCATTAAACATTTAATACTGGCCTGGCAAACTGTTATGACCCCAATGGCGAGGGTCTCAGAGGTACGTGGAAGTCTGCAGAATACAAAAATCCAGCTCATAGGGCAGTGGTAACTGGGTTGACCATATATCTACTCCTAACGCCAACACTAGAAGTAGCCGGGGATCATTCCTACGTTGATTCTAGATGACACGCTCCAGCCGGAGAATCTAGCTACCCCTAGTAGAGGAAAACAAAAGACCTTTCTTGCCTCCAGAGAAGGGGACCCCAAAGCTGGATAGAAGCCCCCCACAAATAATAACGGTGAGGTAAGAGGAAATGACAAACACAGAAATGAACCAGGTTTAGCACAGAGAGGCCCGCTTACTGATAGCAGAATAAAGAAAGGTAACTTATATGGTCAACAAAAACCCTATCAAAATCCACACTGGAAATTCAAGAACCCCCGAACCGTCTAACGGTCCGGGGGGAGAACACCAGCCCCCTAGAGCTTCCAGCAAAGGTCAGGAATAGATTTGGAACAAGCTGGACAAAAATACAAAACCAAAACAAATAGCAAAAAGCAAAAGGCAGACTTAGCTGATATAACTGGAACCAGGATCAGTAGACAAGAGCACAGCAGACTAGCTCTGATAACTACGTTGCCAGGCATTGAACTGAAGGTCTAGGGAGCTTATATAGCAACACCCCTAACTAACGACCCAGGTGCGGATAAAAGGAATGACAGAAAAACCAGAGTCAAAAAACTAGTAACCACTAGAGGGAGCAAAAAGCAAATTCACAACACACATGGTCAACTGAGTCCAGTACTGAGGTTTATTCTTGGCCAACGGCGTGGCATCAATTCCTCTTAATGGAATAGGATGCTGCAAAGGCTCCAAGAAAAAACCACAGCGCCTGGCAAACTCCAAGTCCATCAAATTCAGGGCCGCGCCTGAATCCACAAATGCCATAACCGAGTAGGATGACAAAGAGCAAATCAGAGTAACAGACAAAAGAAATTTAGGCTGTACAGTACCAATGGTGACAGACCTAGCGAACCGCTTAGTGCGCTTAGGACAATCAGAGATAGCATGAGCGGGGTCACCACAGTAAAAACACAGCCCATTCTGACATCTGTGTTCTTGCCGTTCAGTTCTGGTCAAAGTTCTATCACATTGCAAGCTCAGGCCCCTGCTCAGAGGACACCGCCAAATGGTGCACAAGCTTGCACGCACGCAAACGCCGATCAATTTGAATGGCCAAGGACATTGATTCATTCAGACCAGCAGGCATGGGGCTTCAGAAAGACCCTTTCTAAAAATTGCTGCCAGGGCACACTCATTCCATTGAGTAAGCACAGACCATTTTCTAAACTTCTGACAATATACCTCTGCTTCATCCTGACCCTGACACAAAGCTAGCAAGATTTTCTCTGCCTGATCCACTGAATTCGGTTCGTCATAAAGCAATCCTAGCGCCAGAAAAAACGCATCCACATTAAGCAATGCAGGATCTCCTGGCGCAAGGGAGAATGCCCAGTCTTGAGGGTCGCCACGCAACAAAGAAATAATAATTTTTACTTGCAGAATGGGGTCACCAGAGGAGCGGGGTTTCAAAGCAAGAAACAGTTTACAATTATTTTTGAAATTCAGAAACTTAGATCTATCCCCAGAAAACAAATCAGGAATTGGAATTCTTGGCTCTAACATCGGATTCTGAACTACATAATCTTGAATGCTTTGTACCCTTGCAGTAAGTTGATCCATACAAGAGGACAGACCTTGAATATCCATATCTACACCTGAGTCCTGAACCACCCAGAGGTTAAGGGGAAAAGAGAGACAAAACACACTGCAAAGAAAAAAAAATGGGTTCAGAACTTCTCTTATCCCTCTTTTGAGATGCATTAACACTTTGTTGGCCAGCTGTACTGTTATGGACCTGGTGGTTAGGAGCACCCGGAATGACCTGATGAGTAAACTCAAAATCGGGACTAGCTCTGGGAAGTGGGAACTCTGCTGACCGCAAACCCTACTCCTATCACACACACTAGAAATAGCCGTGGAGCGTACCTAACTCTCCCTAGACACCTCTTCACAGCCTTAGAGCTAACTACCCCTAAAGATAGAAATAGAAGCCTTACCTTGCCTCAGAGAAATTCCCCAAAGGTAAAGGCAGCCCCCACATATATTGACTGTGAGTTAAGAGGAAGGTCACAAACACAGGAATGAAACAGGTTTTAGCAAATGAGGCCAGACTTAACTAAATAGTCAGAGGAGAGAAAAGGGAACTATGCGGTCAGCACAAAAACTACAAAAAGCCACGCAGAGTAAGCAAAAAGACTCCCCACACCGACTCACGGTGTGGAGGTGCCACTCTGCACCCCAGAGCTTCCAGCTAGCAAGGGAATATCATGATAGCAAGCTGGACTAGAATTTAGCAGTACCAATAAATATATTCAGGAAGCAGTAACAACAAATGAACTAGGAAAGACTTAGCTTCTGCTGGAGTAGACAGGTCCTCAGAGAAGTCCAAGAGAGATCTGAACCAATACTGAAACATTGACAGCTGGCATGAAGTAACGATCTGAGTGGAGTTAAATAGGGAAACCAGCATAGCAATAAACGAGGGCAGCTGATAAATCCAACCTCAGTGACCAGCAGTTCCGCTCAAAGCCACCAGAGGGAGTCCAAGAGCAGAACTAACCAAAGTACCATTCATGACCACAGGAGGGAGTCCGAGAACGGAATTCACAACAGTCCCCCATCCCTGCTCCTTCTTGTAATAATGTCCTCAAAGAAATAATGTGACTGAGATCATTATGCCTCTGCTCTACAATCTCATTACAGTCTCATTACTTTCTGGTTGCTTGGAGGGTGGGAGCCCTTCTTAAGTGACAGCTCTGATGAGTAGAATCACTCTGCTACTACACATTAATGGTCTGTCAGTGTTTTTTCTGGGTCTACACTGTTTTATTATATTTACATATAGAAATAATAGTGCATTTAAACAAGCACACGGCTCAGGATAGTGAAAGCAGCAATTAAGAGAATAGTTTTGGAAACTATCAATGCCCTGTGCTGAAGGACTGTGATTACACAAACTGATAAAAGCTATGTCAGGAGCTGAGAGGGAAGGGGAGAGAGGTGAGCAGATAACTGCTGTATAGAAATCAATGGGCTAGAGAGAGGTGGCTGGAATGTTAAGAGTTAACTCCTGAGCCTGCAATTTAACCACTGCACACACTTTGCCAGGCTCTGGTGTCTGAATTCCACGGAAACAAACTATACACTATGTAAGATATAAGCTCTCATTGCAGGAGATTGACAAGAGATAGAAAAGCAAGTGAATTGCCCATGGCTCAGGATAGTGAAAGCAGTAATTAGGAGAATAGCTTTGGAAACTATCAATGCCCTATGCTGAAGGACTGTGATTACACAGACTGATAAAAGCCATGTCAGGAGCTGAGAGGGAAGGGGAGGGAGGTGAGCAGATAACTGCTGTATAGAAATCAATGGGCTAGAGAGAGGTGGCTGGAATGTTAAGTGTTAACTCCTGAGCCTGGAATTTAACCACTGCACACATTCTGCCAGGCTCTGGTGTCTGAGTTCCATGGAGTCAAACTATACACTATGTAAGATAAAAGCTCTCATTGCAGGAGAATGACAGGCAATAGAAAAGGCAAATCAATTACAAAATTGCCTATTTTCATGCGGTCTAACAAAAGCAAATTAATAACTTAAGAAAACTTATTTAACATTGAGAAGGGTCAAAGTTGGCTCTTAGATGAAGACCTTACTTAATTGGCAAGAATATAGCAATTGAATGTGTAACTTTGTTACTGTTTATTCATATGACCTTTATTTAGCTTAGTGCTTTGTCTCACTTTACGATTCTATTTTTTATTTTTTATATTATACTACATTGGAATATCGTGTATATGCAGCGCCCCAGAGTCCTGGTCGTTGCAGTACTGATGCTCCGCCGCTAAGGGGGGTTATGGTACGTCTGATGGCACTGAAGGAGTTCACCTGACCAGGTATCACAGACACCAATACACTTCACAGTCTGGCCTCCAGGGGGAGCTAAGGGCGCTATGTATTAGGCCACTCCTCACAATCTGGCAAAACTGGGGGTTAGATAGGAAGTTAGTCAGAAGCTGACTGGGTTGGAACCAGGCAACATCCTGTGGCAGAGGGTGTTGCAGGGGAAGATTCAGGGCGGTCCCTGTCAGGGGTGGGATCCTGACAGAGGCCTAGTGAACCGAAAGAACGTTACGGGACCGCACCTGCACTTCATCGCGGCGGTACCCCAAGAAAGGACAAGAAGCGAGGTTTATTGTGCTGAGTGAGAAACGAGATCACACAACAAGGAGAATCACCAGTAGGAGTCGTGCTGTAAGACGAGGCAACATCCTACTGAGGCGCGTAGCCGGTGGCCGGAACGCCAAGGAAGTATTGAGCTCCAGGCCTTACTTCAAACCTACGGCAGGACAGTCAGTTATAGGCGGGCTGTTTCACCCAAAATCACCTTAGCAGACACAGGGGGTAACATCTGGAGAGGGGCGACTCTAGGGTCCTGGAAGACCTCCGAGCCTACCCGTCATACGGGTGCGTCCTAGCCATATCATCTGGGGGACGAAACAGAACATCATAATCGAGTTGTGAGGGAACTTCAGAAACAGACACAACAGTTGTGAGGACTATCCCGTAAGCACAGCAGAGAAGGACTACAACACACAAGCGCTAGAAGGTAGGCACAGATTTCCACCTGCAAAGGGAACTCTGGAGGTGCCATCGGACCGGCCGGACTCACGCAGCCCGGTTAACCGTATTCCGGACTGAGGATCCTGAAGCCTTCAGAAAAGAGGTAAAGAGACTGCAACCTGGTGTCCTTGTTATTTACTGCGACCGGCACCACACCACAACAGCATCACTCTCCACCTTCATTGGACGCCCCTCAGCAGGGTCACGGGCCGGGTCTAGCCACCGTGACAACCCCAGAACTGAGACAGAGAGGCCCGGTACCGGGTACCCCTCGGCCCTGCGGCAGTGGGGGCGCTGCATATACTTTCCAAAAGTTTCCTGACTATTTTGTATAATGCACAGGCATCTGTTGGAGCTGAAGATTGATTGTGGCTCCTCATGGTGTTTAATGGTCGGGGTTGGAGCCTTCTACGACCCTGGTTATTGTTGTAAGGTGGCGGATGATTACCTGAGCACCACTTGCGCAATGCTATTTAGATGGTGCTGAGCGCTATATGCTGCATTTACGACATTTCACATGGTTAATATTATTGATACAGATCATTTATCCTGGATACTTTAGTCGCATGTCTCCCCGATTGTACACCATGCTCATCAAATATTCAATTTTTCAAAATCCATAAGATCCACAAGATAAACCGATTACCTCCGTAACTCCGGCTGACACTCCTTGACATTATATACCGCGTTGATGTATTAACCTTTAGTATATTTTGACGTTCTCCAAACAAATGTAACATTTCGCCAAACGTTCCGCCATTCATGGTCAATTAGTCTTTATTTCGCGATCGCCGAGGAAGCATAGCGGATAGAAAAGCAGCATGGCTCAGCTATACCCCGAAGTTATCATTTACCCGAGAGCCTCCTGCAATATAAACCAGCCGAGGAGGCGGCACGAGTGACATTACTATTATCTTCTATAGATATTACCGGCCATAATAAACAAACAGCGGCAAAGTGATAGCGTGTGAGAATTTCTAATCAGAAGGGAAGAGATGGGTATTTTATGTGTGTCGGAACATTTGGGGATTTTGGTGGGAAGATGAGAAGGTAATTTGGTTTGATGATAATGGGCTACTTATGGGCAGTTTCCGTGATTATTATAACAGCTTCTTGCTAAGGTGCGCCATCAACCGAAACCTCGCTATCGAGACAGAGGAAACGTGGAGGACAATGGGGAGAAGTTATGTGGCCGCTGATCACGGGTTGCGGAAGAATGTGAAATAACTGCAAGATTATATACTGTATCACGGTATTGCCGATGTAGCAAAAGTCCTACAAATTAAAATTGAGCATAAAATAACATTTATACGATGTAAGAAAGGATAAACTCAGTTCCTCTACATTGAGTATCTCAGCCATGTTGCTTTTGTTCATTTTTTTTAAAGATTATTTCCATTTATCATATGAAATATTACTTAGAATAATGTTGGGTGATGCTAGGTGACAACCAGTCATTATAGCACTCATATACTACTGTGCAAAAGTTTTAGGCAGGTGCGGAAAAAAATGCTGCAAAGTAAGAAAGCTTTCAAAAATAGAAGTGTTAATGGTTTATTTTTTTATCAAAAAAATGGAAAAAGAATGAAAGAGAGAGAAATGTAAATCCCATCAATATTTAGTGACCACTAGTGATGAGCGAACGTGCTGGGATAAGATTTTATACACCATACACAGGTGATAACCGAGTGTCTTCAGCGTGCTCAAAAAATATTTTCAAGTCCCCACGGACTGCATGTCTCGCTGCAGTTCAATAGCCGCAACACATGCAGGGATAACCTGTGTAAGATTGCACTTACTGAGTGTATTGGGGGACACTCGTTTCGCAGCGGATTAACGTAGTCAGGCACGGGTTTTCACTTTAACAGTCCATGTGGTTTATTATGGAGTCATAAGCCACAGAAGTATGATCAACAAGCAAACAGTCTTTACATCAATCTTCACATCATAGTATACGGCTTTGAAACGCGGTCACTAAACACGCCGAACCTCTGTGTCCAGTTATCGTGGGTGACCGCACCCCATACAGTTCATTAATGTCCATGGAGCACAACAGGCACCAACATACGACATTACGGTTGCAGTCTCTAATCATGCTGGACTTTACTCCGTCCAGTTACCACGGGTGACTGCACAGCACCCCATATGCTGGGTTACCTTCCAGGAGCTCCTACTCCATACGCTGACTCCTGTCAGTACTCTCTCTCTCAGGGAAGTTACTGAACTGGGATCACCGTCCCGGCAATGCCTTGCTCACCAGGCCTCCTGACAGTCCAGATCCTCAGACGGGCTGTAGCTTCCCCAAACGCAGTGCCATCACGAACTCTGCACACGTGTCCTCTCTGTGCGCTATTCAGGATGTCCATCCCCATCTGGGACCGTCCAACACACAGGCCCCCAGGTCCAAGGCCTCCCCCATGTGCTCTTCAGGGATCTAGTCCTACTCCCAGGACCTCCCAACACAGAGGCCCTCCAGGACCTGGCTCACAGACCACTCAGGTCCATCCATCTCCTTCCATGTGACCCACATGGTCACATTATATACTTGTAGCCACTCCCAGAAATGGGAGGTGTGTGTGGCTAGTTCAACCATTACAACTACAGATATGCCTCCATGCATATCTTGAGGAACACATGCAGTGCCACCTAGCTGTAACAGGGGTCACTGCAACACATATCCCCCCTCTGTTCAAACTTGTGGGGTTGAACACCTGTCACACACCAGGGGTCTCAACACCTGGTACCCAAGTCACCTTTTAGGACTCCACCCCTTTTTAGGCAACTATCCCTATTCGGGTTACCACCCCCTTTTGGGAGTCCACCCCTTTTTGGGCAACTATCCCTATTCGGGTTACCCCTCCCTTTTGGGATTCCACACCTTTTTGGGCAACTATCCCAATTCGGGTTACCGCCCCCTTTTGGGATTCCACCCCTTTTTGGGCAACCATCCCCGTTTGGGTCACCACCCACTTTTAGGGACACCACCCCTTCCCTGGGGCACACCTCGGGGACTCCCATGGCACTCTTAAGCACCAATTCGCACAGTACACACAAAACATTTCTATAGGTCGCACTGGCCCTTTAAGAGTCTGCACGATATGGTCCACCAGTAATGTCTCTTTTTTTTTCCTTTGCTGCAACTGCAGCTACACTCCACAAAGCTCTGCACGGCTCCACACCAGAGACTTCGTGGACCCACCGATCCACAGCAATCTTCGTAACCCCACCGAGCCACAGCAAGCTGACTTGAGAGAAAAAAAAACAAACTTTGTGACCCCGCCGAGCCACAGCAAACACCTCACACATGCTTCCTGGATCGTTGCCCGCATTCTCTACCATATATAAGATTGCACTTACTGAGTGTATTGAGGGACACTCGTTTGGCAGTGGATTAACGTAGTCAGGCACGGGTTTTCACTTTAACAGTCCATGTGGTTTATTATGGAGTCATAAGCCACAGAAATATGATCAACAAGCAAACAGTCTTTACATCAATCTTCACATCATAGTATACGGCTTGGAAACGCGGTCACTAAACACGCCGAACCTCTGTGTCCAGTTATCGTGGGTGACAGCACACCATACAATTCATTAATGTCCATGAAGCACAACAGGCACCAACATATGACATTACGGTTGCAGTCTCTAATCATGCTGGACCTTACTCCATCCAGTTACCACGGGTGACTGCACAGCACCCCATATGCTGGGTTACCTTCCAGGACCTCCTACTCCATATGCTGACTCCTGTCAGTACTCTCTCTCTCAGGGAAGTTGCCGAACTGGGATCACCGTCCCGGCAATGCTTTGCTCACCAGGCCACCTGACAGTCCAGATCCTTAGACGGGCTGTAGCTTCCCCAAACGCAGTGCCATCACAGACTCTGCACATGCGTCCTCTCTGTGCGCTATTCAGGATGTCCATCCCCATCTGGGACCATCCAACACACAGGCCCCCAGGTCCAAGGCCTCCCCCATGTGCTCTTCAGGGATCTAGTCCTACTCCCAGGACCTCCCAACACAGAGGCCCTCCAGGACCTGGCTCACAGACCACTCAGGTCCATCCATCTCCTTCCATGTGACCCACATGGTCACATTATATACTTGTAGCCACTCCCATAGGTGGGAGGTGTGTGTGTGGCTAGTTCAACCATTACAACTACAGATATGCCTCCATGCATATCCTGAGGAGCACATGCAGCGCCACCTAGCTGTAACAGGGGTCACTGCTTCACACTTGTTAGGCAATCCCTGCATTTGTTGCGCGACTGTCGAACTGCCGCGAGACCGAGACATGCAGCTGCGGGGACTAGAACATAGTATTCGAGCATGCCGAAGACACTCTGTTAGCACATGAGCATGCTTGGATAACGCCTTATACCAGCACGTTCACTCATAATTTGTAAGGAAGAAGACTGGGCTGTGGGTACCAACAGGGCACCGGGTCTGCTGGAGCCGCATCCAGTGCTGCAGGGGGAAAGGAAATGGAGGGCGGAGAGGACCCATGACCTGCAGAGAGGGGGCATGGTAAGCAAGAGAGGTAAAAAGGGGTTTTGCTCAGGAAGGGACAGGAAGTTCCTGCCGGAGAGCAGCGTGACCAGGGACCTAGTGAGCGCCGTGGGTAGCTTGAGTCCGCACCGTACCAAGGGGTAAGCTGTTGTAGGAAGGACCTTGGAATGCCGCCAAATGTGCAGAACAAAGCACGTCGAGCGGGAGACTGAGGTACAGGACTTCTGACTGCAGAGTGTGCCGAACTGGAGGTTTTTTTGTGAAAGGCTCCTGGGTGTGGAAGGCAACGTGATAGACTAGGGGCTCAGGGAGTCAGACCGAAGAGTTGGAGCAGATATGTTGGGCGGGGAAGCCTGAAGACCGCAACACCGGCATCAGCCGGCTTTCAGCTTTCATCTGTGAAGAAGTGATCAGCATCGGACTCACGATAAGTGAAACAGATACATGCATAAACTGTTGTCTTAAGTTACCATGTTTTTTGCATCCTCTAGTTCAAAATCTGGTTTATCCCTTTTCCCTTTTGCTCCCTGTGAGGAGGATCCTTCCTGTATTAATTAAACCAACCCCTGTTAACCCTTGCTCTGCGCCTGTGTTGCTGCATCCAGATATCTGCTTTACATTTTGGCGTAGTCGGGAGGATACAATCTTTGGACACAGATGCAGCAGACCAATCTACCACAAGTGCCCCAAGATCTAGCTTGCCATTGGGGGCCATGCTAAGCAATCTCCCAAAATTCACGGGGAGTAATATAATGCTGTAGTGACTCCGACCCAAGACCAGACTGCCGAATCAGCTGCACATGCCATTTATCGAAATTTCGTCTGGGTGTACGGTTGCCCGAAGAGGATCCACTCTGACCAGGGCGCCTGCTTCCAAGGTCGAGTGATGGAAAAGTTGCATCGTTTATACCGGATTGAGAAGTCAAGAGCTACTGCTTATCATCCTCAGGGGAATGGAGCTTGTGAACGCTTTAATTGGACGTTGATCCAGATGCTTCGAACATTAGAGGAGGATCGGAAGATACCATGGCCTGAGTTCATAGCTGAACTGGTGTGGGTGTACAATAATCGAGTGCACAGCACGACGGGGTACACCCCGTATACCTTGCTGTTCGGGCGAAAGGGACAAGAGATCACCAAGTTGGAGTTGGCCCCAGAAAAGGATTTCTCGCGGACAGAGGGTGTCTCCCTGGGTTCGAGGACACTGTCATCACCTACAGACTCTCCACTGGCTGGTGCAGATGAAGTTTTGAGAACTCCAGCATCATGAAATGACACCTACTCAAGGGACATATCTGAGATTAGGAGATTGGGTGTTGATCCGGAACAAGTGGCCCCAAGGAAAACTTGAACATCAAGTGACACGCCGAGTCGGTTCTGACAGGCTAGTGTATGAAGTCCAGTCTGAGCGGGCAGAGGGGGCACTTACCCAGGTAGTTCACCATAGCATGTTGTGGCCCTGTCTGTAAAAAGAAACCGAGGATGAAAAAGAAGCACTAAAAGTCGTCAATGCACCCACTTCAACGGTTCTTGACTTTGATGAAGAAGAGATGCCGACCTCGCACCCAGACCTCAGCAGTTCACTATCTACCACCCCTAAGGAAGTGAGCACAGAAGACCCAGTGCCTGAAGGTATGGGCGTGGTGTACTCGATAAATCAAAGTAGTTCTCTTCCTTCTGTTAGTCAACCTGGATTACGCCGATCTGAGCGAACAACAGCTGGAGTGCCCCCCACCCACTATGAACAAGACCAATTCATCTGGCAATGAATCATTCAAGGAGTAAAAAAATGCGAACATCTGGTGAAAGAGCTCTCGCCCATGGAATGGCGAGTTAAAGGAGAACGGGGGTGGAAGGAAGAAGACCAGGTTGTGGGTACCAACAGGGCACCGGGTCCGGAACTGACGGTGCCATGTCCAGTGTTGCAGGGGGAAGGAAATGGAGGGCAGAGAGGACCCATGACCTGCAGAGAGGAGGTGTGGTAAGCTGTAAGAGGTAAAAAGCGGTTTTGTGCGGGAAGCGACAGGAAGTTCCCACCGGAAAGCAGCAAAAGCAGGGACCTAGTGAGCGCCACGGGTAGCTTGAGTCCACCTGGTACAAAGAGGAAGGTGTTGCAGGAAGGACCGGGGAATGCTGCCGAACATGCAGGACAAAGCACGTCAAGCGGGAGACTGAGGTATGGGTGCTTCTGACTGCAGAGTGCACCGAACAGGAGGTTTTTTGTGAAAGGCTCCAGGCTGCAGAAGGCAGCGTGATAGACTAATGGCTCAGTGGGTCAGACCGGTGACCGCCAGAAGAGTTGGAGCAGATTTGTTGGGCGGGGAAACCTGAAGACCGCAACACAGGCATCAGCCGGCTTTCAGCTTTCATCTGTGAAGAAGTGATCAGCATCGGACTCACAATAAGTGAAACAGATACATGCATAAACTGTTGTCTTAAGTTACCATGTTTTTTGCATCCTCTAGTTCAAAATCTGGTTTATCCCTTTTCCCTTTTGCTCCCTGTGAGGAGGATCCTTCCTGTATTAATTAAACCAACCCCTGTTAACCCTTGCTCTGCGCCTGTGTTGCTGCATCCAGATATCTGCTTTACATTTTGGCGTAGTCGGGAGGATACAATCTTTGGACACAGATGCAGCAGACCAATCTACCACAAGTGCCCCAAGATCTAGCTTGCCATTGGGGGCCATGCTAAGCAATCTCCCAAAATTCACGGGGAGTAATATAATGCTGTAGTGACTCCGACCCAAGACCAGACTGCCGAATCAGCTGCACATGCCATTTATCGAAATTTCGTCTGGGTGTACGGTTGCCCGAAGAGGATCCACTCTGACCAGGGCGCCTGCTTCCAAGGTCGAGTGATGGAAAAGTTGCATCGTTTATACCGGATTGAGAAGTCAAGAGCTACTGCTTATCATCCTCAGGGGAATGGAGCTTGTGAACGCTTTAATTGGACGTTGATCCAGATGCTTCGAACATTAGAGGAGGATCGGAAGATACCATGGCCTGAGTTCATAGCTGAACTGGTGTGGGTGTACAATAATCGAGTGCACAGCACGACGGGGTACACCCCGTATACCTTGCTGTTCGGGCGAAAGGGACAAGAGATCACCAAGTTGGAGTTGGCCCCAGAAAAGGATTTCTCGCGGACAGAGGGTGTCTCCCTGGGTTCGAGGACACTGTCATCACCTACAGACTCTCCACTGGCTGGTGCAGATGAAGTTTTGAGAACTCCAGCATCATGAAATGACACCTACTCAAGGGACATATCTGAGATTAGGAGATTGGGTGTTGATCCGGAACAAGTGGCCCCAAGGAAAACTTGAACATCAAGTGACACGCCGAGTCGGTTCTGACAGGCTAGTGTATGAAGTCCAGTCTGAGCGGGCAGAGGGGGCACTTACCCAGGTAGTTCACCATAGCATGTTGTGGCCCTGTCTGTAAAAAGAAACCGAGGATGAAAAAGAAGCACTAAAAGTCGTCAATGCACCCACTTCAACGGTTCTTGACTTTGATGAAGAAGAGATGCCGACCTCGCACCCAGACCTCAGCAGTTCACTATCTACCACCCCTAAGGAAGTGAGCACAGAAGACCCAGTGCCTGAAGGTATGGGCGTGGTGTACTCGATAAATCAAAGTAGTTCTCTTCCTTCTGTTAGTCAACCTGGATTACGCCGATCTGAGCGAACAACAGCTGGAGTGCCCCCCACCCACTATGAACAAGACCAATTCATCTGGCAATGAATCATTCAAGGAGTAAAAAAATGCGAACATCTGGTGAAAGAGCTCTCGCCCATGGAATGGCGAGTTAAAGGAGAACGGGGGTGGAAGGAAGAAGACCAGGTTGTGGGTACCAACAGGGCACCGGGTCCGGAACTGACGGTGCCATGTCCAGTGTTGCAGGGGGAAGGAAATGGAGGGCAGAGAGGACCCATGACCTGCAGAGAGGAGGTGTGGTAAGCTGTAAGAGGTAAAAAGCGGTTTTGTGCGGGAAGCGACAGGAAGTTCCCACCGGAAAGCAGCAAAAGCAGGGACCTAGTGAGCGCCACGGGTAGCTTGAGTCCACCTGGTACAAAGAGGAAGGTGTTGCAGGAAGGACCGGGGAATGCTGCCGAACATGCAGGACAAAGCACGTCAAGCGGGAGACTGAGGTATGGGTGCTTCTGACTGCAGAGTGCACCGAACAGGAGGTTTTTTGTGAAAGGCTCCAGGCTGCAGAAGGCAGCGTGATAGACTAATGGCTCAGTGGGTCAGACCGGTGACCGCCAGAAGAGTTGGAGCAGATTTGTTGGGCGGGGAAACCTGAAGACCGCAACACAGGCATCAGCCGGCTTTCAGCTTTCATCTGTGAAGAAGTGATCAGCATCGGACTCACAATAAGTGAAACAGATACATGCATAAACTGTTGCCTTAAGTTACCCTGTTTTTTGCATCATCTAGTTTAAAGGGAACCTGTCACCCCCAAAATGGAAGTTGAGCTAAGCCCACCAGCATCAGGGGCATATCTACAGCATTCTGTAATTCCCGCTGCGGTCCGGTCCAATGGTCGTTGCGGTCCGGGTCCGGGGCCTCCCATCTTCATAGAATGACGTCCTCTTCTTGTCTTCACAATGCGGCTCCGGCGCAGGTGTACTGATTTGCCCTGTTGAGGGCAGAGCAAAGTACTGCAGTGCGCAGGTGCTGGGCCTCTCTGACCTTTCCGGCGCCTGCGCACTGCAGTACTTTGCTCTGCCCTCAACAGGTCAAAGTACGCCTGCGCCAGAGCTGCGGCGTGAAGACAAGAAGAGGACGTGATCGTAAGAAGATGGGAGGCCCCGGACTGGACCACCCCCAGGTGAGTATAATCTAACCTCTTTTTCTCATCTTTCAGGTAACATCGGGGGCTTATCTACAGCATTCCAGAAAGCTGTAGATAAGCCCCTGATGCTGGTGGGCTTAGCTCAACTTCCATTTTGGGGGTGACAGGTTCCCTTTAAAATCTGATTTATCCCTTTTGCTCCCTGCAAGGAGGATAGTAGTGGAGCATTCATATAACTCGTCAAACTCAATTTGACAGGTGGACACGCCCCTATCAAAGTGTATCAAAGTGTGTAACCCCTCCCCCCTGACAGCTGTCCTCCTTGTCTTCTAACAGCAGCTGCCACACAGCTCCCCCTCCCTTTTTATATAATTTAATTTGTTAATAGAGTGAATGTTATCTCCGTAATTGTTTTATATTAGAGTTTATATTTATATATATGAATGCTGGCATATTACAACATGACTGTTATCCCCGTAATTGTCTTATATTAGAGTTTATATTTATATATATGTATGCGGGCATGTTACAACATGACTGTTATCCCCGTAATTGTTTTATATTAGAGTTTTATATTTATATATATGTATGCGGGTATGTTACAACATGACTGTTATCCCCGTAATTGTCTTATATTAGAGTTTTATATTTATATATATGTATGCGGGCATGTTACAACATGAATATTACCCCCGTAATTGTCTTATATTAGAGTTTTATATTTATATATATGTATGCGGGCATGTTACAACATGAATATTACCCCCGTAATTGTCTTATATTAGAGTTTTATATTTATATATATGTATGCGGGCATGTTACAACATGAATATTACCCCCGTAATTGTCTTATATTAGAGTTTTATATTTATATATATATGTATGCGACCATATTACAACATGCCTGTTACCCCCGTAATTGATTTATTTGTTTTATACGTTTATAAAAAAAGCAAAAGACAGGGTATTGTAAAAGTAGAAAGATATTTATTGTAAATAAACACAACTCAGAGACATTTCAACGATTCTTGCAGAGTATAAAAGCAGTCGCATTCAATAGCACGTTGATTAGATGTCTATGTAACACACTATCATCACTTTCTGAACACTTTTTTTTATTTATTTATTTTTTTTTTTTTCTGACTGGAGCCCCTGCAGCCTGTACACAGTACACTTCTTTCAAAATAAATTTAATTACCCTAACAGCTGCGATCACGGTGCTTGGAAAATGACCGCGTATGATTCAAACCATTGTTTGTGGGGCTCACCGCAGCTGTTTCTCTGGTACCCCCAAATAACAGCGCAAGCAGAGGATGGCTAAAAATAGCTTACTGTGTAAAGTAAGGTGTGCTAGAATTCTCACTAGCCGAGAAAACACAGAATTTTGCTAGCAGCTGTCACACAAAGCAACTCTGTCACCCAAAGCAACTGTCACCTTGAACGTCCTCTAAGAATTTAAACAAGTAGTTAGATCACCGAAGACAAGTGCAGTTTTGATTAAATTGATAATTGCAATTAGAACGCGGTAAATTTGAAAATGTTGACGAAATAATCGTGACTGAAGACAAGTGCAGTTGGCCACGGCACATTTAGAGTGAAACAGCATATTTTTCAGCTTATAACGCAGTTTCTCATTTTCATGAGTTTTAAGAGGTCGTGTTATGTGTGATACGGGGGCTACATGCTCGTGTGGTTAATAGATAAAATACAGATATGATATGCCAATTCACCAACAGTGACCGGCTTACACATAACTCGACAATAATCAAGGGTAGATATACAATACAAGGCAATAGACTTTATTAAGTATGTATCAGACAGGCGTGATATTTACTAAGGCCGCTGAAATGAATTTGCCTCTGTAATCAGAGCAGTGTATTTTATACACAGTGTTCACATATAGTGAATAGTGCTTCTATATGTATTTGTGCTGAGCGTGCATTCTGCAACCAGAGCAATACTGCTAGCTATCAGTGTGAAAGTTTCAGACAAGTACAGTATATTCTGGACATATTATGTATAATTATTAGTTAATTGTTCGCTAAAACGATCATTTCTGACAGAACAATGTCAAATTTTGACAAAGACAATTCAATAATATAAAAATTCTTACAGAATATAAAAAGCAAAAACATTAAATATGTATGTACACATGCATGATTTAGCTTAAAAGACATATTATGTATAATTATTAGTTAATTTTTCACTAAAATGACACAAAATTGTGTTTTATAATACACCATGCTGTTTATTCATTATATGTTGTATTAAATAGAGTCTAACTATCACATTACATGTCTTGCTGTACCAGTATGCATCAGTTTTATTGACATTTTCATAAACCTATAGTGCCAATAATATTTATTTAACCACCAGATAATTAATTAAAATCGCATAAAGCGTGTTAAATAGACATAACACCAAAAGCATAGCGAATCAAAAGCATAGCGAATCAAATTGTATTAAATTGATTACTGGTACGCTTCCAACAAATTGATAATAATATCAAAAGTGTACCAACAATATTTATTCTCTTTTATTGACATCGGATATCGTAGTGCCTGTGCCGTCTATTTGCACACAATCATTTTGAAACCTTGGTATTATTCTGTTGTGAGCTTGAAGTCTGGGTACTATAACGGCTAACAGCTGCTAAGATTTTCTGTGCTGCAGATACAAACACTCCGCTTGCTAGCAGCTGTTAAAATGTGTCTGTACTGACCACTAACTAGATGTCAGGTTGTGCGTGTTAAGAGGTGTTTACCAAATATGTGAAACATCTTACAAAACAATTTTTTGTTACAAGTCATTTAACAACTATAAGATGTGCTGCTGACATTTTCATAGGCAGGACCCTCTTTTATTGACAGTTTGATACTATAAACAGTACTGATCTTTGTAAAATAAAGAACGAGAGAACTTTTCAGATAAAAGTAATAACGTTTATTGAACAAAATCAATTACATTTTCTAAAAAAGTAATGTGAATAAATTTCGCTGTTCAATTAGATCAAAAGCTACTTCTTGAAATCCGCAATACATCACAAATAAACAAATCAAATCAATTATCACTGAACACTCATTATTACATTCCGATCCAGCGCAGCTCGCTGAGCGTTACCACTGTACTCATAGGCCCAATAATATTTATTTGGCCTGCAGATAATTAATTAAAAGCGCATAAAGCGTGTTAAATAGACAGTACACCAAAATCACAGCGAACCAAAATGTATTAAATTGATTACTGATACGCGTCCAACAAGTTGATAATATCAAAAGTGTACCAATAATATTTATTCTCTTTTATTGACATTTTCATAAACCTATAGTGCCAATAATATTTATTTGACCACCAGATAATTAATTAAAATCCCATAAAGCGTGTTAAATAGACAGTACACCAAAAGCACAGCGAATCAAAATGTATTAAATTGATTACTGATACGCTTCCAACAAATTGATAATAATATCAAAAGTGTTCCAACAATATTTATTCTCTTTTATTGACATCGGATATCGTAGTGCCTGTGCCGTCTATTTGCACACAACCATTTGAATCCATGTTTTGCGGACCTTAAACATTTTGTATAACAGATGTGTTTCTCCGGATTTTTCTAGCGCAGCTCGCTGAGCGTTACCACTGCACTCATTTCTCTTTGCTGTTTCTGAATGTACACTATTCTTACCCATAGACAGCTCTCCTTTAAAAAATACGAATATTATTGAATATAATGTTTTACATATGTCACACTATTTTATTTTCCGGGTGTTACTTTAATAATAATAATGATAATAATAATAATAACCATACAGCGCAAAATTGTGCCAATATTGGACTACTATGAAATTTTCCATAAAAATCTTCTTGGTTATCCCAAGACACGTAAGAAACAAATGCAGGACTTTTACAACCGCCACAGACACGTATATTATTCCATCATTCTTTAATTCAACATTATTTTATCACACATTAATTTCACAGATGGCTGTGCCATCTATTTGCACACAACCATTTTGAAACCGTGTTTTGCTGACCTTAAACATTTGTATAACAGCTGTGTTTCTCCTGATTTTTCTAGCGCAGCTCGCTGAGCGTTACCACTGCACTCATTTCTCTTTGCTGCTTCTGAATGTACACTATTCCCAACCATGGACAGTTTTCCTTAAAAAATATGCGTATTATTGAATATAATGTTTTACATATGTTACAGTATTTTATTTTATTAATAGTTACTTTTAACTATTCTTTTAGAGTGTCTAGTAGATTTATATTCTTTGCCTGATATATTTCTACACAAAGCTTCAAACTATTTTGTAATTTATAATGTATCACAGTAGTTTCATATGAAGTTACATCTTAGGCCCCATTCAGACTATTGTAATATCTGTAGCTTAAAATAGAGGCAAATAGCTACTTTCAAATCCGGACATACACCACTGATTTTAATGGGGTCTAAGGGGGTTCTATCAAGGTTTCCACATAATAGTTATGGAAAGAATAATGCTACAGAACTGGCCGCTCCAGTTATAAAACAAAAATGATGAAAATTATCCATGATGTTAATGTGAAAAAGGCTTATGCAGTGGGTTTATGGATCTCTACAATAAACAACATGTGTAGAAATTTGGTTCTAGAACTTGTTGGATTAGTGAATATAATAACGTTTGTCATATTTTATAACATGCAGCTAATGATTCTTGCTTTCAAATTGTATGTAACAAGATTAAAATAAAGAATAATGACCTAGCTGATTTGGGTGATATTGTAAAACCATTTATTGTTTCTACTACTTGGCAATTGTTACATTCAGTTATTTTTATTTATGTATTTATTTATTTTTATTTATTTATTTATTTATTTTTCCATGGAATTTGTTAGCCATTACAATTATTTTTACTCCCAAGATAGGCTATTAGAGCCACCAAGCTACATAAATGTGCAGGCTCCTGAATATTACAATTACAAAACATTCAAAGTTTGTTTCTCCACTTTTTGCAGATAATAAATCTTAATTTCTTTATAATCTGACTTTTAGTTATAGTTTGTCGCAGTTCTTTGGCGTTCTATGTATACCGTAAATTTTGCGTCCTTTGAGTGAATAATATAAGACAGATTATTTTTATTCAAAAAACATCTAACTTATGTATACTTTTAAAGCTTTGTTACATTTCTAGCCACTCTACAACATGCTGTGTAACATAAATACATGCGCCCTTGTAGTGATTTAATATAGTGCACCAAACATGATATGGTTTTTGGTTTCTCTGAACTGACGCATACAAAACATATAAGGTAGTACGGCACAAGACGTGAGCGTGCCCGCAGCTCAATCTTTATAGAAATAATACTTCTGCACTCATGGCCACTTCTCCTCCACCTTTGCCTCCTGAACTCATCACTCACTGTGAAATAATGCAAAAATCCAGCTTTGTGGCACACAACACATACAGCAAACACACACAACATACAGAACACACACAACACATACAACACAAACAACAAACATACACACACACACACACACAACACATGCAACACACACACACACACACACACACACAACAAACACACACAACACATACAACACACACACAACAAACATACACACACACAACATACAGAACACACACAACACATGCAACACACACACACACACACACACACATACACAACACATGCAACACACACACACACAACAAACACACACAACACATACAACACACACAACAAACATACACACAACATACAGAACACACACAACACATGCAACACACACACAACACATACAACACACACAACAAACATACACAACACATACAGCAAACACACACAACATACAGAACACACACAACACATACAACACAAACAACAAACATACACACACACACACACACACAACACATGCAACACACACACACACACACACACACACAACAAACACACACAACACATACAACACACACACAACAAACATACACACACACAACATACAGAACACACACAACACATGCAACACACACACACACACACACACACATACACAACACATGCAACACACACACACACAACAAACACACACAACACATACAACACACACAACAAACATACACACGACATACAGAACACACACAACACATGCAACACACACACAACAAACACACACAACAAACACACACAACACATACAGCAAACACACACAACATACAGAACACACACAACACATACAACACACACACAACAAACATACACACACACAACATACAGAACAAACACAACACATGCAACACACACACATCAAACACACACAACAAACACACACACAACACATACAACACACACAACAAACATACACAACACATACAGCAAACACACACAACATACAGAACACACACAACACATACAACACAAACAACAAACATACACACACACACACAACACATGCAACACACACACACACACACACACAACAAACACACACAACACATACAACACACACACAACAAACATACACACACACAACATACAGAACACACACAACACATGCAACACACACACACACACACATCAAACACACACACAACACATACAACACACACAACAAACATACACAACACATACAGCAAACACACACAACATACAGAACACACACACAACACATACAACACAAACAACAAACATACACACACACACACACACACAACACATGCAACACACACACACACACACACAACAAACACACACAACACATACAACACACACACAACAAACATACACACACACAACATACAGAACACACACAACACACGCAACACACACACACACACACACACAACACATGCAACACACACACACACAACAAACACACACACAACACATACAACACACACAACAAACATACACACACAACATACAGAACACACACAACACATGCAACAAACACACAACAAACACACACAACAAACACACACAACACATACAGCAAACACACACAACATACAGAACACACACAACACATACAACACACACACACAACAAACATACACACACACAACATACAGAACACACACAACACATGCAACACACACACATCAAACACACACAACAAACACACAAAGCTGGATTTTTGCATTATTTCACAGTGAGTGATGAGTTCAGGAGGCAAAGGTGGAGGAGAAGTGGCCATGAGTGCAGAAGTATTATTTCTATAAAGATTGAGCTGCGGGCACGCTCACGTCTTGTGCCGTACTACCTTATATGTTTTGTATGCGTCAGTTCAGAGAAACCAAAAACCATATCATGTTTGGTGCACTATATTAAATCACTACAAGGGCGCATGTATTTATGTTACACAGCATGTTGTAGAGTGGCTAGAAATGTAACAAAGCTTTAAAAGTATACATAAGTTAGATGTTTTTTGAATAAAAATAATCTGTCTTATATTATTCACTCAAAGGACGCAAAATTTACGGTATACATAGAACGCCAAAGAACTGCGACAAACTATAACTAAAAGTCAGATTATAAAGAAATTAAGATTTATTATCTGCAAAAAGTGGAGAAACAAACTTTGAATGTTTTGTAATTGTAATATTCAGGAGCCTGCACATTTATGTAGCTTGGTGGCTCTAATAGCCTATCTTGGGAGTAAAAATAATTGTAATGGCTAACAAATTCCATGGAAAAATAAATAAATAAATAAATAAAAATAAATAAATACATAAATAAAAATAACTGAATGTAACAATTGCCAAGTAGTAGAAACAATAAATGGTTTTACAATATCACCCAAATCAGCTAGGTCATTATTCTTTATTTTAATCTTGTTACATACAATTTGAAAGCAAGAATCATTAGCTGCATGTTATAAAATATGACAAACGTTATTATATTCACTAATCCAACAAGTTCTAGAACCAAATTTCTACACATGTTGTTTATTGTAGAGATCCATAAACCCACTGCATAAGCCTTTTTCACATTAACATCATGGATAATTTTCATCATTTTTGTTTTATAACTGGAGCGGCCAGTTCTGTAGCATTATTCTTTCCATAACTATTATGTGGAAACCTTGATAGAACCCCCTTAGACCCCATTAAAATCAGTGGTGTATGTCCGGATTTGAAAGTAGCTATTTGCCTCTATTTTAAGCTACAGATATTACAATAGTCTGAATGGGGCCTAAGATGTAACTTCATATGAAACTACTGTGATACATTATAAATTACAAAATAGTTTGAAGCTTTGTGTAGAAATATATCAGGCAAAGAATATAAATCTACTAGACACTCTAAAAGAATAGTTAAAAGTAACTATTAATAAAATAAAATACTGTAACATATGTAAAACATTATATTCAATAATACGCATATTTTTTAAGGAAAACTGTCCATGGTTGGGAATAGTGTACATTCAGAAGCAGCAAAGAGAAATGAGTGCAGTGGTAACGCTCAGCGAGCTGCGCTAGAAAAATCAGGAGAAACACAGCTGTTATACAAATGTTTAAGGTCAGCAAAACACGGTTTCAAAATGGTTGTGTGCAAATAGATGGCACAGCCATCTGTGAAATTAATGTGTGATAAAATAATGTTGAATTAAAGAATGATGGAATAATATACGTGTCTGTGGCGGTTGTAAAAGTCCTGCATTTGTTTCTTACGTGTCTTGGGATAACCAAGAAGATTTTTATGGAAAATTTCATAGTAGTCCAATATTGGCACAATTTTGCGCTGTATGGTTATTATTATTATTATCATTATTATTATTAAAGTAACACCCGGAAAATAAAATAGTGTGACATATGTAAAACATTATATTCAATAATATTCGTATTTTTTAAAGGAGAGCTGTCTATGGGTAAGAATAGTGTACATTCAGAAACAGCAAAGAGAAATGAGTGCAGTGGTAACGCTCAGCGAGCTGCGCTAGAAAAATCCGGAGAAACACATCTGTTATACAAAATGTTTAAGGTCCGCAAAACATGGATTCAAATGGTTGTGTGCAAATAGACGGCACAGGCACTACGATATCCGATGTCAATAAAAGAGAATAAATATTGTTGGAACACTTTTGATATTATTATCAATTTGTTGGAAGCGTATCAGTAATCAATTTAATACATTTTGATTCGCTGTGCTTTTGGTGTACTGTCTATTTAACACGCTTTATGGGATTTTAATTAATTATCTGGTGGTCAAATAAATATTATTGGCACTATAGGTTTATGAAAATGTCAATAAAAGAGAATAAATATTATTGGTACACTTTTGATATTATCAACTTGTTGGACGCGTATCAGTAATCAATTTAATACATTTTGGTTCGCTGTGATTTTGGTGTACTGTCTATTTAACACGCTTTATGCGCTTTTAATTAATTATCTGCAGGCCAAATAAATATTATTGGGCCTATGAGTACAGTGGTAACGCTCAGCGAGCTGCGCTGGATCGGAATGTAATAATGAGTGTTCAGTGATAATTGATTTGATTTGTTTATTTGTGATGTATTGCGGATTTCAAGAAGTAGCTTTTGATCTAATTGAACAGCGAAATTTATTCACATTACTTTTTTAGAAAATGTAATTGATTTTGTTCAATAAACGTTATTACTTTTATCTGAAAAGTTCTCTCGTTCTTTATTTTACAAAGATCAGTACTGTTTATAGTATCAAACTGTCAATAAAAGAGGGTCCTGCCTATGAAAATGTCAGCAGCACATCTTATAGTTGTTAAATGACTTGTAACAAAAAATTGTTTTGTAAGATGTTTCACATATTTGGTAAACACCTCTTAACACGCACAACCTGACATCTAGTTAGTGGTCAGTACAGACACATTTTAACAGCTGCTAGCAAGCGGAGTGTTTGTATCTGCAGCACAGAAAATCTTAGCAGCTGTTAGCCGTTATAGTACCCAGACTTCAAGCTCACAACAGAATAATACCAAGGTTTCAAAATGATTGTGTGCAAATAGACGGCACAGGCACTACGATATCCGATGTCAATAAAAGAGAATAAATATTGTTGGTACACTTTTGATATTATTATCAATTTGTTGGAAGCGTACCAGTAATCAATTTAATACAATTTGATTCGCTATGCTTTTGATTCGCTATGCTTTTGGTGTTATGTCTATTTAACACGCTTTATGCGATTTTAATTAATTATCTGGTGGTTAAATAAATATTATTGGCACTATAGGTTTATGAAAATGTCAATAAAACTGATGCATACTGGTACAGCAAGACATGTAATGTGATAGTTAGACTCTATTTAATACAACATATAATGAATAAACAGCATGGTGTATTATAAAACACAATTTTGTGTCATTTTAGTGAAAAATTAACTAATAATTATACATAATATGTCTTTTAAGCTAAATCATGCATGTGTACATACATATTTAATGTTTTTGCTTTTTATATTCTGTAAGAATTTTTATATTATTGAATTGTCTTTGTCAAAATTTGACATTGTTCTGTCAGAAATGATCGTTTTAGCGAACAATTAACTAATAATTATACATAATATGTCCAGAATATACTGTACTTGTCTGAAACTTTCACACTGATAGCTAGCAGTATTGCTCTGGTTGCAGAATGCACGCTCAGCACAAATACATATAGAAGCACTATTCACTATATGTGAACACTGTGTATAAAATACACTGCTCTGATTACAGAGGCAAATTCATTTCAGCGGCCTTAGTAAATATCACGCCTGTCTGATACATACTTAATAAAGTCTATTGCCTTGTATTGTATATCTACCCTTGATTATTGTCGAGTTATGTGTAAGCCGGTCACTGTTGGTGAATTGGCATATCATATCTGTATTTTATCTATTAACCACACGAGCATGTAGCCCCCGTATCACACATAACACGACCTCTTAAAACTCATGAAAATGAGAAACTGCGTTATAAGCTGAAAAATATGCTGTTTCACTCTAAATGTGCCGTGGCCAACTGCACTTGTCTTCAGTCACGATTATTTCGTCAACATTTTCAAATTTACCGCGTTCTAATTGCAATTATCAATTTAATCAAAACTGCACTTGTCTTCGGTGATCTAACTACTTGTTTAAATTCTTAGAGGACGTTCAAGGTGACAGTTGCTTTGGGTGACAGAGTTGCTTTGTGTGACAGCTGCTAGCAAAATTCTGTGTTTTCTCGGCTAGTGAGAATTCTAGCACACCTTACTTTACACAGTAAGCTATTTTTAGCCATCCTCTGCTTGCGCTGTTATTTGGGGGTACCAGAGAAACAGCTGCGGTGAGCCCCACAAACAATGGTTTGAATCATACGCGGTCATTTTCCAAGCACCGTGATCGCAGCTGTTAGGGTAATTAAATTTATTTTGAAAGAAGTGTACTGTGTACAGGCTGCAGGGGCTCCAGTCAGAAAAAAAAAAAAATAAATAAATAAAAAAAAGTGTTCAGAAAGTGATGATAGTGTGTTACATAGACATCTAATCAACGTGCTATTGAATGCGACTGCTTTTATACTCTGCAAGAATCGTTGAAATGTCTCTGAGTTGTGTTTATTTACAATAAATATCTTTCTACTTTTACAATACCCTGTCTTTTGCTTTTTTTATAAACGTATAAAACAAATAAATCAATTACGGGGGTAACAGGCATGTTGTAATATGGTCGCATACATATATATATAAATATAAAACTCTAATATAAGACAATTACGGGGGTAATATTCATGTTGTAACATGCCCGCATACATATATATAAATATAAAACTCTAATATAAGACAATTACGGGGGTAATATTCATGTTGTAACATGCCCGCATACATATATATAAATATAAAACTCTAATATAAGACAATTACGGGGGTAATATTCATGTTGTAACATGCCCGCATACATATATATAAATATAAAACTCTAATATAAGACAATTACGGGGATAACAGTCATGTTGTAACATACCCGCATACATATATATAAATATAAAACTCTAATATAAAACAATTACGGGGATAACAGTCATGTTGTAACATGCCCGCATACATATATATAAATATAAACTCTAATATAAGACAATTACGGGGATAACAGTCATGTTGTAATATGCCAGCATTCATATATATAAATATAAACTCTAATATAAAACAATTACGGAGATAACATTCACTCTATTAACAAATTAAATTATATAAAAAGGGAGGGGGAGCTGTGTGGCAGCTGCTGTTAGAAGACAAGGAGGACAGCTGTCAGGGGGGAGGGGTTACACACTTTGATACACTTTGATAGGGGCGTGTCCACCTGTCAAATTGAGTTTGACGAGTTATATGAATGCTCCACTACTGAGGATCCTTCCTGTATTAATTAAGCCAACCCCTGTTAACCCTTGCTCTGCGCCTCTGTGTTGCTGCATCCAAATACCTGCTTTACACGTTAGTGACTACTTTTTGCCCTCATTAATTCTTTATTTATTCTTTGTTGTCAGTTTTTTGAAGGAACTTGGCAGGAGGTTGTTCCCAACATCTTAGAGAACCGACCCCCGATCTTCTGTGTATGAGGATTGTGCGGATCCTTCTGTCTCTTAATATGATCCCAGACAGACTTAATGATGAAAGATCAGGGCTCTATGGGGGCCGGATCATCACTTCCAGGACTCCTCATTGTTCTTTACGCTAAATATGGTTATTAATGACATTAGTTGTATGTTGGGGTCTCCTGCTGTAGAATCAATTTGGAGCCAAACAGTCGCCTCACTTTACATGCCCCAGCAAACTGGGCATGTAAAGTGTCATTTTACACAGCTGGCTTATGCATGGGGCAGATTTGACTCAGCATTGAAGAACTGGTGTTGCAGAGCTGGCGCTGTGATATAGGAGAACTGACTCGGCATTGATGCCAGATGTGGCAGAGCGGAGTTTAAAATGGAGAATTATTGTAGCAGAGCTGGAGACAGGATGAAGCAGAATTATAGAAAGATTCTAGATGTAGCAATTGTGGAACTATAATGACCTGGAATAGCAGACTGTGTGTCCAGCTTCTCTGCCTTCCATCGATCACTTGAAATCATCAAAAAAAACACCCATGGCCAATAGTGATGATGAGTGAACGTGCTATCCGAGCATGCTCGTCTGCTACCTGAGTGACTTCGATGTGCTCAAAAAGTATGTTCGAGTCCCCGCAGCTGTTCAACAGCAGCAACACATGCAGGGATTGCCTAACAAGCAGGAAATCCCTGCAAGACATGCAGCCGCGGCGACTCGAACATATTTTTCGAGCACGTCGAAATCACTCGGTTAGCACACGAGCATGCTTATCTGAGCACGTTCGCTCATCACTGATGGCTGGATATTTTCACTGTAGCAGTCACTATCGGTGAAATGTGGGATGATATGGTGGCTAGTTATTATTATTATTATTTATTTATATAGCACCATTAATTCCATGGTGCTGTACATGAGAAAGGGGTTACATACAGAGTTATAGATACCATTTACAGTAAACAGGTTTACAGTGACACACTAGTACAGAGGGGAGAGGACCCTGTCCTTGCGGACTTACATTCTATAGTTGAAGGACTCATGGATGTGGAGCGCCTACCAAGGGGGATGTAATGGTGGCGGCGACCCGGTCCAAGGCCCTGGGCGCCCACGTTAAAGGGAAAGTCTTTAAAGGGGTTTCGAATAAAGTTTGTGTTCGTGACGCCACCTGTGGTATTCGGTCAGTGGGGACCGACGCTGTTTAAAGGGGTCCTCTGGGGTGATGTTATGGCAGCCAGATGGTATAACTTCCCACAGGTGAAGTATATCCCCAGGGCTCCCGGTGTGTAGATGGAAGATGGTGAATGGTGCAGTAAAGAACGGAGGACACAGGTTTGCAGTCTCTTTACTCTTACTGGAGACTTCAGGCAGCCACAGTCCAGAGCACCAGATCACAGGTACTGGCAGGGTCCGGCCGGCTTGGAAGCGAATTCAGAGTCCCCTTTACCAGGTGTAGTTAAAATCCTTCCTAATAGCGCGGTGGTGTTGTAGTCCCTTACTGCCTATGGCTTCTGGCAAAGTCCTCACAGTTCTCTCTGTCCTCCATAAAGGTGGGACACAAATACGTATGACAGGTGGCTCAAGCCTTTTTACAGGGTCTCTATCATGACCCGAGCTCTATGTGCAGCGCCCCAGGGTCCTGGTCGTTGCAGTAATATAATTCTCCTCTAGGGGGGAGTGATGTTATGTTTGGAGGCAAAGAAGGACAACTGAATCCAGGTATCACAAACATACAACACATTTCACACTCCAGGCCACCAGGGGGAGCTATGCTCCTATTTATTAGGGCACTTCTCACACTTAGGTAAAACTGATTGCCTGGATAGGAAGTTAGTTGCTGGCTGAGCTTTGCTCAGGTAGTTGGTCCCTGACAGGGGTGGGATCTTGTCAGAGGTCGAGACAGAAGGACCCGGAGCTGTGCCTGCCCTGAGTGTGGCAGCTTCTAGAAAGAGACACTGAAGGAGAATTGTATTGTAGAGAGAGTGAAGAAGTCGTAGCAAAGGAGTGGATACCAGGAGGAGTTCTGCCCTACACAGGCTGCCTCCTTCTGAGGCGCAAGATCCCGGTAGCCGGAACACCGAGAGAGCCACAGTCCTTTATGGCTTGCTCCAGAGACCGGCAGGACAGCTAATTTCATGTTACCTGCCCGCCCTATACCCAGGAGGCAAGGTGGCCCCCACGAGAGGCTGGGGCATGATAGAGTCCCTGTAAAAAGCCTCAAGCCACCGGTCATACGGGTTTGTCCTATCCATCTGGGGGACAGAGAGAGAGACATAACATCTACAACAGTTTTGAGGACCTTATGAGACGCTTAGCAGTAAGGTACTACAACACCACGGCGCTAGATTTCTACCTGGATAAGGGGACTCTGGATTTGCCTCCAAACCGGCCTGGACTCTGCCTGCCCTGTGGTCCCCTTTTAAACAGACCTCCCAAGGGCCACGGACCAGGTCAGCCACCGTGACATCCCCCTTGAGAACCGAAGGACACTGTGTATTGCAAAAGACTGCCAAAATTCCCGCCAAAACTGCCGCCATTTCAGTGCCACGAGGAGCGCAGGAGAAGAAGAAGGGCGTGCCGTCGTGGGCGTGAACTAACTGAGAGTGTGAAAAATAAAAGCCGCCCAGTCCAAATACCTCTGTACCTTGAGGACGTGTCCATCAGCAGCTGAGATCCGCCCCAGAAGGAGAGCGGGAAAGGGATGAGGACCCAGCAAGAAGGAACATGGAGGACAAGATGGCAAGCGGCCAGGACCTGGAGCATGGGGTGGAAGCCGGGGACTCCCCCAGCTACCGGGATGGAAGCCGCAGCGAGCCGTCACCAGAGGTCCTGGAGTTCCTGAAAGCGGAGTTGGAAGAACTCACTGACCAACTTCTGCGGACACAGCTGAGCACCATAACTGGGTGGAAGAAGACCTTCATCGGGAGCCTCACCAGATGTCCGTCGGCAGCCTCGTCTGGTCCGGAGCAAGAAAGAAGTTCCGGCGCTCCGAAGCCAGAAAGCAAGGCCCTGCCAGATAGCGAGATGCTGCAAACAGAGATGACAACGCCGCAGCACAAGGTCTTGCAACCAGCGTTCAAGACCCCACCTGAGGCGGAGCAGACCGGCACCGGTGGGACCACATCCGAAGCAGGTATGAGGAACAACCCTGCCCCGGTGACCGACCCCACTCCAGCGACTGCTCGTGCCACAGCTACTGACTCCGTTCCAGTGACTGATCTTACCGGCGCCCCTGACTGTGCTCCACTGCAGGCCGACGAGTCACTAGTAGGCCCACTCCCAGCATAAGAGGAAGTAAAAGAAGAATCTGAAAATGACTGTAAATAGTTAACTGTTTGCTGCAAGTTCCTGAATTGACTGTTGCTGTTTTCAAGTTCATTAAACCTGACCAGGTTTCCATTTAAAGGGGTCCCTCGTTTAAAGGGATCCTCTGTTTACAGAGTTTTGTTTTGCTTAAAGGACAATTGGATCATGGACAGTGAATGGTCCACAAACTTTCCATTGTACATGGTTGGCACCTCCAAGGTGCATACGGGTTTGTCCTATCCATCTGGGGGACAGAGAGAGAGACATAACATCTACAGCAGTTTTGAGGACGTTATGAGATGCTTAGCAGTAAGGTACTAAAACACCACGGCGTTAGAGTAAGGCTACTGATTTCTGCCTGGATAAGGGGACTCTGGATATGCCTCCAAACCGGCCTGGACTCTGCCTGCCCTGTGGTCTCCTTTTAAACAGACCTCCTGAGGGCCACGGATCGGGTCAGCCACCGTGACATGCCCCTTGAGAACTGAAGGACCCGGTACCCCTTGCCCTTGGGGGCGCTCCATATGCACCACTGTGTCTCCTGGGTATGAGGGCAGACAGGTGACGTGTAGTCCAGCTGTCCTGCTGGTTTCTGCTGTGCCTCCTAGAGTCCGACACAACCTTGGTCTTCCGGCTACCGGTATCTGCACTTTGCCAGGGAGGTAGCCCAATCGCAGCTGTCCTCCCCAAATGCCACTCTCCTGCGCTCCTTCTCCTGCACTCTCACTAAACACTGTTCTTCCTTCCATATTTTCTCAATCCTGGAGCTGCAGCACCTCTTGACTGCATGGCCCCTCACACTGCTCTCTACCTCAGACTGCTCCAGTCTGCTGTCTGGCATGAACTAACTAACTTTCCCTCCAGACCTGAATATATATAGGGGAGCCATCCATAAGCAGGATCAGAGCTCCCCCTTCTGGCCTGGAGTGTGAACATGTTGTGTGCCTTGTGTTACCTGATACAAGAGATCTTCGCCTGCTTCCCAGAGTGACATCTCTCTCCCCGTGAGGAAAGCAATGCCACTGTAACAACCAGGACCCTGGGGTGTTACAGATAGACCAAAAAGAGAAATTTTTTTGCAATCACAAGGGATGGTGTGTCCTAAATGGGTCCCCCAATGCCGTCGCTATGCCCTCATGAGGTCATCTTCTTCAGATGAGCATTTTAATATTGTACTTCACCGTCATAGTAAGAATTTATTTAGCATTTGTTTCTTTTTTTTAGTTGCCCCGCCAGTGCCAGGAGCATGTGGAGAAGCAGAGTACGTCTGCCACTCTAACAGCGTACGTTTCTATCGGGCCATGAGAAGGCATATTAATAAAAGATGTATGAGATCTCACCCCCACTGACTCAGGTCTAGAAAAACCTTCTTTTGTAGGTACTTTCCAGACGATTGATGAATGGGATGCTGCGAGGCACAGAGGCCTGCATGCCAAACATATGCTTAAGAAATGGAGATTTATCGCGGCATGTTCTGCACAACAGGGATCCCATCGTCTTACGACAGTGCTCAAAATCACAAAAAAACAAAGTTAAGTCCGTGCATCCTGAGAAAGTGGTGTCAGTGAAGAAGAGCAAATCAGCTCTGACTGTAATGCAAAAGCAAAGTCACACAAGGACGACAGCACCCGCCAGCGCCAAGATATCTGTCAACATCTGGACACATTTACCAAAATTGTCTAATTCATGGAGACTTCAAATATTGGGGGAAAATTCACCAACAATGGAGTTTTGTGTACTGGACTTGAACTTATAGTCCTAATAAATTTGTGCCTCCTGAATTTTTGGGAATTGACTGATGTGATTCCCCTGCTCAGAACTGAGCACAAAAGGCAATTTTTTTTAACCCTTTAACGACCAGAGGTATTTTATATTTTTACATTTTCATTTTTTGCTCCCCTTTTTCCCAGAGCCATAACTTTTTTTTATTTTTTGGTCAAAATGGCTATATGAGGGCTTGTGTTTTTGGTTTTAACATATTGTGTACTGGAATTTGGAAAAAAATCCAAGTGCTTTGAAATTGCAAATTAAGTGCAATCCCACAGTTGTTTTTTTTTTTTTTTACCATGTTTCCTAAATGCTAAAACTGACCTGCCATTATGATTCTCCAGGTAATTACGAGTTCATTGACACCAAAGATGTCTAGGTTCTTTTTTATTTAAGTGGTGAAATTTTTTTTCCAAAGTTGGTTAAACAAAAAAAATTGTGCCATTTTCCGATACCCGTAGCGTCTCTATTTTTCATGATCTTGGGTCGAGTGAGGGCTTATTTTTTGTGCGGCGAGCTGACGTTTTTTAATGATACCACTTTGGCGCAGATATGATCTTTTGATCGCCCATTATTGCATTTTAATTCAATTTTTCTGCAACCAAAAAAAAGTGATTCTGGCATATTCACTTTTTTTCTCGCTACACCGTTTAATGATCGGATTAATTATTTTTATATTGATAGATCGGGCGATTCTGAACCTGACAATACCAAATATGTGTATGTTTGTTTTTTTATTGTTTTATTTTGAATGGGGCAAAAGTGGGGGATTTGAACCCTTTTTGGCCAGGGTACAAAGTACTGGAGTATAATATTTCATAGTTGATCCACATGAGCTACATCAAATGTTTGGAACTGCTGCAATGCGCCATCGCAACAAAGCAAGGATTAAATTACACCTTTATGTTTTGGCAGATCTGGTATCAATGCCATGCGGGTCATCTATGCCCAAGACTGGGAACATAAAATGCTGCTGTAGTGTTATATTTCATCAATAGCTCACTGGGTTGGAGAAGGTAATCGGACCGGAAATCGAAGCCTGTTTTTACGTTAGCTGTAGTCGGCTCTTTATGGTAGCCACAGAAAGCAACCCAAGTGGATGCCCATCTTCACAGTTCCTGCTGGTCCAACCTGATTTGGCCTGGGACACAGAACCAGGCAGATGAATTCTGCCGGTAGGCCTCCCCACAAGAAATTTCAGATTTTCTCCTGGACTTTTAGGCAGCAACAAAAACATCTGTCTGATCACAAAAAATGGGATAATTTTTAGACATTAGTTTTAATTTAAAAAAACAACATAAAAAGTTTGTTAGTGCGGTGTGTTATAACTGGCAGCCTTGTTACGTTGAGGATCCTCACTGTTACACTGCTTGTGTTCATTTTGAAAGGGGTTAAAAGTAGAGATGAGAGAACATTTTCAAGTGGAATTGAATTCTACTTGAATTGAAAAAAAATTAGCCAACATGCAGATTTTTTTTAAAATTCAGATTCAGCCTGTGTCTTTTGATGGCCCTTTAGAGTCCAGAAAACAGTTGGCTGCTATTTTGATGAACTGTAAAGAGCTATCTAAAGGTTAGAAATTTAAAAAAAATAGTTACACTCACCACTCTGGCCCCTCCGCTCCTCTTCGGCTCCCATCTGGTCTTCATTGTATCTTCTTACTGTTGCTGCTAGTGTTGAAATCCTTGGCTCTTCATGCTAGACCAGGACTTCTGACTCTGATGAAGTCCAGGAAGATCTTGCATGCGGTCGTAAGGTCATAACATGAAAATGTATGCCGTGACCTTACGCGTGCATGCGTTGATCCATCCCAGGCCTCATCAGAGACAGAAGCCTGGTGTGAAGAAGATGTCAGTGTCGGCAGTGGTGATAAGAAGATGCAAGGAGGACCAGACGGGAGAAGGTGAGGAGCAGAGAGGTAGGAGAGGTGAGCAGAAAGGGGAATATATTTTATTTTTACCATATTTTATTATGCTTTGTGGTCTGGAGAGGCATCAGACCATAATAAGGGACATTCAATTTGCAGAGAACAACTTCACTGCAAATCGAATTTCCTGTAAAAGTCCCCACGATTCGGTCAACTCAAATTTTGTCCGATTTGCTCATCTTTAGTTTAACGGAACTTCAGAGCTATACATATCTTTTCAGGAAGATTGGAGATTTTGGAATACTTTTGATTTGCAGAAAATCATTTTTTATTTATTTTTGTTTTTATAAGGGTGGTGATTTGGATCATCTCATCTTTAGTTCACACCAATGGAGCACCAATTACCGATATATCATTACCGAGCAGCCATGATTGTTGGTGGAATGTTTTCTTCCATACATATATTTGTAATAATATTCTATATACCAGTAATTCTAATATTATGTTCTTTCGACAGTAAAAAAAAAATCTTCTTGTATTTTTGGTAAGGAGGTTGAGGGAAGACATGGAAGATGTGATCTACGGTCTACGAAATGAGTTTGTCAAATCTTCAGTCCAAATATAACTCAGGAAAGTTTGTCGTCGTCTTATATTGTGCTGCATTGTGTGCAAAGATAAATAGCCGTGGAAAGCCGCATCGACTCTCTTGCATATTAAGTTCTGGAAATAGCTTTAGAGGATGCAACAGGATGCACAAATATATTGAACGCTCTCCGGGAAAGACAGAAAGAAAATTGCCTGGCAATCCTACAGAGGCCAGACGCAACGAGAACGGACGGCATACAATATGTAGCAAGATCTTCTTAATATTAATATGAAAATGGTTGAGGTCACGTCTTTCCCTAAATCCTTCCGTCGAAATTCCTTGAGGAATTGCGAAAATCTCATTTTCCGAAAACACGTCGGAAACTGCACAACTATGTAATAAAACAAAACCCGAATAATGTGCAAGAAGCATGAAAATGTACATACCGGTAAGGGAAAAATGTAAGCATGACATAAAAAGTCACACCAACCCTCCTTTATATAGCTTCTAAGACCATGCTGTCATATTGGTTCTTTTTCCTTCTCATTCTTGATTTGGGTAAATGCTTTACCCTTCCGATGTGCTCAGTGGGTGATCTATTCTTGGTGTGAAGCCAATCAGATATCTCACCCTTCCTGATCCTCCTTTCTCCACCTAAACACTAAAGGAAAATCTGCAGCTACATGCTCCTCCTCTCCCCACCCTCCATTCATCTATTAACTGCTTTATCTTAGTTGGATTTTTGAGGGGCTAAGGAGGGCATTTAGGCTGCAGAAAATTAAAATTAGGGAACTAGAAATTAAGTAAGGAAGATGATACATTTCTCTAATTGCATCTTTCATATAATAAAAAAAATAAGAATAGTAAAGATGAGGAACTCTTTTGATATTTTGATTTGCCAGCTTTGACAAATTTTAAATAAAAATTGGATCAATTGGCTGCAAATCGCAAATACTGCTATGCTCCAATGGTCCTAAATAGACATGTGTCTGGCATTTCCTGAGACTGTATCCAACCCTTTTTATGCTCTTTAATAAATACAAATCCTTAGTAATGTCCAAGTGACCGTAATAAATATGGATATGGATAAATGAATGGTAGCTGTTCTTTACTGCTCTGCGTCAGCTGTGAAATCCTCTCACTATCCAGATTTACCCCAAAATGACTGCTGCATTCCGTTCCTCGACTTTTATACTGGCTGATAATGCCTCTTGTTTGGCTGTGTTATACTATGTGGTGTGACAGCTGTCACTTGATGTAAAATAGTTAAAGAACTAGTTACAGAGAAGGATTACTGAGTGCTGAGGAGCAGGGGGCAGAAAAGTCACCACCACTCTGCTGACTCCATAACTGCAGACTTCCTAATATTATGACAAGCACTGTGCCCCCGCTGGGAGCTTTATGGCCGAGCAGCTGCATGCTGCCGTACATCACCAAGCACAATGCCGAGTGTCGGATGGAGTGATATAAAGCCGCCACCACTGGACTCTGGAGGAGACGTGTTCTGTGCAATGATGGATCGCACTTCTCTATCTGGCGTCTGATGGACGAGTCTGGGTTTGGTGATTGGCAGGAGAACATTATTGCCCTGACTGCATTGTACAAGCTGCAAAGTTTCTTGGAGGAGGGATAATTATTATGATCCGGTGGCCTAAGAGCAGCATGGGACGTACTCTGGAGAAGGTGGTACCTGTACTGACCGCAGACCCTGAACTTAACACCGCAACTAGAAGTAGCCGTGGAATGTACCTTTCACTCCCTAGACATCTCGACACAGCCGGAGGACTAATTACCCCTAGAGATAGAAACGGGAAAACTATCTTGCCTCAGAGAAAATCCCCAAAGGATAGACAGCCCCCCACAAATATTGACTGTGAGAGGAGAGGGAAAAAACATACACAGGCTGAAATCAGAATTTAGCAAAGGAGGCCACTTCTAGCTAGATAGAAAGGATAGGACAGTGTACTATGCGGTCAGTATTAAAACACTAGAAAATATCCACCACAGAAAATACAAAATCTCCACATCTAACTAAAGATATGGAGGGTATATCTGCATCTCCAGAGATACCAGCTTGGCTAAACAAATCCTTATACAGACCAAGCTGGACTAGACAAAAACATGGAAAAGAACTGAACAATAAGGCCCACAGCATGTGGACAGCAAAAAATCAAGGCCAGAACTTATCTTTGTTGAACAGAACAGCAAAGCAGAAGAGACCAGGCAGGGATGTGAATCCTCCAAGAACAATGGACAACTGGCACTGACTAAAGGGTCAAGCAAGACTAAATAGCCCAGTCAGAATTACAAAAAGTGAACACACCTGATGACTGCTGCGATTCAGAGACAGCAGCACTACCACTTATAACCACCGGAGGGAGCCCAAGAGCAGAATTCACAACAGTACCCCCCCTTGCGGAGGGGTCACCGAACCCTCACCAGAGCCCCCAGGCCGATCCGGACGAGCCAAATGAAAGGCACGAACCAAATCCTCAGCATGAACATCAGAGGCAACAACCCAAGAATTATCCTCCTGGCCATAACCCTTCCATTTGACAAGATACTGAAGCTTCCGCCTCGAAAAACGAGAATCCAAAATCTTCTCAACCACATACTCCAACTCCCCATCAATCAACACCGGGGCAGGAGGATCAACAGAGGGAACAACGGGCACCACATATTTCCGCAACAAAGATCTATGAAAAACATTATGGATGGAAAAAGAGGCTGGAAGGGCCAAACGAAAAGACACTGGATTGATAATCTCAGAAATCCTATAAGGGCCAATAAACCGAGGCTTAAACTTAGGGGAAGAAACCTTCATAGGAACATGACGGGAAGACAACCAGACCAAATCCCCAACCTGAAGCCGGGAACCAACACACCGACGATGGTTAGCAAAACGCTGAGCCCCCTCCTGAGACAACACCAAATTGTCAACAACATGAGCCCAAATTTGCTGCAACCTGTCAACCACAGAGTCCACCCCAGGACAATCAGAAGGCTCAACCTGCCCTGAAGAAAAACGAGGATGAAAACCAGAGTTACAAAAGAAGGGTGAAACCAAGGTAGCAGAACTAGCCCGATTATTAAGGGCAAACTCGGCCAATGGCAAGAAAGCCACCCAATCATCCTGATCAGCAGACACAAAGCATCTCAAATAAGTTTCCAAAGTCTGATTAGTTCGCTCGGTTTGGCCATTTGTCTGAGGATGAAATGCAGAAGAAAAAGACAAATCAATGCCCAGCCTAGCACAAAAGGCCCGCCAAAACCTAGAAACAAACTGGGAACCTCTATCGGACACAATATTCTCCGGAATGCCATGCAAACGAACCACATGCTGAAAAAACAACAGAACCAAATTAGAAGAGGAAGGCAATTTAGGCAAAGGTACCAAATGAACCATCTTAGAAAACCGGTCACAAACCACCCAGATAACCGACATCCTCTGGGAAACCGGAAGATCCGAAATAAAATCCATAGAAATATGCGTCCAAGGCCTCTCAGGGACCGGCAAAGGCAAAAGCAACCCACTAGCACGGGAACAGCAAGGCTTGGCCCACGCACAAGTCCCACAGGACTGCACAAAAGAACGCACATCCCGTGACAAAGAAGGCCACCAAAAGGACCTACCAACCAATTCTCTGGTCCCAAAGATCCCAGGATGACCAGCCAACACAGAACAATGAACCTCAGAAATCACTTTACTAGTCCATCTGTCAGGAACAAACAGTTTCCCCACTGGACAGCGGTCAGGTTTATCGGCCTGAAATTCCTATAGAACCCGTCATAAATCAGGGGAGATGGCAGAAAGAATCACCCCTTCCTTCAGAATGCCAACCGGCTCAAGGATCCCAGGAGAATCAGGCAAAAAGCTCCTAGAGAGGGCATCAGCCTTAACATTCTTAGAACCCGGAAGATACGAGACCACAAAATCAAAACGGGAGAAAAACAGAGACCATCGGGCCTGTCTAGGATTCAGCTGTTTGGTGGACTCGAGGTAAATCAGATTTTTATGATCGGTCAAGACCACAATACGATGCTTGGCCCCCTCAAGCCAATGTCGCCACTCCTCAAATGCCCACCTCATAGCCAACAACTCACGATTGCCGACATCATAATTGCGTTCCGCAGGCGAAAATTTTCGAGAAAAGAAGGCACACGGTTTCATTAAGGAACCATCAGAATTCGTCTGAGACAAAACGGCTCCTGCCCCAATCTCAGAAGCGTCAACCTCAACCTGAAATGGAAGGGAGACATCTGGCTGACGCAACACAGGGGCAGAAGTAAATCGGCGTTTATGCTCCTGAAAGGCAGAAACAGCCGCAGAGGACCAATTCGTCACATCAGCGCCTTTCTTCGTCAAATCGGTCAGGGGTTTAACCACACTGGAGAAGTTGGCAATGAAACGGCGATAAAAATTAGCAAAGCCCAAAAATTTCTGAAGGCTCTTCACAGATGTGGGCTGGATCCAATCATGAATGGCCTGAACCTTAACCGGATCCATTTCTATAGATGAGGGAGAAAAAATGAAGCCCAAAAAAGAAATCTTCTGTACTCCAAAGAGGCACTTAGACCCCTTCACAAACAAGGCATTATCACGAAGGATCTGAAATACCATCCTGACTTGTTTCACATGAGACTCCCAATCATCTGAAAAAATCAAAATATCATCCAAATATACAATCATGAATTTATCAAGATAATTCCGAAATATATCATGCATGAAGGACTGAAACACAGATGGAGCATTAGAGAGTCCAAATGGCATCACAAGGTATTCAAAATGGCCTTCGGGCGTATTAAACGCAGTTTTCCATTCGTCACCCTGCTTAATACGAACAAAATTATATGCCCCTCGAAGGTCAATCTTAGTAAACCAACTAGCCCCCTTAATCCTAGCATACAGATCAGAAAGCAAAGGCAAAGGGTATTGGAATTTGACCGTGATTTTATTCAAGAGGCGATAATCAATACAGGGTCTCAAGGAGCCATCCTTCTTGGCAACAAAAAAAAAACCTGCTCCCAATGGTGAAGAAGATGGCCGAATATGCCCCATCTCCAAAGACTCCTTTACATAGCTCCGCATGGCGGTATGTTCTGGCACAGACAGGTTAAAAAGTCGGCCCTTGGGAAACTTACAGCCTGGAATCAAGTCAATAGCACAATCACAGTCCCTATGCGGTGGAAGGGAACTGGACTTGGGCTCATCGAATACATCCTGGAAATCTGACAAAAACTCAGGAATTTCAGAAGGGGGGGAGGAGGCAATTGACATCAAAGGAACGTCACCATGAACAACCCTGACAACCACAACTAGTCACAGACATAGATTTCCAATCCAATACCGGATTATGCACCTGTAACCATGGGAAACCCAGCACAATAGCATCATGCAAATTATGTAACACCAGAAAACAACAATCTTCCTGATGGGCTGGCGCCATGCACATGGTCAGCTGTGTCCAAAACTGAGGTTTATTTTTAGCCAACGGTGTAGCATCAATGCCCCTCAAAGGAATAGGACTCTGCAAAGGCTGCAAGGGGAAACCACAACGTCTGGCAAATTCTAAGTTCATTAAGTTTAGAGCGGCGCCTGAATCCACAAATGCCATGACAGAAAATGACGATAATGAGCAGATCAGGGTCACAGATAACAGAAATCTAGGTTGTACAGTACTGATGGTAACAGAACTAGCGATTCTCTTGGTACGCTTAGGGCAATCAGAAATAACATGAGCAGAATCGCCGCAGTAAAAACACAACCTATTCTGAGGTCTGAATCCTTGTCGTTCAGCTCTAGACACAATCCTATCACACTGCATAGGCTCAGGACTCCGCTCGGAAGACAATGCCATAGTGTGCACAACTCTGCACTCGCGCAAGCGCCGATCAATCTGAATGGCCAGAGACATAGAATCACTCAGACCAGCAGGCGTGGGGAACCCCACCATAACATCCTTAACGGATTCAGAAAGACCCTTTCTGAAAATTGCCGCCAAGGCATCCTCATTCCATTTAGTCAGCACAGACCATCTCCTAAATTTCTGGCAATATGATTCTGCCGCTTCTTGACCCTGACACAGGGCCAACAAGGTCTTCTGAGCATGATCCACTGAATTAGGTTCATCATACAATAACCCAAGCGCCTGAAAAAAGGTGTCTATATTAAGCAAAGCCGGATTCCCAGGTTCCAGGGCAAATGCCCAATCCTGGGGGTCACCACGCAGCAGAGATATAACAATTTTAACCTGCTGGATGGAATCACCAGAGGAACGGGGTTTCAGAGCAAAAAACAGTTTACAGTTATTTTTAAAGCTCAAAAATTTGGACCTGTCCCTAAAAAACAAATCAGGAGTTGGAATTCTAGGCTCTAAAACCGGAGTCTGAATGATATAATCGGAAATACCCTGTACTCTAGCAGCAAGTTGATCCACACGAGAAGCCAATCCCTGAACATCCATGCCAGTACCAAAATCCTGAGCCACCCAGAGGTAAAGAGGGAAGGAAAAAAAAAAAACACAACAGACTACAGAAAAAAAAATGGCTCAGCACTTTCTTTCCCTTCTTCTGAGATGCGGTTAACTCATTGTTGGCCAGTTGTACTGTTATGATCCGGTGGCCTAAGAGCAGCATGGGACGTACTCTGGAGAAGGTGGCACCTGTACTGACCGCAGACCCTGAACTTAACATCGCAACTAGAAGTAGCCGTGGAATGTACCTTTCACTCCCTAGACATCTCGACACAGCCGGAGGACTAATTACCCCTAGAGATAGAAACGGGAAAACTATCTTGCCTCAGAGAAAATCCCCAAAGGATAGACAGCCCCCCACAAATATTGACTGTGAGAGGAGAGGGAAAAAACATACACAGGCTGAAATCAGAATTTAGCAAAGGAGGCCACTTCTAGCTAGATAGAAAGGATAGGACAGTGTACTATGCGGTCAGTATTAAAACAGTAGAAAATATCCACCACAGAAAATACAAAATCTCCACATCTAACTAAAGATATGGAGGGTATATCTGCATCTCCAGAGATACCAGCTTGGCTAAACAAATCCTTATACAGACCAAGCTGGACTAGACAAAAACATGGAAAAGAACTGAACAATAAGGCCCACAGCATGTGGACAGCAAAAAATCAAGGCCAGAACTTATCTTTGTTGAACAGAACAGCAAAGCAGAAGAGACCAGGCAGGGATGTGAATCCTCCAAGAACAATGGACAACTGGCACTGACTAAAGGGTCAAGCAAGACTAAATAGCCCAGTCAGAATTACAAAAAGTGAACACACCTGATGACTGCTGCGATTCAGAGACAGCAGCACTACCACTTATAACCACCAGAGGGAGCCCAAGAGCAGAATTCACAACAGATAATGCTATAAACTTATTTTTAAGGAGTCGGCCTATTAGTTCCAATCTAGGGAAATATTAGTTCTTCAGCACAAGACATTTTTGGACAATTGTAGCTTCCAACTCCCAGTGCACAAGGCATAAAGACAAAAATGCAATATACAAAATACAAAATGGCAGAGCGAGCAGGAGTAGTTAGTAATGTTGTGATCTTTCTGTTTCAGTTGCATAGGCTTTTATTGAATTTTGAGATTCAATTTAACAAATGATACAAGACAGATACATGGGCGCTGCAAGTGTTATCAGAAGTACAAGACTATGGCAGTTCCACCCGGCACAAGGTTTCCTGTGCAGGTAGCAGACCTCGCATGTTCCAGCTGGATTAGATATTGCCTACATTATTGTCCATGGATATCATTCTCTAGTTTTCAAACACATTCAGATAATTCAATGTCATTGAGGTTATTACAGGATTGTTATAACTCACCCAGAGACTCCGGCAGCAACCAGCGTCTGATGGGCCCCAGGGCAAAATGTGGACCTGGGCCTCCACCTGCATGATGGACAGATGTGTGAGCACTTGTAGTGTTCTAGATCTTATAAAGACATTCATGTTCGCTCGCCCATGTAATAATGCTCGCCCATCCTGGCCCCTTTCTGTAATAATGTACTCATCCTGGCCCCTTTCTGTAATAATGTCCTCCATCCTGGTGTATTGTCTCCTATCCTGGGCATCTTCCTGTTATAATGTACTCATCCTGGCCCCTTTCTGTAATAATGTCCTCCATCCTGGTGCATTGTCCCCTATCCTGGGCCCCTTCCTGTAATAATGTACTCATCCTAGCCCCTTTCTGTAATAATGTCCTCCATCCTGATATAGTGTTTCCCATCCTGTAATAATGTCCTCCATCCTGGTGTATTGTCCCCTATCCTGGGCGCCTTCCTGTAATAATGTACTCATCCTAGCCCCTTTCTGTAATAATGTCCTCCATCCTGGTGCATTGTCCCCTATCATGGGCCCCTTCCTGTAATAATGTACTCATCCTAGCCCCTTTCTGTAATAATGTCCTCCATCCTGATATAGTGTTTCCCATCCTGTAATAATGTCCTCCATCCTGGTGTATTGTCCCCTATCCTGGGCGCCTTCCTGTAATAATGTACTCATCCTAGCTCCTTTCTGTAATAATGTCCTCCATCCTGATATAGTTTTTCCCATCCTGCAATAATGTCCTCCATCCTGGTGTATTGTCTCCTATCCTGAGCCTCTTCCTGTATTTACCCATCCTGGGCCCCTTCCTGCAACAATGTCCCCCATCCTGGCTCCTTTCTATAATAATGTCCTCCATCCTGATATAGTGTTTCCCATCCTGTAATAATGTCCTCCATCCTGGTGTATTGTCCCCTATCCTGGGCCCCTTCCTGTAATAATGTACTCATCCTGGCTCCTTTCTGTAATAATGTCCTCCATGCTGATATCGTGTTTCCCATCCTGTAATAATGTCCTCCATTGTGGTGTATTGTCTCCTATCCTGGGCATCTTCCTGTAAAAGTTGACTCATCCTGAGCCCCTTCCTGTAATAATGTACCCATACCGGGATCATTCCTGCAACAATTTCCCCCATTCTGGCTCCTTTCTGTAATAATGTCCTCCATCCTGATATAGTTTTTCCCATCCTGTAATAATGTCCTCCATCCTGGTGTATTGTCTCCTATCCTGAGCCTCTTCCTGTATGTACCCATCATGGGCCCTTCCTGCAACAATGTCCCCCATTCTGGCTCCTTTCTATAATAATGTCCTCCATCCTGGTATAGTGTCTCCCATACCGTAATAATGTTCTCCATCCTGGTGTATTTTCCCCTATTCTGGGTCCCTTGATGTAATAATGCCCCTCATCTTGGGCCCCTTCCTGTAATAATGTTCCCTGTTCTGATGCGCTTCTCCAATACATTTAGAAAAAAAAATTCTTCTTATCTTTCCCTGCTCCCATGGTCATGATGTGTGGTGTCCGCTTCCATGTCCAGAAAGGAGGTCGGCAGCTGATTTGAGTGGTGGATTTCCTGGACAGTACACACAGAAACAGGGTGTTGAATTAAAAAAACAGGTATTCACTGCATTGGACAGTCCTGAAATCGTAGTGTAGGGAAGAGACAGAGATTCAATAGGGGAGTTAAAGCCCAAACAAAGTACACGGGGCACAAACTTCTAAAATGAAAGCATCTGAACTTTCCTTACGATCTTCACTTAAAGACTACTCACTCCTTGACCTTCTGAACTCTATAGATTTACATAAAGAAAGGGGGTCCATGCTGATATCATCCATGTGGCCCATGGTGGGCTGCCGGAAAAAGAGGTCATTGTGTTTCCCAAGTGAAAAAAGAAAGTGCTGGATTCACAGCTACACTTAGTCAGTACTTTATCTTATCCCAGTTCTGGATTCACAGCTACACTTACTCAGTACTTTATATTTATCTTGCTCTTTAGAAGGAGAACAGGAATCCCTTATGTCTGTGTGTGCTGTGTATAGGAGACATCATAGAAACTCTCCACCCACCAGCTCAGAGACAACTGAAAATTAGAGATAGAGGCTGCGAAAGGGGAAATTGGTGAAAAAATGAAAGATACAAAGAATATAATGGCCAGAAATACTGTTATTCCTCATATATTGTGATGAGGTGTTATCTGAGCATGCTCGGGTGCTAACCAAGTGTCTTCGACGTGCTCGGAAAATAAGTTCAACTCCCCGCGCCTGCTTGTCTCGTGGCTGTTCGACAGCCGCAACACATACACAGATTTCCTGACAAACAGGAAATCCCTACATGTGTTGCAGCTGTCAAACAGCCATGAGACATGCAGCCACGGCTACTCGAACATATTTTAACGAGCACGCCGAAGACACTCAGTTAGCACCCAAGCATGCTCAGATAACACCTTATCAGAGCACGCTCGCTCATCACTACTCATATACACACATAGAACAGCTTAACCAGAAAAGTCACCAGAAACAATAGGTATACTTTAAGGATTATGGTCCTGAAAGGCATATTGCATGTACACCGCTGTATCAAAAAAAATGTAAGACTCTTGAGATCGGCTTTAATTGTGCTCCTATCATAGCTATTTTAAGGCAGAAATAAATGCAGATAAATAGTCCTGTCTGTGAGTTTATTCTTTGCTTCCTTTATTTAGCATCTCCTAGATGGAAATTACACTTCAATTTCTTATATATTGTTTTGCTCGGAGTCCCAGTATGGATGATAATTGGACAACTTTCGGGGACACATTACCCTTTCCAATTGGCCAGGCAATTGTGCTCGTTTGATATTGTGTCCACCTCCATGGAATTGAAGAGGGAGCTCAGTTCAATTCTGAATCTGTTCAATTTTCTCAGATTATTCCTGTTCGGAGAGAGAACATTATTTTACAGCGGTGACATTCTACCGGACATTCTGAGACAAGTTTAATCTTTTTTTTTCTTCCAAAAGCAATAAAAAAAATTCCTGGAAGTCTAATCTATTTATTGATAGTATGAAAAGTATCCTAACTCTGCAATTTATAATGTTTCTAATTCTACCACAATAATATATATATAAAAAAAATGAAAAACAACCCAAAGGTTTCTACTCTTAAGCTGCATGCTTTTGATAATTTATGGTTACTTTACCTAGAGCTGTAACGATGACTATCGCCATGAGAAAAGAGGACAATGATGTATAGTGTATAGTAGTAATACCAGTGTAATAGGGTGAAGGGTTGCGTATGTCACCACGGAACAGACAGACCAACTGTTGAGGGGAATTTATTAACAGGAGTAAGATTCTCCTCGCAGGGAGTAAACAGGGGGTTAATAGAGGTAAATCAAACAGTAAACAGTTAAGCAAGAACAAAAGAGTTAACGAGTGTTCTTGTAACTTATCAGTCCAGGGAGGTCCTGACTGGAGGGTCCTAATTCCAGCGTGGGTACAGTCACCAGCAGAGTCCGCTTTCATGTACTCACAAGATGAAGTCTTTAGCTTTTACAGCACAGCCAGGAATCAGGGGCTCCACACTGTTAAGTCTCTCACCAAGAATCACAGTCTCTGTACTGATACTGCGGGGACCAGGGAATAGAAGTCTCTTCTCTGTTTCCTGGAAACTCTGGGGTTAAGACTTTTCTCTTCAACGTGAAACTGAAATCAGGAAGTAGCAGAGTCTCGTTCTCTATATGTTAGCCTGGCAGTTTCTCTGTAGTAACGCTGTCACACACACACTGGGCAGTTACTTATCACACTCAGGGATCTTTGATTGTCACCAGGGCTGCACCCGAGTCACTGTCTCTGATTCAGGAGGCTTCCGAGTCTACACCCTCACATCCAGCCTTCACTCTGGTGGGTATCTCAGCCTCAGTGCCCTCACGGGGAGCACTACCTTTAGGGGAGCAGTTGTAGCATCTAGGCAGTCTTCTTCGCCGAGCGGCACTAGTCTCACTTTGGGGGGCGGTCTCTCTTTCTCGCACCGGAGGGCTGTACTCTGCAGCAGGGATCTTCTTATATTCAGCCACCTCCTCATGGACTCGCTTAACCTCCTTCTTCAAGTCTTCTACCCATTGAGGGGCTGTTACCTCCCTGCTCCATACCTTTCCCACTGGCACTACCACCCCTTGCTCTTGCTCGCACGTGCGTGCCTCACTCCCGACCTCAGAGAAAGTCATATCTAGCTTTACGCACATGCGCTCTCGCAGGGCCTGTTTCATCAACACATCTCACAAGCCTGTCACCAGTTGGTCTCGCAGCACAACGTCAACTGACCCCACACCTATGCCGTCCTTCCGTATAATGGCAGAATGAAGCTCCTGCAGTGCGTTCATATATTGCGTCATGGTCTCCTCTCTTTGCATCCGGCGGAACAGTCGTATGCGCAGCTCCCCTACGTCAGTGGGGTCCCCATGCTTCTCAAGTATACGTAATACTTTGTCCAGGGTATCTCTCGCCTGGGGGGGTCTGAGCATAACAGAGTCCTGTGCATCCCCCTCTAGGGCCATCACAGGTATTTCCGCTTGCAGAGCCGGTGTCATAGGATGCATCCGCATCATCCCTTGGATGCGCTCCGTCCAACTCCACAACATGACATTGCTCCCTGAAAATTTTGGCAGGTTAACTAACATGGCTCCCAGGGAGATGCTAGACCTGGGGCCTCCTTCAACTGCTTGGTCTGCCCCTTCCGTGCTACCGTGTGACATCCTGCCGACTACGCCAAATGTAATAGAGTGCAGGGTTGCGTATGTCACCACGGAACAGACAGACCAACTGTTGAGGGGAATTTATTAACAGGAGTAAGATTCTCCTCGCAGGGAGTAAACAGGGGGTTAATAGAGGTAAATCAAACAGTAAACAGTTAAGCGAGAACAAAAGGGTTAACGAGTGTTCTTGTAACTTATCAGTCCAGGGAGGTCCTGACTGGAGGGTCCTAATTCCAGCGTGGGTACAGTCACCAGCAGAGTCCGCTTTCATGTACTCACAAGATGAAGTCTTCAGCTTTTACAGCACAGCCAGGAATCAGGGGCTCCACACTTTTAAATCTCTCACCAAGAATCACAGTCTCTGTACTGATACTGCGGGGACAAGGGAATAGAAGTCTCTTCTCTGTTTCCTGGAAACTCCGGGGTTAAGACTTTTCTCTTCAACGTGAAACTGAAATCAGGAAGTAGCACAGTCTGGTTCTCTGTATGTTAGCCTGGCAGTTTCTCTGTAGTAACGCTGTCACACACACACACTGGGCAGTTACTTATCACACTCAGGGATCTTTGCTTGTCACTGCGGTCACCAGGGCTGCACCCGAGTCACTGTCTCGGATTCAGGAGGCTTCCGAGTCTACACCCTCACATCCAGCCTTCACTCTGGTGGGTATCTCAGCCTCAGTGTCCTCACGGGGAGCACTACCTTTAGGGGAGCACGGCGCTGCAGCCTGCCCTCTCTTTGGCGCGCTGCCTTCTCTCTGCTCTCCCGCTCTTTTCTGACCACACCCCTCTCTCTTCCCAGCAGCCACCTGGTCCCCTCTGTCCAGGGCAGAAAGTCTTCCCCCCAACAACCCAGCTGTCTGACTAAGTGGTTCCAGGCAAGGAGCAGGGAAAGCAACCTCCTTAAACCAACATGGACCTACACAGGTTGACTGCTCCCCTAAATAGCCACCATCACTAAACATTGGACTGGGATACACCAGAGAAAATAATTGTGGGGTCCCCTTTAGTTATACAGAACATGCACTTAAAATGACAAAGTAATTTTGGATGTCTTTATCAGTAAGATCTAATAGGTTATTACTTGATCATGCTATTATAGTCCCTAGTTGTGAATGATTAATCCAAAGACCCCAAAGTCAACTGTAAATGGTATTGTCATCTCCTGGAGCTTTTCGGCTCGGTATTGGGTCAGAGATTGTGCCTACCAGAGGATCCTCTCCTTCTCTGATGGACCAGTCTCCTGGAGGGACTACCTTACAGGTGCCCACCAGAGGATCCTATCCTTCTCTGATGGACCTGTGTACTGTATGGACTACCTTACCGGTGCCCACCAGAGGATCTCTCCTTCTCTGATGGACCTGTGTACTGTATGGACTACCTTAAAGGTGCCCACCAGAGGATCTCGCCTTCTCTGATGGACCTGTCTTCTTGATGGACTACCTTACCGATGCCCACCAGAGGATCTTCTCCCTCTCTGATTTACCAGGGTCCTGGATGGACTAACTTACAGTTGCCCAGAGGATCCTATCCTCTGATGGATCTGTGTACTGTATGGACTACCGTACAGGTGCCCACCAGAGGATCCTCTCCTTCTCTAATAGACATGTCTCCTGTATGGACTACCTTACTGGTGCCCACCAGATGATCATCTGCTTCTCTGATGGATCAGCCTCTTGGATGGACTACATTACAGGTGTCCACCAGAGGATCCTATCCTCTAATGGACCTGTCTCCTATATGGACTCTGCTACTTTGATGGACCAGTTTCCTGAATGGACCTCCTTAAAGTGTTGGTCCCCAAACCCTTGCTTCCACTTGATGAAGTGAGTGACAATGATGGTGCCCCTAAGGACAGGTGCACTGTATGTGCTGGCTCTACAGGTGTCACCTATCAAGGGTATGTCACCAACACAGCTTACCTCCCGATGCAGAAGTGAGCAGTACTGGTGCATCCCTATGTTATTTAAAGGGGATATCCCAACTTGGCAACAGGATAGGTGATATATTGCTTATTGGGACCCTCGCCTGAAGTGGCAATTAAAAGTGTGCACCAGTGCTCGTTTAGGCTAGTTTCACATTTGCGTTAGAATCCGCAAGCGCAAGTGCAGGAAAAAACGCATAGAAACACGTCCAAACGCGGCATTTTTTAGATGCATGCTGGAACGCATGCGGTTAAAAAAACGCCGCGTTTGTATGCTTCTCAATGCGTTTTTTCCTGCGTTTGCGTTTTTGGTGCATGGTGACAAATTTTACAGGAGAAAAATCTAGATAACCAGACACCGCCAATGGGACTACAGAGGGCGTGTATTATGGGATATCTTTATATAGACCCTTGAACAGCTGAAATCTTCAGATTTTGCTCCAGTATGCTGTGTCATAATGGATCTTCGCATGGAGAGCTTTTATTTCAACCTGGATTTAAGCATCAAGCTGTTTCTTGCCTGTGCGTTTGCTTGGGAGCAAGACAGAAATCGCGAAAGATGGAGAAGGAGACGTCGTAGGCGTTTTTGGAGACACCCCATTATTGAATTACGTGAGAGCCGTGGAGCCTATCACACACTGTATGGCGAGCTTAACCCCTTCATGACCGTGGGATTTTCCGTTTTTCCGTATTCATTTTTCACTCCCCTCCTTCCCAGAGCCATAACTTTTTTTATTTTTCCGTCAATTTGGCCATGTGTGGGCTTATTTTTTGCGGGACGAGTTGTCCTTTTGAACGCCATCATTGGTTTTACCATGTCATGTACTAGAAAACGGGAAAAAAATTCCAAGTGAGGTGAAATTGCAAAAAAAGTGCAATCCCACACTTGTTTTTTGCTTGGCTTTTTTGCTAGGTTCACTAAATGCTAAAACTGACCTGCCATTATGATTCTCCAGGTCATTACGAGTTCATAGACACCAAACATATCTAGGATCTTTTTTACCTAAGTGGTGAAAAAAAATTTCAAACTTTGCTAAAAAAAAAATAAAAAATTGTGCCATTTTCCGATACTCGTAGCGTCTCCATTTTTCATGATCTGGGGTCGTTTGAGGGCTTATTTTTTGCGTGCCGAGCTGGCGTTTTTAATGATACAATTTTGGTGCAGATACGTTCTTTTGATCGCCCGTTATTGCATTTTAATGCAATGTCACGGCGACCAAAAAAACGTAATTCTGGCGTTTTGGATTTTTTTCTCATTACGCCGTTTAGCGATCAGGTTAATGCTTTTTTTTCTTCATAGATCGGGCGATTCTGAACGTGGCGATACCAAATATGTGTAGGTTTGATTTTTTTTTAATTGATTTATTTTGATTGGGGCGAAAGGGGGGTGATTTAAACTTTTATGTTTTTTTTTATTTTTTTCACTTTTTTTTTTACTTTTGCCATGCTTCAATAGCCTCCATGGGAGACTAGAAGCTGGCACAACTCGATCGCCTCTGCTACATAACAGCGATCATCAGATCGCTGCTATGCAGCAGAAAATCAGGTGTGCTGTGAGCGCCGACCACAGGGTGGCGCTCACAGCTACCGGCGATCAGTAACCATAGAGGTCTCAAGGACCTCTATGGTTACAATACTGAAGCATCGCTGACCCCCGATCATGTGACGGGGGTCGGCGATGATGTCATTTCCGGCCGCCCGGCCGGATGCGGTAGTTAAATGCCGCTGTCTGCGTTTGACAGCGGCATTTAACTAGTTAATAGCGACGGGTGAATCGCGATTTCACCCGCTGCTATTGCGGGCACATGTCAGCTGTTCAAAACAGCTGACATGTCCCAGCTTTGATGCGGGCTCACCGCCGGAGCCCTGCATCAAAACGCGGTATCTGACGTCGGACGTACTATTTCGTCCGACGTCAGGAAGGGGTTAATGACAACCCGGACATATTCCCGGAATATACAAGGATGTCGCAAGACTAGTTCCGGGATTTGCTTGCTCGTGTCCAAGGAGCCATACAGAGACAGGACACCCAGCTCCGTAGAGCGATTCCACCAGAGGAACGTCTGCTGGTTACAGTAAGGTACGTAACAAATCTAAACCAATGGCAGTGCTATTTTTTGATGTTCTGACATGTTTTTTTTTGGTATTTTCCTTTATTAGCATAACAACACCATAAATAGAATTGATTGTAATTGTTTTTTTGTTTTTTTCCCAGGAGAGAGTTTATCATCCCTCCACTTCCAATACCGGCTTGGAATATCCACCCTGTCCAGAATAGTTGCGGACACCTGCCGGGCTTTGTGGAATGTACTCCGGGATGAGTTTATTTTCCTACCCACCTTGGACATGTGGATTGAAATTGCGGAAAAATTCTGGAGTGTGTGTGATTTCCCCAACTAATCAGGTCAGGAGTGGTGCACTCTAAATTGTTCTGTGGTGCTCAAAGGAAAAAAGGCAAAATATAGTAAAGAAGACCTTTGGCACTCAACAAGTCCACAATTCTTTCCTTTTGAATTCAAATTTATTTTGGCAGCCAGCAAAAATGTATAACAGACACAAAATCCGACGTTTCGGCATACATTGCCTTTTTCAAGGTAGTCTGCATATAGTATATAGCGCTCCTAATGGGTTAATTAGTCAAACATGACTGGAAGACAGGGCGCATAACTGAAGAGGATAAGAGGCTGGCGCGTGTCCAGTGGCCCAGAGCAAGACGTCTTGATGTATGCTGAAACGTCGGATTTTGTGTCTGTTATAAATTTTTGCTGGCTGCCAAAATAAATTTGAATTCAAAAGCAAAGAATTGTGGACTTGTTGAGTGCCAAAGGTCTTCTTTACTATGATTTCCCCAACTGTTTGGGAGCGGTGGATGGAAAGCACATCCGCATTATCAAACCAGCCAGAACAGGATCGGAGTACTTCAATTACAAAAAATATTTTTCTGTTATGCTCATGGCAATAGCCGATGCGGACTGTCGCTTCATCGCAGTGGACAATGGAGCTTTTGGCCGTGGCAACGATTCCCAGTCTTTTAAGAACTCTGATATGGGCCGCCGTGTGTATGGCAAAAATTTTAATTTTCCACGGCCACGACCGCTCCCCAACACTCAAGGTCCACCAATGCCATTTGTTATGGTTGGTGATGAGGCCTTTCAGATGTGTGAAAACCTACTGAAGCCATATTCCAGTCGTGACTTGAACCACACTAGAAGGATTTTACAGACTGACCAGGGCACAAAAAACTGTATAGTGTACCTTTGGGATTCTGGTCTCAAAATGGCGCATTCTTGCATCAGCCACTAATCAAAAATTGGAGACAGTCGACGAGGTGGTCAAAGCCTGTGTGGTTCTGCACAATTACATAATGGCTAAAGAGCGGCCCAACATTGAACTGGATGAACCAGTTGCACACCCACTGCCCGATTACCAACATCACCTGCTGGGGTCAACAGCTGAAGTTGGCCACATGCTGAAGTTGGCCACATGCGGAACCAATTTGCTGCCTTTTTTTATTCGGATATTGGGGTGTGTCATGGCAGGACAATGTTGTGTAAATGTCCTGTTGGGATTTTATCTGTACCAGTTATTTTCTAAAATGTTACTAATATTTCTTGTTAATAAAATTTATTTTTTGGTGTCTTGACCGTGTCTCCTATGTCCTCTACAAACCAAGGTTGTCCTCACACTAGCTGTATTTAGTCTGTATTTCATATCAGTATTTTTAATCTAAAACCAGGAGTGGGTGATAATAGCTGAGGTGCTAGATATGTTATTATTATAATTTTCCTCTTAACATTTTCCTCTAATTGTTCCTCTAATTGTTTTGACTTACTGATATAAAATACTGACCACATACTGTTAATGTGACGACAGCCATGTTGTTTTAAAGGTTTTTGATGTCATTGCGGCCGGATTCTGTTCTGCAGTATCCATTGGACACAGACTGAAGAGACAATGACTGTCATACAAAACAGATCTATACTCATCAAGTCAGGTGTCAGAAATAATGAATTCATGATGCACCTATAACAGCCTCATGAATTCACTATTTCTGACACATGTACAGGTGAGCATAGATATGCCGTGTATGACCGCCATCGTCCCTTCACTTTGTGTGGAATAGATTACGTACACAGAAGAGAAAATGGAGGTTATACAAGGCAGTTCTCTACTCAGCAGGTCAGGTGTCCTAAAACTAATGAGTTTGTGGACACCTGACCTGTTGAGTATAGTTCTGCATTTCATTTCTGCCATTTTCTCTTCACTCTGCAACACTAGTCACAGACTAAGCAGAAGGAAGAGATTATGGAGATAATACAAGTATAAATATTTTGGCCCACCTCATATCTCTATACTAAAGACACACAAAGCTGCAGTCTTTTATTTGCTAACTACTGGAGCTATGATGTGGCCAAAAAATTAAGTGTTCGGCGCACGGTGTGTGTTGACAGCGGCGAAATTCACAAGTAAACCACACATAATTGGGGAAAAAAAACAATATTATTTATTTTGTTACAGACAAAATTTTTATTTACTGCGCCTGCTTGGGGTAGAGTGATGTAAACGGGGGTGTGAAGAAGTGAGGCCTGGCTAACCGTGGACGACGCAGAGGTGGCAGGAGAAGGGGCAATGAAACTTGTGGGGTCTGGTAGTTCGGGGATAGGGCTTGACACATGAGAGGCTTGAGACGCACTGGAAGGGTGAGACAAACCTGACATTACAGACACACTGGGAGGTGAAGGGGGAGGAATACTAAGAGTCTGCTTTTTTTTTTTTTTCCTTTTTGGGATTGCCGGGTACTTGTAAGCCTCGGTGAGCTCATATGTCATGGCACGGTCGTGGTGGGTGACCTGTCATGGTCCGGCTGCACTGTGTCAGAGTCCATAGTGCTCGTAGAGCGTGCAGCCATGCCAGAGTCCATAGTGCTCGTAGAGCATGCAGCCATGCCAGAGTCCATAGTGCTCGTAGAGCGTGCAGCCATGCCAGAGTCCATAGCGCTAGTAGAGCGGAAGGCCATGCCAGGGTCCTGCTGCATCGTGGTGGTGGCGGTATGGAAGGCCATGCCTGGGTCCTGCTGCATCGTGGTGGTGGCGGTACGGAAGGCCATGCCTGGGTCCTGCTGCATCGTGGTGGTGGCGGTACGGAAGGCCATGCCTGGGTCCTGCTGCATCGTGGTGGTGGCGGTATGGAAGGCCATGCCTGGGTCCTGCTGCATCGTGGTGTCAGTGGAGGAGGTCCAAGCAGGAGCAGCGATTGATATGGTGGTGGCAGTGGGCTGTCCAACAGCATTCAGCATGGTGGTGGTGCTGTACTGGTGTCCGGCAGTGCTAGGAATAGAGGTGGCTGTGCAGTGGTATGCAGCAGAGGTCGGCATAAAGGTTAATCATGACAGTGAAGGCACAGGTGGATATGCCGCCACTGTCTGCTGAAAATACTGACTCTGCTGCATAGCCTGCACGTAAGCAGCATTGCAGGCCTGCATGACACTAAGCTGGCGATCAGGAGTAAGGTGTTCCGACATGCCTTGCTCAATTTGGTTAAAAAAAAATGATGTGCTGGCCTCTGGAGGTCGGCTTTTACTTGGTCAAGGCTTTTGGTGACCTCCTGGATACGTGTATTCATGTGGCTAAGGGAAATATCTGTTCGGTCACCCAAAGCCTTGAGTCCTTCGTGAAAAACCGAGCTCAAGTGCAAAAACTCGGGCATGAGGGACCTGTCTGATGCCCTCTGCCGCTGCCGTGAGGAGCCCCCCAAAAAAGGGGCAGTGGCAGAGGACTGGGAAAGGGGAAGACCTGATGGACCAGCTTCCTGGTCTCCAGTTTGTGTGGCAGGCCCACTTGCTGCAGCGCTGCTGGATGGCTGGGACGGGTCCGTGGCTGTCTGATGAAGGATCGCTCCAGAAACTGGGCCAACAGTGCTGCTCCATGTGCTGTGAAAAAAGGAAAAAAAAAATGAATACCAAAAATTAACCAGATGCCAAATCCAGTGGAATAGAAACATACAGATTATGGCAATACAACACAACCTAATGCACGGAAGAAATACTTACGTTCTCTGGGCAAGGACCTGTCTTAAAAATGCCAGAACGCGATGGTATTTTAACTTTCTGATCCTTGCTCCTGAACCACTGGGAACATGGCACTCTTGACGCAGGTCCTTGTTGAAGCGGTCCTTCATCGACCTGTTTTGACTCTGGCCACTGTTGAAAAAACAAAACATAATGGTCAGACAATGGACTTTTGGCCATGCTCACACAACTGTGTGTGATGAGAGAAACTCCTGAGAGTTTATCTCATCACACACAGTTGTGTGAGCACGGCCAAGGTGTCTGCTGCTTCACACTGCAGTGCAATACTTACCAAATGCATTTCGGACCCGAGTCAGAGCGTTTTCCCAGCCATCCCACATCTCCTTGGCCACCTCATTCCATAGGCACTGGATCGTCACATTGTCCGAGTGCTGTGGAACCCGGGTATCCCACAACGGGACTCGCTCCTGGACCAGGGAGATGAGGAGGTCATTTTCTATGAGGTCTTCTTCCCGTTCTGGAACCTAAAAATTAAATAAAGACATTAATGTTGGATACATTAACATAAGGAAAAGAAAGAAAACAGAGGCTGAGAAATGGCATGAATAAGGAAAGTCAAGATACAAAAGGATTCCAGAAGAAAAATGTAAAGAAATAGGAATGTAAAGAAAGGAAGATTCAAGAATACTAAAGTGAGGATACAGTAAACAGTCAGCCTTGTATACGTACACGCTGCCGCCTTGCCACCCGACCGTGACTCCGCTGCTCCTGCCCAGTCTCAGCCGCAGTAGAAGAAGAGCTCTAAAAAAATGAAAAACAAAAATTGTCATATGGGTAGATATGACAGTGAATACTTACCAACCTGAGGAGGTGAGTACTCACTTCACTGACATGTTCTACTTCAGAAGGCCCAGGACGTTGTTCCTTATCAGAAGAAGAAGACATTCTGATGCATGCAGAAAGAAAGAAATGGCAGAAATTAGGACATGTAGAGACAGAAAATAGAAAATAAAGGCATTGGATAGGATATACTCACATTGTTCAGTGTCTGGTTTTCCTCCAAGGATGTAGCCTGCGTCTCGTCTGCTTCTGTGTCTGCTGAGTAGTGACCTGCAAATGTCCACTCCCTCCCTTTATCACCTTGTATGTGGGGGTGGGTAATCAGTGTCTAGACATGTTTTTCTCTGGTGCAACGCATGCGTTCACAAACGCAACCAAACGCATGTGCTGGTAAACGCATGCGTTCACATAGACAGCAATGCTTTTTTTGGCGCATTCCTTACGCAATCGACCGCATACGTTTCTAGGTGGCAAATGGACGCCTCTAAAAATTACTACATGTAGCATTTCCGCGACAAACCGCAGACGACAAAACGACGCATGCGTCGTCAAACGCGGCAAAAAGCAACCGATCGCAGACGCATGCGTCCCTAATGTTAAAGATAGGAATACACAACGCATGTGGATATTTGCGGAAGAAACGCTGCAGACACAACCGCAAATGTAAAACCGGCGTAAATTGCATATATTACTGCCGGAGACAGCTGAGAACATCGGTGGGAGCTCCACGATCTGCAATTTATAACAATAAGTTGGGATCACCTTTATAAGGCTATGCGCACACGGCGTTTTTTAACTCACCTTGATTTGTCCTACAACATTGCTGACAATTGTGTAAAGTCATTTGCTTTGATTTTGTCTATTTGAAGGACTGATTTTACACTTGGTGAGAGATTGTGATGGGACTGCCTGAGTGCAGCTCCGCACTCTTCCCGAGTAGGATGAGGTCCATATAATGTATATATAGAGGAGTTTTTTTGTACAAATGGCTGCTGTATCTCAGTTGAACAAGTGAAGGAACGAGAGCATCCTGAGTTGGGGAGGAGATTCTGGTCCAAGTGAGAGTCTTGGGTCACAGATGTGGTAAAGGACCAAGGAGAGTGCAGCCATGGGTGCAATGGGCAGGACTCGAGCTGCCGATTGCAAAGACTTATTTATTTGCCGCCAAAATACTAACCAACGAAGGGTTGTCCAAAAACACATGAATAATGTAGGCGCATTTTGCAACCATTTTTGAGAAAGCAAGTTCCAACCTGACTTCAGGTCTACTGAGCTCATTTATCTGCCGTGATCCATGCTACCATTACTTTGGGTCATTAGTCCAATGGAGTGGTTAGTAGTTGTTTCTCTAGCATGTAATATTTTCTGGTAAAACAAGTAGAATGCAGCGTGAGACTGAACTTTAGATGGTAGAAGAATAAATCCATCGTGGAGTTTTGGAGATACCAGCCTTGAGCTTGTTTTTCCTCTCTTTATAAATACCCTTAGATTTTGGCCTGAAAGTAACATGGTTCTCGGGTATTTTTTTTTTCTATTCAATGTCTGTGAAAAGATAGGAAATATCATTTTAGCAGAGCGGTAATGCTCATCATCTTATCACAGTGGGACCTCTATTAACGGCACAGACAATGCCATCCTCCAGTCTATAATAATCCTGTAAAAAGCTTTCCAATGACTTGTAATACCCTTCTACCCTTACGGTTCAGCACATTGCACAGAAAGCTTCCTGTGGATTATTTCACTTTTCCTCTTAAAATTTGACATTCGACAAACGTTGAAGGAACAACTTTCTGAAAAATAGCACATTGCATCCCATTATAGGCGCTGCTTATCTTGTCATGTTCAGCCCATGTCTTCATTTGCGGCTTTCCAGCAAAATCAGAGAAACTTTCAATTAAGGTTATTTAAAGTGGACCTTTGGCCCTAGCGGCCAACAGAGGTCAAGCTAAACCTTGGATTTGGAATTTCTTATTATATGATAGTAAGTTTGCTGGCCGTAGTCTTCATATAGTTCTCATTCTGATGTATTTGTGCTTGGCTCTACATGTTCAGATTGTATTTTTCCTGGCTGTTTTTCCTGGGTATGCCTTTGCCTGTTTTACCATATATTGGTGGGGTAGAGTCTGTGGGTATATATAAGGTATACATATCTGAGGACGACCCTTTGGTAGAACGGTCCCAGAGTCTCTCACAACACATAGGAGACCCATGAGGAGACCTTGGTTGTGCATGACATTGAGTAAGGGTTGGACCCCAAGGGTCATCGGTGGTGGCCATGCCATGACCATGTGTACAAGGTTATGAATGTGCCTCGGTGATGCTAGCATTACTGTTCCCTCATGGCTGGGTCATCGGTGGCATACCCCATGATCAAAATGTAGATCGAAAATAGGAGAGGTAGCAGTAGTGTTAAAAAAATGTAAACACTTTTATTTTAATCAGCATATTCAGGACAGAAAATGGTTGAACATGAAGCTTGGTGGTCACACACCTGATTAAGTTTGCCAGCAGCATAATGTAGGGGCTGAAACGTTGATTTCAGTGATGTGTCACTTGCTGAACTGCATGATGTAGTTTTGATAGAATCACAGTTTTCTCTGCTGCAGATCTAGCAGTTCTGGAATGCTGAGCCCTGTATAACCCCGCCCAGACCACTGATTGGCTGCTTCCTGTTTACACTGTACACAGAGTAGCTGGACTGCTGAGCACATGAGACCTAGTCCTGTAGCAATAATCTCCTGATGATAAAATACTGATTGTATTGAAACTACAGCACACAGCCTAATAAGTAACACATCGCTTGAATCAAGGTCTCTCACCCTAAATTATGCTGCTCTTAGATTAAATATGCTGACAGATTCCCTTTAACAAAGAGGTACAGTGTTATGTACATTAAACAGCAGCACTGACAGGCACTTCTGAGTTACAGGGCTTTAAAAGAAACCTGGCAGCTGAGACATGCTCCTCCATCCACAAACAGTATGTCTCAGACACTGGTGCATGATTTAGGGGAGGCATGATTGACTCTGAAATGATGCGGCATTTCAGAGAAAACATATTTTAGAATCTGCTGGGGACCGAGGCGTTCGGGAGACTTGTCGGACAGGCAGTACCCTGGTTTCTTCTCTCTACCAGTTGCCAGTGACTGAATGGCCTTTCCCTATGTACACATGCAGGGAGAGACCTGTTACTCTAGGGGAGCCGGCAAGGAGTAGCTGCCAGGGACTCACCTAATCTCCAGTGCAGCTCGGTCCCCGGCACGTTTCAGAATCAAACATATTTGGCTCTACCATATTTGAAGACTGGGGTGCATTGTCCTTAGCAGCAGACAATGTGGCTGCTAGTAGGTCTGTGAGCTGGGGGGCCCTGCTGCTGAGCAGCATACCCGTCCATTTTATGGAATGGTGGAGGAGGGAGCTGATAGCTCCCCGCTGCACCATTCATTCTGTGCGTCTGACTCTAAGAGTGACTTAGCACAGCAGATGCGATGGTGGCATTGATATGTGACGCAGCCTTAGCCTCTACTATGCACTGATCAGAGCAGACACATCCTGGATAATGGCGGAAGGTAAGTAGCTTGAATTTTTTTTTATTGTCAGTTCTTGTGGGGGACATGATATCTTTTGGGGGCCTCATTCTGTGTGTGTAGGCTGCAAGACTATCAAACCGAGTGAAGAGCTGTGGGGGCCCTCATACTGATTATGAAGCTGTGAGGGTCCTCTTACTGTGTGTACGGCTGAGGGGCCAACTTATTGTGTAGGGGCCCTCATTCTGTGTGGCAGTCAATGGGCGTCTGTATATAGGAGAGCTGTGGGGCCATCATTCTTGGAATGTGGGGGGAATCATACTGTATGGTTGGGTATTTTAAGGATATCATGGATATCAGGCATTATACTGTGTTGGGCTTATTATGACAGGATCCTAATTTGTGTGGGCATTGTGTTGTCATCATACTGTACTTGTGGGGGAACTGTAAGGGGAAATTCACTGTCGGGTACCATGCAGAATGGGGGGCATTACAGTCTATAAGGGCCATGAAAAAGGGGTGTAGTACTGGGTGAGAACATGAAGAGCCTTCAGTAAGGGCGTAAATACTGTATAGCTATGGCAATATATGTCCTTCTCCCTGATTTTAAAAGTTCAGAGGTATGATCCCACTGAATATTTTTGGGGGGTATGTGGAGGGGGACCCAATTAAGATTTTGCTATAGGGTGATATATATGCAGCTGCTTGTGGGTGTATAAGACAATAACAGCATATACACAAGATACAGTATAATCCATCATCTGCTCCTACTCCGTCATATTGTCCTCCTGACTGACCAGAGGTAATGGGTCACAAGCTCCCGGTGTAAGTCTTTGAGCCTCATTCTGGCTTTCATAGACTTACATTGAGTTGTGACTTCTGGTCCGTACAGCAAACGCTGGAGAGATCCAGTAGGTCATAAACAGCAGAAGATGACCAGGGCGGTGCCAAGGACAGACGGCAGTTGGTAAGTATATTAGCATACATTGGGAAATTATTTTAGTGATACCACTCTGGGCGTGAAATAAAAAAAACACCAGAGGAGTGGTGCTTCAACAATAGTGCAAAGTACTTTTTTTTATATATGTCAGCAAAATATGTAATTACGTAAGTTCATTGCAGTCCTTTAAGACTCGTATCCCCTTTAAGAAATCTTCAATTAGTCAAGCTGGTAATCATCAACAAGTCACTTCACAGGTGCAAACAGTCCATACTGGAATACGGCTCCAAACGGGAGCAATAAAAATGAAAAATTAAATTAAAGTTCAGTCGAAGAGGCTCATACAGATGTCAGGTCTATCTTTGGCCGATGGAGGGGTAAAATAGGTAAACAGTCCCTCTCACACGATCATGGTGGCTTTTCCAGCCTATCTGGAACATGGACTGCCAGAACTGGAACCAGGCCTCCTTGTCTAACAAGGCAGCATTTAAGTCAAGAGCCCAAAAGGGGCAATAGTAAGTCGCGTCTTTCACTCAGAGGAGTTTACTCCAGTGGTGGTGATGATGGGATAAAAGTGGGGCTCACCGGTGGCACAATGTTTAGATAAGAGGGTCCTGAAAAGTATGCTACTGACACTTGGATGTTGGTAGCCTGGATGGACATGTAAAATGGTTTGTTGGAAATGGATATTGATGGGGTGGCTTTCATCAACTGCTTTCTCTGGGCCAGCCATGAGTCTCACTCCAGCAACCTTGTTGCAGACTCTCATGGTAGTATTACACCAAAGTAATATACCTCTGTATGTCCCGTGCACACTTCTATCCTGGCCAACCATTTCAAGTACTACAGCATCCTTCCTATCTTCAGGGTCCTGTTCCTCCATATCCATGAGACATGACACTGCAACTATGTACCACTCATGAGGTCCCTAGATTTATACAACTCAAACCATCTCCTTGGAATAAAGGTGTTTGGACAGACATTCCTAATGTCGGAGCTGAGGACCTATCCAAAGGTCACATCTTTCTTGGTACTGCATGCAAATGGACCAGACATCCATTGGAGAGCATTGTTTTCCATGAACTTCTCTTCTAGTACCTTCACCTAAGAGATCTTCCAGGTTATTTTCCTGGTGCTGGGCGGTTTCAGCATTTACTTCCGGGACATTGGATCTTGCAATGTCTGAAGGCCCTGAGGTCCCAGTAGTGATGCATGCCTTGCTGTGCTAGCTTCACTATCCATGACAGGTCAGAAGTGATAAATGGTGCTGCAGGAGGATCCGACATGGTGGATCGTACTTCTGGAGGGTCAGGCTTGGTGGATGGTACTTCTGAAGGATCGGGCATGGTGGATGGTACTTCTGGAGGATCGGGCATGGTGGATGGTACTTCTGGTAGATCAGGCATGGTGGATGGTACTTCTGGAGGATTGGGCATGGTGGATGATACTTCTGGTAGATCAGGCATGGTGGATGGTACTTCTGGAGGATTGGGCATGGTGGATGATACTTCTGGAGGATCGGATACAGTGAGCAGTACCTTGGTATCTTCCTGCTCATACTCACAGAACCCTCAGTTAAGACAGGGGGCCTGGCACACATGTCAGAGTTATCCTGTCGGTTTCTGACTGCTGTCATTACTCCTGTTGGATGAACTTTTTCAGCTCAACTCTTTCATTTTCTCTCTGTAGCCGCTGCTCTATTAAACCAGACACACAGGATTTAAATTATATATATCTGTAGATTACCTCTATATCCGCAGGTTGAAAGCATTTCTGGACATTCCCTTTAAGCCGATATCTGAATGGATAACACCTTAACAATTTTCAAAAATTGTAAAAATATTCAAAGACTTTCAAAAACACCTTCAATTATTCTCCCCAAATATTTGAGTCCTCAGTATTCTTTGCTGAATCTTTCTTTCATTAGATTGCCACGGCTTCTTTCATCCTTGCATGGAGTAGTAGACATTGGACTCCTCTGTAGCTCAGTTCTCCCTTACAGAATGATGCCCATGATATAACTACAGGGGAGAGAAATGAATAGAGGAAGGGAAGATAATGGAATTTTAATAGTTCCGTGTGACAGAAACCAGAGCATGAAACTCTGCCTCCACATTTTCATTATTTACTTTTATTCTCAGATCAATTATTGTAGAAGTTAGCAATTACCATGTCCCTGAGCATATCCAGCCTTGCTCCCCACCAGTTATGTATAGTTCACGATAAATAATTACTCCGCTATCTGTTTCCGACTCATTTTACCAATCCCCTGATTCCAAACTCCATGAGACCCCAACGAGACATGAGCCATTAATTTCTTTATTGCAGCCTTGTGACCATGTTAAGGTTTCCACCACAATGATTCTTTGATTAGTCGTATGATCAGCTGTGTGACATCTCTACGAGATTTCCCTCTCCTAAGACTTTGGAGAAGATGTCTTTATAACATCTTGTTAAATTAAATTGTTTCCATGGGAGTTGTTATATAATCAGTTCTTTACAGAAGAGTTCACCTCTTGTATGGGTTGTGAACTAGGGGGAAATGACTCACAACGGTTGGCCATAGCCAATAGATATTTGTTAACAGAGTCAACCAATTTTAATGGAATCTGTCAAATCTACTAAATATGGGAAACTATAAACATCGTTTGGTTGATAGCTTCTGTAATCGCTATGAGAAAGCCACCGACTAACACATAGGCCAGCGGCTCATCTCAGGGAGAACAATGTGATCGACAATCCAAAATTGGACATACGCGATCGAAATCTCTTCCGACCAGAAATTGGCCGTCACTCCGGTACACATCAGAACGTTGGCCAAACCCATTGATATCGGGTGGTCAGCCAACAAAACTCTAATGTGTATGTGGGCCTATACATCTTACATTGGCCATACTCTTCAGACAGATGCCACCTGAACATGCATTGCTATCACTCCCAATCCACTCCATACACCAAAGCTTGATTTCCGCAGCTTGCATGTGTTACCAATGGGGAGACTGAAAAGCATCTTTTTTGTTGGCTTTTTGGTCATTTTTCTTTGCTTTCTGTGTCTTTTTTAACTTTATACACAAGCTAATGAGCTGCTTCCAAATGGTAGCCGCCTGAAAAATGGTCTGGTTATGGTTTTCGTTTCGAAGCCTAAAGTGGTTAAATTAAATTAATAAAGACTGAACATTTACACAGCAAGTAATTTTGATATTCCAGTGCCTACGTTAACTCTTTTTAGCATTTTTAAACGCTTTTTTCAGGTTGATTTCAGGCGGAAAAATAAGTTGTGTGTGCATACCCTTAGGTAATGGTTGGTCGAAAGTTCATCTGTTCCTTCTAACTTACCTCTAGATATGTTGGCTTTTATTTGCCAAGCATGCATGCGTTTTTCAATGCGAAGATGGCAAGAAGCTGTTTTTAGACATCGATAGCACCAGCTCTTGTCCAAAGGATTGTGCGTGTTAATGGGACATCATTGAATCAGGAGGACCTAACCAGAATAAAAAACAACAGATTGTCAGCCAGAAATGTGCTCCAGGAATCAGTTGTTTCTGCTGGCTTACAACCTAAAGTGTGTGGGCCTCTCTATGCCACAGTTTCAGAGTGGACTAATACAGGCATCTTTTAGTGGCCACAATATTAGAACTCCCAATAGATGTATTTTGGATTATCGCTAGAGGTCTGTGGGAACTAAGGTTTGGTTCATCAGAACAACTGCAAGTTCTTGTATTGTGGCCATATTAATGATGCTAAAGTGGCTTTATTACAGCTAACTAAGGACTAAAAATAAATGCCTGTTTATCGGGAGCTTGTCATTGCAGATAGATGTGTTTCGCGCGGGCGTTTTAGACAAAGCAAACTTTGAAACAGCAGATGTGGACGATGCAACCAGGAGGACTTCTCACCGCTTCCCTAGACTTACAGGTCTCTCCTCATGTGTTTATATAGACAAGACCTACCAGTCCGGGTGAACGAGGTGGGGAGAAGTCACCAGGGGCTGGCCTCTTGAACTAGTCATCCTAGTGACATAGTCCCCAGCCGCCATATCAGAATAACACTTACATGGCTGCAATAACATATCAATAGTGGAATTCCCTTAAAGGAAAACTAAGGAAGATGACGATTTCTGAGCGTAGTGAGTTTAAAAAAAGAGAGATTAAAATCAAAAACAGGAAAATTTGCTCATATTGCATATTTGGGCACAACTCCTAAAAATGCATGAAATTAATTCAATGGGTGCAGCTGACCTAGTGTGCTGATGGAAATTCCTCCAAGGGAGCTGCGGCATGAGGGTGAAAATACCAGGTGAAGGGTACTTCCAGGATAGCATGAGAAATCAAATTACCAAAAAAGTACCAGAAGAGTACATTTTTTTTTTTCAAAAACAACGCATTTCGGCTAAATCCAGCCTTCCTCAGGTGTTAATATACTGAATTGTGCCGTTACCAGCTCTGTTTGCGGCACCTGAAAGTATTACAGCATGCACACCAAAAACAGGAATCAGCAGTCATAGGGCTCCCTCACACTGCATTTTCTGTCCGAGTGCAATCCGACGGTCAGACGGCCGTAGATTCTCTCATCCGTGAGAATTGGGTCGATTTTGCAAATTACATTCTGATGTAATTTTATCCGAGTTTCAGCATAGTGTCATCTGATTCTCTCAGATAAGACAAAAAGAGCACACTGTGAAGAGAAGATGGATCGCACTGCACTCAGCTGTAACCCAAGTGCACTCCGATGGTTCCATGCATTCATTGACTTGCATCGTCGAGTGTTTTTGCATTTTTTTAAAGAAAAAATATAAATTTTGATCCAAATGTTCTTCTGTCCTGTCCTGGAATGATTGTGTGCTAGTTATTTTGGTGCAAAATTTTGCATAATTTTAGCTGAACATGTGACTTTTCTGCTGTAAAAAGTCGTAAAATGGATTAAAAGAGGGGGGGAAAAAAGAACACTTTGGATTTGCAAAAAATCCATGAACCAGGTTTGCCCCCCTTTTAAAAAAATATGGAGCAAGAATTGTCAACAAATTCCACAAGACAAAAAAAAGACATAAAAAATATCAGATTATGATTTTTCTTTTTACATGGACAGTAATATAAGGCGTTTAAAAAAATTCACCAAAAATAAAATAAATCAAATAAATATATGCAAACTAAAGATGAGCAAATGGGTTTAAGGCAAAAATGAAAATTGATGCAAACGTAAACTCCCAATAATGTTTGTTTATAACCTTTCAAGGTTTTACAATTCTGCTGGCGTGGATAGGGGAACTTGTATCCTGCTAAGAATAAACGGAGAAGAACATATCAGCACTGAAATCTGCCGTACAATTGCTGCATAAAGTAGTGCACTTGGGTGCAAACTAGGAAAACTAAGAAAAGTGCTTCATTGCATTGGAATGATATAAAAATGGTAGCAAAATTCTATAAAATATAATCCTTTCAACTAAAAAAAAAAATGCATTTTCACTGAATTGGAAAAATTGCATTTTTCGCAATTTTACAGAAACTAAAATGCCAAACTTTTCAGCCTAATTGAAAATCTCAGGGGTTAGTTCACATAACCATCACTTAAGAGTCACATTTAAAAAAAAAAATGAAATTACAGGACACCTATTATAATACTTTCTTTGGAAGAGGCAAATGGCTTTTCACATACAGATATAGCGAATATTCATTTGTTTCTTTTGGATTTATATAATGCATTTGGCTCACCCTCAGGAATATGGAAAACCACAGAGAACACATAGAGATATCACAATGAATTGTGCTCGTTTACAGGCTCTGTCTGCTACATCTGTAAGCAGAAATCAGCGGTCTTTGGAAAGCTTCTGCTCTGTTTCAGCACCATGGAGAGCTTCTAACTAGAGGGAAAGTTTTCAATATTGGCAAAATTAAAAAAAAAAAAAAAAGTTTATACAAGTGGATGAAAAGTTGTAGAAAAAGCTAGAATTAACTAACTGTAATCCATTGTATGATTAGTTTTGTCAGTCATTTTGGAGGCTATGTAGAAGAGTCTTTGGTATCCCAGCCATCTTGTTGACTCCTCTGACTTATCCAATCCCTTGTCTTTCCCTCTTCTGTCTCCATTTTACTCCCATGGTGACACCTCTGCAAGAGGCATTCTGATAATGAGATTTAAGCATCAAAATATGACACTAGTCACTGCTCACCGACAAGCCATGAGGCTTGGGTAGTAAAGAGATCCGTAGTCAGAAACCAAGAGAGTACATATGAAAGGAGTAAGGCAAAGGCGTAGTCAAGTCACAGTCCGAGGTCAGGATTCCGGGAAGGTAGAGGATCAAGACAAAAGGGCAAGGCCAATGAATGGTCAAAGGCAAAGTAGAAAGTCAGGCAACAAAGATCAAATGTAGGAATACAGACAACAAAGCAAGCACATACCATTAGAGCTAAGCTTCAACTGTCACTAATTGGAAGTAGAGAGCCTGATAAATAGCCAGGTAATCACTTGAATAACATACACATGGTGGCAGCCCTGGCATGCCCTGGCCTTGATTGGACGGCTGAACTGTCATTCAAAACACTGACATCTCAGCACACCTCAGCCTCTGATTGTATGGCCGAGACTTGCATCACCATACTGACAGCTCAGCACACCCCTGTCCTAGACTGGATGGATGAGCTGTCACTCACTGCTTCCAGACACACAGATAGGCCGAATCGTGACACACATAACATGGCGTTTCAGCAGAGCACAATGCGGTTTTCCGAGTCCAATCCTTTGATGTGCATAAGTGCCTATAGACAAGGGTAGTGCCACTGGTATAACTTCTTTACATTGTACTTAAAGGGGTTTCTCCGATGTCCCCCTGCTGCAGTTCATATAAAAAAACAAACTAACTGTGCTTTACTCACTCTCCATGGGTCCAGCACCAATTCTCTGCTACTGCTCCTGGTGTACAATATTGTCTGCAGTGCTGACATCACGACAACAGTGTTGCATCCGGTCAGTGAGCTCAGCTTCTTTGCTCGGGTTGACAGCAAGAGCCTCAGAGAGCCACTGATTGGCTACAAGACTGTTGAGCGCTGCAGACAATAACAGATGCCAGGAGCAATGGCAGATACTCAGTGCTGTACCTGGGGAGGTGTCACACTGTGACAGTCTTCGGTTAGGAAGGGGGGCCTCAAACTGTCCCTGGAACTGGGACCCTAACAATCCCTGTCCCTTGAAGGTAGAGATGTCTGAGTCTCCAACCTTACTAAGCTCCTGTTAATGTCCTAAGCTGTCCCCTACTCCTCCACGAGAGGCCTGGAACAGATATGTTAGTGTATAAACACGTAAGACTAACAGGGATAACAAAAAGCAACTTACATGCAAAAAACAGTCACCACGGTTAGAGAGGAATATAGGGAAGGATAGGAAGGAACAAACCAAATGGGAATGGGACACCCAAAAACAGCAGGCAACAATCTCCAGCAGCAACTATGAACTCCAACTTCAGCACAGCAACTTCAGCAAGCCAGAAAGTAAACTTTCACAGGCAGGGATGAGAAGGTCTGGCCAGGTTTTATATAGAGAGAAACTGAGCAGGTCAGGAGCAGCTGTGTGATGGAGCTGCATGTCTATAGCCAGCATGCAAAGAGTTGTTCACCCCTTCAGCACCAAAGGAGATGAAATCCATTTAATATGAGCAGTGAAACACACCGACTAAATGGAAGATCTGTGATTCACAATACATAATGGTTGACTAACTCTAGATTTCCCAGGAGGAAGTGACACACTCATGACAGGAGGGTGTGTAAAGCAAAGGATATTTTTTCTTTTAAATAAATTGCAGCCAGGGGACAATGGAGAAGCCCCTTTAAAGGGCTTAACCAATCTTTTGCTAAAAGTTTGCAGTCGCTTTAATTTACTACAATCTTATGAATCCTCACAGTTTGCGCACCGCCGCTCACGGGACATTAAGTGTGCGATTTGCGTACGTCTGGACACATGCCAACTAGACATGCTGTAATAATTATAGGGGATAACTCAGGAGACTGCGTGGAACAAGACAACTACAGGACACAGTTTTATAAGTGGTAAAGACTATATTATCACACGGTGATTCAAACAGGTGCAGAGAGAAACTCAAGTCCACAACACTTGGTGCAAATATCAAATGCAGCTCAGCAGTCTATAGGAAACTTCAGAGGAAAATGCAATCACGCAGAAAGTCTATGAAGCACAATTATTCTTGAGGATACTTGACACGAATAAGTCCTTGCTTAGTCCAAAACACAGATAGATATGCTATAAGGCAGTTCAAATAATATCTTAGCTCAACCAGGGAGGCCTGGGTAATAGTCTCAGGTTCTTGCAGAGCAGCAACAACTTACATGTCCAGCAAATGCAGATGGAAGTAAACACGAGCAGCAGATGAAGGAGGATTACTGGAAACTTGTGTATGCAGCAGGAACTCAGACCATAGTAGCAGGATAACCCTGTTGTGAATTCTGCTCTTGGGCTCCCTCCGGTGGTTGTAAGTGGTAGCGCTGCTGTCTCTGAATCACAGCATTTATCAGGTGTGTTCACTTTTTGCAATTCTGACTGGGCTATTTAGTCTTGCTTGACCCTTTAGTCAGTGCCAGTTGCCCATTGTTCCTGGAGGATTCACATCCCTGCCTGGTCTCTCCTGCTTTGCTGTTCATTGCAACAAAGATAAGTTCTGGCCTTGATTTTTGCTGTCCACATGCTGTGGCCTTATTGTTCAGTTCTTTTCCATGTTTTTGTCTTGTCCAGCTTGGTCTGTATAAGGATTTGTTTAGCCAAGCTGGTATCTCTGGAGATGCAGATATACCCTCCATATCTTTAGTTAGCTGTGGAGATTTTGTATTTTCTGTGGTGGATATTTTCTAGTGTTTTAACACTGACCGCATAGTACTCTGTCCTATCCTTTCTATTTAGCTAGAAGTGGCCTCCTTTGCTAAATCCTGATTTCAGTCTGTGTATGTTTTTTCCCTCTCCTCTCACAGTCAATATTTGTGGGGGGCTGCCTATCCTTTGGGGATTTTCTCTGAGGCAAGATAGTTTTCCCTTTTCTATCTCTAGGGGTAATTAGTCCTCCGGCTGTGTCGAGATGTCTAGGGAGTGATAGGTACATTCCACGGCTACTTCTAGTTGCGGTGTTAAGTTCAGGGTCTGCAGTCAGTACAGGTACCACCTTCTCCAGAGTACGTCTCATGCTGCTCTTAGGCCACCAGATCATAACATAACCCCACAGGTTCACAGGAGCAGGTATATAGCCAGGGAGTCACCAGAGGTCAGGAGCTGGATGCAAAGCAGAATACTCTAGCACAGACTGAAGGCTGGGGTGGAGTTTTATAGCAGGAAGACACAGTGGACATGAGACCAAAGACGCCATCTTGGAAAAGGGCAGTAATGCACAAAAAGGTAATAAAAAATGTTCAGAGTCCTGACACATGCGTGGCCTCAATGCTAGTGAATGCGGCGTATGCACTGTGAGGATTCAGAAGTCTGCAGTCGCATAACTGGAAGTCCTGGCTCAGTGTGGGAGGAGAAGGGATTTCAATGCGATCAGCGGGAATCAAAAGAGGTGACGAGGATCGACCGGTGATGTTGAGTAGCGGAGGGGCATGAGCAGCGATGTGAATAATTCGTATTCTTTTGATGGCTAGTGGCTGCAATTTTGTTGAATCCACACAGAAGCGAATCACTAAAAATCCGTATCTGTGAAATTTAATTCCACTCTAATGTATTCGCTTATCTCTAATATTATGACGTATGCAGCATTGGAGTTGAAGGGGTTGAAAACAAGTGATGAGCTATCTACAGGACAGGTGATACATTTGTGATCAGTTTGGAACCCGCACCAATGGGCAGAAGGGGGCACTTTTCATTCCCGATAGTTGGGAATGGCAGTGAGCATGGCTTAAAAAATACTCCATTTGTAGCCCCTCTGCCCCGTGTCCGGTCTGCCTCGCCGTGCTCGCCTGGTGCCTCGGGTCTGTCGCTGCAGCCCGGTGCCCAGTGGGGATGTTGGTCTTCTGGGGTTACCATCCCTTGTCCCTTGCTGCCAGCTCCTGCCTCTGCTTCCTGGATGCTGCGCGCAGCCCATAGGTCTCCTGGAGCGGCCGTGAGGGCACGCATGTGCGCACTCATGGCTCTTAAAGAGATAGCACGCATTTTTCAAAATTAGGTCTCTGCCAATTGAGTGTCCTGTATTGTTTCAGGCACCTCTGCCCTTAGGGAGGTGCCTGAGCAATAAGTGCTTCCTATTGCTGTTCCAGGTTCTCTCTGGACTATGCCAGTTCCTTCTGCGCCCGTGTCAGCCAGTTACAGCCCGTTACCCGCTCCAGCCATTCTCCACCTGTCAAGTTCTCCGCCAGCCCACCTGTCCCGCTGGGTCAGCTTCCACGTGTTCAGGGTCTAACTGGAGGTAGCACCTTGCATCCCTTGGGCATTCCAACCTGGTCCTGTTTGAGGGGTCTTGCTACGGGTGTCTGGGGTTCGCATAGTTACACCCCCTTTGGAGCCCCACGGATAGTGGTCTTGTGCTTCCATGAAAATTTCATTAAACAAATGTTTACTTCACCATCTATGCCTCCACTTCCATTCGTTACAGATTCATCTACTAGTGGGTGGACGAGAGAATGAATGGAGTGGTGTCTGGCGTCCCACCTGTTGCTCCATTTTGTAATGGGGCTACAAGAAAACATCCTGCCTATTTGTGATAACTTGTTTTCAGGTGACATCTTCTTTCCGATATTCTTCAGTTGCTATAAAACCACAAGTCACAGCATGCCCCGACTGCCACAGGTGAACCATTGCAAACAATAATTCCACTCTTTTTCTTTTTGTATCAAGATTAAATTGTTAGATTAGAACAAATGATTACAATGCAGCCGACAGAAATGGAAAGTCGCATGTATTAGGGGCAAACATGCTGGAATTAAAGTTGTCATTCCGCCATCGTTGACGTGCAGGCCATAGCGCATACAGTAAATTGCATCTCTTCTGTATCACACCGGCACTTGAGAATGAAATGACTGTTTTCTGTTTACTGTCAGGGAGTAATAAGCTTTCTGCAGTTCTGTCAGAGCAGAGAAAATTGTGCAAAATGAAAAAAAAGTGCATTCAGGTGTCTCAGTAGAGAGTATTGCCAATGGGAAAAGCGTGATGTGTGGAGAAGGCTTGCAGGTAACAAATGGGCTAGCCTCGGGTCTTGGGGCTGGATTTTATCATGGGGGTTCAATAGTTTGACAATGAACATACACTGCTCTTATACATATAGATGTACAAGTATATGCCAGAATCAAGCTCCAAATAATCTCACAATTACCCCACACAGTGCACATTAATTATCCTGCTATACAGCAAACATAAATACTGCTGCCAAACTGTACAGATAATGCTGCCCTACACAGCGAAGGGCAGAGCAACATCATCATCAATATACCTCCATTAAAGGACTTAAATGTTGATATAATTGGCCACCAATGTATTATTATTTTGGTGCGCAAGCACTTTATTCCTAGCTAAAGAATCTGGGTCCAACCAAAAACAGTGCCTAGAACACACAAAAAATATGAAGGTTTCCATCGTTACTAGTGTTGAGCATTCCGATACCGCAAGTATCGGGTATCGGCCGATACTTAGCGGTATCGGAATTCCGATACCGAGATCCGATACTTGCCGCGTATCGGATACCGGAATCGGAAGTTCCCAGGATTCAAACTGCACAACTTTGTATGAAATCAGCCAATGAGAATGATTCCAAGTGTGGGCACATCCTGTTCAGCATGGAGGGCCTGAAACTACTGGCAAGGCTGTGATTGGCTGCTGAAATGATGTCATGATGCAGTTTAAAAGTCGCTGGCGCCATTTTGCGCTCACTCTGCTGTGAATTCAGTTAGTGACAGGACGCTGTTTGCTGACTGAGGGACAGTTTAGAGATAGCGATTTGCTTCTTTGTGCTTTTCCAAGGCTAATTTAGCAACCGCTGTGTTCACCTACTAATCACCTTGCTTTTGCCTTGTAGCGCTGTTTTCACAGCGATCTGCAAGGTCTGTGTGTGTGTGTGTGTGTGTGTGAGTGCAGCCCACTCTCTAGTCTGAGTGCAGCCACATAGGCCATCCATAGCTGGTTGTATTCAGTTCAGGGAGGGTGGTTCATTGCCTCATACTGTTCTTTTTTTTTTTTTTTTCCAAGTAGTGTAGTCTGCTGCTAATTTTTTCAAAAAAATCCTATTAGTGTCTTTCCACCCGTCTCCAGCTAACTTGTGGAAAAACACTACATAGGATAATGTAGAGGAGGGTTTTTGGGCCTTGCAGCGCCGTTTACGGCTGTCTGCACGGTCTCCGTGTGACTGCAGCTCGCCCTGTAGTCTGTGAGCAGCCATAGCCTGGTTGTCTCCAGCTCAGGGTTCTTCACTGCGTCATACCGCAAAATCAATTTTCCTTTTGTTTTAAGTAGTGCAGGCTGCTGCACATTTTTTCACAAAATTCCTATTAGTGTCTTTCCACCCGTCTCCAGCTAATTTGTGGAAAAACACTACATAGGATAACGTAGAGGAGGGTTTTTGGGCCTTGCAGCACTGTTTACGGCTGTCTGCATGGTCTCCGTGTGACTGCAGCTCGCCCTGTAGTCTGTGAGCAGCCATAGCCTGGTTGTCTCCAGCTCAGGGTTCTTCACTGCGTCATACCGCAAAATCAATTTTCATTTTGTTTTAAGTAGTGCAGGCTGCTGCACATTTTTTCAAAAAATTCCTATTAGTGTCTTTCCACCCGTCTCCAGGTAACTTGTGGAAAAACACTACATAGGATAACGTAGAGGAGGGTTTTTGGGCCTTGCAGCGCCGTTTACGGCTGTCTGCACGGTCTCCGTGTGACTGCAGCTCTCTCTGTTGTCAGTTCAGCCCCCAAAAAATAAATAAATAATAAAGTTCACCAAACACACCAGTGACACCACTTTACATTTGTGTAGGCCACATTAGCTCATATTAAAGTCTAGTCCACACTTTAGAAAATTAGTGTTTCTTATACCTGTTAGTAGTTGTTCAGGAATAAGCACACAAAGCCGTTAGTACTTTTCTGCTTATCTTTATCAGTCAACCAAGATGAAGAAGGCAGTGAGTAAGGCACGTGGGCGTGGGCGCGGAGCAGTGAGGGGACGTGGGGATTCTGTGCATGCTGCGGGCACCGGTGACTCATCAGCACCCACTTTCACCAGGGAACAGTCATTCATGCGCAGCTTTGTCGCAGAGCGCCGTACACCGCTGCTGCGTGAAGAACAAATTGAAGCCGTTGTCGGATGGATGGCAGCTAATGCATCAACTTCAATTAGTGCCACATCCTCTCAGACACAGAGCACTGGAGAGCAGCCATCTGTCTCTTCACCACCTGCCAAATTGCCCAGGCAGACAGAGAGCCCATGACAGGAGCCGTCTCTACTTCTGTTCTCTGAATCTCTTGGCTTGGAAACAGGGGGCCAGCCAAGCAGCATTGGAGAAATGGAAGAAGAGGCAGGGTGCAGTGATGCCCAACAGCTTTTTCTCTCTTCCTCTGAAGAGGCGGGTGGGCCAGTGGCTCCGGTCACCATATCGCAGGCCGCATCAGCTGATGATGACACTCAGGTGCCACTTACTGGTGCGTGCTCTGCTGCTGAGACTACCCAGGAGGAGCAGTTGGGGGCAGAGGGTAGTGTAGATGATGAGGTCCTTGACCCATCTTGGCGTGAGGGACAGGAAGGTGGTGGGAGCAGCTCTGAGGAAGAGATTCCCCGTACGGCCCAAAGAGGGAGAGGGAGGGGGAAGACTGCGGATCCTGCAGCCTCCGCTTTGGCACCCGTTAGGAGCATGTCTCTTCCAAAAGCCAAAAAGGGCACTCCCAAGACTTGCAGTGCCTGGTCCTTTTTTGACACAGTTGCAGATGACATTTGCTATGTCAAATGCAAGGTGTGTCATCACAAAGTCAAAAGAGGTCGAAATGTCAGCAACCTCAATACCTCCAACATGTGGAAACATGTGCGCACCAGGCACGCGGCGGAGTTAGAAAAATACACTGAAGAGCTAGGCCAACCAACAGCGGCAGCTACCACCTCTTCAGCTCGTGTTGCCTCTTCCTCCAGCTCACACGCAGCTGGTTCGGCTTCCTCCCAGGAACGCCGTGGAAGAACCTCTGGCCTTGTTGTCCAGAGACCCGCTGTAATTCCACCCGCAGCACCACTTTCCCAGTCATCCACACACTCCCAGCCCAGTCTACAGCCATCGGTAGTACAGGCATGGGAGAAAAGGCGGCCTTTCTCGTCAAACCACCCACGAGCACAGGCTCTGACTGCAGGCATTGCCAAACTTCTGTCACTGGAAATGCTGTCATTCAGGCTGGTGGAGACTGACAGCTTCTGTGACTTGATGTCATTGGCAGTCCCACAGTACAATGTGCCCAGCCGCTTTTACTTCAGCAGGCAAGCCGTCCCTGCCCTGCACAAGCATGTGGAGGGACACATAAAACACGCGCTACTGAATGCCATCAGTAGCAAGGTCCACCTCACCACCGATGCGTGGACCAGTCAACATGGACAGGGGCGATACCTTTCCCTCACTGCCCATTGGGTTAATGTCGTTGAGCCGGGTACAGACCGTGCGAGTGGCGCAGGACGTGTCCTGCCCACTCCAAGGATTGCAGGAATCCATTCTGTACGCATTGACTCCTCCTCTTACACCAGTTCCTCAGAATCATCGCTGCAGCAGCCGTCACAGTCCACCTCCACATGGACCCGTGATGAACGTTTACCTGTTACGACCGACATGAGCACAGCCGTGGCCAAACGTCAACAGGCCGTCTTGAAATTAATTTCTTTGGGGAATCGAAGCCACACAGCGCAGGAGCTCTGGAATGCCATCAAGCAGGAGAGCGATGTGTGGTTTGTGCCAGCGAATCTCCAGCCAGGCATGGTAGTGTGTGATAATGGCCGAAATCTGGTGGCAGCTCTGGGCCTCGGCAACCTCACTCACATCCCATGTCTGGCACATGTGCTCAATTTGGTCGTGCAGAGTTTTTTGAGGGACTATCCGGATCTGGATGCACTGCTGCACAAGGTCCGCCTAGAGTGTGCTCACTTGCGGCGTTCCAGCATGGCAAAAGCGCGCATTGCGGCTCTGCAGCGCCGACACCACCTGCCGGAACATCGCATCATATGTGACCTACCTACCAGGTGGAATTCCACATTACATATGTTGGAGCGGTTGTGTGAGCAGCAGCAAGCTGTAATGGAGTACCAGCTGCATCAGGCGCAAAGAAGTCGCACTCCGCGCCGTTCAGACTTCACAACCACAGAGTGGGCCACTATGAAGGACGTCTGCCAGGTTTTGCGTCCCTTCGATAATTCCACGCGGATGGCGAGTGCAGATGATGCACTAGTCAGCATGACTGTCCCCCTTATCTGCCTGCTTGAAAAATCACTGCAAGCGCTAAGGGATGATGTTGTGGAAGAGGTGGAGGATGAGGATTCACCATTTCCATCATCTTCTGGACAGTCAGCGCCACGTGGTTCCTCACAAACGCGTAGGCAGGGGACAGTTTGTGAGGAGGATGAGGAGGAGTCAATGGAGGAGGAAGACATCCGTCCAGAGGAGGGAGTTACACAATTGTCCAGTACTCAGTGTGTACAGCGAGGGTGGGGTGATGACGAGCGGGCAGAGATCACGCCTCCAGCAGGGGACAGCGTTTCTTGGGCAGTTGGCAGTCTGCAGCACATGGTGGATTACATGCTGCAGTGCCTGAGAAACGACCGTCGCATCGCCCACATTCTCAACATGTCTGATTATTGGGTGTTCACCCTCCTCGATCCTCGCTACCGGGACAACGTAGATAGCCTCATCACACCGTTGAACCGGGAGCGAAAAATGCGGGAGTACCAAGACACACTGGTGAATTCCATCATCTTCTCCATTCCAACTGAGAGAAGTGCTGCTAGTGCATTACAAAGCAGCTCAGTGCGTCCAGGCAGTGGTGGAGGCTCTGCACAAAGAGGGAGCAGAAGCAGTGCCTCTGCCCAAGGCAAGACCAGTATGGCCGAACTGTGGCACAGTTTTCTGTGCCCGCCACAAAAGTCTACACCATCACAGACGGCTCCAGTCAGCAGGAGGCAACGGTTCCGTCAGATGGTAACAGACTACATGTCTTGCCCTCTTGCTGTACTCCCAGACGGCTCTTCCCCTTTCAAGTTTTGGGTCTCAAAGCTGGATACATGGCCAGAGCTAAGCCAGTATGCATTGGAGGTGCTGGCTTGCCCTGCGGCCAGTGTATTATCGGAACGTGTCTTTAGTGCTGCAGGTGGTGTACTAACTGACCGTCGCATGCGACTATCCTCCGATAACGTTGACCGGCTTACTTTCCTGAAAATGAACAAGGCCTGGATCTCGCAGGAATTTGCCACTCCTCTTCCTGATTAAATAATTAGGTGACTGTCTACGTTATCCAGGTCTCCTGTTGTGTTCATCTTTCTACCACCTGAACTTAAATTCCTGGGCTCCAACACCGTCAGTTGAGGCTCAGAAGTGCCGTCTGCACAGTCAAAACATACGACCCAGTGTTATTGGGTTTCAGTAACGTCAGCTGATCCCCAGCTGTGTAGCCGGCAATGTGTCCTGCGATCGCCACGCTGACACAACAACTGAAATGTAAGGGAACCTGTCCCCCCCCCCAAGGCGTTTGTTACTGAAAGAGCCACCTTGTGCAGCAGTAATGCTGCACAAGGAAAAGGTAGCTATTTTTGTTTAGCTCCTTGCACACGCAGAACTTAACACTTATAAAATGTGTCCACTGATACCGTAAAACCGTCCCGGAGGTGGGACTTTCCTTCGTAATATGACGCAGCACAGCAGTCATTCCTACCCCCTTGGCACCGTGCCCCGGCTCCTCAGCGTTGTTTGATTCCGTCCCGGAGCCTGCGCTGTTATGTTATCCCTTGGCCAGGCACACTTAGCGCTGCCCGTCTTCTGACATCATTTGGTGTCAGGATGGCTGCGCCTGTGCGGACGCGCTGGCCGAAAGCCCGCCTCGCAGTGTCTTCTGATTTAATCCCACTGGGGGCCTGAGATCCATGGACATGCGCAGTGCATATCTGAACCTCCACCTCTCACTCATCTCCCTACGGCTTCTTCAGACTGTTCGGTGTCAGCTGGTCCCTAATAGCATGCCACGGCCATGACACCGCACAGTCTTAAGAAGCCGTAGGGAGGGGAGTGAGAGGCGAGGATATGCACTGCGCATGGCCATGGATCCCAGGCCCGCGGTGGGATTACATTAGACGACACTGCGAGGCGGGCTCTCGGCCAGCGCGTCCGCACAGGCGCAGCCAGCCTGACACCAAATGATGTCAGAAGACGGGCAGAGCTAAGTTTGCCTAGCCAAGGGATAACATAACAGTGCAGGCTCCGGGACGGAATCAAACAACGCTGAGGAGCCGTGGCACGGCGCCGGGGGGGGGTAAGAATGACGGCTGTGCTGCGTCATATTACGAAGGAAAGTCCCACCTCCGGGACGGTCTCACGGTTTCAGGGGACACATTTTATAAGTGTTTAGTTCTGTGTTTGCAAGGAGCATAATGAAAAGAGCCACCTTTTCCTTTTGCATCTTTTGTGCTGCACAAGCTGGCTCTTTCAGCTACAAACGCCTTGGGGGGGGGGGGGTTAAAGGTTCCCTTTCGACTTTCTCCAATCAGGCTTCGGCCTACATTGTGTTCCTCTGCTTTTCCTCCTGTCCCTGGGCTCCAACACCGCTAGTTGCCATCCAGAAGTGCTGTCCGCACAGTCCCAACAGTCCCTCCTCTGTTATTGGGGTTCAGTAACGTCAGCTGTTCCCCTGCTGTGTGTGTGGCAATCCCTCCTATCTCCTCCACCTCCTCCTCCTCCTCCTGTCCCTGGGCTCCAACACCGCTAGTTGCCGTCCAGAAGTGCTGTCCGCACAGTCCCAACAGTCGCTCCTCTGTTATTGGGGTTCAGTAACGTCAGCTGTTCCCCTGCTGTGTGTGTGGCAATCCCTCCTATCTCCTCCACCTCCTCCTCCTCCTCCTGTCCCTGGGCTCCAACACCGCTAGTTGCCGTCCAGAAGTGCTGTCCGCACAGTCCCAACAGTCGCTCCTCTGTTATTGGGGTTCAGTAACGTCAGCTGTTCCCCTGCTGTGTGTGGCAATCCCTCCTATCTCCTCCACCACCTCCTCCTCCTCCTCCTCCTGTCCCTGGGCTCCAACACCGCTAGTTGCTGTCCAGAAGTGCTGTCCGCACAGAGCCAAACACCTCGCCAATGTGTTAGTGGGGTTCAGCACCGCCAGCTGTTCCCCTGCTGTGTATACGGCAACGTGTACTGCGACCGCCACGCAGACACAACAAGTTAAATTTAAGGGAACCTGTCCCCCCCCCCAGGCGTTTGTTACTGAAGGAGCCACCTTGTGCAGCAGTAATGATGCAAAGGGAAAAAGTGCCTCTTTTCGTGGTGCTCCTTGCACATGCTGAACCTAACACTTATGAAATGTGTCCCCTCCTACCGTGATACCGTCCGGTTGGTGGAACTTTCCTTTGTCATGTGATGCAGCACAGCCGTCATTCTTACCCCCTTGGCGCCGTGCGCCGCCTCCTCAGCGTTGTTTGAATCAGTCCCGGAGCCTGCGCTGTTAGGTTAGCCCTTGGCCATGCACACATTTTGCGCTGCCCGTCTTCTGACATCATCTGGTGTCAGGCTGGCTGCGCCTGTGCGGCCGCTCTGGTCAAGATCCCGCCTCGCAGTGTCTTCTGATTTAATCCCACTGCGGACCTGTGATCCATGGACATGTGCAGTGCATATCCTCACCTCTCACTCCCCTCCCTACGGCTTCTTCAGACTGTTCGGTGTCAGCTGATCCCTAATAGCATGCCACGGCCGTGACACCGCACAGTCTGAAGAAGCCGTAGGGAGGGGAGTGAGAGGTGAGGATATGCACTGCGCATGGCCACGGATCCCAGGCCCGCGGTGGGATTACATTAGACGACACTGCTAGGCGGGCTCTCGGCCAGCGCGGCCGCACAGGCGCAGCCAGCCTGACACCAAATGATGTCAGAAGACGGGCAGCGCAAAATGTGTGCATGGCCAAGGGCTAACCTAACAGCGCAGGCTCCGGGACTGATTCAAACAACGCTGAGGAGGCGGCGCACGGCGCCAAGGGGGTAAGAATGACGGCTGTGCTGCGTCACATGACAAAGGAAAGTTCCACCAACCGGACGGTATCACGGTAGGAGGGGACACATTTCATAAGTGTTAGGTTCAGCATGTGCAAGGACCATAATTAAAAGAGCTAAGTTTACCTTTTCCAGCATTAGTGCTGTACACGATGGCTCTTTCAGCTACAAACGCCTGGGGGAAGGGGGGGTTAAAGGTTCCCTTTCAACTTGCTCCAGTGCAGGCTTCGGCCTACACTCCACTCCCTCTCCTCCTCCTGCTGACCCTGGGCTCTAACACCGCCAGTTGGGGCCCAGATGTGCTGGCTGCACAGAGCCAAACACCTCGCCAATGTGTCAGTGGGGTTCAGCACCGCCAGCTGTTCCCCTGCTGTGTAGCCGGCAACGTGTCCTGCAACAGCCACGCAGACACAACAGACCCAAAGCTGCCGCCAGTGCAGGCTTCGGCCTACACTCTGCTCCCTCTCCTCCTGCTGACCCTGGGCTCTAACACCACCGGTTGGGGCCCGGTACTGCTAGCTGCACAGAGAAAAACACCAGCCAATGTGTCAGTGGGGTTCAGCACCGCCAGCTGTTCCCCTGCTGTGTAGCCGGCAACATGTCCTGCAACAGCCACGCAGACACAAGAACTGAAATTGAAGGAAACCTGTCCCCCCTCCCCCAGGTGTTTCTATGTTTTACAGCCACCTTGTACGGCAGTAATGCTGCATGTGTGCAAGGTGGCTCAGAAACTTATTCTCCTTGCCCATGTTGAACTGAACACGTCTAAAATGAGTCCTCTGCGACCATTTAACCGTCCCGGAGGTGTGACTTTCCTTTGTAATGACACGCTGCAACCCCCTTGGTAGCGCTGCCCATCTTCTGGCATCATTGTTTGGCTGCCTGTGCCTCTGCGGCCGCCCTGACCCACACAACGCCCCTCAGTGTCTTATTTATTTGGACTGCGAGGGTGTGATTGATGGGCATGAGCAGTGCATCAGTTCGCCTGTCCCTCATCTCCTTCCGCCTTCTTCAGACTGTGCGGCTTCATGGCCGTGGCATGCGATAAGGGATCAGCTGACACCGCACAGTCTGAAGCGGGTGTAAGGACCCGAGTGTGAGAGGTGAACATATGTGCTGCGCCAGGCCATGAATCCCAGCCCCGCAGTGTTTTAACAATGTTAAGACACTGCGGGGCTGGGATTCATGGTCATCGCGAACCGCACCGGCCGACATTAAATGATGTCAGAAGATGGGCAGCGCTAACAGCGCTAGGCCAAGGGATAACACGACAGCGGCGACTCCTGTACAGCAAATAACAACGCTCAGGAGGCTGCACCCAGCACCAAGGTGGGATTCTTGACATCTGTGCTGCGTCTCATTACGAAGGGAACTCGCGCCTCCAACACAGTTTGACTGTATAAAGGGCTAAATGTTATACGTGTTTCATTCAGCGTGTGCAAGGAGAAAAATTAAAAGAGCAACCTTTGACTTGTGCAGCACTACTGCTGCATAAGCTGTGGCTCTTCTACTTTGTAACACCTGAGGGGGGGTTAAAGGTTACCTTTAAAATTGGTTCAATTAGGCTTCGGCCTACACTCTGCTCCCCCTGCAGAGCCTGGGCTCTAACACCGCCAGTTGGGGCCCGGTAATGCTAGCTGCACAGAGAAAAACACCAGCCAATGTGTCAGTGGGGTTCAGCAACGCCAGCTGTTCCCCTGCTGTGTAGCCGGCAACGTGTCCTGCAACAGCCACGCAGACACAAAGCTGCCGCCAGTGCAGGCTTCGGCCTACACTCTGCTCCCTCTCCTCCTGCTGACCCTGGGCTCTAACACCGCCAGTTGGGGCCCGGTTCTGCTAGCTGCACAGAGAAAAACACCAGCCAATGTGTCAGTGGGGTTCAGCACCGCCAGCTGTTCCCCTGCTGTGTAGCCGGCAACGTGTCCTGCAAATGCCACGCAGACACAAGAACTGAAATTGAAGGGAACCTGTACCCCCTCCCCCAGGCGTTTGTATGTTTTACAGCCACCTTGTACAGCAGTAATGCTGCATGTGTGCAAGGTGGCTCATAAACGTATTCTCCTCGCACATGTGGAACTGAAAACACGTCTAAAATGTGTCCTCTGTGTGACCATTTAACCGTCCCGGAGGTGTGACTTTCCTTTGTAATGACACGCTGCAACCCCCTTGGTAGCGCTGCCCGTCTTCTGGCATCATTGTTTGGCTGCCTGCGCCTCTGCGGCCGCCCTGACCCACACAACGCCCCTCGGTGTCTTATTTATTTGGACTGCGAGGGTGTGATTGATGGGCATGAGCAGTGCATCAGTTCGCCTGTCTCTCATCTCCTTCCGCCTTCTTCAGACTGTGCGGCTTCATGGCCGTGGCATGCGATAAGGGATCAGCTGACGCCGCACAGTCTGAAGCGGGTGTAAGGACCCGAGTGTGAGAGGCGAACATATGTGCTGCGCCAGGCCATGAATCCCAGCCCCGCAGTGTTTTAACAATGTTAAGAGACTGCGGGGCTGGGATTCATGGTCATCGCGAACCGCACCGGCCGACATTAAATGATGTCAGAAGATGGGCAGCGCTAACAGCGCTAGGCCAAGGGATAACACGACAGCGGCGACTCCTGTACAGCAAATAACAACGCTCAGGAGGCTGCACCCAGCACCAAGGTGGGATTCTTGACATCTGTGCTGCGTCTCATTACGAAGGGAACTCTCGCCTCCAACACAGTTTGACTGTATAAAGGGCTAAATGTTATACGTGTTTCATTCAGCGTGTGCAAGGAGAAAAATTAAAAGAGCAACCTTTGACTTGTGCAGCACTGCTGCTGCATAAGCTGTGGCTCTTCTACTTTGTAACACCTGAGGGGGGGTTAAAGGTTACCTTTAAAATTGGTTCAATTAGGCTTCGGCCTACACTCTGCTCCCCCTGCAGAGCCTGGGCTCTAACACCGCCAGTTGGGGCCCAGATGTGCTGGCTGCACAGAGCCAAACACCTCGCCAATGTGTCAGTGGGGTTCAGCACCGCCAGCTGTTCCCCTGCTGTGCAGCCGGCAACGTGTCCTGCAACTGCCACGCAGACACAACAGACCCAAAGCTGCCGCCAGTGCAGGCTTCGGCCTACACTCTGCTCCCTCTCCTCCTCCTGCTGACCCTTTGCTCCAACACTGCTATTTGGGGCTCTAGGAAGACAAGCTTGAATAGGTCCCCATCCTGGTTCCAGCACCGTCAGCTGGTTCCGGGCAGAGCCTTTGGCTTAGGTGCCTCCCTCTGGGTATCCGAGTTCCACCAACGTCAGGTGGTCCTTGATAGTGCTTTCAGGCACGGGTACCTCCTGCTTAGTAACCGGGTTCCAGTAACATCAGCTGGTCCTCGGTAGTTCCATTGGCTCTTGGACCTTCGGCTACCCATCCGGGTTCCAGCACCGTCAGCTGGTTCTCGGCAGTGTCTTTTGCTCTTGTACCTTCTGCTCCCCATCCTGGTTCCAGTACCGTCAGCTGGTTCCGGGCAGAGCCTTTGGCTTAGGTGCCTCCCTCTGGGTATCCGATTTCCACCAACGTCAGGTGGTCCTTGGTAGTGCTTTCAGGCACGGGTACCTCCTGCTTAGTAACCGGGTTCCAGTAACGTCAGCTGGTCCTCGGTAGTTCCATTGGCTCTTGGACCTTCGGCTACCCATCCGGGTTCCAGTACCGTCAGCTGGTTCTCGGCAGTGTCTTTTGCTCTTGTACCTTCTGCTCCCCATCCTGGTTCCAGCACCGTCAGCTGGTTCTGGGCAGAGCCTTTGGCTTAGGTGCCTCCCTCTGGGTATCCGAGTTCCACCAACGTCAGGTGGTCTTTGGTAGTGCTTTCAGGCACGGGTACCTCCTGCTTAGTAATTGGGTTCCAGTAACGTCAGCTGGTCCTCGGTAGTTCCATTGGCTCTTGGACCTTCGGGTAGCCATCCGAGTTCCAGTTCCATCAGCTGTTTCTCGGCATTTTCTCAGCCTTCTTGTACCTTCTGCTACATTTCCAAGTTCAAGACCCTAAAGACGATGACCCGGAAGGCCACCCCTAAGATGACGATGACACCAGAGACGACAACCACTGAGATGACGACGACCCTGGAGACGATGACCCTGAAGACCACCCCGATGACGACGACCCCGGAGACGACGACCCTGGAGACGACGACGACCTGGAAGACCGAGAAGCAGAAGAACAAGAGGCTGCAGAACAAAGAGCAGAAGAACATTAAGCATAAGACTAAATATCAGAACAAAAGATATTATCTAAATTATAAGCAGAAGAAGACTAAGCAGTGTATGGGGGTGAGTCCGTTCCTCCTCGTGGTGTCCCTGGATAAAGCCTGATGCTGCAGGCTAAACTGAACGCGGACAAATCTAACTGTTTTGTGACAGGCAGAACGGAAGGTGTAATCTTCAAACTTTTATAGATAACAACTACGGGAATGCCTGTCACAAATAAGAATATGATGAAGAAGTTGAATATGAAGAAGATAATAGTAAAATAAAAAGAATATGAACAATGTAAGAAAAAAAATAATAGGTAGAAGATGAAGAAGAAGATGAATAAGGTGAAGAAGTTGATGTCAAAGAAGCTGATGATGAGGATAATGAAGAAGAAAGTGTGGGAGAAGTAAAAAAGAAGGTGAAGGGCGTGGAAGTAGTGAAACATCAATATCTGACAAAAAAAAAAATAACAGTCAAAATCTTTCTAACGCCGAACGTCATAAAAAAAAATAAAAATCCTGCTATTCTATTTGATTGGGCTAAACCTCTATGCCTTTAATGTCTCCGCCACGTCCCCCAATACATCCTACATTATTCTTAGTTGTTTTCCTTCATGTAGAATTAACCTACAAGGAAAGAAAGGGTTTATTTTAATTCCGATATTTTCGTCCCATTGACTTGCATTGGGATCGGGTATCGGTATCGGATTAGATCCGATACTTTGACGGTATCGGCCGATACTTTCCGATACCGATACTTTCCGATATCGGAAGGTATCGCTCAACACTAATCATTACGTTTCCAGTAATTTGTGGTATATTTCTTTTATTTGGGATCAGACAAGAAAGGCTAGCCTGCACTCTTTATGGTTATCAATGAGTTTTGGATGGTCTTTGCCCTATTGTTGGTTCCTTGGTTGTCCTAAGGTACCTTCACATTAAGCGACGCTGCAGCGATAGCGACAACGATGCCGATCGCTGCAGCGTCGCTGTGTGGTCGCTGGAGAGCTGTCACACAGACCACTCTCCAGCGACCAACGATGCCGAGGTCCCCGGGTAACCAGGGTAAACATCGGGTTACTAAGCGCAGGGCCGCGCTTAGTAACCCGATGTTTACCCTGGTTACCAGCGTAAAATGTAAAAAAACCAAACAGTACATACTTACATTCGCGTCCCCCGGCGTCCGCTTCCTGCACTGACTGAGCGCCGGCCCTAACAGCAGAGCGGTGACGTCACCGCTGTGCTGTACTTTCACTTTCACTTTACGGCGCTCAGTTAGTGTGGGAAGCGGACGCCGGGGGACGCGAAGGTGAGTATGTAGTTTGTTTTTTTTACATTTTACACTGGTAACCAGGGTAAACATCGGGTTACTAAGCGCGGCCCTGCGCTTAGTAACCCGATGTTTATCTTGGTTACCAGTGTAAAACATCGCTGGTATCGTTGCTTTTGGTGTCAAACACGACGATACACGCCGGTCTGATGACCAAATAAAGTTCTGAACTTTGTTCAACGACCAGCGACATCACAGCAGGATCCTGATCGCTGCTGCATGTCAAACTAAACGATATCGCTAGCCAGGACGCTGCAACGTCACGGATCGCTAGCGATATCGTTTAGTGTGAAGGTACCTCTACCTCGGGCCGATCTTGGAAGATAGTAATCGCTGTATATCAGGAACACCCCACTAGACGTTTTGTACACTGGGAAACCACACAAGATCTACTGCATACTGGGAAACCCCACAAGACTTACTGTATACTGGGACCACTCCACAAGACTTACTGTATACTGGGAACACCCCCGAAGACCTACTAGATACTGGGAAACCCCACAAGACTTACTGTATACTGGGACCACTCCACAAGACTTACTCTATACTGGGAACACCCCACAAGACTTACTGTATACTGGGAACACCCCCGAAGACCTACTACATATTGGGAAACCCCACAAGACTTACTGTATACTGGGAACACCCCCAAAGACAAATATAAGGGTCTGTAAGTCAGTTTAAACACCACAAAAAGAAAAAACCCTCTAAAATGTAACTTTTAATAATATAGTTAAAATTCACTAAAAGTAAATATAGAGACTCTCACATAAATCCATAAATTGTCAAATGACTAATATTTAGTAACAAAGATTGGGAAGAGGGGAGACTAGTATCACCCTAGTAGGCCCTAGAATCGGCCCTACCTATCTGCGGAGGTTGGCACCATAGTAGTTGACGATGTGGCGCCCACGCTCAACGTCGATGTCCCTAAGGGCCCTATATCACTCTACAAACCATACCAAAAAATGGGGCACACAAAAAATCACACAAACACAGAAGACCGAGGACAAACCCCTAATGAGGAGACAATCATTGTCTCAAATAGTGTTGAGAACCTTATCTTGTAGAAAAAGATGCTGAGTGTGCGGTCAATGATTGGTAGGGTCGGTGCCCACACTAGATAGTCTCCATCTGAGAGATTGTGCCTAAAAAAAACGTATAAATCATTCAAAAAAGTCCATGCTGCAGTCTAGGGAGATCCTGAATGACTACAGAGAATATAATGTTTGGTATATCTGATGCTGTACTGTCCACTCAGAGAACATTCTACGTCAGGGCACATCTTCAATGACTTCTGGGGGGGAAGGTTGTCACAGAAAGTCATACAGACGACACATGGAAACCACGAGCAGATTACAGATTGGAAAAGATGGCAGAAAATGAGTTATATCGTGCCATGAAAAAGTTTTAATGTCTTCTATTTTCCCATATAGAGAATATGTGTCAGGGACTTTGAGGTTGGCACAATCAATGGATGGGATATGGCACTAACACTAGAACTACTGGTATAGTCATTTTGACTACTTGCACTTTTTACTTCTCTTCGGTCTACATTTTTCGGAATTCCGGCTTGAGACTCGGTGACTTTTCCTCAAATAGGATGTGAAAAAAGATTTTGTGACAATAAATAATTTTGGTGAGAAAATTGCGCTTTTTTTTCAAAATGTACCTTTCACTACTAAAGGTAGTCATTTTGACTACCTACTATATTTTGCTGTCCTTTTGTCACTAAATGTTGCTGTAAAGTTTTGTGCATAACTTTTTCACTGTATCTTATTTACCCTGATGTTCATATAGATGTAGTTCAATTCAGATGTCAACTTTTCACATTTTCCTTGTGTTACCTGGTTCTATTACTGTGTAATGCTGAACTGAAAAGAGCTTGTTTGTAATATTGTAGGCTCTTATCTTATGCTAAAGAAGGGTGTTGTTTTTCTCTGGTCCTAGCAGTAGACAGTATTCTGGATAGTAAGTTTACTTTCAGTTCAGATGAAGAGACAAAGAGAACACATGCAGACATAAGAGCTCAAAAACCTCATCCAAGTATATAGCAGATACAACATTTTATTGTCATATTATTTGATTATTTTGTACTGTATAGTGTGAAGCGGCAATTTTTTTGGGGGAAAAACTATATTTTTTTCATTTTTCTTTTGTTTTTGATCAACCATGTTCACATACAGTATAATTCTGCGAAAAAAATGTATAAATTAGCTAAAACATCAAGACTTTTATAGGTCCAGTCAAAAATGAACCAGCATTATATTGGTATAGTGGTAGCGAACAGAACAGCAGGGATATGTTACTGGTGATTCTCATTGTATGCTGTGTTATATGAATATATACTGTATATATGTCCAGTACTGCTATTTTCTGTTGTAGTTTTACAATGATCCTAGGAAAGAGTTTAGCTGTTTGTCAACTGATTCAGCCCACCTACGGTTGAAGGTGGCAGAACAGTTATTATTTCTTTTAGTTTTCATTTCATTTCTATTTTTCAGCAGTGAACCAGTGAACTCTAGAGTGGAATTTGTGTAGAAAAATCAGAAAAAACACATTCCAAAGCATTACTGTTGGACCTCACAATAATAATACATTACAAACAATATAATTATTAATAAACTAGATGGTGGCCCGATTCTAACGTATCGGGTATTCTAGAATATGTATGCGCAGTATATTGCGCCGCCCACGCAGTACATTGCGCAGGCCACGTAGTATATAGCACAGCCCATGTAGTATATTGCCCAGCCACGTACTGTATATTGCACAGCCCATGTAGTATATTGCCCAGCCACGTACTGTATATTGCACAGCCCATGTAGTATATTGCACAGCCCATGTAGTGTATTGCCCAGCCCATGTAGTATATAGCAATGCGGGCATCAAATCCCTGTTAAAAAAAAAGAAATAAAATAAAAAATAGTTATATAGTCACCTTCCGGAGCCTCTGGATCCAAGCGATGCTCCTCGCCCGCTCCGGTCCCAAGAGTGCATTGCGGTCTCGCGAGATGATGATGTAGCGGTCTCACGAGACCGCTACGTCATCATCTCGCGAGATTGCAGCATGGAGCGTCGGGAGGAGCGGGAAAGGCCTGTTGTCGTTCAGGGGGTCGACGGACTGAGTATCCAACGATTTTTTTTTTTTGTATTATTTTTAACATTAGATCGTTTTACTATTCATGCCGCATAGGCAGCATGAATAGTAAAAAGTTGGTCACACAGGGTTAATAGCAGCGGCAACGGAGTGCATTACACCGCGGCATAACGCGGTCCGTTACTGCTGCCATTAACCCTGTGTGAGGGCAGACTGGAGGGGTGTATGCGGGCGTCGGGCAGTGAGTGCGGGTACTGCGGGGAGTAAGGAGCGGCCATTTTCTTCCGGACTGTGCGCGTCGCTGATTGGTCGCGGCAGCCATGACAGGCAGCTGCCGAGACCAATCAGCGAACGAATAACCGTTACAGACAGACAGAAGGACAGCTAGACGGAAGTGACGCTTAGACAATTATATAGTAGATAACCACAAATGAAACTCTAAAAATAAACAAAAACAAGTCAGTAGTCAAAATGACTACATTCAGTAGATCTAGTAGGGGTCGCGAGTCCAGTAGTCCTAGTGCTAAATAACAGTCTTGTATATCAATGGAATTTGGACCAAAGTCATCAGGTGCTGTGTGAGACATCTGAAAGACATGAGATTAGGGATTTCCAATCCCCAATCTCACAGGCCTACACATAAGGGACCATGCAAGAAGCACTGTGTCCACGCTGTATAGATCAGGATATCTATCTGTATTCACACTCGCACTTACAGATCTCACAGTCACAGTTTGTGTTATATCACAGCTTAGATGAGTTAGTATCATTCCATCCCTCCGGTGACAGCTCTGTGGTTGATGTTCACATATTATTTTTATCGTAGTCACTCGGGTGACACCCTGCAGGCCTTTGACTGGCACCTCCAATCTCTATGATCATTTATCTTTCCATCAACTTGTTTATCTTCTTAGTTAAAATGACAGTGATACAATCTCCAGAATCAGACATGTTCCAATCACTGCTGATAGATAAAGGATCTTATGGACCCAATATTTAGGGAACATTATGGAATAGAAATTCAAATAAAAGAAAACAAAAAAATTAAGCTTTTGCTTTACCTGCACAAAATAACGACCAAATAATAAATATCTAGCGATAACTACTATAATACTGCTCCTATGTACAAGAATATAACTACTATAATACTGCTCCTATGTACAAGAATATAATTACTATAATACTGCCCCTAAGTACAAGAATATAACTACTATAATACTGCTCCTATGTACAAGAATATAACTACTATAATACTGCCCCTGTGTACAAGAATATAACTACTATAATACTGCTCCTATGTACAAGAATATAACTACTATAATACTGCTCCTATGTACAAGAATATAATTACTATAATACTGCCCCTAAGTACAAGAATATAACTACTATAATACTGCCCCATTGCACAAGAATATAACTACTATACTATAATGCAGTGATAGTTGACTTTGTGTAACTTTCTCCCATCTCCCTTATGCATCTCACTGCCACAGTGATCTTGGGGTTCTTCTTTACCTCTCTCACCAAGACTCTTCTCCCACGATGTAGACACATTAAGTTAGTAAAGAAAAAAAAAATTACACTCCGCAGCTCCTTTGACCTAGAGACACCCCCTCCCCTCATCAAACACGTCCTCCCTGTATCATCCTCTAATCATACAGCACCACTATCCTAGACAAAGTTAAAGCAAAAGTATGACACCCCAGGGTCCTGGTTGTCACAGTAGCATTGCTTTCCTGACGGGAAGAGTGATGTCACGCTTGGAAGCAAAGGAAGATATCTTTTATCAGGTAACCACAATGCAAACAACATGTTCACACTCCAGGCCAGAAGGAGGAGCTCTGAACCTGGTTTTCAGGGGAACTCCCATATTAATAGATTCTGGTCTGGAGGGAAAGCAGACAGTTCGTGCCAGACAGCAGACTGGAGCAGTCTGAGGCAGAGAAACGTGTTTGGTGCCGTGCAGCCAGAGTTGCTGCAGCTCCAGGATTGAGAGATAACGAAGGAAGAACAGTGTTAGTGAACGTGCAGGATAGCGAAGCACAGGCGAGTGACAACTGGGGTGGACAGCTGCGATTGGGCTACCTCCCTGAAAAAGCGCAGATACCTGTAGCCGGAAGACCGAGGTTGTGTCGTAATCTAAGTGGCACAGCAGAAATCGGCAGGACAGCAGACTACGCATAACCTGTCTGCCATAACCCCCAGGAGACACAGTGGCATATAGAGACCGGGTCGTGATAGAGACCCTACAAAAAGACTCAAGCCCCCTGTCATACGGGTTTGTGTTCCACTTCTATGAGGGTCAGAGAGAGAATTGTGAGGACCTTGCCAGAAGCCATAGGCAGTAAAGGACTACAACACCACCGTGCTAATAGGAAGGTTTCTAACTCCACTTGCTAAAGGGGGCTCTGAATTTGCTTCCAAGCCGCCCGAACCCTGCCTGTACCTGTGATCTGGTGCCCTGGACTGCGGTTGCCTGAAGCCTACAGTAAACCAGGTAAAGAGACTGCAAACCTGTGTCCTCCATTCCTTACTGCACCATTCACCATCTCCAGCTACACACGGAAGCCCTGGGGATAAAAATGCTCGCGAAAGCGAACACGAATCTGTATGAGGTACATTCGTGCCGAATTTGAGATTGGTGAACGTTTTCCGAACAAATTCGCTCATCTCCTCATGATCCAGTTAGGGGAGCAAGGAACAATTTGCATGAACACAAAGTACCTGAAGTCAGGAGACATAATATGAGCACTTACCAGCACACAGAGTCCAATATTTCACATACATAGTGTAGAGATCTGAGTGTAGCCATTTGTGACTTATTTTCCCAGTAACCTCCATACTGATTGGTACCTTTTCAGTCACGAATCTCACGATACCTGCAGGATGGATTTGTCAAGTGCTTGTCTTCTCAGGCTTTCTCTCATTTCCTTTGAAGTTGCTGGGAAAGTTCAGTTGTGAAGTCGTATGGAGATGGGTTGTTAACTCGCTGACTATATTCTACCTTTATGACCCCCCAAACTCCCCCATTTAATTTAGTCCTACAGAAAATAGAGCCATTACTTTCACTGCTTTTCACTCCACTAGACTGAATAAACGTAAAGCTGCGAAACGCGTCGCCTGGATGAATAGAGAAGAGCATCTAAATGTTTAGGTCCGGGCTGTTTATGATGAGTCAATAGAAATGCATTATCCATAAAATAACAGGATGTAATGAAGTTATTAAGAAAGGAGGATATCAGCAAAAGGAGGCTGCAGACTTCACGGTGGGATATCGAAATGTCAGGATGGATCTCTAGACTTAATAGCTACCATTCCGGCTCCCTCATGGGATGTGTCCAGTTTTCTGGCAAGTTTCACTATTTAGGGGGAATATGGGACAACTAGGTTTATTGGCCATGGCAAACGCTAAGTCAACTGGTAACTCATTGGTCAACAGCTTGACTAAAATAGGCTGTGTAGGCATCATTGGCGCCATCTGAGATACACCTCTAGGGAACTAGTGTGTGGTACTTTATGGGTTTACAATGACTTAGGTCACCCATAATGGACCCAGTGTGAAACAATCATATAGTGAAGTTGCTCTTCACTGTTGTTGTGAAACTACATGGTGCCCTGTGGTGACTACAGGATAATGGATGATGTACAAAAATGGCCATCTATGATAATATGCAGTAGCCATTTACAATACTCCATTTGCTTCTGTTTTTTCCCATCTTGGAGAGCACACTGTGAATGACGCTGTATGGAGGGCACACTGTGAATGACGCTGTATGGAGGGCACACTGTGAATGACTCTGTATGGAGGGCACACTGTGAATGATGCTGTATGGTGGGCACACTGTGAATGACGCTGTATGGAGGGCACACTGTGAATGACGCTGTATGGAGGGCACACTGTGAATGACACTGTATGGAGGGCACACTGTGAATGACACTGTATGGAGGACACACTGTGAATGACACTGTATGGAGGGCACACTGTGAATGATGCTGTATGGAGGAGACACTGTGAATGATGCTGTATGGAGGGCACACTGTGAATGACGCTGTATGGAGGGCACACTGTGAATGACGCTGTATGGAGGGCACACTGTGAATGACGCTGTATGGAGGGCACACTGTGAATGACGCTGTATGGAGGGCACACTGTGAATGACGCTGTATGGAGGGCACACTGTGAATGACACTGTATGGAGGGCACACTGTGAATGATGCTGTATGGAGGGCACACTGTGAATGACGCTGTATGGAGGAGACACTGTGAATGACGCTGTATGGAGGAGACATTGTGAATGACGCTGTATGGAGGGCACACTGTGAATGACACTGTATGGAGGGCACACTGTGAATGACACTGTATGGAGGGCACACTGTGAATGACACTGTATGGAGGGCACACTGTGAATGACGCTGTATGGAGGAGACACTGTGAATGACGCTGTATGGAGGAGACATTGTGAATGACGCTGTATGGAGGGCACACTGTGAATGACGCTGTATGGAGGGCACACTGTGAATGACGCTGTATGGAGGGCACACTGTGAATGATGCTGTATGGTGGGCACACTGTGAATGACACTGTATGGAGGACACACTGTGAATGACACTGTATGGAGGAGACACTGTGAATGACACTGTATGGAGGGCACACTGTGAATGACGCTGTATGGAGGAGACATTGTGAATGACACTGTATGGAGGGCACACTGTGAATGACGCTGTATGTAGGGCACACTGTGAATGACGCTGTATGGAGGAGACACTGTGAATGACGCTGTATGGAGGGCACACTGTGAATGATGCTGTATGGAGGGCACACTATGAATGACACTGTATGGAGGACACACTGTGAATGATGCTGTATGGAGGGCACACTGTGAATGATGCTGTATAGAGGAGACACTGTGAATGACACTGTATGGAGGGCACACTGTGAATGACGCTGTATGGAGGGCACACTGTGAATGACACTGTATGGAGGGCACACTGTGAATGATGCTGTATGGAGGGCACACTGTGAATGACACTGTATGGAGGGCACACTGTGAATGATGCTGTATGGAGGAGACACTGTGAATGATGCTGTATGGAGGGCACACTGTGAATGATGCTGTATGGAGGGCACACTGTGAATGACACTGTATGGAGGGCACACTGTGAATGACGCTGTATGGAGGGCACACTGTGAATGATGCTGTATGGAGGAGACACTGTGAATGATGCTGTATGGAGGGCACACTGTGAATGACGCTGTATGGAGGGCACACTGTGAATGACGCTGTATGGAGGGCACACTGTGAATGACGCTGTATGGAGGGCACACTGTGAATGATGCTGTATGGAGGGCACACTGTGAATGATGCTGTATGGAGGAGACACTGTGAATGACGCTGTATGGAGGGCACACTGTGAATGACGCTGTATGGAGGGCACACTGTGAATGACACTGTATGGAGGGCACACTGTGAATGACGCTGTATGGAGGGCACACTGTGAATGACGCTGTATGGAGGGCACACTGTGAATGACGCTGTATGGAGGGCACACTGTGAATGACGCTGTATGGAGGGCACACTGTGAATGACGCTGTATGGAGGGCACACTGTGAATGACGCTGTATGGAGGGCACACTGTGAATGACACTGTATGGAGGGCACACTGTGAATGACGCTGTATGGAGGGCACACTGTGAATGACACTGTATGGAGGGCACACTGTGAATGACGCTGTATGGAGGGCACACTGTGAATGACACTGTATGGAGGGCACACTGTGAATGACGCTGTATGGAGGGCACACTGTGAATGACGCTGTATGGAGGGCACACTGTGAATGACGCTGTGTGGAGGGCACACTGTGAATGACACTGTGTGGAGGGCACACTGTGAATGATGCTGTATGGAGGGCACACTGTGAATAACACTGTATGGAGGGCACACTGTGAATGACACTGTATGGAGGGCACACTGTGAATGACGCTGTATGGAGGGCACATTGTGAATGACGCTGTATGGAGGGCACACTGTGAATGACGCTGTATGGAGGAGACACTGTGAATGACACTGTATGGAGGGCACACTGTGAATGATGCTGTATGGAGGGCACACTGTGAATGATGCTGTATGGAGGGCACACTGTGAATGACGCTGTATGGAGGGCACACTGTGAATGACGCTGTATGGAGGACACACTGTGAATGACGCTGTATGGAGGGCACACTGTGAATGACGCTGTATGGAGGGCACACTGTGAATGACGCTGTATGGAGGGCACACTGTGAATGACGCTGTATGGAGGGCACACTGTGAATGATGCTGTATGGAGGGCACACTGTGAATGACGCTGTATGGAGGGCACACTGTGAATGATGCTGTATGGAGGGCACATTGTGAATGACGCTGTATGGAGGGCACACTGTGAATGACGCTGTATGGAGGGCACACTGTGAATGACACTGTATGGAGGGCACACTGTGAATGACACTGTATGCAGGGCACACTGTGATTGATGCTGTATGGAGGGCACACTGTGAATGACACTGTATGGAGGGCACACTGTGAATGACGCTGTATGGAGGGCACACTGTGAATGACGCTGTATGGAGGGCACACTGTGAATGACACTGTATGGAGGAGACACTGTGAATGACACTGTATGGAGGGCACACTGTGAATGACGCTGTATGGAGGGCACACTGTGAATGACGCTGTATGGAGGGCACACTGTGAATGACGCTGTATGGAGGGCACACTGTGAATGACGCTGTATGGAGGGCACACTGTGAATGACGCTGTATGGAGGGCACACTGTGAATGATGCTGTATGGAGGGCACACTGTGAATGACGCTGTATGGAGGGCACACTGTGAATGATGCTGTATGGAGGGCACACTGTGAATGACGCTGTATGGAGGGCACACTGTGAATGACGCTGTATGGAGGGCACACTGTGAATGACGCTGTATGGAGGGCACACTGTGAATGATGCTGTATGGAGGGCACACTGTGAATGACGCTGTATGGAGGGCACACTGTGAATGATGCTGTATGGAGGGCACATTGTGAATGACGCTGTATGGAGGGCACACTGTGAATGACGCTGTATGGAGGGCACACTGTGAATGACACTGTATGGAGGGCACACTGTGAATGACACTGAATGCAGGCACACTGTGATTGATGCTGTATGGAGGGCACACTGTGAATGACACTGTATGGAGGGCACACTGTGAATGACACTGTATGGAGGGCACACTGTGAATGACGCTGTATGGAGGGCACACTGTGAATGACGCTGTATGGAGGGCACACTGTGAATGACGCTGTATGGAGGGCACACTGTGAATGACGCTGTATGGAGGGCACACTGTGAATGATGCTGTATGGAGGGCACACTGTGAATGACGCTGTATGGAGGGCACACTGTGAATGACGCTGTATGGAGGGCACATTGTGAATGACGCTGTATGGAGGGCACACTGTGAATGACGCTGTATGGAGGGCACACTGTGAATGACACTGTATGGAGGGCACACTGTGAATGACACTGTATGGAGGGCACACTGTGAATGACACTGTATGGAGGGCACACTGTGAATGACGCTGTATGGAGGAGACACTGTGAATGACGCTGTATGGAGGAGACATTGTGAATGACGCTGTATGGAGGGCACACTGTGAATGACGCTGTATGGAGGGCACACTGTGAATGACGCTGTATGGAGGGCACACTGTGAATGATGCTGTATGGTGGGCACACTGTGAATGACACTGTATGGAGGACACACTGTGAATGACACTGTATGGAGGAGACACTGTGAATGACACTGTATGGAGGGCACACTGTGAATGACGCTGTATGGAGGAGACATTGTGAATTACACTGTATGGAGGGCACACTGTGAATGACGCTGTATGTAGGGCACACTGTGAATGACGCTGTATGGAGGAGACACTGTGAATGACGCTGTATGGAGGAGACACTGTGAATGATGCTGTATGGAGGGCACACTGTGAATGACGCTGTATGGAGGGCACACTGTGAATGATGCTGTATGGAGGACACACTGTGAATGATGCTGTATGGAGGGCACACTGTGAATGATGCTGTATAAAGGAGACACTGTGAATGACACTGTATGGAGGGCACACTGTGAATGACGCTGTATGGAGGGCACACTGTGAATGATGCTGTATAGAGGAGACACTGTGAATGACGCTGTATGGAGGGCACACTGAATGACGCTGTATGGAGGAGACACTGTGAATGACACTGTATGGAGGGCACACTGTGAATGACACTGTATGGAGGGCACACTGTGAATGACGCTGTATGGAGGAGACACTGTGAATGACGCTGTATGGAGGGCACACTGAATGACGCTGTATGGAGGAGACACTGTGAATGACGCTGTATGGAGGACACACTGTGAATGACACTGTATGGAGGGCACACTGTGAATGATGCTGTATGGAGGAGACAATGTGAATGATGCTGTATGGAGGGCACACTGTGAATGACGCTGTATGGAGGGCACACTGTGAATGACGCTGTATGGAGGGCACACTGTGAATGACGCTGTATGGAGGGCACACTGTGAATGATGCTGTATGGAGGGCACACTGTGAATGACGCTGTATGGAGGAGACACTGTGAATGACGCTGTATGGAGGACACACTGTGAATGACACTGTATGGAGGGCACACTGTGAATGATGCTGTATGGAGGAGACACTGTGAATGATGCTGTATGGAGGGCACACTGTGAATGACGCTGTATGGAGGGCACACTGTGAATGACGCTGTATGGAGGGCACACTGTGAATGATGCTGTATGGAGGGCACACTGTGAATGATGCTGTATGGAGGAGACACTGTGAATGACGCTGTATGGAGGGCACACTGTGATTGATGCTGTATGGAGGGCACACTGTGAATGACACTGTATGGAGGGCACACTGTGAATGACACTGTATGGAGGGCACACTGTGAATGACGCTGTATGGAGGGCACACTGTGAATGACACTGTATGGAGGGCACACTGTGAATGACGCTGTATGGAGGGCACACTGTGAATGACGCTGTATGGAGGGCACACTGTGAATGACGCTGTATGGAGGGCACACTGTGAATGACGCTGTATGGAGGGCACACTGTGAATGACGCTGTATGGAGGGCACACTGTGAATGACGCTGTATGGAGGGCACACTGTGAATGACACTGTATGGAGGGCACACTGTGAATGACGCTGTATGGAGGGCACACTGTGAATGACACTGTATGGAGGGCACACTGTGAATGACGCTGTATGGAGGGCACATTGTGAATGACACTGTATGGAGGGCACACTGTGAATGACGCTGTATGGAGGGCACACTGTGAATGACGCTGTATGGAGGGCACACTGTGAATGACGCTGTGTGGAGGGCACACTGTGAATGACACTGTGTGGAGGGCACACTGTGAATGACACTGTATGGAGGGCACACTGTGAATGACGCTGTATGGAGGGCACACTGTGAATGACGCTGTATGGAGGGCACACTGTGAATGACACTGTATGGAGGGCACACTGTGAATGACGCTGTATGGAGGGCACACTGTGAATGACACTGTATGGAGGGCACACTGTGAATGACGCTGTATGGAGGGCACACTGTGAATGACGCTGTATGGAGGGCACACTGTGAATGATGCTGTATGGAGGGCACATTGTGAATGACGCTGTATGGAGGGCACACTGTGAATGACGCTGTATGGAGGGCACACTGTGAATGACACTGTATGGAGGGCACACTGTGAATGACACTGTATGCAGGGCACACTGTGATTGATGCTGTATGGAGGGCACACTGTGAATGACACTGTATGGAGGGCACACTGTGAATGACACTGTATGGAGGGCACACTGTGAATGACGCTGTATGGAGGGCACACTGTGAATGACACTGTATGGAGGAGACACTGTGAATGACACTGTATGGAGGGCACACTGTGAATGACGCTGTATGGAGGGCACACTGTGAATGACGCTGTATGGAGGGCACACTGTGAATGACGCTGTATGGAGGGCACACTGTGAATGACACTGTATGGAGGGCACACTGTGAATGACGCTGTATGGAGGGCACATTGTGAATGACGCTGTATGGAGGGCACACTGTGAATGACACTGTATGGAGGGCACACTGTGAATGACGCTGTATGGAGGGCACACTGTGAATGACGCTGTATGGAGGGCACACTGTGAATGACGCTGTATGGAGGGCACACTGTGAATGACGCTGTATGGAGGGCACACTGTGAATGACGCTGTATGGAGGGCACACTGTGAATGACGCTGTATGGAGGGCACACTGTGAATGACGCTGTATGGAGGGCACACTGTGAATGACGGTGCATGGAGGGCACACTGTGAATGACGCTGTATGGAGGAGACACTGTGAATGATGCTGTATGGAGGAGACACTGTGAATGATGCTGTATGGAGGGCACACTGTGAATGACGCTGTATGGAGGACACACTGTGAATGACGCTGTATGGAGGGCACACTGTGAATGATGCTGTATGGAGGGCACACTGTGAATGACACTGTATGGAGGGCACACTGTGAATGACACTGTATGGAGGACACACTGAATGACGCTGTATGGAGGAGACACTGTGAATGATGCTGTATGGAGGGCACACTGTGAATGACGCTGTATGGAGGACACACTGTGAATGACGCTGTATGGAGGGCACACTGTGAATGACGCTGTATGGAGGAGACACTGTGAATGATGCTGTATGGAGGGCACACTGTGAATGACGCTGTATGGAGGACACACTGTGAATGACGCTGTATGGAGGACACACTGTGAATGACGCTGTATGGAGGGCACACTGTGAATGACGCTGTATGGAGGGCACACTGTGAATGACGCTGTATGGAGGGCACACTGTGAATGACGCTGTATGGAGGGCACACTGTGAATGACGCTGTATGGAGGGCACACTGTGAATGACGCTGTATGGAGGGCACACTGTGAATGACGCTGTATGGAGGAGACACTGTGAATGACACTGTATGGAGGGCACACTGTGAATGACGCTGTATGGAGGGCACACTGTGAATGACGCTGTATGGAGGGCACACTGTGAATGACGCTGTATGGAGGGCACACTGTGAATGACGCTGTATGGAGGGCACACTGTGAATGACGCTGTATGGAGGGCACACTGTTAATGACGCTGTATGGAGGGCACACTGTGAATGACGCTGTATGGAGGGCACACTGTGAATGATGCTGTATGGAGGGCACACTGTGAATGACACTGTATGGAGGGCATACTGTGAATGACGCTGTATGGAGGAGACACTGTGAATGATGCTGTATGGAGGGCACACTGTGAATGACGCTGTATGGAGGGCACACTGTGAATGACGCTGTATGGAGGAGACACTGTGAATGACACTGTATGGAGGGCACACTGTGAATGACGCTGTATGGAGGGCACACTGTGAATGACACTGTATGGAGGGCATACTGTGAATGACGCTGTATGGAGGAGACACTGTGAATGATGCTGTATGGAGGGCACACTGTGAATGACGCTGTATGGAGGGCACACTGTGAATGACGCTGTATGGAGGGCACACTGTGAATGACGCTGTATGGAGTGCACACTGTGAATGACGCTGTATGGAGGGCACACTGTGAATGACGCTGTATGGAGGGCACACTGTGAATGACGCTGTATGGAGGAGACACTGTGAATGACACTGTATGGAGGGCACACTGTGAATGACGCTGTATGGAGGGCACACTGTGAATGACACTGTATGGTGGGCACACTGTGAATGACGCTGTATGGAGGGCACACTGTGAATGACGCTGTATGGAGGAGACACTGTGAATGACACTGTATGCAGGGCACACTGTGAATGATGCTGTATGGAGGGCACACTGTGAATGACGCTGTATGGAGGAGACACTGTGAATGACGCTGTATGGAGGACACACTGTGAATGACGCTGTATGGAGGGCACACTGTGAATGACGCTGTATGGAGGGCACACTGTGAATGACACTGTATGGAGGGCACACTGTGAATGACGCTGTATGGAGGGCACACTGTGAATGACACTGTATGGAGGGCACACTGTGAATGACGCTGTATGGAGGGCACACTGTGAATGACACTGTATGGAGGGCACACTGTGAATGATGCTGTATGGAGGAGACACTGTGAATGATGCTGTATGGAGGGCACACTGTGAATGATGCTGTATGGAGGGCACACTGTGAATGCCGCTGTATGGAGGGCACACTATGAATGATGCTGTATGGAGGGCACACTGTGAATGACGCTGTATGGAGGAGACACTGTGAATGACGCTGTATGGAGGGCATACTGAATGACGCTGTATGGAGGAGACACTGTGAATGACGCTGTATGGAGGAGACACTGTGAATGACGCTGTATGGAGGGCACACTGTGAATGACGCTGTATGGAGGAGACACTGTGAATGACGCTGTATGGAGGGCACACTGTGAATGATGCTGTATGGAGGCCACACTGTGAATGACGCTGTATGGAGGGCACACTGTGAATGATGCTGTATGGAGGGCACACTGTGAATGACACTGTATGGAGGGCACACTGTGAATGACGCTGTATGGAGGGCACACTGTGAATGATGCTGTATGGAGGGCACACTGTGAATGACGCTGTATGGAGGAGACACTGTGAATGACACTGTATGCAGGGCACACTGTGAATGACGCTGTATGGAGGGCACACTGTGAATGATGCTGTATGGAGGGCACACTGTGAATGACGCTGTATGGAGGACACACTGTGAATGACGCTGTATGGAGGAGACACTGTGAATGATGCTGTATGGAGGGCACACTGTGAATGACGCTGTATGGAGGGCACACTGTGAATGACACTGTATGGAGGGCACACTGTGAATGACACTGTATGGAGGGCACACTGTGAATGACACTGTATGGAGGGCACACTGTGAATGACACTGTATGGAGGACACACTGAATGACGCTGTATGGAGGAGACACTGTGAATGATGCTGTATGGAGGGCACACTGTGAATGACGCTGTATGGAGGACACACTGTGAATGACGCTGTATGGAGGGCACACTGTGAATGACGCTGTATGGAGGAGACACTGTGAATGATGCTGTATGGAGGGCACACTGTGAATGACGCTGTATGGAGGACACACTGTGAATGACGCTGTATGGAGGACACACTGTGAATGACGCTGTATGGAGGGCACACTGTGAATGACGCTGTATGGAGGGCACACTGTGAATGACGCTGTATGGAGGGCACACTGTGAATGACGCTGTATGGAGGGCACACTGTGAATGACGCTGTATGGAGGGCACACTGTGAATGACGCTGTATGGAGGGCACACTGTGAATGACGCTGTATGGAGGAGACACTGTGAATGACACTGTATGGAGGGCACACTGTGAATGACGCTGTATGGAGGGCACACTGTGAATGACGCTGTATGGAGGGCACACTGTGAATGACGCTGTATGGAGGGCACACTGTGAATGACGCTGTATGGAGGGCACACTGTGAATGACGCTGTATGGAGGGCACACTGTTAATGACGCTGTATGGAGGGCACACTGTGAATGACGCTGTATGGAGGGCACACTGTTAATGACGCTGTATGGAGAGCACACTGTGAATGACGCTGTATGGAGGGCACACTGTGAATGACGCTGTATGGAGGGCACACTGTGAATGACGCTGTATGGAGGGCACACTGTTAATGACGCTGTATGGAGGGCACACTGTGAATGACGCTGTATGGAGGGCACACTGTGAATGACGCTGTATGGAGGGCACACTGTGAATGACGCTGTATGGAGGGCACACTGTGAATGATGCTGTATGGAGGGCACACTGTGAATGACGCTGTATGGAGGAGACACTGTGAATGACACTGTGACTAACTGTATGGAGGGCACACTGTGGCAGCAGCAGATGAAGGGGCATGTTGGGGGGACACTAGGGGATGCACCAATGGTTAAAAATCTTGAGGTAGTGGGACACATATTGGTTGGCCATATAGTGTTATGTAGCAGAGCTGCATTTGCCCCTACTTTTCTTTATTCCACAATATGCTTAGTATTTCCATGTTAACCGCTCACGCATTGTGCTGGAAGCTCGGCTCTGCTGCATCATAATACAACCCCTGGGTAAAAATGGGTATATTATATTGTAATTGGGAGAGTGAGACAATGAGGAGTCTGGGACTGGTAGTGGGAACAGCGACTATATACAACCCCTGGCAATAATTATGGAATCACCGGCCTTGGAGGATGTTCATTCAGTTGTTTAATTTTGTAGAAAAAAAGCCGATCACAGACATGGCACAAAACTAAAGTCATTTCAAATGGCAACTTTCTGGCTTTAACCCATTATCTACCAATGTCCTTTTTTTGGGACGCCTAATCTTTAGCTTCTAGCAGCTAAGATTTTGTAAATTTTTATAATTAGGTCCAATTCTGTGTGTTGTGTTTGTAAAATGAATGTTTTCAAAATAGGAAATCATGTCATTGTCATTTTTAATTGAATATTGGGACGCCCTTTTCTGAAAAATCCGTACTTGAAAATTTTTTGCAAATTATGTTTCTGATTCATTAGGATCCAAATCATTAAAAATCTGTCATTAAAAAAAAATAAAAAATGAAAATTGCTAATTGGGCAAGTAATGGGTTAAGAAACACTAAAAGAAATCAAGAACAACAAATGTGGTAGTCAGTAATGGTTACTTTTTGTAACCAAGCAGAGGGAAAAATTATGGAATCACCCTGTACATTTTCATACCCAAAAATAACACCTGCATCAAATTAGATCTGCTTGTTAGTCTGCATCTAAAAATGAGTGATCACAACTTGGAGATCTGCTGCACCAAGTGGACTGACATGAATCATGGGTCCAACACGAGAGATGTCAATTGAAACAAAGGAGAGGATTATCAAACTCTTAAAAGAGGGTAAATCATCACGCAATGTTGCAAAAGATGTTGGTTGTTCACAGTCAGCTGTGTCTAAAATCTGGATCAAATACAAACAACCTGGGAAGGTTGTTAAAGGCAAACATACTGGTAGACCAAGGAAGACATCAAAGCGTCAAGACCGGAAACTTAAAGCAATATGTCTCCAAAACAGGAAATGCACAGCAAAACAAATGAGGAACGAATGGGTGGAAACCGGAGTCAACGTCTGTGACCGAACTGTAAGAAACCGCCTAAAGGAAATGGGATTTACATACAGAAAACCTAAACGAAAGTCATCATTAACACCTAAACAGAAAAAAACAAGGTTACAATGGGCTAAAGAAAAGTAATCGTGGACTGTGGGTGACTGGATGAAAGTCATATTCAGTGATGAATCGCGAATCTGCATTGGGCAAGGTGATGATGCTGGAACTTTTGTTTGGTGCCATTCCAATGAGATTTATAAAGATGACTGCCTGAAGAGAACATGCAAATTTCCACAGACATTGATGATATAGGGCTGCATGTCAGGTAAAGGCACTGGGGAGATGGCTGTCTGTTATGATCCGGTGACCCTGGAGCCGCATGAGACTATCTCTGGAGTAGGTGGTACCTGTACTGACCGCAATCCTAATACTAACACCGCAACTAGAAGTAGCCGTGGGATGTACCTAACCAGGCCTAGACACCTCGACACAGCCGGAGGACTAAATATCCCTAAAGATGGAAATGGGAAATCCTATCTTGCCTCAGAGCAGAGCCCCAAAGGATAGGCAGCCCCCCACAAATATTGACTGTGAGTTTAAGAGGAAATACCTACACAGGCAGAAAAAACAGAGTTTAGCAAAAGAGGCCCTTCTAGCTAGATAGAAAGGATAGGACAGAGTTCTAAGCGGTCAGTATTAAAACACTAGAAAATTCCACAGCAGAAGATACAATATGCTACATCTAACTAAAAACATAGGATGTATATCTGCATCTCCAGAGAAACCAGCATGACAGAAAAATCCAAACAAGTCAAGCTGGACAAAAACACAATAGATTGCACTGCACATGCATGCGTGCTACAGAGAACAAAAACCAGACACTTATCTTAGCTGAAATGACAGCAGGGCAGTGGAGCCAGACAGAGATGCAATCCCTCCAAGATACAATGGACAACTGGCAGGGATTGATGGATCCTACCAACCTAAATACCTAATAGAACTGCAATAAGCAGAAACACCTGCCCTTGCCTATAATCCAGAGACCACTGCACTACCACTAACAACCACCGGAGGGAGCCCAAGAACAGAATTCACAACAGCTGTCATTACATCTTCAATAAATGCACAAGTTTATGTTGATATTTTGGACACTTTTCTTATCCCATCAATTGAAAGGATGTTTGGGGATGATTAAATCATTTTTCAAGATGATAATGCATCCTGCCATAGAGCAAAAATGGTGAAAACATTCCTTGAAAAAAGACACATAAGGTCAATGTCATGGCCTGCAAATAGTCCGGGTCTCAATCCAATTGAAAATCTTTGGTGGAAGTTGAAGAAAATGGTCCATGACAAGGCTCCAACCTGCAAAGCTGATCTGGCAACAGCAATCAGAGAAGGTTGGCGCCAGATTGATGAAGAGTCCTGTGTGACCCTCATTAAGTCCAGGCCTCAGAGACGGCAAGCTGTTATAAAAGCCAGAGGTGGTGCAACAAAATACTAGTGATGTGTTGGAGCGTTTTTTTTGTTTGTTTGTTTTTAATGATTCCATAATTTTTTCCTCAGAATTGAGTGATTCCATAATTTTTTCCCTATGCTTGGTTAAAAAAGTAACCATTACTGACTACCACATTTTTTGTTCTTGATTTCTTTTAGTGTTTCTTAAAGCCAGAAAGTTGCCATTTGAAATGACTTTAGTTTTGCGCCATGTCTGTGATCGGCTTTTTTTTCTATAAAATTAAACAACTGAATGAACATCCTCCAAGGCCGGGGATTCCATAATTATTACCAGGGGTTGTATATAGTCGCTGTTCCCACTACCAGTCCCAGACTCCTCACCGTCTCACTCTCCCAATTACAATATAATATACCCAACTGTAATAATTATCAGACCCAATGCCAAGTAGAAATCACTTACTCTGAGCTCCAATTCCCCCTTTAATCTTCCCGGTACCAATATTACAATCCTATAAGTTCAGTCTTTGAACCTGCGGAGTCGGAGTCTTTGCCACCGGGTGAGAAAAAATCCAAATTCAGTTGAGATTGCATTTGGTGTGTAATTATATTTCAGAATTTAATATGAACATGTATTTTAATATCGGTCCTGACTGTATTCAATACCTAATATAACATTTAAGAGCAGCCGGTGATGTGATTACAAAGCCGTCGCTTCTCTTGTCGTATTTCATCCTGCGCTGACCTCTCACTTGAAATATATAATTGAGGCCGATGAAATTACATTCTGATCTAACATTTTTAACTTAAAACTAATTTGGGCTTCCAGTGGGAGGCCCCGGCCGGGTCTATGTTTCAACATTACCACTTTAATAAAATATTAAATGGAAGAGGTTTCTGTGTAGCAGGAATTAATTTATGTGTCAATCGGCCTTTCACACCTTCCAAAGCCATTCATTTTACATATAGAAAGAATCTGCATAAAAAAGTGTCACCATGTACGTACATTAAAAAAAATATATATTTTATGTCAAATTGAGTTACATACTCTATTATACCCCAGAGCTGCACTCACTATTCTGCTGGTGCAGTCATTGTGTACATACATTACATTACTGATCCTGAGTTACATCCTGTATTATATTCTAGAGCTGGACTCACTATTCTGCTGGTGCAGTCACTGTGTACATACATTACATTACTGATCCTGAGTTACATCCTGTATTATACCCCAGAGCTGCACTCACTATTCTGCTGGTGCAGTCGCTGTGTACATACATTACATTAATGATCCTGAGTTACATCCTGTATTATACCCCAGAGCTGCACTCACTATTCTGCTGGTGCACTCACTGTGTACATACATTACATTACTGATCCTGAGTTACATCCTGTATTATATTCTAGAGCTGCACTCACTATTCTGCTGGTGCAGTCGCTGTGTACATACATTACATTACTGATCCTGAGTTACATCCTGTATCTCTTTTTTTATTATAAAAGTACAAAACAAAACTTACAGGCAAAGCTTACAGACAAACTCAATAACAAAACAAATTATTCACAATCCCCAAAAGTCCAATGTCCAGCAGATTTATACAAACAAAATGTTCTTCCATTTCATTAATACCCCCCAGCAAAGGAAGAGACCTCAACCTATATCCTTTTTTTCCCTTCCTTTGTTCCTTTTTCCCCTCATACACACATACCCATGCATTTATCCCTAGAAAAATAAACAAAAGTCGGCCATCTGCCCTAAACAAAGTAAATAGGCCACCTGGCCGAAACTTAATCATATATTTTTATATATATTTTTATTTTATATATTTTTTTATTTTTTTATTTTATATATATATATATATATATATATATATATATATATATATATATATATATATATATATATATATTTTTTTTTTTTTTTTGCTCCTAAGCTAAACCACCACCATTCCCCAAAGGTCCCACGAAAGTTTGTGGCCTATCACACCAGGTCCCACGAAAGTTTGTGGCCTATCACACCAGGTCCCACGAAAGTTGTGGCCTTTCCTACACAGCAAGGTCCATAAAAGTTTATTGCCTTTTTTTTTTTTTTTCCTCTTGGCATCCCGCCGGACGTCCATTCTCCAAAACCCATCCCCCCACCCCCCAAGAAACCCCCCACCCCACCTAAACTAAATCCCCCCTAAACGCATCATAGTACACATGTAACATATATATATATATATATATATATATATATATATATATATATACATACAACCTTATAACAACATATATCAATACAACATAATAATAACCAGTACACACCATAATCATGACCAAAGAACAGGCCCAAGTTCAATGCTTGCAAGCCCTATACCCGGGTTACCAATTACAAAACAAAAATCTATAAGTGAGGGTTACAGCCCACCACCAGGAACTGGAGACCATAGAGGCTCTCACCCTAATCTACCGCACATCACCCTGACCCTCACTAACAACACAAAAGAGAAAATCCTGTCCCTATAGCCCTACCAATCTCTCCCTACCTGCCCCTACCTGTCCCTCACTGACCCTCTCTACCAACCTAATACTAAATACCTGTCCCTAAAGACTGTCCCTATCTGTCCCTCCCTGTCCCTACACATCTATCTGACCCTACAAAATAAAGATAAAATGATAAATAAGACTAACTCAACCCTATCACAGGCACCCAGATCTCAACTCTCCCTAGGGCACATTAAAGGAGAAACCCCTTCAAAGAAGAGAGGCCCTCTCTACACCCAGCCTCTCCAACTCCAGCAAGCGCACTTTTGCCAGGTCACCCAGGATGTTCCTAATCACCTCTTCCCTGGGGAGGACTTTCCGCTGAGTAGACACTAGACACCGTGCATTCCACGTGTGGAACCTTGTAACTAAACTAACTAAGAAAACAGTGCCCCTATCTCGGCCACCAAGGGACCTGAATGCCTCATAGGCCCACTCCGCATAGGAAAGACCTGCCAGCCTGGGCCAGCCAATGGAAGCACCCACCCTGCTGTAGACCTCTGTATTAAAGGGACACCGAAGCAGGAAATGCTCCATGCTTTCAAGCATACCGCCACACTCCTCGCGGGGACAATCCCGGTCATCAGAGCATCTGCACTTCAGGTTGTCCCTCACATACAGCTTCCCATGGAAGCAGCCCCAAGCAAAGTCCCAAAACTTCAAGGGGATCTGCTTAGAGTTTAATAACCGGAGCCCCACCTCCAGATCCCGGCTTGGGCAATCCCTGAGCGCCTGGGGCTTCTGAAAGTGGGTCAACAGGACCCTATTGTCAAGAAACTTTCTCAACATGGTCCTGATCTCCCACACTCCCAGACCCTACCGACGGATCACCTTCAGAACCAGGGTAGCATAAGCCGGAAGATGCCCATGAGGTGTACGAAGGTCCTTTACCTGCCCTCCTGCCTCCCATTCCTGGAAGAAAGGCCGAAACCACCCCCTACAGGAGAATACCCACAGAGGAGCCCTCTCTAACCAGAGCTTGGCGCTGTTTGCCTTAAGAAAGGTGTTTACTAGAAACACCACTGGGTTGACCATACCCAACCCTCCTAGTCTCCTCGTGCGGTACGTGACCTCCCTCTTGATTAGGTTCAGCCTATTTCCCCATAATAATTGGAAAAACAGGCTGTAGACCCGTGTCCAAAGAGGCTCTGGCAAGATGCAGACGCTGCCCAAATATATTAGCAAAGGAAGCAAATAGCCCTTGGCAAGACTAACCCTTTCCCTTAGGGTCAAAGACCAACCCTTCCACTGATCCACCTTCTGGGCGGCGATCTTAAGTCTGCCCTCCCAGTTTTGCTGGGGATAGTCCCCCGGGCCGAAACTGATGCCTAATATTTTTGCTGTGGCCTGAGGCCCTGGAGGAGTGTCTGGGATATCAAAACTTGGATCTCCCCCTCCCAGCCAGAGACTCTCACACTTGTCCCGGTTGATCATGGACCTGGATGCCACCGAGTAGCGTTCAATGTTGTGAAATTGGATTCTGGGCTCCCCCGGTGGCCACTTGTGGAATTGTACTTGTGTGCATCATCCCCTCTGTTCACCTGCTCCTATCAGGATGTGGGAGTCGCTATATAACCTTGCTCCTCTGTCAGTTTCATGCCGGTCAACAATGTAATCAGAAGCCTTTCTGTGCATTTTCCTGCTACTAGACAACTCCCAGCTAAGTTGGACTTTTGTCCTTGTGTGTTTTTGCATTTTGTTCCTGTTCACAGCTGCTGTTTCGTTACTGTGTCTGGAAAGCTCTTGTGAGCGGAAATTGCCACTCTGGTGTTATGAGTTAATGCTAGAGTCTTAAAGTAATTTCTGGATGGTGTTTTGATAGGGTTTTCTGCTGACCATGAAAGTGCCCTTTCTGTCTTCTTTCTATCTAGTAAGCGGACCTCGATTTTTGCTAAACCTATTTTCATACTACGTTTGTCATTTCATCTAAAATCACCGCCAATATATGTGGGGGCCTCTGTCTGCCTTTTGGGAAAATTTCTCTAGAGGTGAGCCAGGACTGTCTTTTCCTCTGCTAGGATTAGGTAGTTCTCCGGCTGGCGCTGGGCATCTAGGGATAAAAAAACGTAGGCATGCTACCCGGCCACTTCTAGTTGTGCGGCAGGTTTAGTTCATGGTCAGTATAGTTTCCATCTTCCAAGAGCTAGTTCTCATATATGCTGGGCTATGTTCTCTCGCCATTGAGAATCATGACAGTTTGACCGGCCCAAAAAAAAGGGTTAAATTACTGGCTGAGAAAGGAGAGAAAAAAGAAGTCTGCTACAATTTTTTTTTTTTTTTTTTCCTCTAGTTCTGAGTGTGCTCTTAATTGTATCACTTGCTAGTCTGCCTATACTGCAGCCTTCCTCTCTTTCTCTCCTTCTTATCCTTGAATGGCTCTGTGTTCACCTGTTTCAAATGGATCTTCAGAGTGTAGCTACAGGTTTGAATAATCTCGCCACAAAGGTACAAAATTTGCAAGATTTCGTTGTTCATGCACCTATGTCTGAGCCTAGAATTCCTTTGCCTGAATTCTTCTCGGGGAATAGATCTCACTTTCAAAATTTTAAAAATAATTGCAAATTGTTTTTGTCCCTGAAGTCTCGCTCTGCCGGAGACCCTGCACAGCAGGTCAGGATTGTAATTTCCTTGCTCCGGGGCGACCCTCAAGACTGGGCTTTTGCATTGGCACCAGGGGATCCTGCGTTGCTCAATGTGGATGCGTTTTTTCTGGCCTTGGGGTTGCTTTATGAGGAACCTCATTTAGAGCTTCAGGCGGAAAAGGCCTTGATGTCCTTGTCTCAGGGGCAAGATGAAGCTGAAATATACTGCCAAAAATTCCGCAAATGGTCTGTGCTTACTCAGTGGAATGAGTGCGCCCTGGTGGCGATTTTCAGAGAAGGTCTCTCTGATGCCATTAAGGATGTTATGGTGGGGTTCCCTGTGCCTGCGAGTCTGAATGAGTCCATGACGATGGCTATTCAGATCGATAGGCGTCTGCGGGAGCGCAAACCTGTGCACCATTTGGCGGTGTCTACTGAGAAAACGCCAGAAAATATGCAATGTGATAGAATTCTGTCCAGAAGCGAGCGGCAGAATTTTAGACGAAAAAATGGGTTGTGCTTCTATTGTGGTGATTCAACTCATGTTATATCAGCATGCTTTAAGCGTACTAAGAAGCCTGACAAGTCTGTTTCAATTAGCACTTTACAGTCTAAGTTTATTCTATCTGTGACCCTGATTTGTTCTTTGTCATCTATTACCGCGGACGCCTATGTCGACTCTGGCGCTGCTTTGAGTCTTATGGATTGGTCCTTTGCCAAACGCTGTGGGTATGATTTGGAGCCATTGGAGGCTCCGATACCTCTGAAAGGGATTGACTCCACCCCATTGGCTAGTAATAAACCACAATACTGGACACAAGTGACTATGCGTGTTAATCCGGATCACCAGGAGGTTATTCGCTTTCTGGTGCTGTATAATCTACATGATGTTTTGGTGCTGGGATTGCCATGGCTGCAATCTCATAACCCAGTCCTCAACTGGAGAGCTATGTCTGTGTTAAGCTGGGGATGTAAAGGAACTCATGGGGACGTACCTTTGGTTTCCATTTCATCATCTATTCCCTCTGAGATTCCTGAATTCTTGTCTGACTTTCGTGACGTTTTTGAAGAACCCAAGGTTGGTTCACTACCTCCGCACCGGGAGTGCGATTGTGCCATAGACTTGATCCCGGGTAGTAAATACCCTAAGGGTCGTTTATTTAATCTGTCTGTGCCTGAACACGCGGCTATGCGAGAATATATAAAGGAGTCCTTGGAAAAGGGACATATTCGTCCTTCGTCATCTCCCTTAGGAGCCGGTTTTTTCTTTGTGTCTAAGAAAGACGGCTCTTTGAGGCCGTGTATTGATTATCGACTTTTGAATAAAATCACGGTTAAATATCAATATCCGTTACCACTGCTTACTGATTTGTTTGCTCGTATAAAGGGGGCCAAGTGGTTCTCTAAGATTGATCTCCGTGGGGCGTATAATTTGGTGCGAATCAAGCAGGGGGATGAGTGGAAAACCGCATTTAATACGCCCGAGGGCCATTTTGAGTATTTGGTGATGCCTTTTGGTCTTTCAAATGCCCCTTCAGTCTTCCAGTCCTTTATGCATGACATTTTCCGCGATTATTTGGACAAATTTATGATTGTGTATCTGGATGATATTCTGATTTTTTCGGATGACTGGGACTCTCATGTCCAGCAGGTCAGGAGGGTTTTTCAGGTTTTGCGGTCTAATTCCTTGTGTGTGAAGGGTTCTAAGTGTGTTTTTGGGGTTCAAAAGATTTCCTTCTTGGGATACATTTTTTCCCCCTCTTCCATCGAGATGGATCCTGTCAAGGTTCAGGCTATTGGTGATTGGACGCAACCCTCTTCTCTTAAGAGTCTTCAGAAATTTTTGGGCTTTGCTAACTTTTATCGTCGATTTATTGCTGGTTTTTCTGATGTTGTAAAACCATTGACTGATTTGACTAAGAAGGGTGCTGATGTTGCTGATTGGTCCCCTGATGCTGTGGAGGCCTTTCGGGAGCTCAAGCGCCGCTTTTCTTCCGCCCCAGTGTTGCGTCAGCCTGATGTTGCTCTTCCTTTTCAGGTTGAGGTCGACGCTTCTGAAATCGGAGCTGGGGCGGTGTTGTCGCAGAGAAGTTCCGACTGCTCCGTGATGAGACCTTGTGCTTTTTTTTCCCGTAAATTTTCGCCCGCCGAGCGGAATTATGATATTGGGAATCGGGAGCTTTTGGCCATGAAGTGGGCTTTTGAGGAGTGGCGTCACTGGCTTGAGGGGGCCAGACATCAGGTGGTGGTATTGACTGACCACAAAAATTTAATTTACCTTGAGTCTGCCAGGCGCCTGAATCCTAGACAGGCGCGCTGGTCGTTGTTTTTCTCTCGGTTTAATTTTGTGGTGTCTTACCTACCGGGTTCTAAGAATGTTAAGGCGGATGCCCTTTCTAGGAGTTTTGAGCCTGACTCCCCTGGTAATTCTGAGCCCACAGGTATCCTTAAAGATGGAGTGATATTGTCTGCCGTTTCTCCAGACCTGCGGCGGGCCTTGCAGGAGTTTCAGGCGGATAGACCTGATCGTTGCCCACCTGGTAGACTGTTTGTTCCTGATGATTGGACCAGTAGAGTCATCTCTGAGGTTCATTCTTCTGCGTTGGCAGGTCATCCTGGAATCTTTGGTACCAGGGATTTGGTGGCAAGGTCCTTCTGGTGGCCTTCCCTGTCACGAGATGTGCGAGGCTTTGTGCAGTCTTGTGACGTTTGTGCTCGGGCCAAGCCTTGTTGTTCTCGGGCTAGTGGATTGTTGTTACCCTTGCCTATCCCGAAGAGGCCTTGGACGCACATCTCGATGGATTTTATTTCGGATCTGCCTGTTTCTCATAAGATGTCTGTCATCTGGGTGGTGTGTGACCGTTTCTCTAAGATGGTCCATCTGGTTCCCTTGCCTAAGTTGCCTTCTTCTTCCGAGTTGGTTCCTCTGTTTTTTCAAAATGTTGTTCGTTTGCATGGTATTCCGGAGAATATCGTTTCTGACAGAGGGACCCAATTCGTGTCTAGATTTTGGCGGGCATTCTGTGCTAGGATGGGCATAGATTTGTCTTTTTCGTCTGCTTTCCATCCTCAGACTAATGGCCAGACCGAGCGGACTAATCAGACCTTGGAGACATATTTGAGGTGTTTTGTGTCTGCGGATCAGGATGATTGGGTTGCTTTTTTGCCTTTGGCGGAGTTCGCCCTCAATAATCGGGCCAGCTCTGCCACCTTGGTGTCCCCGTTTTTCTGTAATTCGGGGTTTCATCCTCGATTTTCCTCCGGTCAAGTGGAATCTTCGGATTGTCCTGGAGTGGATGCTGTGGTGGAGAGGTTGCATCGGATTTGGGGGCAGGTGGTGGACAATTTGAAGTTGTCCCAGGAGAAGACTCAGCTTTTTGCCAACCGCCGTCGTCGTGTTGGTCCTCGGCTTTGTGTTGGGGACTTGGTGTGGTTGTCTTCTCGTTTTGTCCCTATGAGGGTTTCTTCTCCTAAGTTTAAGCCTCGGTTCATCGGCCCGTACAAGATATTGGAGATTCTTAACCCTGTGTCCTTCCGTTTGGACCTCCCTGCATCCTTTTCGATTCATAATGTTTTTCATCGGTCATTGTTGCGCAGGTATGAGGTACCGGCTGTGCCTTCCGTTGAGCCTCCTGCTCCGGTGTTGGTTGAGGGTGAGTTGGAGTACGTTGTAGAAAAGATCTTGGACTCTCGTGTTTCCAGACGGAAACTCCAGTATCTGGTCAAATGGAAGGGATACGGTCAGGAGGATAATTCTTGGGTCACTGCCTCTGATGTTCATGCCTCCGATCTTGTCCGTGCCTTTCATAGGGCTCATCCTGATCGCCCTGGTGGTTCTGGTGAGGGTTCGGTGCCCCCTCCTTGAGGGGGGGGTACTGTTGTGAAATTGGATTCTGGGCTCCCCCGGTGGCCACTTGTGGAATTGTACTTGTGTGCATCATCCCCTCTGTTCACCTGCTCCTATCAGGATGTGGGAGTCGCTATATAACCTTGCTCCTCTGTCAGTTTCATGCCGGTCAACAATGTAATCAGAAGCCTTTCTGTGCATTTTCCTGCTACTAGACAACTCCCAGCTAAGTTGGACTTTTGTCCTTGTGTGTTTTTGCATTTTGTTCCTGTTCACAGCTGCTGTTTCGTTACTGTGTCTGGAAAGCTCTTGTGAGCGGAAATTGCCACTCTGGTGTTATGAGTTAATGCTAGAGTCTTAAAGTAATTTCTGGATGGTGTTTTGATAGGGTTTTCTGCTGACCATGAAAGTGCCCTTTCTGTCTTCTTTCTATCTAGTAAGCGGACCTCGATTTTTGCTAAACCTATTTTCATACTACGTTTGTCATTTCATCTAAAATCACCGCCAATATATGTGGGGGCCTCTGTCTGCCTTTTGGGAAAATTTCTCTAGAGGTGAGCCAGGACTGTCTTTTCCTCTGCTAGGATTAGGTAGTTCTCCGGCTGGCGCTGGGCATCTAGGGATAAAAAAACGTAGGCATGCTACCCGGCCACTTCTAGTTGTGCGGCAGGTTTAGTTCATGGTCAGTATAGTTTCCATCTTCCAAGAGCTAGTTCTCATATATGCTGGGCTATGTTCTCTCGCCATTGAGAATTATGACAGTTCAACCTCAGACATCACCCAATCTGCCTCCTCTCTCGAGGATACAAAAAGGGAAACATCGTCAGCATACGCCACTACCCTCAAGGCGGCCTCTGGCTCCGCCCGGTCCATCCTGACTCCCACCAACGGTCCACGCTCCACCCTCCTTAAAAGGGGGTCGATCGCAAACACGTATAACAGTGGGCTCAGAGGACAGCCCTGGCGGACACCAGACCTCACCTCAAAAGGGTGTCCGACCCAACCATTTACGAGCGGAAAACTCTCTGCCCCATTGTATAAAACTCTCAACCAATCAACAAACCTCCCACGCAGACCATACCTCAGAAGGACGGACCAGAGGTACTCATGGTTAACCCGGTCAAAGGCCTTCGCCTGGTCTAAGGACAGCAAGTACCCCTTCCAGTGACCTGCCCTGCCCTGCTCCACTGCCTCCCGGACACCGAGCACAGCACTAAATGTACTGCGGCCTGGAACAGAGCAGTGCTGGGCCCCCGAAAGGAGCCGAGGCGCAAACTGCACCAACCGATTAAAAAGCACCTTTGCCAGAACCTTTCGGTCCGTATTGAGAAGCGCTATGGGATGCCAATTCTCAATACGGGATGAGTCTTTACCCTTTGACAGGATAATCAGGGCTGACTTCCTCATTGAACTAGGCAGAATGTCCGAGGAGAGGCACTCATTAAACACCTCAGTCAAGAGGGGGACCAAAGAGTCCCTAAAAGTCTTGTAGAATTCGGATGTTAAGCCATCCGGACCAGGTGACTTTTTGGGCCGGAGCCCATCAATCGCCCGTCTCACTTCCTCTTCCCTGATTGTTTCTACCAAAACATGAACAGAGGGGTCATCCCCTGGCTCAGGGATGGTTTCAGTCAGGAAAGCCGACATCTCATCCCGATCAGGATCCCTCCTCCCCAAGAGGTGCAAGTAGAAGGATCTGACCACCTCCAGGATCCCTGATTTGGATCTGTTCAGGGACCCCGTACTGTCAATCAGTCCTCTCACCATCTTACAATTCACTGACAACCTGCAGTTTCTGTAAGGGTCGGGCGAGCGGTACCTCCCGAAATCCCTCTCAAAAACCAAGGATGTGTGCCTATCATACTGGCACCCCTTGAGCAAGGTCTTCACCCTGGAGATTTCCTCTCGGTCCCCTCCAGTCGAGACGAGCTGCTCGAGTTTCCTCCCCAGCTCCCGATACATACAGGCGGTACCTGTTCAGGCCCCTGAGGCTCGAGAGCTGACAGAAGAACCTTGCGACCCTTCTTTTGAAGATCTCCCACCACTCAGACTTACTGCTACAAAGACCCAAGAGAGGTACCTGGCTCTAAAGAAATTCCTCAAAGGACTGTCTTACTTCCGCCTCTTCCAGAAGGGACGAATTCAGCTTCCATAGGCCTCTCCCCATCCGGGGGCTCTCTGTAACATTCAAAGTAAAGAAAATGAAACAGTGATCGGAGAACTCCACCTCAACAGCGGACACTGCAGAAGAGACGGCTTCCTCCTTTAAAAAAAACCTATCTATCCTAGACCTACTGCTTCCCCTAAAAAAGGTGAAACCCCCGTGACCTGGGGTGTGCCGAATGTGGACATCCACCAGGCGAGCTTCGGCTTACTATGCTATTCAAGGCTACGCTATCATAAGCCAGCCGGTCTCCGGGGCCTCCCCTATCACGGAGTCTGGTTACAGTATTAAAATCCCCACCGAAGACCACCTGCCGGCTCGTAAAAAGATAGGGCTTGATCCTCAGGAAGAGACATTCACGGTCCCACTTAGATTGCGGGCCTTATATATTGATGAGCCGAAGCTCCTGTCCCCTCATGAAGACGTCAAGGACCAAACATCTCCCCATTTCTACCTCGATCACCCGTCTGCATTTCACCTCCGTGGTCTTAAAAAGGACCTCTACCCCGCTATACGGCTCGGCCGCAAGAGACCAGTATGAGGGCCCACTCCTCCATTCCCTCTTTGCTTTGTAGATGGACCCCAGGTCTGTTAGTCTGGTCTCCTGCAAAAATAAAATATCGGCCTCAACCCGGGTGAAAAAATCAAAGGCCGTAAATCCCGCCGTATCCGACTTTATGCTGGCGACATTAATCGACGCCAGAGTCAACGGGGTAGGTTCCGCCATCATGGGTGATTGAGTTAGATGGCCTGTTTTTTAACCATACCCCCTGATTTCCTCTCCCCCTCTGAGGAAGAGCCCGACTCACCCCTCCTCTTTAAAGATACCGAGGTGTCCATATCCTCCTTTACAGCACTGGACTTCCCAGAAATAGATTCCTCGCCCCTGGACCCCGAGGTAGTCCCCCCTCCAGAGGAGTGTGAATCCCCCAGAGGACAGACCTCACCACTCCCCGAAGGCACCCCGGATGTTGCGTCCGGTCCCTCACCCCTGACCTCCGACACAGCAGAGTCATCGAGGGCTTGGAACCGATTGGAGAGGGGGATCAGAGGGGAGTTGGCGAGCCGTTCCATAGGCACCCTAGTGGCCAGGGGGGGGCTTAGATTTTTTAGCCTTGTTCTTCCTCTTCTTCCGACTCTTACCAGTACGATTGTCACCCGTCTTTTTAGGCTGCTCCACCACCTCTTCATCCAGACTTTCAGACTGGGAAGAGTTATCAGAAGCAGCCAACTCCTCCCTCTCCATCCTCCGGATCTCCTCGCTCACCGCCTTTTCCCCCAGGGCCTCAGAGGCTTTGGCTGCCACCTCCAGGGTGGGGGCAGTCATCACCCCAGTTGCCTGAGGCTTATCCTGCCCCCTGCCCTTGCGGCTCCTCACCTGTTGCCACTGGTGGGCAGATGTACCAGCCTCGCCTTTCCTCACTGACCCCTCAGCTCCCCTCACGCCTCAACCCTCAGCCCCAGCAGAAGTTGCACCACCGGGGACCCCCCCTTGGCTCCCCCCTGCCGGGCCAGAGATGGTGCTGGAAAAGGAACGGGGGCAGCGGCTATACGGGTGACCTAGGTCACCACACAGGTGACACCTAATGTCACCACAGGCCGTGGCAAGATGGCTTACCCCGCCACACAAGGCACATTTCTGCACCTTGCAGCCTGCGCTGAAGTGGCGGGGATCACCGCACCTGTGGCAGACCTTCGGTTGCCCCTGGTAGAAGATCTGGATTCTGTCCCTCCCCAGAAATGCTGAGGAGGGGATGTGGGTGACCGTACCTCCTGATACCTTCAACTTTACCATGAAGGTCCAGCCCCCTGACCAAATGCCAAACTCGTCCCTATTTTTTTTAGGGACCTCGGTGACTTCCCCATAACGGGAAAGCCACGTCATTATGTCGACCCCAGAGAGGGACTCGTTACTAGTCAGAACGGTCACCCTCTTTACACTATTTTGGCGAGACACCGCCTGCACGGCAAAGTCTCCCCAGCCGGGCTCCCCCTTTGCCAGTTCGAAATTCGACCAGAAAAGCTCCAAGCCCTCTGGCCGAACAAAACTGACATCGAAGAAGGAGGTGCCAAACGGATGAATCAGGGCAAAGATGTCCGTCGCCCTGAAGTCCATCTTCAGAAGGAGCTCCACAACCCTCGCCCTTGGCGGGCACGCTTCACTGCCCCTCCACCGAAGACGGACCACATTCCGCATGGCCACCCCCTGCCTGGCTGTCGGGAGGGACCAAACAGTTTCCCCTTCCCTTTTATCTTGGAAGGCAGCCTGGCCGTGTCTATCCAGCCAAAAGGCCAAGTCCACCACTCTTCCCTCTACTTCGATCGTCCGTTCTCCCTTTTTGAGGGCCTCCAGGAAACGGCGCCCCAAGATGCTATCCCTGAGGTCCAGAGGCGAGGAAACCCCCTGACTAGACCCCGAGGCTCCAGCCACCACCCCCGAATAACTCAGAGAACCTGTGGCTGGGGGGGCAGATGGACCGGCCCCCTTCTCCCACTACCATCAGACACCGTACTCACACTTGCCACCCTATTCACACTTGCCACCTTAGACGCACTGCCACTCGCATCCTCAACCATAGACACTTCCATACCCGCACCCTCCTCATCCACTCCATCAGTCACCCCACTCTCACTCACATGCACACTGGGGTCAATATTATTTTGCCTCACCTTTTGGGTACTTCCAGGTTCTGTTTCCCCTCTGCTACCGCCACCTACTGGTGGCATCTTCCCTGCTGGGGGGTTTGGCATACACAGCGCTTGTGTCCCTTTAAGGGTTGCGCTGCCATAGGACTTAAGGCTTCTTTCACACTTCAGTTGTTTGGCGTCAGTCACTTCCGACATAGTGACGGATCGACGGATCCGTCACAATTGTTGAGAAAACGGTTCCAACGGATCCGTTTTTTTGATGGATCCGTTACTTGGGGGTTGTCTGGGAAAAGTATCTACTTTTTGGAGCATGCGCAATTGAAAAAGCGGATTGGGGCGACGGATCCACCGTAATGACGGTCGTGACGGATCCGTCGCCCATAGGCGGCCATTCTATGGAATGACGGGCGCGACTGATCCGCCATTTCGGCGTTGACAAAAAACGTTTCAATGTCCGTCTATGTCTAGACAACGTCCGCCAAATTTCGACGGATCCGTCGCATGACGGATGGAACGGACGACCATCCGTCGCAATCCGTCGCCAATGCAAGTCTATGGGAAAATAACGGATCCGACAAAAAAAATGACGGATCCCTTATTTGAGGAAACTGGCGGTTTTAGACTGACGCCAAACAACTGAAGTGTGAAAGAGGCCTAAGCAGCACAGCTTGACTTTGCACCACAGCAGGCACAGAGCTTCCTCCCTCACTGGCAGGTAGGAAGCCAGGTGCAGACCCGCCTCCAGCTCCATCCTGCCTTGTCACCGGAGCCCCCACCCCAGGTAAGCCCCCAGACTCAGGGGACCCCACCAGGCAGGCGCCCTTGCTGCTGTCTGCTGCAGCTGCAGTCCCTGTTCCATTGCTGACCTTTTTTTTTCCTTTCTTTGGGAAGCCACGCCCCCAGCCTCCAGCCGCACAGCACAGCTATCCAAAGCTGCTCCTACATGGGCAGCAGGTGCCGAGGAGGCCACGCCCCCTGAGACCGGCCGCAGCGAGACCCCCAGAGCCGACCCAAAGCTGGATCCACCCCCAGGAATCCCCCCGGTGGTACCAGTCCCCTGGGGCACAGCGCCCCCCACCACCACACCATGGGCCACAAACAGCCTGGCCACAGCAACTCCAGCAGCCGGCCCCAGGCTAGGCCACTCCCCCTCAGCATCCACCCACGGCGGTGCCCCCAATGCAGGAGACCCCGACTTCACCGCAGACCCCGCCAGGGGAGCCCCCACCATTTTCTTTTTATGAGCCGGTTCTGCCGGAGCCGCAGGCCCCTCCCCCTTTACTTTACTAGGTGTCTGGGTCCCCAGAAGCGATCCAGTTTTAGCGGATCTGTAAGTGGGGGACCCGGACACCCCAGCGCTCACCGCCGGAGATGCGGTCCCGGCTGTCACTCTCTTGCCCACCTCTGGGCCACCTTCCACACCATGCTCCATATCAGACACATCACTACCCCCTCCATTACCACAAACAGAGGCAGCGCCCTGCGTCTCATGGCCTGTAATCTCCCCGCTCCCCCGCTGTGGACCCACAACAGCCCGAGCCGGGGTGGGTAGCGGGTGCCGCACAGCGGGTTCGGGGGGCCCCAGAGAGGGGGACATACACATATTTCCCCACAGTAGATGTTTTCTTCTTCTTACTTTTCTTTGCCTTTCTCTTCATCCCCCTCCTGGTTGCCTCGTCCTCGCAGATCTCATCCCCGAACCTCAGCTGGTTAAAACGGACCGGGGACTCGATCTGCCGGATCTGCTGCATGACAAGGCAGCCCCCCTCACTGCTACTACCACCATCCTCATCCTCCCCCTCGCTCCCGCTGTCCCCTGAAGGGTCAGAATCTGACGGGAGAGCCACCTGCTCAGGGGCTATCCCGCTATGCGACGCCTGGAGATCTCTTACCAGGCCACCAGGCGGTGGGTAGGGCGCGACCTCCTCCTTGCATTCCTCTTCCTCATCATCCTCCTCCACCACCTGGCCGGAGCTCCATGACCCCTCCGGAGCCCCACTGGTCATGGCTCTGAACCGGTCATCATTTTCCAACTTTTCACGGAAGGGCCCGCTGCCATCAAGGATCTCACACCTCCGGCTTTCCAGGTCTTGTATGGATTTTTTTATCTTCTTGACCGCGGCAGATAGCTCGGCCTTCTTATTGCTGGAGGCCCTGTCAGACCTCTCCTTAGCTACCCTCAACTCCCCCCAGAGGGATTTTAGCTTCCTTGAGGCGTCCTCATACTCGCAGAGGTGCGCATGGATGCGTGAACCATAGCCCACGGCGGATTCTCTAGCCGACTTGGTACCCCAACCAAGGGGCACCGCTGCAGCACCCCTGCTCATACTAGGCCTACCTCCAGGGGAAGGAGCCGCCGCGGCCTCAGAGGTCCTACGGGTCTTCATGCTGGATCCCTTGCCTGATTCTTGGCCAGATCTTGTGACCCTAGCCGGAGTTGGAGTCCTCCCACCCCCCGCCGGCTTGGACCGGGAGGTGGGAGCCGGGGGCCCAGCCCCGGAGGCCAGTCCCAAAATGAGCCTTCTTTCCTGGGAAGGGGGCAGACAAAAAGTCCTGGATGAAAAACTTTACCTCCCTTCCCAGGAGCTCTCTCTAGGCAGCACACAGAGCACACGGCAAGCAGGCTCCGCCTCTTCCTGTATGACACTCCAGAGCTGCACTCACTATTCTGCTGGTGCAGTCACTGTGTACATACATTACATTACTGATCCTGTACTGATCCTGAGTTACATCCTGTATTATACTCTAGAGCTGCACTCACTATTCTGCTGGTGCAGTCACTGTGTACATATATTACATTAATGATCCTCAGTTACATCCTGTATTATACTCCAAAGTTGCACTCACTATTCTGCTGGTGCAGTCACTGTGTACATACATTACATTACTGATCCTGTACTGATCCTGAGTTACATCCCGTGTTATTCTCCAGAGCTGCACTCACTATTCTGCTGGTGCAGTCACTGTGTACATACATTACATTACTGATCCTGTACTGATCCTGAGTTACATCCTGTATTATACTCCAGAGCTGCACTCACTATTCTGCTGGTGCAGTCACTGTGTACATACATTACATTACTGATCCTGAGTTACATCCTGTATTATTCTCCAGAGCTGCACTCACTATTCTGCTGGTGCAGTCACTGTGTACATACATTACATTAATGATCCTGTACTGATCATGAGTTACATCCTGTATTGTACTCCAGAGCTGCACTCACTATTCTGCTGGTGCAGTCACTGTGTACATACATTACTGATCCTGTACTGATCCTGTGTTACATCCTGTATTATACCCCAGACCTGCACTCACTATTCTGCTGGTGCAGTCACTGTGTACATACATTACATTACTGATCCTGTACTGATCCTGAGGTAGATCCTGTATTATACTCCAAAGCTGCACTCACTATTCTGCTGGTGCAGTCACTGTGTACGTACATTACATTACTGATCCTGTACTGTTCCAGAGTTAATTCCTGTATTATACCACAGAGCTGCACTCACTATTCTGCTGGTGCAGTCACTGTGTACATACATTACTGTTATGATCCGGTGACCTTGGAGCCGCATGAGACTTTCTCAGGAGTAGGTGGAACCTGTACTGACCACAAACCCTAAACTGTCACCGCAACTAGAAGTAGCCGTTGGGTGTACCTAACACATCCTAGACACCTCGACACAGCCGGAGGACTAAATGCCCCTATAGATGGAAATGCGAATTCTATCTTGCCTCAGAGCAGAACCCCAATGGATAGGCAGCCCCCCACAAATATTGACTGTGAGTATTAGAGGAAAGACACATGCAGGCAGAAATCAGGATTTAGCAAAAGAGGCCACACTAGCTAAATAGGAAAGGATAGGACAAAATACTAAGCGGTCAGTATTAAAACCCTAAAAATATCCACAGCAGATAATACAAAAATTCCACCATCTAACTAAAGACATGGAATGTATACAGTATCTGCATCTCCTGAAAATCCAACTTGACTGAAATATCCAAACACAGTCTAAGCTGGACAAGAAAAAACATTGAATAGTACTGAATTGTAAAGCACACAGCATGTGTGCTGTAGAAACAAAACCAGACACTTATCTTTGCTGATTTGGCAGCAGGGCAGGAGGAACCAGACAGAGATGCAAAACCTCCAAGAAAAATGGACAACTGGCAAGGGCTAATGAATCCTGCACACCTAAATATCCCAGTCAGAGCTGCAATCAGCAGGGACACCTGCCCAGGATTGCAACCCAGGGACAACTGCATTACTACCAACAACCACCGGAGGGAACCCAAGAGCAGAATTCACAACACATTACATTACTTATCCTGTACTGATCCTGAGTTACATCCTGTATTATACTCTAGAGCTGCACTCACTATTCTGCTTTTGCAGTCACTGTGTACATACATGACATTACTGATCCTGAGTTACATCCTGTATTATACCCCAGAGCTGCACTCACTATTCTGCTGGCGCAGTCACTGTGTACATACATTACATTAATGATCCTGTACTGATCCTCAGTTACATCCTGTATTATACTCCAGAGCTGCACTCACTATTCTGCTGGTGCAGTCACTGTGTACATACATTACATTACTGATCCTGAGTTACATCCTGTTTTATACTCCAGAGCTGCACTCACTATTCTGCTGGTGCAGTCACTGTGTACATATATTACATTACTGATCCTGAGATACATCCTGTTTTATACTCCAGAGCTGCACTCACTATTCTGCTGGCGCAGTCACTGTGTACATACATTACATTAATGATCCTGTACTGATCCTCAGTTACATCCTGTATTATACTCCAGAGCTGCACTCACTATTCTGCTGGTGCAGTCACTGTGTACATACATTACATTACTGATCCTGAGTTACATCCTGTTTTATACTCCAGAGCTGCACTCACTATTCTGCTGGTGCAGTCACTGTGTACATATATTACATTACTGATCCTGAGATACATCCTGTTTTATACTCCAGAGCTGCACTCACTATTCTGCTGGCGCAGTCACTGTGTACATACATTACATTAATGATCCTGTACTGATCCTCAGTTACATCCTGTATTATACTCCAGAGCTGCACTCACTATTCTGCTGGTGCAGTCACTGTGTACATACATTACATTACTGATCCTGAGTTACATCCTGTTTTATACTCCAGAGCTGCACTCACTATTCTGCTGGTGCAGTCACTGTGTACATATATTACATTACTGATCCTGAGATACATCCTGTTTTATACTCCAGAGCTGCACTCACTATTCTGCTGGCGCAGTCACTGTGTACATACATTACATTAATGATCCTGTACTGATCCTCAGTTACATCCTGTATTATACTCCAGAGCTGCACTCACTATTCTGCTGGTGCAATCACTGTGTACATACATTACATTACTGATCCTGAGTTACATCCTGTTTTATACTCCAGAGCTGCACTCACTATTCTGCTGGCGCAGTCACTGTGTACATACATTACATTAATGATCCTGTACTGATCCTGAGTTACATCCTGTATTATACTCCAGAGCTGCACTCACTATTCTGCTGGTGCAGTCACTGTGTACATACATTACATTACTGATCCTGAGTTACATCCTGTATTATTCTCCAGAGCTGCACTCACTATTCTGCTGGTGCAGTCACTGTGTACATACATTACATTAATGATGCTGTACTGATCCTGAGTTACATCCTGTAGTATACCCCAGAGCTGCACTCACTATTCTGCTGGTGCAGTCACTGTGTACATACATTACATTAATGATCCTGTACTGATCCTGAGTTACATCCTGTATTATACTCCAGAGCTGCACTCACTATTCTGCTGTTGCAGTTGCTGTGTACATACATTACATTACTGATCCTGTACTGATCCTGAGTTACATCCTGTATTATATTCTAGAGCTGCACTCACTATTCTGCTGGTGCAGTCGCAGTGTACATACATTACATTACTGATCCTGAGTTGCATCCTGTAGTATACCCCAGAGCTGCACTCACTATTCTGCTGGTGCAGTCACTGTGTACATACATTACATTACTGATCCTGTACTGATCCTGAGTTACATCCTGTATTATACTCTAGAGCTGCACTCACTATTCTGCTGGTGCAGTCACTGTGTACATACATTACATTAATGATCCTCAGTTACATCCTGTATTATACTCCAAAGTTGCACTCACTATTATGCTGGTGCAGTCACTGTGTACATACATTACATTACTGATCCTGTACTGATCCTGAGTTACATCCTGTATTATACTCCAGAGCTGCACTCACTATTCTGCTGGTGCAGTCACTGTGTACATACTGTACATTACATTAATGATCCTGTACTGATCCTGAGTTACATCCTGTATTGTACTCCAGAGCTGCACTCACTATTCTGCTGGTGCAGTCACTGTGTACATACATTACATTACATTACTGATCCTGTACTGATCCTGAGTTACATCCTTTAGTATACCCCAGAGCTGCACTCACTATTCTGCTGGTGCAGTCACTGTGTACATACATTACATTACTGATCCTGTACTGATCCTGAGTTACATCCTGTATTATATTCTAGAGCTGCACTCACTATTCTGCTGGTGCAGTCGCTGTGTACATAAATTACATTACTGATCCTGAGTTGCATCCTGTAGTATACCCCAGAGCTGCACTCACTATTCTGCTGGTGCAGTCACTGTGTACATACATTATGTTACTGATCCTGAGTTACATCCTGTATTATACCCCAGACCTGCACTCACTATTTTGCTGGTGCAGTCACTGTGTACATACATTACATTACTGATCCTGTACTGATCCTGAGTTAGATCCTGTATTATACTCCAAAGCTGCACTCACTATTCTGCTGGTGCAGTCACTGTGTACGTACATTACATTACTGATCCTGAGTTACATCCTGTATTATACTCCAGAGCTGCACTCACTATTCTGCTGGTACAGTCACTGTGTACATACATTACATTAATGATCCTGTACTGATCCTGAGTTACATCCTGTATTATACTCTAGAGCTGCACTCACTATTCTGCTTTTGCAGTCACTGTGTACATACATTACATTACTGATCCTGAGTTACATCCTGTATTATACCCCAGAGCTGCACTCACTATTCTGCTGGCGCAGTCACTGTGTACATACATTACATTAATGATCCTGTACTGATCCTCAGTTACATCCTGTATTATACTCCAGAGCTGCACTCACTATTCTGCTGGTGCAGTCACTGTGTACATACACTACATTACTGATCCTGAGTTACATCCTGTTTTATACTCCAGAGCTGCACTCACTATTCTGCTGGTGCAGTCACTGTGTACATATATTACATTACTGATCCTGAGTTACATCCTGTTTTATACTCCAGAGCTGCACTCCCTATTCTGCTGGCGCAGTCACTGTGTACATACATTACATTAATGATCCTGTACTGATCCTCAGTTACATCCTGTATTATACTCTAGAGCTGCACTCACTATTCTGCTGGTGCAGTCACTGTGTACATACATTACATTACTGATCCTGAGTTACATCCTGTTTTATACTCCAGAGCTGCACTCACTGTTCTGCTGGCGCAGTCACTGTGTACATACATTACATTAATGATCCTGTACTGATCCTCAGTTACATCCTGTATTATACTCCAGAGCTGCACTCACTATTCTGCTGGTGCAGTCACTGTGTACATACATTACATTACTGATCCTGAGTTACATCTTGTTTTATACTCCAGAGCTGCACTTACTATTCTGCTGGTGCAGTCACTGTGTACATACAGTGGGGCAAAAAAGTATTTAGTCAGTCAGCAATAGTGCAAGTTCCACCACTTAAAAAGATGAGAGGCGTCTGTAATTTACATCATAGGTAGACCTCAACTATGGGAGACAAACTGAGAAAAAAAAATCCAGAAAATCACATTGTCTGTTTTTTTATCATTTTATTTGCATTTTATGGTGGAAAATAAGTATTTGGTCAGAAACAAAGAATCAAGATTTCTGGCTCTCACAGACCTGTAACTTCTTCTCTTCTTCTTTAAGAGTCTCCTCTTTCCTCCACTCATTACCTGTAGTAATGGCACCTGTTTAAACTTGTTATCAGTATAAAAAGACACCTGTGCACACCCTCAAACAGTCTGACTCCAAATTCCACTATGGTGAAGACCAAAGAGCTGTCAAAGGACACCAGAAACAAAATTGTAGCCCTGCACCAGGCTGGGAAGACTGAATCTGCAATAGCCAACCAGCTTAGAGTGAAGAAATCAACAGTGGGAGCAATAATTAGAAAATGGAAGACATACAAGACCACTGATAATCTCCCTCGATCTGGGGCTCCACGCAAAATCCCACCCCGTGGGGTCAGAATGATCACAAGAACGGTGAGCAAAAATCCCAGAACCACGCGGGGGGACCTAGTGAATGAACTGCAGAGAGATGGGACCAATGTAACAAGGCCTACCATAAGTAACACACTACGCCACCATGGACTCAGATCCTGCAGTGCCAGACGTGTCCCACTGCTTAAGCCAGTACATGTCCGGGCCCGTCTGAAGTTTGCTAGAGAGCATTTGGATGATCCAGAGGAGTTTTGGGAGAATGTCCTATGGTCTGATGAAACCAAACTGGAACTGTTTGGTAGAAACACAACTTGTCGTGTTTGGAGGAAAAAGAATACTGAGTTGCATCCATCAAACACCATACCTACTGTAAAGCATGGTGGTGGAAACATCATGCTTTGGAGCTGTTTCTCTGCAAAGGGGCCAGGACGACTGATCCGGGTACATGAAAGAATGAATGGGGCCATGTATCGTGAGATTTTGAGTGCAAACCTCCTTCCATCAGCAAGGGCATTGAAGATGAAACGTGGCTGGGTCTTTCAACATGACAATGATCCAAAGCACACCGTCAGGGCAACGAAGGAGTGGCTTCGTAAGAAGCATTTCAAGGTCCTGGAGTGGCCTAGCCAGTCTCCAGATCTCAACCCTATAGAAAACCTTTGGAGGGAGTTGAAAGTCCGTGTTGCCAAGCGAAAAGCCAAAAACATCACTGCTCTAGAGGAGATCTGCATGGAGGAATGGGCCAACATACCAACAACAGTGTGTGGCAACCTTGTGAAGACTTACAGAAAACGTTTGACCTCTGTCATTGCCAACAAAGTATATATTACAAAGTATTGAGATGAAATTTTGTTTCTGACCAAATACTTATTTTCCACCATAAAATCCAAATAAAATGATAAAAAAACAGACAATGTGATTTTCTGGATTTTTTTTCTCAGTTTGTCTCCCATAGTTGAGGTCTACCTATGATGTAAATTACAGACGCCGCTCATCTTTTTAAGTGGTGGAACTTGCACTATTGCTGACTGACTAAATACTTTTTTGCCCCACTGTATATTACAATACTTGTGCAGCGCCCCAGAGTCCTGGTCGTTGCAGTACTGTGGCTCCGCCACTATGGGGAGCTATGGTACGTCTGATGGCACTGAAGGAGTTCATCTGATCAGGTATCACAGACACCAATAGATTTCACAGCCGGGCCTCCGGGGGGAGCTAAGGGTGCTATTCATTAGGCCACTCCCCACCATAGTGGGTAAACTGGGGGTCAGGCAGGAAGTTAGATCAGAAAGCTGACTGTGTTGGAACCAGGCAACACCTTGTGGCAGAGGGTGTTGTAGGGGAAGATACAGTAGGGTCTCTGTCAGGGGTGGGATCCTGACAGAGGCTTGTCAACGAGAACGAACGTAACGGGACCGTGCCTGCTCCGGGAAGCGGCGGTGCCCAAGAAAGGATTAGAAGAGAGATAGATTGTGCTGAGTGAGAAACGGGATCACGCAAAGGAGAAATACCAGTAGGAGTCGTGCTGTAAGACCGAAGCAACATCCTACTGAGGCGCACTACCGGTGGCCGGAACGCCGAGGGAGTAGAATAACATTCAGCTTCAAGCAATACTCCAAACAGCGGCAGGGCAGTCAGTCTCATGCGGGCTGTCTAACTCAAATCACCTATGAAGTCTTGGGAGGCAATTGCGGGAGAGGGGCGTCTCTAGGGTCCCGGAAGAACTCCAGGCCTACCCGTCAAACGGGTGCCGTTCCTACCCGAACCTCAGGGAGGGACTGAGGATTAGCAGAACATCATCTAGTCGAGTTGTGAGGGAACATCAGAAACAGACACAACAGTTGTGGGGTACTTTCCGTAAGCACAGCAGGGAAGGACTACAACACATAGCGCTAGGGGGAAGGCACAGATTTCCTCCTGTGAAGAGAACTCTGGAAGTGTCATTGGACCGGCCGGACTTGCGCAGCCTTGTGAGCCGTATTCTGGATTGAGGACTCAGAGATCTTCAGTAAAGAGGTAAAGAGACTGCAACCTGGTGTCCTTGTTATTTATCGCGACCTGCACCCCACAACTGCACCGTTACAACACCACTTATTGCACCGGACGTCCCCCACTGACAGACAGGGCCACGGACCGGGTCTAGCCACCGTGACAACCCCAGGACTGAGACCTAGAGGCCCGGCTCCGGGTACCCCTCGGCCCTGCGGCGGTGTGGGGGCGCTCCAACTTGGCGTCACGAACAGGATCTACTTAAGCCTGAAGAATCAGGTCATGTGTGCCTTGGAACTGTGATTTGTTGTGCTTGGACTGTACTTTATTGAGAGACTGTGTATTGCCATTGACCCAGAGAAGTTCCCGCCAAAAGCCGCCGCCATTGCAGCGCTGAGGAGAGGCGCAGGAAGAGAAGAGGGGCGTGGAGTAGGCGTAGACAAGCTAGAGAGCGCGAAAGACAATGGCCGCCCAGTCTAAGTATTTCTGTGCAGTGAGGACGTGTCCGTCAGCAGCAGAGATCCGCCTCCTCATCCTCAATGGGGGGCGGAGGCAGAGAAAACGAAACCGCCCACGGAGGAGAGAGCGGGAAAGAGACTAGGAAGAAGAAGCGAGCAACATGGAGGACGCCATGGCCAGCCGCCCGGAGCCGGAGCGTGGGGTCGGAGCCGAGGACTCCCCCAGCTACCCGGAGAGGCACCGCAGCCAGACCTCCACAATTGACGCTGACCTCCTGCAGACCGGAGCGGACGAGCTGATCCACCAACCCCGGCGGATGCAGCTGAGCACTGAGGCCGGGTGGAAGAAGACCATCATCGGGAGCCTCGCCAGACGTCTGTCGGCAGCCTCGTCTGGTCCGGAGCAAGAAAGAAGTTCCAGCGCTCCGAAGCCAGAAAACAAGGCCCTGCCGGAAAGCGAGGTGCTGCAAGCAGAGATGACAACGTCGCAGCACAAGGCCCTGCAACCAGCGTTCCAGACCCCAGCGCAGACGGAGCAGACCGGCACCGGAGGGACCGCATCTGAAGCAGGTATGAAGGACGACCCTGCCCTGATGACTGACACCACTCCCGTGACTGCTGGTGCCACAGCTGCTGACTCAGTTCCAGTGACTGATCTTGCAGCAGCCGCTGCCTCTGCTGCCGCAAATGCCCCTACTCAAGCTGCGCAGACCTCCATCGCTGTGCATGACCTAACCGTACATGAGAGATGGATTAACGGCGTTTGTCCAGCACTGGGTGCAACCCTGGACCTCACTTTTCCCAGGCCGAGAAGGGTTAAGTGCCAGGTGCAGCCCTGGAAGCCGTCCAACTAAGCCTCGGAAACCTGAAACTGTAAATAGTTAACTGTTTATTTCCTTGCTATTTTGCTGCTAAAACCCGTCCTGGGTTAACTCTTAAAGGGATCCCTTTGTTTACCCGGGATCCCTATTGCTTTTTATTTTTGCTTTCACTTTCATTTTTGCTTTTTTGTTCCACAATGTTATAAGAACTGCCGTAATCATGAACAGTGCATGATACAAATTTCCTGTATATAGTTTGCACCTTCTTAAAGGCGCTTCCTACTGGTCTTACTTGGAAAGAGACTCTTTGCGAAGATACCATACCGGAGCCTTTGCTGAGTAAGGACTGGTAGCCTGAGGAGATACGCTACCTCATAAAGACTCGATCCTCTCTTAAAGGGGATGCTCAACTGTGTACTTATGAGTGATACTGTTTTAGAACAGTAATGTGATGATAATGCTTATATGTTGAAGTTACTTGTATTGAACTAGTTGGCTGTAAGACAAAGAAATGTTGATAATGTCCTTTAGAAGAAAGAATGAGAGCTAGAAGAAAGATGCAGTAGGCCCGTAGGGGTTGACAGAGTGTCCTGCATAGTCAGTAGTAAGAAGAGTAAAGATGGAAGTTTGATATTTGATAATGTTGATAGAAAAGGGGGATAGAAGGTAAACCCTGAGTCCTCCATAGTAAGTTAGTTATTGTAAAGAAAGAGTTAATAATGTGTTACAGAGGACAGAAAGTGAACCCGTAGGGGTTAGGTAGTGAGTCCTCCTAGGAGCCATACGTAGATGGCTCAGTGCTTCTAAAACTGAAAGTAATGTTATGTTCTATACTGTGTATAGAAGTTGAAAAGGCAGTAGGCCCTGGCTGAACGGGGCGGTCCTGTAACAGAAAGGAGAGGCAGTAGGTCTGGTGCCGATAGGACAGGCGGTCCTGCAGATTCAAAGAAGGAGAATGAAAAAGTTAACTTACCTTATAATGTGATTATAGGAAGGCCTTTGGTGGACACAGAGTGTATGTCCTTAAAGGCAATGTTAAAGTACTGTTCAGCAATTTTTGCACTTAGTAGAATACCCGGTTGGGTAACAGGAGTTATTTATAGCCTGTAATTTATAATGTTTAATGTTTTGTAACGTTCAAGTGTCCTCACCTCCCATAAAGGGAAGCTTGTTCAAGTATACGTATTGTTATTTGCACTCAACAAAAATTGTATGTCTTTTTGCTAAACTTGTATTGTTGTTTTCTTCCCAGTCCCGGAGTACTGTGTTTAACCAGGGGGGAGTGCAGTGCCCCAGAGTCCTGGTCGTTGCAGTACTGTGGCTCCGCCACTATGGGGAGCTATGGTACGTCTGATGGCACTGAAGGAGTTCATCTGATCAGGTATCACAGACACCAATACATTTCACAGCCGGGCCTCCGGGGGGAGCTAAGGGTGCTATTCATTAGGCCACTCCCCACCATAGTGGGTAAACTGGGGGTCAGGCAGGAAGTTAGATCAGAAAGCTGACTGGGTTGGAACCAGGCAACACCTTGTGGCAGAGGGTGTTGTAGGGGAAGATACAGTAGGGTCTCTGTCAGGGGTGGGATCCTGACAGAGGCTTGGCAACGAGAACGAACATAACGGGACCGTGCCTGCTCCGGGAAGCGGCAGTGCCCAAGAAAGGATTAGAAGAGAGATAGATTGTGCTGAGTGAGAAACGGGATCACGCAAAGGAGAAATACCAGTAGGAGTCGTGCTCTAAGACCGAAGCAACATCCTACTGAGGCGCACTACCGGTGGCCGGAACGCCGAGGGAGTAGAATAACATTCAGCTTCAAGCAATACTCCAAACAGCGGCAGGGCAGTCAGTCTCAGGAGGGCTGTCTAACTCAAATCACCTATGAAGTCTTGGGAGGCAATTGCGGGAGAGGGGCATCTCTAGGGTCCCGGAAGAACTCCAGGCCTACCCGTCAAACGGGTGCCGTTCCTACCCGAACCTCAGGGAGGGACGGAGGATTAGCAGAACATCATCTAGTCGAGTTGTGAGGGAACATCAGAAACAGACACAACAGTTGTGGGGTACTTTCCGTAAGCACAGCAGGGAAGGACTACAACACATAGCGCTAGGGGGAAGGCACAGATTTCCTCCTGTGAAGAGAACTCTGGAAGTGTCATTGGACCGGCCGGAATTGCGCAGCCTTGTGAGCCGTATTCTGGATTGAGGACTCAGAGATCTTCAGTAAAGAGGTAAAGAGACTGCAACCTGGTGTCCTTGTTATTTATCGCGACCTGCACCCCACAACTGCACCGTTACAACACCACTTATTGCACCGGACGTCCCCCACTGACAGACAGGGCCACGGACCGGGTCTAGCCACCGTGACAACCCCAGGACTGAGACCTAGAGGCCCGGCTCCGGGTACCCCTCGGCCCTGCGGCGGTGTGGGGGCGCTCCAACTTGGCGTCACGAACAGGATCTACTTAAGCCTGAAGAATCAGGTCATGTGTGCCTTGGAACTGTGATTTGTTGTGCTTGGACTGTACTTTATTGAGAGACTGTGTATTGCCATTGACCCAGAGAAGTTCCCGCCAAAAGCCGCCGCCATTGCAGCGCTGAGGAGAGGCGCAGGAAGAGAAGAGGGGCGTGGAGTAGGCGTAGACAAGCTAGAGAGCGCGAAAGACAATGGCCGCCCAGTCTAAGTATTTCTGTGCAGTGAGGACGTGTCCGTCAGCAGCAGAGATCCGCCTCCTCATCCTCAATGGGGGGCGGAGGCAGAGAAAACGAAACCGCCCACGGAGGAGAGAGCGGGAAAGAGACTAGGAAGAAGAAGCGAGCAACATGGAGGACGCCATGGCCAGCCGCCCGGAGCCGGAGCGTGGGGTCGGAGCCGAGGACTCCCCCAGCTACCCGGAGAGGCACCGCAGCCAGACCTCCACAATTGACGCTGACCTCCTGCAGACCGGAGCGGACGAGCTGATCCACCAACCCCGGCGGATGCAGCTGAGCACTGAGGCCGGGTGGAAGAAGACCATCATCGGGAGCCTCGCCAGACGTCTGTCGGCAGCCTCGTCTGGTCCGGAGCAAGAAAGAAGTTCCAGCGCTCCGAAGCCAGAAAACAAGGCCCTGCCGGAAAGCGAGGTGCTGCAAGCAGAGATGACAACGTCGCAGCACAAGGCCCTGCAACCAGCGTTCCAGACCCCAGCGCAGACGGAGCAGACCGGCACCGGAGGGACCGCATCTGAAGCAGGTATGAAGGACGACCCTGCCCTGATGACTGACACCACTCCCGTGACTGCTGGTGCCACAGCTGCTGACTCAGTTCCAGTGACTGATCTTGCAGCAGCCGCTGCCTCTGCTGCCGCAAATGCCCCTACTCAAGCTGCGCAGACCTCCATCGCTGTGCATGACCTAACCGTACATGAGAGATGGATTAACGGCGTTTGTCCAGCACTGGGTGCAACCCTGGACCTCACTTTTCCCAGGCCGAGAAGGGTTAAGTGCCAGGTGCAGCCCTGGAAGCCGTCCAACTAAGCCTCGGAAACCTGAAACTGTAAATAGTTAACTGTTTATTTCCTTGCTATTTTGCTGCTAAAACCCGTCCTGGGTTAACTCTTAAAGGGATCCCTTTGTTTACCCGGGATCCCTATTGCTTTTTATTTTTGCTTTCACTTTCATTTTTGCTTTTTTGTTCCACAATGTTATAAGAACTGCCGTAATCATGAACAGTGCATGATACAAATTTCCTGTATATAGTTTGCACCTTCTTAAAGGCGCTTCCTACTGGTCTTACTTGGAAAGAGACTCTTTGCGAAGATACCATACCGGAGCCTTTGCTGAGTAAGGACTGGTAGCCTGAGGAGATACGCTACCTCATAAAGACTCGATCCTCTCTTAAAGGGGATGCTCAACTGTGTACTTATGAGTGATACTGTTTTAGAACAGTAATGTGATGATAATGCTTATATGTTGAAGTTACTTGTATTGAACTAGTTGGCTGTAAGACAAAGAAATGTTGATAATGTCCTTTAGAAGAAAGAATGAGAGCTAGAAGAAAGATGCAGTAGGCCCGTAGGGGTTGACAGAGTGTCCTGCATAGTCAGTAGTAAGAAGAGTAAAGATGGAAGTTTGATATTTGATAATGTTGATAGAAAAGGGGGATAGAAGGTAAACCCTGAGTCCTCCATAGTAAGTTAGTTATTGTAAAGAAAGAGTTAATAATGTGTTACAGAGGACAGAAAGTGAACCCGTAGGGGTTAGGTAGTGAGTCCTCCTAGGAGCCATACGTAGATGGCTCAGTGCTTCTAAAACTGAAAGTAATGTTATGTTCTATACTGTGTATAGAAGTTGAAAAGGCAGTAGGCCCTGGCTGAACGGGGCGGTCCTGTAACAGAAAGGAGAGGCAGTAGGTCTGGTGCCGATAGGACAGGCGGTCCTGCAGATTCAAAGAAGGAGAATGAAAAAGTTAACTTACCTTATAATGTGATTATAGGAAGGCCTTTGGTGGACACAGAGTGTATGTCCTTAAAGGCAATGTTAAAGTACTGTTCAGCAATTTTTGCACTTAGTAGAATACCCGGTTGGGTAACAGGAGTTATTTATAGCCTGTAATTTATAATGTTTAATGTTTTGTAACGTTCAAGTGTCCTCACCTCCCATAAAGGGAAGCTTGTTCAAGTATACGTATTGTTATTTGCACTCAACAAAAATTGTATGTCTTTTTGCTAAACTTGTATTGTTGTTTTCTTCCCAGTCCCGGAGTACTGTGTTTAACCAGGGGGGAGTGCAGTGCCCCAGAGTCCTGGTCGTTGCAGTACTGTGGCTCCGCCACTATGGGGAGCTATGGTACGTCTGATGGCACTGAAGGAGTTCATCTGATCAGGTATCACAGACACCAATACATTTCACAGCCGGGCCTCCGGGGGGAGCTAAGGGTGCTATTCATTAGGCCACTCCCCACCATAGTGGGTAAACTGGGGGTCAGGCAGGAAGTTAGATCAGAAAGCTGACTGGGTTGGAACCAGGCAACACCTTGTGGCAGAGGGTGTTGTAGGGGAAGATACAGTAGGGTCTCTGTCAGGGGTGGGATCCTGACAGAGGCTTGGCAACGAGAACGAACATAACGGGACCGTGCCTGCTCCGGGAAGCGGCAGTGCCCAAGAAAGGATTAGAAGAGAGATAGATTGTGCTGAGTGAGAAACGGGATCACGCAAAGGAGAAATACCAGTAGGAGTCGTGCTCTAAGACCGAAGCAACATCCTACTGAGGCGCACTACCGGTGGCCGGAACGCCGAGGGAGTAGAATAACATTCAGCTTCAAGCAATACTCCAAACAGCGGCAGGGCAGTCAGTCTCAGGAGGGCTGTCTAACTCAAATCACCTATGAAGTCTTGGGAGGCAATTGCGGGAGAGGGGCATCTCTAGGGTCCCGGAAGAACTCCAGGCCTACCCGTCAAACGGGTGCCGTTCCTACCCGAACCTCAGGGAGGGACGGAGGATTAGCAGAACATCATCTAGTCGAGTTGTGAGGGAACATCAGAAACAGACACAACAGTTGTGGGGTACTTTCCGTAAGCACAGCAGGGAAGGACTACAACACATAGCGCTAGGGGGAAGGCACAGATTTCCTCCTGTGAAGAGAACTCTGGAAGTGTCATTGGACCGGCCGGAATTGCGCAGCCTTGTGAGCCGTATTCTGGATTGAGGACTCAGAGATCTTCAGTAAAGAGGTAAAGAGACTGCAACCTGGTGTCCTTGTTATTTATCGCGACCTGCACCCCACAACTGCACCGTTACAACACCACTTATTGCACCGGACGTCCCCCACTGACAGACAGGGCCACGGACCGGGTCTAGCCACCGTGACAACCCCAGGACTGAGACCTAGAGGCCCGGCTCCGGGTACCCCTCGGCCCTGCGGCGGTGTGGGGGCGCTCCAACTGTGCTTAGCAAACCACTTGTCATAGTATTTTACCCATTTCACTGCCCTTAAACTTCCCTAAATACAGTATTTTGCTCCATTGTACATTCCCCCAACACACAGTATGATGCCCCCACACTCTGTATAAGTCCCCCATAGTACATTTCCTCACACAGTGTAATGGCTCCCTCAACTCTGCTACATAAACAGACACAACTCTACAGCACTAATACACACCCAACTCTACTGCATCAAAACGCACACACAACACTGCTGCAGCAAAACACACGCAAAATTGCTACACCAAAACATACACATAACACTGCCACATTAAAACACACACAGAACTCTGCAATGCCAAAACATACAAACAACTCTGTTATGCCAACGCACACACAAACACAACACTGCTATACCAAAATTCTACATAACTCTGCTTCCAAAACATGTACACTCTTAATTCTGCTACACCAAAACGCACACACACACATCTTTGCTACACAAAAAGCATGCACAACTGTGCTAAACTACAACAGGCATACACACACAGAACTGTGCTACACTGAAACACCGACACACAGCTCTGCTACACCAAAACATTGACACACAACTCTGCTGCACAAAATCACCGACACACAACTCTGTTGCATCAAAACTCAGACACACAACTCTGCTACACCAAAACTCGGACACACAACTCTGCTGCACCAAAACACACTATTCCTCTGTCATGTATCCTGCTCTTCTTCTCAGGTCACAATGGTCATCAGATGACATGTACTTCAAAGGACATCATTATCTTCAATCATTACATAGACTGAATGGTGGAGGAAGGATCCGTTTGCTCTCTGCTCCACCATTATATTCATCCCGTAAGAAGCATCAGTGAACTGCACATCGGGTTGTTGGTGGGTGAGCCTGTATGTATATATCATTCTGACTACTTGTTCTGTTATTTGCATGCACTTGTCTATTACATGTATTAAATTATGTTTAATAGGACCATCTTGAATAGTGTTGTCCCGTTAATAAGTAATTATTAGTTATGTATTTCCATAGAAAAGAAAGCGGATTGGCACATACCGTCCCGTGCAAGAAAATCCTTTATTGTGGCATCATGATACCAACACCAGGCAGATAAAACAGTGGAGCAAAAACAGAGACGATCATTTCACGCTTACATTGCGCTTCAACAGGTCAATATGATAAAACTGATCATAGTTTTTTCCTATGGGTCAAAGAGACCTTTTAGGACCACCTAGTCTCCTGTGCTCGGGTACAATTGTAGCCGCTACTTCAATTATATTTATGTCCCTGCTTACAAAGCTTTCCTCGATTCTCTATTTCACCAGGCTTTCCTGGATTCTCTATCTCACCAAACTTTCCTGGATTCTCTATCTCACCAAGTTTTCCTGGATTCTCTCTCTCACCAAGCTTTCCTAGATTCTCTATCTCACCAAGTTTTCCTGGATTCTCTATCTCACCAAGTTTTCCTGGATTCTCTATCTCATCAAACTTTCCTGGATTCTCTATCTCACCAAGTTTTCCCGGATTCTCTATCTCACCAAGTTTTCCCGGATTCTCTATCTCACCAAGTTTTCCTGGATTCTCTATTTCACCAAGCTTTCCTGGATTCTCTATCTCACCAAACTTTCCTGGATTCTCTATCTCACCAAGTTTTCCCGGATTCTCTATCTCATCAAACTTTCCTGGATTCTCTATCTCACCAAGTTTTCCTGGATTCTCTATCTCACCAAGCTTTCCTGGATTCTCTATCTCACCAAGCTTTCCTGGACTCTCTATGTCATTAAGCTTTCCTGGATTCTCTATCTCACCAAGCTTTCATGGATTCTTTATCTCACCAAGTTTTGCTGGATTCTCTATCTCACCAAGTTTTCCTGGATCCTCTATCTCACCAAGCTTTCCTGGATTCTCTATCTCACCAAGTTTTCCTGGATTCTCTATCTCACCAAGCTTTCCTGGATTCTCTATCTCACCAAGTTTTCCTGGATTCTCTATCTCACCAAGCTTTCCTGGATTCTCTATCTCACCAAGTTTTCCTGGATTCTCTATCTCACCAAGCTTTCCTGGATTCTCTATCTCACCAAGTTTTCCTGGATTCTCTATCTCACCAAGTTTTCCTGGATTCTCTATCTCACCAAGCTTTCCTGGATTCTCTATCTCACCAAGTTTTCCTGGATTCTCTATCTCACCAAGTTTTCCTGGATTCTCTATCTCACCAAGTTTTCCCGGATTCTCTATCTCATCAAACTTTCCTGGATTCTCTATCTCACCAAGTTTTCCCGGATTCTCTATCTCATCAAACTTTCCTGGATTCTCTATCTCTCCAAGTTTTCCTGGATTCTCTATCTCACCAAGTTTTCCTGGATTCTCTATCTCACCAAGCTTTCCTGGATTCTCTATCTCACCAAGCTTTTCTGGATTCCCTATTTCACTAAGCTTTTCTGGGTGAGATATAGTTTCCTTGTAGTACACCTCCTGTCCCAGATGCTGCCTTTATAAAGAACCTTCTAATTTTATTCATCAGGTAGAATTTTATCTATAATTTCCTATTCATTATACTTTCATCATCCAGGAATCTATAAATATCATGAAGACAATTATCAGCCTCCCCCGAAGGGTCGATAGTTGTATAAACAGTTGGTGAGGATTTTGTAGTAGCTTTTATTAGGCTCTTATATCAGAGTGTTAAGTGTGGATGTCTTGTCTCCGTCTCCTGAGTAGAATGTACCCTCGCTGATATCGATTTACTCTCTATTTGTGACCATTTTAATTAATCATCCCCTCTATACACGGACCTGTTTTACAGTGGGTAATTGGTATGGGACTTCTGTGATATCCGTCAACCAGAGCTGCCAATATTATGTCAAAACCGAACGCACCGCTATAAATGTGTTTATAAAGATTGTTCTCCCCGTGGTGGCTGTAGGACTGAGATGTGGTTCTTACGGTCATCTATGGGGCAGTCATTTTCCCTTTTGTGTAGTATATATTCATATGTTATCATTGCATATTGTCCTTATTGTTTTTTTGTTTTCTTTGGAAGTTTATAGAACAAGTTTAGATGTAAAATGTCATGCTTGTAAATAAGCTAGAGCCAAACAAGTAAGATAAAATGGTAAATGGAGCTAGGGATTCCCGCAACAAAACTAAAAAAGAACCAAAAAAGCCTAAAAGTACCCTGAGACTACAGAGGGTGTCATCCGTAACACCTCGGCCTGGTGAGTCCAAGCTTCAAGGCTTCAACAGATGGTCCCTTGTGGCCAGGCTCGATATCTTCTATCTACTATTTTTGGCAGAAACAAGACATTTCATATGCTAGATGCTCACCCCTAAGCCCACGGTCTAGTTACAGACCAGCAATTTTAATATTACCATCCAGGCCATCCTGGAATCATGAGCCCAGGACCACGCCTATAAAAAAATGGGATATACAATGTAGCAATGCTCATATATGGGGGTCCGCTTCTGCTGGATGTGATCCATAAACTCTTTCTCCTGCCCACAAGTAAACAGAAGAATAACTTTAGAAGGAAATATTTGGGTTTTTCTGTTATTTCTCCTTATTTATTTTATAACTGTTTTCGCACTATTTTTCTCTTATTTATACCTTTTTTGTAAGCACTGTACTTTTATATAAAGGTTAAAATTTTAACAAGGTCAATCGTAGTATGCTCTAAAGAATAGATAGCCTTTCAGAGAGTGTGTGGCCATTTGATTGTCGGACAGTAGTATTTATTTTGGGGGCTCATCACCCAGTGTGTTTGATGAGTGATGGCGGCGTGTTGTGTATCCGAGGTGTGTGGACTGTGTTGGGTGTGAGTTATGCCCCCTTTGTAGCCTATAGCAGAGGTCGAATGTAAGATGGAGTGATAAGAGATAAATTAACCCATACAGGTACACCTTTCATCACGTGCTGAGAAGTGTGGACGTGACAAAGGAGTTGCCAACTACTCAGACAACCCCTTTCGAAATTACCGCCACTGTTCCAGGGATGCCGACGCCGGGTCTCCTGAGGTTCTCATGACATTAAGTCACATGAGTCCTGCATCTATTCAGCAGCCGCTTCATTCTCATTTTCGTCAGACGAAACTGAACCTGAAGAAGTCAGAGACCAGCGGCAGTTCTGACTTCTTCAGGATGTAGTTTCTTCTGAAGGAAGCGAGAGTCAAGCGGCCCATTAGCGAGCGATGATTGGCTCGCTAATTTCACACGAGTTCTCGGAGACCATCACTAGAACTGCGCTGGCAGCGGAGGTGAGTGCATCCTGTTTTTATTTTAACATGTGGGAATGTAATAATTGAGAAGAGGTTGTCTATTAAAATTAGCACTAAACATAAAGGCCCATATCTCTGAAAATGCATGGCAAATTTCATGAAAAAAACAAAAAACAAAAATCAAAATGAAACAAAAGAGCAAGACCTAGCCATTTTTTACCTGGTCACAGCTCCTCTTTAGAGAGATTTGATTGTGATCCAGTGCCTGGTAAAGAATAAGAGAGACATCAACTGTGGCATCTAGTGTAAGGCAGGAAGCGGCCAGAAGTGGACTTGTCGCAAAGTTTGCAGTGACGAAGAGAGAGGCATATCATAGAGACCGGGAGAAGAAGGAGGAGGTGACAAGGACAGGCCAGAATTGCTTGTCAGCAGTTGCTATAGATGCGTTGCCAGGTCTGATATAAGGGAGGGAATATTCGAGGCACCTCAGAGGAACAGTGCACGTGCCTCGTGGTTACTGTAGACGTCACTATACGAGATGAAACAATTCATTGCCGTACATGTGCTTGATGGTGTACGTCCCAAAGGAGAATGCGAGGACATGTAATGGAGTGTGACTTGTGGAGGAGGAGCCGCATATTAGTCATAGCACAGTCTGAATGTAATGAGAGGATCGATAACAGAGAAGAATGAAATGGACAGGAAGGGAATGATATGGGGTAGTATAGAGAAGGTATAATAGGTCATTGTGGAGATATACCAGAGAGTAAAGATGAGTGGTTTGCAAAAATAAACACAAAATTTGACCGTCACCCTTTTTCACCCTGTGATTCATCAGAGAGTGAGCTAATGTCATTTTGAACTGCTGCAGGGGCTTCCCCATAATGCCCTCCAGATATGACTTCTAGCGGACTATCAAACCTTGTATAGCGGTGGTCAGGACTGGGGCCATCACAGATCAGCGATCCCCATTGGAGCACAGTTTGTACAGCAGAGTCATTTTCTAGGTAAAAAGTCTTGAGGTAAGTCTATCTCTCTTCTGCAGAGTGTCAGGTCTTATGGTCAGTGGGTTCTCGCTCTCCAGTAGAGTGTAAGCTCTTATGTTCAACGGGGTCCTCTCTCTTTCTGCTGTGGAGTGTAAGATCTTATGGTCAGTGGCAGTGTCTCTCTCTAATGCAGTGTGCAAGCTCTTATGATCATGGGCCACATCTCTCTTCTCTAGCGTGGAAGCTCTTGTCATCAGTGGGATCCTCACTCTCCTGTAAAGTGTCAGCAGAGTATTCTCTGTCTCCCCCCTACCCTATATGTATTTTCAGAGCAAAATGATAACAACTAGTGTTGAGCATTCCAATACCACAAGTATCGGGTATCGGCCGATATTTGCGGTATCGGAATTCCGATACCGAGTTCCGATATTTTTGCGATATCAGGAATCGGGATGCATATTCATGTGTAAAATAAAGAATAAAAATAAAAAATAGGGATATACTCACCCTCGGACGCGCCCTGGTTGTAACCGCTGCAACCGGCAGCCTCCGTTCCTAAGAATGAGCGAGTGAAGGACCTGCGATGACATCGCGGTCTTGTGATTGGTCGCGTAACCGCTCACGTGACCGCTCACGTCACCACGACGTCATCGAAGGTCCTTCACTCGCTCATTCTTAGGAACGGAGGCTCCCGGTTGCAGCGGTTACAACCAGGGCGCGTCCGAGGGTGAGTATATCCCTATTTTTTATTTTTATTCTTTATTTTACACATGAATATGGATCCCAGGGCCTGAAGGAGAGTTTCCTCTCCTTCAGACCCTGGGAACCATCCAGGATCACTTCCGATATTTGTGTCCCATTGACTTGTATTGGTATCGGGTATCAGTATCGGCGATATCCGATATTTTTCGGATATTGGCCGATACAATCCGATACCGATACTTTCAAATATCGGAAGGTATCGCTCAACACTAATAACAACATTTTGAACTTTTGACTTCCAGGCTCCATATCTCACCATCCACTACTGCTTTGAACGAGAGACTACCATCATTTTATATACAATCATCTTGGCCATCTCATACATAACTGTGACCTGCAACTATTTAGCATATGTCACAGCATTGTTACTGTTTTGCTCTTACAAATCAAGATTTTAATTTTTATTGTAATGCTAGTATTTTGTAAATCCACCTTTGACGTTCAACGCTGCCTGAATCCTTTTGTGCTGTTCTTAGTCAGATTCAAACATGTCTCTACCGAAATATGATCTCAGGTCTCTACTACACGTTCCCAAAGTCAGTGCTGTCATGCAGCTGCAGTGCAGTACAGCGCAACCTTCACCAGGGGGAGCTTTATAGGGAAGCGAGACTGCACACACTGAACAGATGAACAGATGCCACCTAGTGGCAAGAGAGTAGTCAGAAAAAGCTGAGTCAGGGCACAAGATAAATCGTCAGTACAAAGAGGATTTAAACAGAAAGGATAGTCAGGACGAAGCAATAGATCAGTAAACCAGGATGAGCAAAATATGGTACAATAGGGACAAATCAAAACAGAGTCAATAGCCAAGCCAGGAGGTCAGAATCAGAGAATCAAGCAGAATAGACAAACGCAGGGAAAGGGCAGCCAGAGGGAGACAACAGACACAGGACAAGTCAGGGTTCACAGCAGGACAAACCAAGGGCTTCCAGAGTCAGGTTCACAAGCCAAAGACAGAACTATAGCTGACACTGCCAGCAAGATTCATGGGAGCTAAATAGCAAACCTGAACCCAGAATGAGGCAGAGCAAAGTTAACCCTTGACATGATCCGTCCAAAAAAGGGCAGACACTAATAAACCCTGGAACGGATCATGACAAGTGCATACTGGTTGCCTCACTTCGGTATGTATTAAGCTTTTTCTTCAACTCTCCCCACAAGTGTTGGATTGGGTTGAGTTCTGGAGTCTGTGGGGACCAATACCAGCCCTCTACTTCACTGTCATTGAACCATTTCTTCGCCAATCTCGCCGTATGCTTCAGGTCGTTGTCCTGGTGGAACACTATGTCGTCCTTTTCATATCCATAGCACTCGAGTGTACGAAGTAACTCATCTTGTAGGATACTCACACATAGCTCAGCATTGAGACCATCGATCCCAGTCAAGCATCCAATGCCTTTGGCTGTGAAGCAAACCCATATCATCAGGCTCTGTGTGGATTTTGGAACACATTACCAATTGTCTCTGAAAATCATGAATTTGTGGATTATTTTCAAAAATAATTTTTACCCATAAATGTATTATTATTATTGTTATTTAGTGGATCTCGAGCCACGGCACCTGGATGTATGAACGATCTCTAGTAAGATCGATCTTGTGCAAGTCTAGACAGGTCCACCATGGTCTTCTCCACCTTGATAGTATGAAGCCATCGGGTTGCTGGTCTTCCTCTTCACCTTATTCCTTCTCCTCGTCTGATCATGACGTCCTTCTCCAGTGATTCCTCTCTTCGTATGAGGTGTCCAGAGTAGGCAAGTCGTAGCTTGATGATCCTTACTTCCAGTGACATGTTTGGCTTGATTTGTTCCAAAATTGATTTGTCTGTTCTTCTTGCCATCCATTGGGTGGAGTGACAGAAATTGCAGGTGATGTAAGTAGATATGGACAGGGACAGAGTTAGGGTATGTGCACACGTCCGGATTTCTTGCAGAAATTTCCTGAAGAAAACCGGAAATTTTCTGCAAGAAATCCGCATTTTTTTTTTGCGTTTTTTTTGCGTTTTTTTTGCGGTTTTTTTAGCATTCTGCAAGCGTAATTAGCTTGCAGAATGCTAAAGTTTTCCAAGCGATCTGTAGCATCGCTTGGAAAACTGACTGACAGGTTGGTCACACTTGTCAAACATACTGTTTGACAAGTGTGACCAACTTTTTACTATAGATGCTGCTTTTGCAGCATCTATAGTAAAAGATAGAATGTTTAAAAATAATAAAAAAAATAAAAAAAATGCTTATACTCACCCGCAGACAGCTGATCTCGTCACCGGCGTCCGTTCCGTATAGATGGTGTGTGCGCGCAGGACCTTCCATGACGTCGCGGTCACGTGAGCGGTCACATGACCGCTCACGACCAATCACAAGACAGTGACGTCATCACAGGCCCTTCACCGCACACCAGCTACAGGAACCGAAGCGGCAGCATGCACCTGAGAGGCGGGAAGACATCGAGGGTGAGTATAGGACTATTTTTTATTTTAATTCTTTTTTTTTACCAATTATATGGTGCCCAGTCCGTGGAGGAGAGTCTCCTCTCCTCCACCCTGGGTACCAACCGCACATAATCTGCTTACTTCCCGCATGGTGTGCACAGCCCCGTGCAGGAAGTAAGCAGATCAATGGACTCCTAGGTGTGCGGAATCCCCTGCAATTCCGCATTTTAATGAACATGTTGCTTTTTTTTCCGTGATGCGATTTTTTCGCGGAAAAAAAGGCTACATTTGCACAAAAAATGCGGAATACACTGAAAATAATGGGAGGCATATGTTAGCGTTTTTTTCGCGTTTTTATCATGTTTTTATAGCGAAAAAACGCGAAAAAAACGCGAAAAATACTGAACGTGTGCACATGGCCTAAGGGGCAAACTGATAAGAATAACCAAAAGATAAAAATGAAGTAAGCTCATAAAAATGAGAATAATGTGTAGAAAAAATATGTAATTTGATTGACTACAAAGAGTCAAGGTAAAAGCATGAGCGCAACATTGTCAGCAAGTGTCATAGATAGCAGGGAGGACACTTATGGATATATGTTTCCTTCTTACAATTATCTGTTTCTGTATATATAGATGCCTTCTGTGCATCTTTTTATAGTTGCATACTTTATATCCATTTTTCAGACTATAACCACGATACCATTTGAAAAATTCATATATACTGTATTTTGTGTGATTATTATTTAGTGGGTCTATATAATGGATTTATATTGTTAGATTCTGGATGTTTAGCTTTAGCTTCATTCATCTTCGTTGTCGTCTCCCGCTGTCTAGGACTCGTAATTTTACTTTGATAATTTCTATACAATAAAGATTATAGACTTTTTTTCATAAGAAATAATTGTTTATCTGTCATTTATTTTTCAAGGATGCAAGACTTCATGGATTCGTGCACAATGGCTAAAAGGAAAAATACAATTTCCTGAAATGATAATGAAAAATACGCACAATGGAATATAAAAAGAAAATAATCAAACAAAATATCAAAGGATGAAGAATGGCAATAATCATGTATAATTCTCAGCCTCAATGTCTGGGGAAGCCTCTCTGCTAAAGAGGGACCCAGATTTTCCCACCTGGTGTTTAATTTGGACCCAACTGTTTTTTGTCAAACTCAAGGGCCCGCTACGTCAGGACATGGATTGATTGGCTCTCCACTTTAACAATATGGAGAGCTGGTCCTTGTGTGACCACCATTTGTGAGTTTCTGAAAGCAGCAGTACGTAGGTGGGTTTCACAGCTCAAAATCCAACATGGCACCTTCTCTATCTGCTGGTGTGGCACCCTCTACTACAGTGGTTTGCGACTTGGCTTTTTACTAGTGTTGAGCATTCCGATACCGCAAGTATCGGGTATCGGCCGATACTTGCGGTATCGGAATTCCGATACCGGGATTCCGATACTTGCCGCGTATCGGATACCGGAATCGGAAGTTCTAAGATTCAAAAAGCAGAAATTCAGCCAATGAGATTGATTCCAAGTGTGGGCACATCCTGTTTAGCATGGAGGGCATGAAACTACTGGCAAGGCTGTGATTGGCTGGTGTAATGATGTCATGATGCAGTTTAAAAGTCGCTGGCGCCATTTTGCGATCACTCTGCTGTGAATTCAGTTAGTGACAGGACGCTGTTTGCTGACTGAGGGACAGTTTAGAGATAGCGATTTGCTTCTTTGTGCTTTCCAAAGGCTAATTTAGCAACCGCTGTGTTCACCTACTATTCACCTTGCTTTTGCCTTGTAGCGCTGTTTTCACAGCGATCTGCAGGGTCTGTGTGTGTGTGTGTGTGAGTGCAGCCCAGTCTCCAGTCTGAGTGCAGCCACATAGGCCATCCATAGTTGGTTGTATTCAGTTCAGGGAGGGTGGTTCATTGCCTCATACTGTTCCTTTTTTTTTTTTTTTTCCCAAGTAGTGTAGTCTGCTGCTAATTTATTCAAAAAAATCCTATTAGTGTCTTTCCACCCGTCTCCAGCTAATTTGTGGAAAAACACTACATAGGATAAAGTAGAGGAGGGTTTTTGGGCCTTGCAGCGCCGTTTACGGCTGTCTGCACGGTCTCCGTGTGACTGCAGCTCGCCCTGTAATCTGTGAGCAGCTGTAGCCTGGTTGTCTCCAGCTCAGGGTTTTTCACTGCGTCATACCGCCAAATCAATTTTCTTTTTTTTCAAAGTAGTGTAGTCTGCTGCTAATTAATTTAAAAAAATCCTATTAGTGTCTTTCCACCCGTCTCCAGCTAATTTGTGGAAAAACACTACATAGGATAAAGTAGAGGAGGGTTTTTGGGCCTTGCAGCGCCGTTTACGGCTGTCTGCACGGTCTCCGTGTGACTGCAGCTCGCCCTGTAATCTGTGAGCAGCTGTAGCCTGGTTGTCTCCAGCTCAGGGTTTTTCACTGCGTCATACCGCCAAATCAATTTTCTTTTTTTTCAAAGTAGTGTAGTCTGCTGCTAATTAATTTAAAAAAATCCTATTAGTGTCTTTCCACCCGTCTCCAGCTAATTTGTGGAAAAACACTACATAGGATAAAGTAGAGGAGGGTTTTTGGGCCTTGCAGCGCCGTTTACGGCTGTCTGCACGGTCTCCGTGTGACTGCAGCTCGCCCTGTAATCTGTGAGCAGCTATAGCCTGGTTGTCTCCAGCTCAGGGTTTTTCACTGCGTCATACCGCCAAATCAATTTTCTTTTTTTTCAAAGTAGTGTAGTCTGCTGCTAATTAATTTAAAAAAATCCTATTAGTGTCTTTCCACCCGTCTCCAGCTAATTTGTGGAAAAACACTACATAGGATAAAGTAGAGGAGGGTTTTTGGGCCTTGCAGCGCCGTTTACGGCTGTCTGCACGGTCTCCGTGTGACTGCAGCTCGCCCTGTAATCTGTGAGCAGCTATAGCCTGGTTGTCTCCAGCTCAGGGTTTTTCACTGCGTCATACCGCCAAATCAATTTTCTTTTTTTTCAAAATAGTGTAGTCTGCTGCTAATTTATTCAAAAAAATCCTATTAGTGTCTTTCCACCCGTCTCCAGCTAATTTGTGGAAAAACACTACATAGGATAAAGTAGAGGAGGGTTTTTGGGCCTTGTAGCGCCGTTTACGTCTGTCTGCACGGTCTCCGTGTGACTGCAGCTCTATCTGTTGTCAGTTCAGCCCCCAAAAAATAAATAAATAATAAAGTTCACCAAACACACCAGTTACACCACTTTACATTTCTGTAGGCCACATTAGCTCATATTTGTGTCTAGTCCACACTTTAGATAATTAGTGCTTCTTATACCTGTTAGGAGGAGTTGCTCAGGAATAAGCACACAAATCCGTTAGTACTTTTCTGCTTATCTTTATCAGTCAACCAAGATGAAGAAGGCAGTGAGTAAGGCACGGGGGCGTGGGAGCCGTCGCGGAGCAGGGAGGGGACGTGGGGATTCTGTGCCTGCTGCGGGCACCGGTGACTCATCAGCACCCACTTTCACCAGGCAACAGTCGTTCATGCGAAGCTTTGTGTCCGAGCGCCGTACACCGCTGCTGCGTGAAGAACAAATTGAAGCTGTTGTCGGATGGATGGCAGCTAATGCATCAACTTCCATTAGTGCCACATCCTCTCAGACACAGAGCACTGGAGAGCAGCCATCTGTCTCTTCACCACCTGCCAAATTGCCCAGGCAGACAGAGAGCCCAGGACAGGAGCCGTCTCTACTTCTGTTCTCTGAATCTCTTGGCTTGGAAACAGGGGGCCAGCCAAGCAGCATTGGAGAAATGGAAGAAGAGGCAGGGTGCAGTGATGCCCAACAGCTTTTTCTGTCTTCCTCTGAAGAGGCGGGTGGGCCAGTGGCTCCGGTCACCACATCGCAGGCCGCATCAGCTGATGATGACACTCAGGTGCCACTTACTGGTGCGTGCTCTGCTGCTGAGACTACCCAGGAGGAGCAGTTGGGGGCAGAGGGTAGTGTAGATGATGAGGTCCTCGACCCATCTTGGCGTGAGGGACAGGAAGGTGGTGGGAGCAGCTCTGAGGAAGAGATTCCCCGTACGGCCCAAAGAGGGAGAGGGAGGGGGAAGACTGCGGATCCTGCAGCCTCCGCTTTGGCACCCGTTAGGAGCATGTCTCTTCCAAAAGCCAAAAAGGGCGCTCCCAAGACTTGCAGTGCCTGGTCCTTTTTTGACACAGTTGCAGATGACATTTGCTATGTCAGATGCAACGTGTGTCATCAAAAAGTCAAAAGAGGTCGAAATGTCAGCAACCTCAATACCTCCAACATGTGGAAACATGTGCGCAACAGGCACCCGGCGGAGTTAGAAAAACACACTGAAGAGGTAGGCCAACCAACAGCGGCAGCTACCACCTCTTCAGCTCGTGTTGCCTCTTCCTCTACCTCACACGCAGCTGGTTCGGCGTCCTCCCAGGATCGCCGTGGAAGAACCTCTGCCCCTGTTGTCCAGAGACCCGCTGTAATTCCACCCGCAGCGCCACTTTCCCAGTCATCCACACACTCCCAGCCCAGTCTACAGCCATCGGTAGTACAGGCATGGGAGAAAAGGCGGCCTTTCTCGTCAAACCACCCACGAGCACAGGCTCTGACTGCAGGCATTGCCAAACTTCTGTCACTGGAAATGCTGTCATTCAGGCTGGTGGAGACTGACAGCTTCCGTGACTTCATGTCATTGGCAGTCCCACAGTACAAAGTGCCCAGCCGCTTTTACTTCAGCAGGCAAGCCGTCCCTGCCCTGCAGAAGCATGTGGAGGGACACATAAAACACGCGCTACTGAACGCCGTCAGTAGCAAGGTCCACCTCACCACCGATGCGTGGACCAGTCAACATGGACAGGGGCGATACCTTTCCCTCACTGCCCATTGGGTTAATGTCGTTGAGCCGGGTACAGACCGTGCGAGTGGCGCAGGACGTGTCCTGCCCACTCCAAGGATTGCAGGAATCCATTCTGTACGCATTGACTCCTCCTCTTACACCAGTTCCTCAGAATCATCGCTGCAGGAGCCGTCACAGTCCACCTCCACATGGACCCGTGATGAACGTGTACCTGTTACGACCGACATGAGCACAGCCGTGGCCAAACGTCAACAGGCCGTCTTGAAATTAATTTTCTTGGGGAATCGTAGCCACACAGCGCAGGAGCTCTGGAATGCCATCAAGCAGGAGAGCGATGTGTGGTTTGTGCCAGCGAATCTCCAGCCAGGCATGGTAGTGTGTGATAATGGCCGAAATCTGGTGGCAGCTCTGGGCCTCGGCAACCTCACTCACATCCCATGTCTGGCACATGTGCTCAATTTGGTCGTGCAGAGCTTTTTGAGGGACTATCCGGATCTTGATGCACTGCTGCACAAGGTCCGCCTAGAGTGTGCTCACTTGCGGCGTTCCAGCACGGCAAAAGCGCGCATTGCGGCTCTGCAGCGCCGACACCGCCTGCCGGAACATCGCATCATATGTGACCTACCTACCAGGTGGAATTCCACGTTACATATGTTGGAGCGGTTGTGTGAGCAGCAGCAAGCTGTAATGGAGTACCAGCTGCTTCAGGCGCAAAAAAGTCGCAGTCAGCGCCGTACAGACTTCACAACCACAGAGTGGGCCACTATGAATGACGTCTGCCAGGTTTTGCGTCCCTTTGATTATTCCACGCGGATGGCGAGTGCAGATGATGCACTAGTCAGCATGACTGTCCCCCTTATCTGCCTGCTTGAAAAATCACTGCAAGCGCTAAGGGATGATGTTGTGGAAGAGGTGGAGGATGAGGATTCACCATTTCCATCATCTTCTGGACAGTCAGCGCCACGTGGTTCCTCACAAACGCGTAGGCAGGGGACCGTTTGTGAGGAGGATGAGGAGGAGTCAATGGAGGAGGAAGACATCCGTCCAGAGGAGGGAGTTACACAATTGTCCAGTACTCAGTGTGTACAGCGAGGGTGGGGTGATGACGAGCGGGCAGAGATCACGCCTCCAGCAGGGGACAGCGTTTCTTGGGCAGTTGGCAGTCTGCAGCACATGGTGGATTACATGCTGCAGTGCCTGAGAAACGACCGCCGCATCGCCCACATTCTCAACATGTCTGATTATTGGGTGTTCACCCTCCTCGATCCTCGCTACCGGGACAACGTAGAAAGCCTCATCACACCGTTGAACCGGGAGCGAAAAATGCGGGAGTACCAAGACACACTGGTCAATTCCATCATCTTCTCCATTCCAACTGAGAGAAGTGCTGCTAGTGCATTCCAAAGCAGCTCAGTGCGTCCAGGCCGTGGTGGAGGCTCTGCACAAAGAGGGAGCAGAAGCAGTGCCTCTGCCCAAGGCAAGACCAGTATGGCCGAACTGTGGCACAGTTTTCTGTGCCCGCCACAAAAGTCTACACCATCACAGACGGCTCCAGTCAGCAGGAGGCAACGGTTCCGTCAGATGGTGACAGACTACATGTCTTGCCCTCTTGCTGTACTCCCAGACGGCTCTTCCCCTTTCAAGTTTTGGGTCTCAAAGCTGGATACATGGCCAGAGCTAAGCCAGTATGCATTGGAGGTGCTGTCTTGCCCTGCGGCCAGTGTATTATCGGAACGTGTCTTTAGTGCTGCAGGTGGTGTACTAACTGACCGTCGCATGCGACTATCCTCCGATAACGTTGACCGGCTTACTTTCCTGAAAATGAACAAGGCCTGGATCTCGCCGGAATTTGCCACTCCTCCTCCTGATTGAATAATTAGGTCACTGTATACGTTATCCAGGTCTCCTGTTGTGTTCATCTTTCTACCACCTGAACTTAAATTCCTGGGCTCCAACACCGCCAGTTGAGGCTCAGACGTGCCGTCTGCACAGTCAAAACATACGACCCAGTGTTATTGGGTTTCAGTAATGTCAGCTGATCCCCAGCTGTGTAGCCGGCAATGTGTCATGCGACCGCCACGCTGACACAACAACTGAAATGTAAGGGAATCTGTCCCCCCCCCCCCAAGGCGTTTGTTACTGAAAGAGCCACCTTGTGCAGCAGTAATGCTGCCCAAGGAAAAGGTAGCTATTTTTGTTTAGCTCCTTGCACACGCAGAACTTAACACTTATAAAATGTGTCCACTGATACCGTAAAACCGTCCCGGAGGTGGGACTTTACTTCGTAATGTGACGCAGCCCAGCCGTCATTCCTACCCCCCCGGCGCCGCGCACCGGCTCCTCAGCGTTGTTTTATTCCGTCCTGGAGCCTGCGCTGTTATGTTATCCCGTGGCCAGGCACACTTAGCGCTGCCCGTCTTCTGGCATCATTTGGTGTCTGGATGGCTGCGCCTGTGCGGCCGCGCTGGCAGAGAGCCCGCCTCGCAGTGTCTTCTGATTTAATCCCACTGGGGGCCTGGGATCCATGGACATGCGCAGTGCATATCTGAACCTCCACCTCTCACTCATTTCCCTATGGCTTCTTCAGACTGTTCGGTGTCAGCTGGTCCCTAACAGCATGCCACGGCCGTGACACCGCACAGTCTGAAGAAGCCATAGGGAGATGAGTGAGAGGTGGAGGTTCAGATATGCAGTGCGCATGTCCATGGATCCCAGGCCCCCAGTGGGATTAAATCAGAAGACACTGCGAGGCGGGCTCTCTGCCAGCGCGGCCGCACAGGCGCAGCCATCCAGACACCAAATGATGCCAGAAGACGGGCAGCGCTAAGTGTGCCTGGCCACGGGATAACATAACAGCGCAGGCTCCTTGACGGAATAAAACAACGCTGAGGAGCCGGTGCGCGGCGCCGGGGGGGTAGGAATGACGGCTGGGCTGCGTCACATTACGAAGGAAAGTCCCACCTCCGGGACGGTTTTACGGTTGCAGGGGACACATTTTATAAGTGTTTAGTTCTGTGTTTGCAAGGAGCATGATGAAAAGAGCCACCTTTTCCTTTTGCATCTTTTGTGCTGCACAAGCTGGCTCTTTCAGCTACAAACGCCTTGGGGGGGGGTTAAAGGTTCCCTTTCGACTTTCTCAGGCTTCGGCCTACATTGTGTTCCTCTGCTTTTCCACCTGTCCCTGGGCTCCAACACCGCCAGTTGCCGTCCAGAAGTGCTGTACGCACAGTCAACAGTCCCTCCTCTGTTATTGGGGTTCAGTAACGTCAGCTGTTCCCCTGCTGTGTGTGTGGCAATCCCTCCTACCTCCTCCAACCTCCTCCTCCTCCACCCGTCCCTGGGCTCCAACACCGCCAGTTGCCGTCCAGAAGTGCTGTACGCACAGTCAACAGTCCCTCCTCTGTTATTGGGGTTCAGTAACGTCAGCTGTTCCCCTGCTGTGTGTGTGGCAATCCCTCCTACCTCCTCCTACCTCCTCCAACCTCCTCCTCCTCCACCTGCCCCTGGGCTCCAACACCGCCAGTTGCCGTCCAGAAGTGCTGTACGCACAGTCAACAGTCCCTCCTCTGTTATTGGGGTTCAGTAACGTCAGCTGTTCCCCTGCTGTGTGTGTGGCAATCCCTCCTACCTCCTCCAACCTCCTCCTCCTCCAACCGTCCCTGGGCTCCAACACCGCCAGTTGCCGTCCAGAAGTGCTGTACGCACAGTCAACAGTCCCTCCTCTGTTATTGGGGTTCAGTAACGTCAGCTGTTCCCCTGCTGTGTGTGTGGCAATCCCTCCTACCTCCTCCAACCTCCTCCTCCTCCACCCGTCCCTGGGCTCCAACACCGCCAGTTGCCGTCCAGAAGTGCTGTACGCACAGTCAACAGTCCCTCCTCTGTTATTGGGGTTCAGTAACGTCAGCTGTTCCCCTGCTGTGTGTGTGGCAATCCCTCCTACCTCCTCCAACCTCCTCCTCCTCCACCCGTCCCTGGGCTCCAACACCGCCAGTTGCCGTCCAGAAGTGCTGTACGCACAGTCAACAGTCCCTCCTCTGTTATTGGGGTTCAGTAACGTCAGCTGTTCCCCTGCTGTGTGTGTGGCAATCCCTCCTACCTCCTCCTACCTCCTCCAACCTCCTCCTCCTCCACCTGCCCCTGGGCTCCAACACCGCCAGTTGCCGTCCAGAAGTGCTGTACGCACAGTCAACAGTCCCTCCTCTGTTATTGGGGTTCAGTAACGTCAGCTGTTCCCCTGCTGTGTGTGTGGCAATCCCTCCTACCTCCTCCAACCTCCTCCTCCTCCAACCGTCCCTGGGCTCCAACACCGCCAGTTGCCGTCCAGAAGTGCTGTACGCACAGTCAACAGTCCCTCCTCTGTTATTGGGGTTCAGTAACGTCAGCTGTTCCCCTGCTGTGTGTGTGGCAATCCCTCCTACCTCCTCCAACCTCCTCCTCCTCCACCCGTCCCTGGGCTCCAACACCGCCAGTTGCCGTCCAGAAGTGCTGTACGCACAGTCAACAGTCCCTCCTCTGTTATTGGGGTTCAGTAACGTCAGCTGTTCCCCTGCTGTGTGTGTGGCAATCCCTCCTACCTCCTCCAACCTCCTCCTCCTCCACCCGTCCCTGGGCTCCAACACCGCCAGTTGCCGTCCAGAAGTGCTGTACGCACAGTCAACAGTCCCTCCTCTGTTATTGGGGTTCAGTAACGTCAGCTGTTCCCCTGCTGTGTGTGTGGCAATCCCTCCTACCTCCTCCTACCTCCTCCAACCTCCTCCTCCTCCACCTGCCCCTGGGCTCCAACACCGCCAGTTGCCGTCCAGAAGTGCTGTACGCACAGTCAACAGTCCCTCCTCTGTTATTGGGGTTCAGTAACGTCAGCTGTTCCCCTGCTGTGTGTGTGGCAATCCCTCCTACCTCCTCCAACCTCCTCCTCCTCCACCCGTCCCTGGGCTTCAACACCGCCAGTTGCCGTCCAGAAGTGCTGTACGCACAGTCAACAGTCCCTCCTCTGTTATTGGGGTTCAGTAACGTCAGCTGTTCCCCTGCTGTGTGTGTGGCAATCCCTCCTACCTCCTCCAACCTCCTCCAACCTCCTCCTCCTCCACCTGTCCCTGGGCTCCAACACCGCCAGTTGCCGTCCAGAAGTGCTGTACGCACAGTCAACAGTCCCTCCTCTGTTATTGGGGTTCAGTAACGTCAGCTGTTCCCCTGCTGTGTGTGTGGCAATCCCTCCTACCTCCTCCAACCTCCTCCTCCTCCAACCGTCCCTGGGCTCCAACACCGCCAGTTGCCGTCCAGAAGTGCTGTACGCACAGTCAACAGTCCCTCCTCTGTTATTGGGGTTCAGTAACGTCAGCTGTTCCCCTGCTGTGTGTGTGGCAATCCCTCCTACCTCCTCCAACCTCCTCCTCCTCCACCCGTCCCTGGGCTCCAACACCGCCAGTTGCCGTCCAGAAGTGCTGTACGCACAGTCAACAGTCCCTCCTCTGTTATTGGGGTTCAGTAACGTCAGCTGTTCCCCTGCTGTGTGTGTGGCAATCCCTCCTACCTCCTCCTACCTCCTCCTCCTCCACCCGTCCCTGGGCTCCAACACCGCCAGTTGCCGTCCAGAAGTGCTGTACGCACAGTCAACAGTCCCTCCTCTGTTATTGGGGTTCAGTAACGTCAGCTGTTCCCCTGCTGTGTGTGTGGCAATCCCTCCTACCTCCTCCTACCTCCTCCAACCTCCTCCTCCTCCACCTGCCCCTGGGCTCCAACACCGCCAGTTGCCGTCCAGAAGTGCTGTACGCACAGTCAACAGTCCCTCCTCTGTTATTGGGGTTCAGTAACGTCAGCTGTTCCCCTGCTGTGTGTGTGGCAATCCCTCCTACCTCCTCCTACCTCCTCCAACCTCCTCCTCCTCCACCTGCCCCTGGGCTCCAACACCGCCAGTTGCCGTCCAGAAGTGCTGTACGCACAGTCAACAGTCCCTCCTCTGTTATTGGGGTTCAGTAACGTCAGCTGTTCCCCTGCTGTGTGTGTGGCAATCCCTCCTACCTCCTCCTACCTCCTCCAACCTCCTCCTCCTCCACCTGCCCCTGGGCTCCAACACCGCCAGTTGCCGTCCAGAAGTGCTGTACGCACAGAGCCAAACACCTCGCCAATGTGTTAGTGGGGTTCAGCACCGCCAGCTGTTCCCCTGCTGTGTATACGGCAACGTGTACTGCGACCGCCACGCAGGCACAACAAGTTAAATGTAAGGGAACCTGACCCCCCCCCCCCCCCACAGGCGTTTGTTACTGAAGGAGCCACCTTGTGCAGCAGTAATGATGCAAAGGGAAAAAGTGCCTCTTTTCGTGATGCTCCTTGCACATGCTGAACCAAACACTTATGAAATGTGTCCCCACACAGCGTTAAACCGTCCGGTAGGTGGAACTTTCCTTTGTCGTGTGACGCAGCACAGCCATCATTTTTACCCCCTTGGCGCCGTGCGCCGCCTCCTCAGCGTTGTTTTAATCTGTCCCGGAGCCTGCGCTGTTAGGTTAGCCCTTGGCCATGCACACATGTTGCGCTGCCCGTCTTCTGACCTCATTTGGTGTCAGGCTGGCTGCGCCTGTGCGGGTGCGCTGGCCGAGATCCCGCCTCGCAGTGTCGTCTAATGTAATCCCACCGCGGGCCTGTGATCCGTGCCCGTGCGCAGTGCATATCCTCTCCTCTCACTCCCCTCCCTACGGCTTCTTCAGACTGTGCGATGTCAGCTGGTCCCTAATAGCATGCCACGGCCGTGACACCGCACAGTCTGAAAAAGCCGTAGGGAGGGGAGTGAGAGGAGAGGATATGCACTGCGCACGGGCACGGATCACAGGCCCGCGGTGGGATTACATTAGACGACACTGCGAGGCGGGATCTCGGCCAGCGCACCCGCACAGGCGCAGCCAGCCTGACACCAAATGATGTCAGAAGACGGGCAGCGCAAAATGTGTGCATGGCCAAGGGCTAACCTAACAGCCCAGGCTCCGGGACAGATTAAAACAACGCTGAGGAGGCGGCGCACGGCGCCAAGGGGGTAAAAATGATGGCTGTGCTGCGTCACACGACAAAGGAAAGTTCCACCTACCGGACGGTTTAACGCTGTGAGGGGACACATTTCATAACTGTTAGGTTCCGCATGTGCAAGGACCATAATTAAAAGAGCTAAGTTTACCTTTTCCAGCATTAGTGCTGTACACAATGGCTCTTTCAGCTACAAACGCCTGGGGGGGGGGGGGTTAAAGGTTTCCTTTCAACTTGCTCGAGTGCAGGCTTCGGCCTACACTCCGCTCCCCCTGCTCCTCCTGCTGACCCTGGGCTCCAACACCGCCAGTTGGGGCCCGGTACTGCTAGCTGCACAGAGAAAAACACCTCGCCAATGTGTCAGTGGGGTCCAGCACCGCCAGCTGTTCCCCTGCTGTGTAGCCGGCAACGTGTCCTGCAAAAGTCACGCAGACACAACACACCCAAAGCTGCCGCCTGTGCAGGCTTCGGCCTACACTCCCCTCCCCCTGCTCCTCCTCCTCCTGCTCCTCCTCCTGCTGTCCCTGGGCTCTAACACACCGCCAGTTTTTGCCCAGATGTGCTAGCTGCACAGAGAAAAACACCAGCCAATGTGTCAGTGGGGTCCAGCACCGCCAGCTGTTCCCCTGCTGTGCAGCCGGCAACGTGTCCTGCAAAAGCCACGCAGACACAAGAACTGAAATTGAAGGGAACCTGTCCCCCCTCCCCCAGGCGTTTTTACGTTATCCAGCCACCTTGTACAGCGGTAATGCTGCATGTGTGCAAGGTGGCTCAGAAACGTATTCTCCTCGCACATGTGGAACTGAAAACACGTCTGCAATGTGTCCTCTGTGTGACCATTTAACCGTCCCGGTGGTGTGACTTTCCTTTGTAATGACACGCTGCAACCCCCTTGGTAGCGCTGCCCGTCTTCTGGCATCATGGTTTGGCTGCCTGCGCCTCTGCGGCCGCCCTGACCCACACAACGCCCCTCGGTGTCTTATTTATTGGGACTGCGAGGGTGTGATTGATGGGCAGGATCAGTGCATCAGTTCGCCTGTCCCTCCTCTCCTTCCGCCTTCTTCGGACTGTGCGGCTTCATGGCCGTGGCATGCGATAAGGGATCAGATGACGCCGCATAGTCTGAAGCGGGTGTAAGAACCCAAGCGAGAGGCGAACATATGTACTGCGCCAGGCCATGAATCCCAGCCCCGCAGTGTTTAAACTATGTCAATACACTGCGGGGCTGTGATTCATGGGCATCGCGAACCGCACCGGCCAACATTAAATGAGGTCAGAAGATGGGCAGCGCTAACGGCGCTAGGCCAGGGGATAACACGACAGCGCAGACTCCTGTACAGCAAATAACAACGCTCGGGAGGCTGCACCCAGCACCAAGGTGGGATTCTTGACACCTGTGCTGCGTCTCATTACAAAGGGAACTCTCGCCTCCATTACACAGTTTGACTGTCTAAAGGGCTGAATGTTATACGTGTTCCATTCAGCGTGTGCAAGGAGAAAAATTACAAGAGCAACCTTTGACTTGCGCAGCACTGCTGCTGCATAAGCTGTGGCTCTTCTACTTTGTAACCCCTGAGGGGGGGTTAAAGGTGACTTTTGAAATCGGTTCAATTAGGCTTCGGCCTACACTCTGCTCCACCTGCAGAGCCCGGGCTCCAACAACGCTAGTTGCTGTCCGGAAGTGCTGGCTGCACAGAGCCAAACACCTCGCCAATGTGTCAGTGGGGTCCAGCACCGCCAGCTGTTCCCCTGCTGTGTAGCCGGCAACGTGTCCTGCAAAAGTCACGCAGACACAACACACCCAAAGCTGCCGCCTGTGCAGGCTTCGGCCTACACTCCCCTCCCCCTGCTCCTCCTCCTCCTGCTCCTCCTCCTGCTGTCCCTGGGCTCTAACACACCGCCAGTTTTTGCCCAGATGTGCTAGCTGCACAGAGAAAAACACCAGCCAATGTGTCAGTGGGGTCCAGCACCGCCAGCTGTTCCCCTGCTGTGCAGCCGGCAACGTGTCCTGCAAAAGCCACGCAGACACAAGAACTGAAATTGAAGGGAACCTGTCCCCCCTCCCCCAGGCGTTTTTACGTTATCCAGCCACCTTGTACAGCGGTAATGCTGCATGTGTGCAAGGTGGCTCAGAAACGTATTCTCCTCGCACATGTGGAACTGAAAACACGTCTGCAATGTGTCCTCTGTGTGACCATTTAACCGTCCCGGTGGTGTGACTTTCCTTTGTAATGACACGCTGCAACCCCCTTGGTAGCGCTGCCCGTCTTCTGGCATCATGGTTTGGCTGCCTGCGCCTCTGCGGCCGCCCTGACCCACACAACGCCCCTCGGTGTCTTATTTATTGGGACTGCGAGGGTGTGATTGATGGGCAGGATCAGTGCATCAGTTCGCCTGTCCCTCCTCTCCTTCCGCCTTCTTCGGACTGTGCGGCTTCATGGCCGTGGCATGCGATAAGGGATCAGATGACGCCGCATAGTCTGAAGCGGGTGTAAGAACCCAAGCGAGAGGCGAACATATGTACTGCGCCAGGCCATGAATCCCAGCCCCGCAGTGTTTAAACTATGTCAATACACTGCGGGGCTGTGATTCATGGGCATCGCGAACCGCACCGGCCAACATTAAATGAGGTCAGAAGATGGGCAGCGCTAACGGCGCTAGGCCAGGGGATAACACGACAGCGCAGACTCCTGTACAGCAAATAACAACGCTCGGGAGGCTGCACCCAGCACCAAGGTGGGATTCTTGACACCTGTGCTGCGTCTCATTACAAAGGGAACTCTCGCCTCCATTACACAGTTTGACTGTCTAAAGGGCTGAATGTTATACGTGTTCCATTCAGCGTGTGCAAGGAGAAAAATTACAAGAGCAACCTTTGACTTGCGCAGCACTGCTGCTGCATAAGCTGTGGCTCTTCTACTTTGTAACCCCTGAGGGGGGGTTAAAGGTGACTTTTGAAATCGGTTCAATTAGGCTTCGGCCTACACTCTGCTCCACCTGCAGAGCCCGGGCTCCAACAACGCTAGTTGCTGTCCGGAAGTGCTGGCTGCACAGAGCCAAACACCTCGCCAATGTGTCAGTGGGGTCCAGCACCGCCAGCTGTTCCCCTGCTGTGTAGCCGGCAACGTGTCCTGCAAAAGTCACGCAGACACAACACACCCAAAGCTGCCGCCTGTGCAGGCTTCGGCCTACACTCCCCTCCCCCTGCTCCTCCTCCTCCTGCTCCTCCTCCTGCTGTCCCTGGGCTCTAACACACCGCCAGTTTTTGCCCAGATGTGCTAGCTGCACAGAGAAAAACACCAGCCAATGTGTCAGTGGGGTCCAGCACCGCCAGCTGTTCCCCTGCTGTGCAGCCGGCAACGTGTCCTGCAAAAGCCACGCAGACACAAGAACTGAAATTGAAGGGAACCTGTCCCCCCTCCCCCAGGCGTTTTTACGTTATCCAGCCACCTTGTACAGCGGTAATGCTGCATGTGTGCAAGGTGGCTCAGAAACGTATTCTCCTCGCACATGTGGAACTGAAAACACGTCTGCAATGTGTCCTCTGTGTGACCATTTAACCGTCCCGGTGGTGTGACTTTCCTTTGTAATGACACGCTGCAACCCCCTTGGTAGCGCTGCCCGTCTTCTGGCATCATGGTTTGGCTGCCTGCGCCTCTGCGGCCGCCCTGACCCACACAACGCCCCTCGGTGTCTTATTTATTGGGACTGCGAGGGTGTGATTGATGGGCAGGATCAGTGCATCAGTTCGCCTGTCCCTCCTCTCCTTCCGCCTTCTTCGGACTGTGCGGCTTCATGGCCGTGGCATGCGATAAGGGATCAGATGACGCCGCATAGTCTGAAGCGGGTGTAAGAACCCAAGCGAGAGGCGAACATATGTACTGCGCCAGGCCATGAATCCCAGCCCCGCAGTGTTTAAACTATGTCAATACACTGCGGGGCTGTGATTCATGGGCATCGCGAACCGCACCGGCCAACATTAAATGAGGTCAGAAGATGGGCAGCGCTAACGGCGCTAGGCCAGGGGATAACACGACAGCGCAGACTCCTGTACAGCAAATAACAACGCTCGGGAGGCTGCACCCAGCACCAAGGTGGGATTCTTGACACCTGTGCTGCGTCTCATTACAAAGGGAACTCTCGCCTCCATTACACAGTTTGACTGTCTAAAGGGCTGAATGTTATACGTGTTCCATTCAGCGTGTGCAAGGAGAAAAATTACAAGAGCAACCTTTGACTTGCGCAGCACTGCTGCTGCATAAGCTGTGGCTCTTCTACTTTGTAACCCCTGAGGGGGGGTTAAAGGTGACTTTTGAAATCGGTTCAATTAGGCTTCGGCCTACACTCTGCTCCACCTGCAGAGCCCGGGCTCCAACAACGCTAGTTGCTGTCCGGAAGTGCTGGCTGCACAGAGCCAAACACCTCGCCAATGTGTCAGTGGGGTCCAGCACCGCCAGCTGTTCCCCTGCTGTGTAGCCGGCAACGTGTCCTGCAAAAGTCACGCAGACACAACACACCCAAAGCTGCCGCCTGTGCAGGCTTCGGCCTACACTCCCCTCCCCCTGCTCCTCCTCCTCCTGCTCCTCCTCCTGCTGTCCCTGGGCTCTAACACACCGCCAGTTTTTGCCCAGATGTGCTAGCTGCACAGAGAAAAACACCAGCCAATGTGTCAGTGGGGTCCAGCACCGCCAGCTGTTCCCCTGCTGTGCAGCCGGCAACGTGTCCTGCAAAAGCCACGCAGACACAAGAACTGAAATTGAAGGGAACCTGTCCCCCCTCCCCCAGGCGTTTTTACGTTATCCAGCCACCTTGTACAGCGGTAATGCTGCATGTGTGCAAGGTGGCTCAGAAACGTATTCTCCTCGCACATGTGGAACTGAAAACACGTCTGCAATGTGTCCTCTGTGTGACCATTTAACCGTCCCGGTGGTGTGACTTTCCTTTGTAATGACACGCTGCAACCCCCTTGGTAGCGCTGCCCGTCTTCTGGCATCATGGTTTGGCTGCCTGCGCCTCTGCGGCCGCCCTGACCCACACAACGCCCCTCGGTGTCTTATTTATTGGGACTGCGAGGGTGTGATTGATGGGCAGGATCAGTGCATCAGTTCGCCTGTCCCTCCTCTCCTTCCGCCTTCTTCGGACTGTGCGGCTTCATGGCCGTGGCATGCGATAAGGGATCAGATGACGCCGCATAGTCTGAAGCGGGTGTAAGAACCCAAGCGAGAGGCGAACATATGTACTGCGCCAGGCCATGAATCCCAGCCCCGCAGTGTTTAAACTATGTCAATACACTGCGGGGCTGTGATTCATGGGCATCGCGAACCGCACCGGCCAACATTAAATGAGGTCAGAAGATGGGCAGCGCTAACGGCGCTAGGCCAGGGGATAACACGACAGCGCAGACTCCTGTACAGCAAATAACAACGCTCGGGAGGCTGCACCCAGCACCAAGGTGGGATTCTTGACACCTGTGCTGCGTCTCATTACAAAGGGAACTCTCGCCTCCATTACACAGTTTGACTGTCTAAAGGGCTGAATGTTATACGTGTTCCATTCAGCGTGTGCAAGGAGAAAAATTACAAGAGCAACCTTTGACTTGCGCAGCACTGCTGCTGCATAAGCTGTGGCTCTTCTACTTTGTAACCCCTGAGGGGGGGTTAAAGGTGACTTTTGAAATCGGTTCAATTAGGCTTCGGCCTACACTCTGCTCCACCTGCAGAGCCCGGGCTCCAACAACGCTAGTTGCTGTCCGGAAGTGCTGGCTGCACAGAGCCAAACACCTCGCCAATGTGTCAGTGGGGTCCAGCACCGCCAGCTGTTCCCCTGCTGTGTAGCCGGCAACGTGTCCTGCAAAAGTCACGCAGACACAACACACCCAAAGCTGCCGCCTGTGCAGGCTTCGGCCTACACTCCCCTCCCCCTGCTCCTCCTCCTCCTGCTCCTCCTCCTGCTGTCCCTGGGCTCTAACACACCGCCAGTTTTTGCCCAGATGTGCTAGCTGCACAGAGAAAAACACCAGCCAATGTGTCAGTGGGGTCCAGCACCGCCAGCTGTTCCCCTGCTGTGCAGCCGGCAACGTGTCCTGCAAAAGCCACGCAGACACAAGAACTGAAATTGAAGGGAACCTGTCCCCCCTCCCCCAGGCGTTTTTACGTTATCCAGCCACCTTGTACAGCGGTAATGCTGCATGTGTGCAAGGTGGCTCAGAAACGTATTCTCCTCGCACATGTGGAACTGAAAACACGTCTGCAATGTGTCCTCTGTGTGACCATTTAACCGTCCCGGTGGTGTGACTTTCCTTTGTAATGACACGCTGCAACCCCCTTGGTAGCGCTGCCCGTCTTCTGGCATCATGGTTTGGCTGCCTGCGCCTCTGCGGCCGCCCTGACCCACACAACGCCCCTCGGTGTCTTATTTATTGGGACTGCGAGGGTGTGATTGATGGGCAGGATCAGTGCATCAGTTCGCCTGTCCCTCCTCTCCTTCCGCCTTCTTCGGACTGTGCGGCTTCATGGCCGTGGCATGCGATAAGGGATCAGATGACGCCGCATAGTCTGAAGCGGGTGTAAGAACCCAAGCGAGAGGCGAACATATGTACTGCGCCAGGCCATGAATCCCAGCCCCGCAGTGTTTAAACTATGTCAATACACTGCGGGGCTGTGATTCATGGGCATCGCGAACCGCACCGGCCAACATTAAATGAGGTCAGAAGATGGGCAGCGCTAACGGCGCTAGGCCAGGGGATAACACGACAGCGCAGACTCCTGTACAGCAAATAACAACGCTCGGGAGGCTGCACCCAGCACCAAGGTGGGATTCTTGACACCTGTGCTGCGTCTCATTACAAAGGGAACTCTCGCCTCCATTACACAGTTTGACTGTCTAAAGGGCTGAATGTTATACGTGTTCCATTCAGCGTGTGCAAGGAGAAAAATTACAAGAGCAACCTTTGACTTGCGCAGCACTGCTGCTGCATAAGCTGTGGCTCTTCTACTTTGTAACCCCTGAGGGGGGGTTAAAGGTGACTTTTGAAATCGGTTCAATTAGGCTTCGGCCTACACTCTGCTCCACCTGCAGAGCCCGGGCTCCAACAACGCTAGTTGCTGTCCGGAAGTGCTGGCTGCACAGAGCCAAACACCTCGCCAATGTGTCAGTGGGGTCCAGCACCGCCAGCTGTTCCCCTGCTGTGTAGCCGGCAACGTGTCCTGCAAAAGTCACGCAGACACAACACACCCAAAGCTGCCGCCTGTGCAGGCTTCGGCCTACACTCCCCTCCCCCTGCTCCTCCTCCTCCTGCTCCTCCTCCTGCTGTCCCTGGGCTCTAACACACCGCCAGTTTTTGCCCAGATGTGCTAGCTGCACAGAGAAAAACACCAGCCAATGTGTCAGTGGGGTCCAGCACCGCCAGCTGTTCCCCTGCTGTGCAGCCGGCAACGTGTCCTGCAAAAGCCACGCAGACACAAGAACTGAAATTGAAGGGAACCTGTCCCCCCTCCCCCAGGCGTTTTTACGTTATCCAGCCACCTTGTACAGCGGTAATGCTGCATGTGTGCAAGGTGGCTCAGAAACGTATTCTCCTCGCACATGTGGAACTGAAAACACGTCTGCAATGTGTCCTCTGTGTGACCATTTAACCGTCCCGGTGGTGTGACTTTCCTTTGTAATGACACGCTGCAACCCCCTTGGTAGCGCTGCCCGTCTTCTGGCATCATGGTTTGGCTGCCTGCGCCTCTGCGGCCGCCCTGACCCACACAACGCCCCTCGGTGTCTTATTTATTGGGACTGCGAGGGTGTGATTGATGGGCAGGATCAGTGCATCAGTTCGCCTGTCCCTCCTCTCCTTCCGCCTTCTTCGGACTGTGCGGCTTCATGGCCGTGGCATGCGATAAGGGATCAGATGACGCCGCATAGTCTGAAGCGGGTGTAAGAACCCAAGCGAGAGGCGAACATATGTACTGCGCCAGGCCATGAATCCCAGCCCCGCAGTGTTTAAACTATGTCAATACACTGCGGGGCTGTGATTCATGGGCATCGCGAACCGCACCGGCCAACATTAAATGAGGTCAGAAGATGGGCAGCGCTAACGGCGCTAGGCCAGGGGATAACACGACAGCGCAGACTCCTGTACAGCAAATAACAACGCTCGGGAGGCTGCACCCAGCACCAAGGTGGGATTCTTGACACCTGTGCTGCGTCTCATTACAAAGGGAACTCTCGCCTCCATTACACAGTTTGACTGTCTAAAGGGCTGAATGTTATACGTGTTCCATTCAGCGTGTGCAAGGAGAAAAATTACAAGAGCAACCTTTGACTTGCGCAGCACTGCTGCTGCATAAGCTGTGGCTCTTCTACTTTGTAACCCCTGAGGGGGGTTAAAGGTGACTTTTGAAATCGGTTCAATTAGGCTTCGGCCTACACTCTGCTCCACCTGCAGAGCCCGGGCTCCAACAACGCTAGTTGCTGTCCGGAAGTGCTGGCTGCACAGAGCCAAACACCTCGCCAATGTGTCAGTGGGGTCCAGCACCGCCAGCTGTTCCCCTGCTGTGTAGCCGGCAACGTGTCCTGCAAAAGTCACGCAGACACAACACACCCAAAGCTGCCGCCTGTGCAGGCTTCGGCCTACACTCCCCTCCCCCTGCTCCTCCTCCTCCTGCTCCTCCTCCTGCTGTCCCTGGGCTCTAACACACCGCCAGTTTTTGCCCAGATGTGCTAGCTGCACAGAGAAAAACACCAGCCAATGTGTCAGTGGGGTCCAGCACCGCCAGCTGTTCCCCTGCTGTGCAGCCGGCAACGTGTCCTGCAAAAGCCACGCAGACACAAGAACTGAAATTGAAGGGAACCTGTCCCCCCTCCCCCAGGCGTTTTTACGTTATCCAGCCACCTTGTACAGCGGTAATGCTGCATGTGTGCAAGGTGGCTCAGAAACGTATTCTCCTCGCACATGTGGAACTGAAAACACGTCTGCAATGTGTCCTCTGTGTGACCATTTAACCGTCCCGGTGGTGTGACTTTCCTTTGTAATGACACGCTGCAACCCCCTTGGTAGCGCTGCCCGTCTTCTGGCATCATGGTTTGGCTGCCTGCGCCTCTGCGGCCGCCCTGACCCACACAACGCCCCTCGGTGTCTTATTTATTGGGACTGCGAGGGTGTGATTGATGGGCAGGATCAGTGCATCAGTTCGCCTGTCCCTCCTCTCCTTCCGCCTTCTTCGGACTGTGCGGCTTCATGGCCGTGGCATGCGATAAGGGATCAGATGACGCCGCATAGTCTGAAGCGGGTGTAAGAACCCAAGCGAGAGGCGAACATATGTACTGCGCCAGGCCATGAATCCCAGCCCCGCAGTGTTTAAACTATGTCAATACACTGCGGGGCTGTGATTCATGGGCATCGCGAACCGCACCGGCCAACATTAAATGAGGTCAGAAGATGGGCAGCGCTAACGGCGCTAGGCCAGGGGATAACACGACAGCGCAGACTCCTGTACAGCAAATAACAACGCTCGGGAGGCTGCACCCAGCACCAAGGTGGGATTCTTGACACCTGTGCTGCGTCTCATTACAAAGGGAACTCTCGCCTCCATTACACAGTATGACTGTCTAAAGGGCTGAATGTTATACGTGTTCCATTCAGCGTGTGCAAGGAGAAAAATTACAAGAGCAACCTTTGACTTGCGCAGCACTGCTGCTGCATAAGCTGTGGCTCTTCTACTTTGTAACCCCTGAGGGGGGGTTAAAGGTGACTTTTGAAATCGGTTCAATTAGGCTTCGGCCTACACTCTGCTCCACCTGCAGAGCCCGGGCTCCAACAACGCTAGTTGCTGTCCGGAAGTGCTGGCTGCACAGAGCCAAACACCTCGCCAATGTGTCAGTGGGGTCCAGCACCGCCAGCTGTTCCCCTGCTGTGTAGCCGGCAACGTGTCCTGCAAAAGTCACGCAGACACAACACACCCAAAGCTGCCGCCTGTGCAGGCTTCGGCCTACACTCCCCTCCCCCTGCTCCTCCTCCTCCTGCTCCTCCTCCTGCTGTCCCTGGGCTCTAACACACCGCCAGTTTTTGCCCAGATGTGCTAGCTGCACAGAGAAAAACACCAGCCAATGTGTCAGTGGGGTCCAGCACCGCCAGCTGTTCCCCTGCTGTGCAGCCGGCAACGTGTCCTGCAAAAGCCACGCAGACACAAGAACTGAAATTGAAGGGAACCTGTCCCCCCTCCCCCAGGCGTTTTTACGTTATCCAGCCACCTTGTACAGCGGTAATGCTGCATGTGTGCAAGGTGGCTCAGAAACGTATTCTCCTCGCACATGTGGAACTGAAAACACGTCTGCAATGTGTCCTCTGTGTGACCATTTAACCGTCCCGGTGGTGTGACTTTCCTTTGTAATGACACGCTGCAACCCCCTTGGTAGCGCTGCCCGTCTTCTGGCATCATGGTTTGGCTGCCTGCGCCTCTGCGGCCGCCCTGACCCACACAACGCCCCTCGGTGTCTTATTTATTGGGACTGCGAGGGTGTGATTGATGGGCAGGATCAGTGCATCAGTTCGCCTGTCCCTCCTCTCCTTCCGCCTTCTTCGGACTGTGCGGCTTCATGGCCGTGGCATGCGATAAGGGATCAGATGACGCCGCATAGTCTGAAGCGGGTGTAAGAACCCAAGCGAGAGGCGAACATATGTACTGCGCCAGGCCATGAATCCCAGCCCCGCAGTGTTTAAACTATGTCAATACACTGCGGGGCTGTGATTCATGGGCATCGCGAACCGCACCGGCCAACATTAAATGAGGTCAGAAGATGGGCAGCGCTAACGGCGCTAGGCCAGGGGATAACACGACAGCGCAGACTCCTGTACAGCAAATAACAACGCTCAGGAGGCTGCACCCAGCACCAAGGTGGGATTCTTGACATCTGTGCTGCGTCTCATTACAAAGGGAACTCGCGCCTCCAACACAGTTTGACTGTATAAAGGGCTAAATGTTATACGTGTTTCATTCAGCGTGTGCAAGGAGCGAAATTAAAAGAGCAACCTTTGACTTGTGCAGCACTACTGCTGCATAAGCTGTGGCTCTTCTACTTTCTAACCCCTGAGGGGGGGTTAAAGGTTACCTTTGAAATTGGTTCAAGTAGGCTTCGGCCTACACTCTGCTCCCCCTGCAGAGCCCGGGCTACAACACCGCTCGTTGCTGTCCGGAAGTGCTGGCTGCACAGAGCCAAACACCTCGCCAATGTGTCAGTGGGGTCCAGCACCGCCAGCTGTTCCCCTGCTGTGCAGCCGGCAACGTGTCCTGCAAAAGCCACGCAGACACTTGCTCTTGTACCTTCTGCTCCACATCCTGGTTCCAGTACCGTCAGCTGGTTCCGGGCAGAGCCTTTGGCTTAGGTGCCTCCCTCTGGGTATCCGAGTTCCACCAACGTCAGGTGGTCCTTGGTAGTGCTTTCAGGCACGGGTACCTCCTGCTTAGTAACCGGGTTCCAGTAACGTCAGCTGGTCCTCGGTAGTTCCATTGGCTCTTGGACCTTCGGGTAGCCATCCGAGTTCCAGTTCCATCAGCTGGTTCTCGGCATTTTCTCAGCCTTCTTGTACCTTCTGCTACATTTCCAAGTTCAAGAGACTAAACACGATGACCCGGAAGAACACCCCTAAGATGACGACGACACCAGAGACGACAACCACCGTGATGACGACGACCCTGGAGACGATGACCCTGAAGACCACCCCGATGACGACGACCCCGGAGACCACCCCGATGACGACGACCCCGGAGACGACGACCCTGGAGACGACGACGACCTGGAAGACCGAGAAGCAGAAGAACAAGAGGCTGCAGAACAAAGAGCAGAAGGACATTAAGCATAACACAAAATATCAGAGCAAAAAAATATTATGTAAATTATAAGCAGAAGAAGACTAAGCAGTGTATGGGGGTGAGTCCGTTCCTCCTCGTGGTGCCCCTGGATAAAGCCTGATGCTGCAGGCCAAACTGAACGCGGACAAATGTAACTGGTTTGTGACAGGCAGAACGGAAGGTGTAATCTTCAAACTTTTATAGATAACAACTACGGGAATGCCTGTCACAAATAAGAATATGATGAAGAAGTTGAATATGATGAAGATAATAGTAAAATAAAAAGAATATGAACAATGTAACCCAAAAAATAATAGGTAGAAGATGAAGAAGAAGATGAATAAGGTGAAGAAGTTGATGTCAAAGAAGCTGATGATGAGGATAATTAAGAAGAAAGCGTGGGAGAAGTAAAAAAGAAGGTGAAGGGCGTGGAAGTAGTGAAACATCAATATCTGACATAAAAAAAAAAAAAAATAACATAGTCAAATTCTTTCTAACGCCGAACTTCATAAAAAAAAATAAAAAATCCTGCTATTCTATTACATTGGGCTAAACCTCTGTCCCTTTAATATCTCCGCCACGTCCCCCAATACATCCTACATTATTCTTAGTTGTTTTCCTTCATGTAGAATGAACCTACAAGTTTATTAAGGGTTTATTTTAATTCCGATATTTTCGTCCCATTGACTTGCATTGGGATCGGGTATCGGTATCGGATTGGATCCGATATTTTGACGGTATCGGCCGATACTTTCCGATACCGATACTTTCCGATATCGGAAAGTATCGCTCAACACTACTTTTTACCTATTTTATTACATTACAACCTGTGTTTAAATATTTTTATTATCTGATTTGTGTGATGCATCAGCACTAGTGATGAGTGAGTATACTCGTTGCTCAGGTTTTCCCGAGTATGCTCGGGTGTTCTCCGAGTATTTCAGCGTGCTTGGAGATTTAGTTTTCTTTGCCTCAGCTGCATGATTTGCGGCTGCTAGCCTGAATACTTGTGGGGGTTGCCTGTTTGTTAGAGAATTCCCACATTTATTCAGCCTGTCTAGCAGTCGCAAATCATGCAGCTCAGGTGACGAAAACTAAATCTCCGAGCACGCCAAAATACTTGGAGGACACCTGATCGTGCTCGGAGAAACTCGAGCAACGAGTATACTCGCTCATCACTAATCAGCACTAAATAGTACCACACAAAAAGATTTTGAATCCCACACTGACAAAGGCACACCGCCAAAACGCGCATAGGGGAAGTGGCACCATCGCTGTAACACAGGTAAACCTTGAGTTAGATCTTTGAATATAACCTTATGCCCTATGTTACTCTGACAGCATGCTTTAAACCCATGTTTACATAGAGAGTACACGTACTATGCACTATGCACTTTAGCTCTTGATTAGTTTTGCTCTCAAATGCTTGATATTAGGATTTTTTTGCCTATACCATTAGTGTTTCCTGTCCGGCTGTGGTGCCACACACTTTTTTAGGCTCGCTACTGAGCAAATTGGCCCACCTGCCTTTCAAACTGTTCTTATGTGTTTATTGTGAATTTTGTAATCTATGTGTGAATCAGCATTAAATAGTCTGAGTTGGTGAAGTGAAGTGAGAAAAATGTAGACGTAAAATACATTTATGGAATCAAATAACTAAATATTGGTATGTGCATATGTGTTCACCCCTTTTTCTATAAAACCAACAAAAAATTCTGTTGTGAGCAGTTCTTTTCATAAGTCACATACTTAGTGACAGGACGTCCCCCTGTGTGCAATCTAAGTGTCACATGTCTGTCAGTATATACACTTTACCTTTTCTAAAAGGCCACAGAGGCTGCAACACCATTAACAAGAGGCACCATTAACTAAACAACACCATGAAGACCAAGGATATCTCCAAACACCACCATAAAGACCAAGGAGATCTCCCAACACCACGATGAAGACCAAGGAGGTCTCCAAACAAGTCAGGGACAAAGTTGTTGAGAAGTACAAGTCAGGGTTGGGTTATAAAAAAAAATATCCCGATCTCTGATCATTCCCCGGAGCACCATCAAATCCATTATCATCAAATGGAAAGAACATAGTACCACAACAAACCTGCCAAGAGAGGGCCGCCACCAAGACTCTCAGTCTGGGCAAGGAGGGCATTAATCAGAGAGGCTGTCCTGCAGTACGTTGTTCCCACCCGCCACTAGTTTGCCAGGCGGACCATCCCTCCCCTGCACACACACGTTTCTGACCAGATTAGATCTGCACTGCGCAACGCCATCACTGGCAAGGTCCATGTTACAACAGATAAGTGGACCAGTAAGTAGGAGCAAGGACGTTACATCTCTCTAACTGCCCACTGGCTTAATGTACAAGTGGCTGGGACAGAGGTAGCGAGCGTACCAGGAAATGTCCTACCACCACCGAGGATTGCTGGACGATTCTTGTTGCCTTCTCCTCCGCTTCCTACACCACCTCCTCACCTGGTCACAGCGGGCCCTGCACCACAAATTTCATCACAGCCGGGGGGAAACCCCAGCAAGGCTGTTCTGCAACTCATTTATTTGGGGGGACAGATCCCACACCACGCAGGAGCTGTGGATGGGGATCAAACAGCAGCCAGTTGATTGATTAGTGTCTGTGAACCTCAAGCCCAGCTCGGTGGTTTGCGATAATGGGAAAAATCTGGTAGCAGCTCTTGGCCTAGCCGTTTAGACTCACATACCTTGTCTGGCGCATGTGCTGAACTTGGTAGTGCGGAGCTTCATGAAAATCTAGTCAAATATTTCTGATTTGCTGCTGAAAGTGCGGACAGTATGTGCACACTTTCAAAGTTCTCACCATGCTGCTGCTCGTCTGTCTGCACTGGAGAGTAACTTCTGCCTTCCAGCTCACCACCTCATATGTGATGTACCAACAAGGTGGAACTACACCTTCTATTGGATGGCACGGCACTGTTTAAGGAACGTGCCACTGACTGGGTGCCCCCCCTTCCATTCCATTCACTTGGCACTGTCCCTCTCTCTCTCTCTCCCCTTCTGTTAGGAGTGTAGTGGTCTGGCCCGCTTTAGGATTGGCCAATGGAAGCCCACTGGGTTATGTCCAAGCTTCCCCTCTCCTTCACCTGGTATATAATAGCGGCAGCAGCGTAGATCCTCCTCTTCCCCTTTGGGTTCCGGAGGTGCTCGTCTGCGCTGTCTGGTGAAGAGCGAGCGATGACTGATCCCATTTTGGAGCAGCTGCATGCCAGGGCATCGCAGGAGGGTGAGCACTGGGTGCAGGCCCTGATTTCAGGGCTTAGTGCCCATCTTCCACCTCCTGCTGCCGCAGTTCTCGCCCTCCTGTCCGTCTCAGTCTCAGCCCCATTCCCTCTCCTTCTTTGTCGGCAGGGCGGTCACATGAGCGCCGGGCAGGCAGGGTGGTCCTGGCTATCGCAGCTCTGTCCGCCTCAGCTCCACCCACCATGATTCTGACCGCTGTAGCTCTACCCCAAGTAACTGCGCCCATCGTAGCTCAGCCCGCATCTCCTGCGGTTTTTTCCCCTGTCTGTCGGGCATTTATTTGCGCGACAAACAGATGGAGTGGATCCATCCACTCCTCCTTTGTTCACGCTCTCTGCTCCGCTGCCTGCCGAGTCAGCACCAACATACTCGGGCCAAGAGAGCGTAGCCCTGCCCAGTGTATCTCAACCCAGTCTGTCACCACAGGTCGGCGTCCATAGCGTGTTAGGCGCCATTGCTGAGGTAGTAGCAGTAACCCGTCAGCCACTACACAAACCCCTGCAATCCTCATATAGTATGCAGATGGGGTCCAGAGGCAGTACCTCAGCCTCTGCAGATGACACATCTGACCCTATGCTATTAAGCACGCAGCTAAAGTCTAGTATGTCACCCCTGCCTGAAGGTGCAGTACCCAGCACGGCTGCTGCCAATAAAGACGATTCTGGGGTCGCTGTAGCCCATGCTATACATCAGGTGGCATCTTCTGTTTTGGCTACTGCCACATCTAATGAGGCTGAATCACATAGGTGTAAACCCCGTGGTTCAAGTTCATCCTCATTGGAGTCATCCCATCATCATCGTCACCATGGACACCGCTCCTCATGCCAGCATAGCAAGCTTTCAACGCATGCACGTCGGAGGTCCAGTTCTCACAGGTGGGGTCTTAGGTCACGGTCCTCAAGATGACGCTCTCCATCATCATCGGAGTCTTCGAGCGCACCGGCGAGTCCCAAATACTGGCCTTGTTCTCGTGGCGAGAGACGTGAGCCGAGAGCAACTGCCAGGGCATCCAGCCTGGCTGAGCCGAGAGCTGCATTCAGGGCTTCTAGCCTGGCCCTCACCCACTCATCCATCGATCCAGGTGCTGGAGTTCCTCCATCAGTCGAAATCCCTCCTCCTGCATCAGATTTGGGTGAGTGCAACTTTTCTCTTGCAGGAAAAAATTTTAATCCTGACTTATTACCTGCCCTTAAGGCATTAATTGAGCAATTTTCAATACTGGTTGGTGTTCCACAAGTGAATACAACGAATTCGGGAAGAAAAGTCGAACCACCACTAGCTAGCATATTTAAAGATTCTCTTTATTGTGGGATTAACCCACTAGATTCCCATATAATGAAACTAGAGAGAAAATATGGTCGAATTATTATATAGATATCTGGTCGTTAGTATCGGTGGACCAGCACACAGTGGACAAAGAGAGAAGACTGAATGATAGACCATTTGACAGGAGCAGGCAGAAGGTTGCAAAAACCATGATCAATTGGTTACAGGCTTTTGCTGTTTGGGCTGTGTCATTAGCCAGAAGCATCCGGAACGGTGTTCCGATTTGCTCATTTACCAGGACATGATTTATACCTCCTACAAGGCCCACAATGGGTCTGGCTGGTTGCGCTATGATGAGAAGTTCCGGAGGTGGCTTGCCTTGTAGCCTGAAATAGGTTGGGGGATAAAAGCGACGAATGTGTGGATCAGGTTACTGTTATCCCAAAAACAGCCCCCCTTTCCAACAACAGCCACTAGTCATCCTGCAGCAGCAGCATGTCACAACTCAGTGGTCGTTCAGAGATCTGGAGCCTGCTGGTTATTCAATGAGGGACACTGTCGCTTCTTTGGGTTATGTAAGTATAAACACGAATGCTCCTCCTGTGGAGGAGCTCACCCAGCAGCCCTCTGCCTCCACCCCTGGGCAAATTACCAGTCAAGCCTTCCTATAGTGAAAACAGGGAACATAAGGACCCCGGTGAGCGTAACTGCGCTGGGTCCTTGGCTAGACCGATACCCGATACATAAGTCACGGCCGGGCAATTTTGATTCGGTTTTTCGTACTTTTTTTATACCTTTCAAATTTTGCAGGTTCCCTTCTTTTGCTACTAATTTGAAGTCTGCCCGCGATCACCCTGAGGTCCTGTGGGAGAAGATCGACAATGAAGTGAAGTTAGGTAGGATCGCGGGCCCTTTTCAAACTCCTCCTTTTTGGAACTTTAGAGTTTCCCCATTGGGTTTAGTTCCTGAAAAGGACCCTGGCATGTTTTGTCTTATACACCATCTATCCTACCCCAAGGTTGAGTCTGTTAATGATGGAATTTCACTGGAGGATGCATTGGTATCATATTTTTCTTTTGACAGGGCAGTAGCCCTGGTTCGCCAGGCTGGAGCCGGGGCTCTTTTAGCAAAGTCATCGAATCCGCCTTCCGTCTATTACCAGTTTACCCTGATTGTTTTCACCTTTTGGGCTGCCATGTGGATGATAGTTTTTTTAGCGACATGTGCCTCCCAATGGGTTGTTCCATATCTTATTATTATTTCGAGCTCTTCAGTTCCTTTTTGGATTGGGTTGTTAGATCTTGAATGGGTTCCAGGTCTGTCACACACTATTTGGATGATTTTTTATTCATTGGACCAAAAGATTCTGCTGTTTGTTGGCAGTTCTTGAATTTTTTCAAAGATAAATAATACCAGTTCGGGGTTCCCTTGTCAGCGGAAAAAACTGTCGGTCCAGTTACAGCTATGTCTTTCTTAGGAATTGAAATTGACACTGTGAACATGGTTTACCTTTTACCTGCCGAGAAGGTCGAGAAGCTTATGTACATGATTGAAGGTTTTTGTTCTGTCAAAAAAGTTACCCTGCTCCAAATGCAATCCTTACTTGGGCTATTGGTTTTTGCCTGTAGGGTCATGCCGGTGGGTAGAGTTTTTTCAAGATGTTTATCATTAGCGTCAAGAGGGGCTACCCTTCCCAGCCATAAAATCCAGTTGACTAAACATTTGAGGGGTGACTTGGAGGTTTGGAAAACATTTTTTATTTCATTCAACGACCGCACTCATTTCATGTCTTCCAAAATTTCAAGCCAGGAGTTGAAATTATTTTCAGATGCAGCAGGATTGGCTGGTTTCGGTACCATCTTCGGAGATCGATGGTGTGCGGCCGAAGTCGTGGAAATCGCAAAGCGCTTTGCAAAAATCTTACGATTATAAAATCTTATTAGAATTTTTTCCCATTGTAGCAGCTGTGGAGATATGGGACCCCCAATTTGCCAACAAAAAATATGTTTTTGGTGTGACAACCTCAGCGTCGTGCATTGTATAAATCGCTTGTCTTCATCTCCCCCACTACCTGTACTTGGCTACTTCTTCATTTAGTCCTCATATGTTTAAGAACATATGGTTCAGGGTCCGCCATTTTCCAGGAGTTGAAAATGCTGATGCATTGTCACGATTTAATTGGCAGGTCTTCAGGGAGCTTCTCCATAGTGCCCACCGGGAAGGTTTGCCTTGCCCTTCTTCCCTATGGGACATAGTGGCCAACAATTGATGCCATTGGTCCGTTTGTCAGTGGCTCCCTCTTCTTGGCAGTCATATGGTAAGTCTTGGGTTAAGTGGTGTTGTTTGATCAATGGGAGACCAGTTCACTCTTGCTGCCAGGCCAGACTTGATGTAACAGTTGAATTTTTGATGTTACTTTTGACTTCCGGGCTTTTGGGGTTTTCGGCTCAACAACAACTATCTGGTTTGGCTTTTTATTTTCAATTGCTAGGTTGGCCAGATGTTACGAAGTCCTTTATAATCAGGCAGGCCTTGAAAGGGTAGAAAAGAGCTCAACCCGTAAGGAAATTAGAGGTCCCACTTCTATTTCCTTATTACATAAGTTGGTTTCATTTACCTCTTTTAGTTGCTCTTCTCAATTTGAAGCTGCTCTTTTTTTCGCTGGATATGCAATCCTGTACTTTACGCATTAGCGAATTAGTCCCTAAATCTAAAAATATGCCAGAAAAGGGTTTATTGTTTGAAGACGTGGTGGTAGTAGAGGATGCGATACGTCTTTGTATTCGCAGGTCTAAAACAGATCCTTCAGGGACGAATGCTTGGATTCTTTTAAAACCCAGCTTTAGGTCCAGTTTGCCCTGTCAAGACGGTTTTAAATTAGTTGGAATTCAGAAGTAGGGGCAAATTTTTCCTTGCGCAAGCGGATGGTTCCCCGTCGACTAAATTTAAATTTCAGTCTATTTTTCGCAAGTGCCTACAGGCTTCCAGTGTGCAACCAGGGGAATATGGGACACATTATTTTTGAATAGGGGTCGCCACCGAGGCTGCAAAGGCGGGATTACCAGAGGCAGAGGTTCAAAGGATAGGACGGTGGTGTTCCGCTTGCTATGTCAGGTATATTATACCGGATTTACTAATATAATTTATTTTCTCTTTTGGTTGTCTAGGTCCCTCGAGGCCAACAGTGTGGCTCCTAGGCCACTCTTACATTTTCTGGGCGGCTCAGAGAGCAGAATGTCATCCTGGTGGAAGAAATATGGGTTTTCAGGGTATGGATGTAAATTGGAGAGGCATTCGGAGGCTGAAATGGCCTCAGGTGCTGCAAGAAGTGGTTGATATTGAGTGGGATATTGTAGGGCCAGTGATATTAGTATTACATGCTGGCGGGAATGATCTGTGTTCTTACAAAGTTGCCAAGCTGTTAACTATGATGAGGTCTGACCTGGAAAAGTTTCCTAGTTTTTCCCAGAACTCATACTAGTTTGGTCGGAGATAGTCCCCAGAGCTGTGTGGCAAGGAGCCCTAGATGGGATGGCAGGTGAATGGACCAGACGCACCATAAACGCACGTATGTCCAAGATTGTGCGGGATAAATTTGTTGTGGTGGTGAGGCATCGCCAGCTGGTGGGTGACAATTCAGCTCTCTTGAGGTCAGACGGTGTTCATCTCACTGATATTGGTTTGGATATCCTGTTGCCGGAGCTCCAAGATGGGATAGAACAAGCTTTGTACTTGATGGGTGGGGGTCGAAGTCCTGTGTAGTACTACTCAGGATCCTCATTGGCTGTTTTCAACTAAGGAAGCACCGGAATGTTGGGGCTAAGTAGACTGACTTGCCTGTAGATGTTGCAGGGCTTTTGGCTACTGGTCTTTTGTGACGTTTAAAGTGCTTCCTTTTATTGTGATATATATTTTTATAAAAGAAATTAAAGCTGTGACTGACCTCACACATCAATTGCTTGTCTTGTCTCGTTATTGTTAGATGGAATTTTTTCGGAGGGTTAGGGAGAGAGGGTTACCAGGGGGTGTTTGCTTGGGGTCGACACAGTCATGCTGGAGAGACAGAAGGAAACAATGGATTTTCAGCTGCAGCACACATGAGTCCCTCAGCAGAACACCACTTCACCACCAATGAGTGGGCCTCCATGCTTGACGTGTGTGTTGTGTTGCAATGCTTTGAATATTCCACCAACATAGCCTACGCTGATGACTAGAGATGGGCGAACCCGAACAGTAAAGTTCGGCGTCTGTACCAAACACCTACTGTTTGGGCACGGACACCAAACACGAACTTCACCAAGAAGTCTGTGTTACTGTTAACGTTCGGTTGCCCAACCACCGGGTGTTTGTCGTGCTGTCATGTGCATGACAGCACGGTAACCACCACCTTTGTGTTTCCTCACATCACCAGCGCCTACGCTGTGCTCTTATTTTTAGGGCATGCGCCGTGCGCGATGGCCTGGAACTCACATCAGCTGATGTACTGATATCGCACCTGCGTGTAGCGGAGGCCCGAGATCCCGCCCCACAGTGTGTTATGATTTATTCACACTGCGGGGCTGGGAATCTGGGGCTGTGCGCAGGCGCGATATACTTACATCACTTGATGTAAGTTCCAGGGCAGCGTGCACGGCGCATGCCCGAGAAATAATTGCAGAGCGCAGGCGCCGGTGACGTGAGGAAACACAGAGGAGGCGGTGCCCAGTGGGATGATGGATGGCTGCGAGGTGGCTGAGTCAGGGGGAGAAAACATACCCCCCGGACTCAATACAGGTATGGTGCTCAATTTATCAAAGTGAATATTTCAGCATTATTAGAGATCAAAAACATAAGATCCACCTTCACAGAATGCAGCCTTAGTGCTGCAGTAGGTGGCTATTTTACCTTAATAGGCCCTTGGGGGGTGACAGGTTCCCTTTAAGAACAAGGAGTCCTGGGAGTGGTGATCCGACCCCCTGGTCTCATATCATCCAGTCATCCAGACTGTCTGGGATCACATGAGGTGACAGAAGGATTTGCACAAGCCTCTTACTCAGAAAATCTGTGGTCAATTCTCCAAGGTGCTCCTTCATATTGTGACAATGGTGGATGTCGACCCGCCGGACTTACCCTGGAGGGTCATGACTAAGTGACTACCTGGTTTTCACTAGAGCCTCTGGTAGTGAGGATAGACTTGGGTAGCCATCAGGTGCCTCTCCAGGGTAGTCCCGGACCTGCAGCCGCTGACCCATGGGTCAAAGTGTAACAAGGACTACCGGGTGGGTAGTTATGGTCGAGCTATTTAAAGGCACAGTACACCAGCAGAGTCCACTATGCACACTATCAGCGAGCACCCCCGGTCCCTTGCACATAGACAGGTGGAACCAACACTGTTCTTTCCCAACAAATTACCTTTTCCTCTGATCACAGTGTGCAGACGAATTAGAATCTGGAAGGCGGCCGTTGTCCAACAGGGAAAAGTAACTTTATTTGAACAATGATGAAAGATGAAGAAGAGGAAGAAGGGCAAGAGTACAACACTGGATTTCTTGATCTCTCCCTGCATCCTCTCTACAGCCTCACCCACAGCAGTTGCAGCAGCCGAAGATCTGCAGTAGTCCACATGCAGAAGTCTGGGTGCCTGAGACCCCTTCAGCTGGGGGCCTTTCCAGAGTCCTGGGGCATATGTGGTGGTCATTAGTCCTGTAGTCATTGGGACTCCTCCTGAGTCCCTGGAGTCCTCGAGGTCCTTGAGGTCCTTAGAGTCCTTAGAATGCAGGGCAACAGACCTCTCCAGTCTGGGGGGGTCTGGCAGTGCCCCGTCTCTCATACACATCTGCCCTGGCCAACGTATCCGGGCAATTCTGAGGAAGCAACAGCTTCCTCTCCCCTTGTGGCTGCAAGTTCAGCCTCTCTGCTGCTGGGCCAGCCCACAATATTAACTGTTGCTGTCCCTAACTATGTACAGTTATTAAAGGGGAAAATCACAATACCATACAATACAGGTGTATCATATGATGGTACAGAGCATAATATCACAAAAGCACATTACCATAATAGACATATAACATATGAATATAAAGTGCACGGGGTCATACAGAAGGAGAGGAAGGCACAACTGAACCTTACAAATGCATGAATGCAGGGCCCAGGAATGCGAAGACAGAAGCGTAGTCATACAGTCTGGATAAACAACCCAGTCGGTAATAGTAGTGACGAGACAAAATATCACTTAATCTGATTGGGGAGGAGATGCCTTAAATATCCCCTGCTCATAGGGAATAGCCTAGGCAAGCCAAACCCTGCAGGACACAGCAGAGTTACATTCCTGCATGATTTGGCCTAGAATCCCTATAGCCAAGTGGAGACAGCAGGAAGATGCAACAGAGCTGGAAGAGCAGCATGAGGTAACTCGGAGAGGCGTCCTGACATGGGGAGGGGCAGAGCTGCATATTCAGTGAGTAGGACTGCGCCCAGAATAAGTGCGAGTTACTGCCATGACACAAATATTACTTACAAGTATACTTAGAAGAATTGATGCTGTTTTGAAGGCAATGGGTGATCACCAAAAATTTATGGGATTTACATTTCTCTTTTGTGCATTCACTTTGCATTTTGTGAATTCATATAAATAAACTATTAACACTTCCGTTTTTTAAAGCATAGGGAGAGGTGACATCACCTGTTGTGATTGGTGTATCCTGTGTTATCTGCTGTGTATAGAGCTGATACCTGTCACTGTAATCCTGCCTCTGATGATAAGGAGCCTGCTGAAAACTGTTACTGAAAGGACAGGAGTCTAAAATATTCCCAATAACAAATGTGAAAATGGCGAGATAATTTTTTTTGTTTAAGTACGGATTGTAATATGAAAAAAGTCAACATGAAAAAAAAGAAAAGAAAAAACAACATTTTTGTTTTTAATTACATGGAACATAAAAATATGAATTAAGCAGTTGGGCATTATTGATAACACTTTCCCAATAAGCAAGTCTATACTTTCCTTTTAAGGCAAAAACTGGATAGCTGAAAAAAAAGCTTTGTCGCAGGAAATCACATTATAAATTGTACTGCAAAGAAGCCAATGTGAAGAATTCTTGTACTATCTAAGCCGCTGTCTTGACCTAATGTAAAACTCCCTTTGGAGCCATTCAATGGAAAAAACATAAAGTTTTCTAAGAAAAAATAAAGGAATAAAAATGAAAAAAATGAAAACTTAAATAAATAAAATCCTAAGGCTTTACAAAAAAACTATCCAAGCCCAACATAAAACTAGTATAAAATTATAAGGAGAGGAAAGCTGTTACATGACCATGGATGCAGAACAATATAACGGAAAAAATAATGACAAATACATAGGACCATTCTATCAGAAAAGTGCTATTACCCGTCTTATATGGCTTTCCAGTTTAATTGGCATTGCATCTGCCAAGAGAAACAGTCAGACATTTTTGCATTGATGAACAGAAAACAATTTGTTTCAGCTGAGGTAGTAGTTTTGTAACCCGGAAAAAAAAAAAAAAAAAAAGGAGTTGGTTGACATCGTTCAATTAGTATCCACAGCTTAGTGGAGCCAGGAGAGCATTTTATAGCTCACAACTAAAAGACTGTGCTGTGTAATTACTCGGGAATGGTCAGAGATACAGAGCTGCAGCCAAGAAATTCTATTTCCGAGGGCAATTTTTTCCCTGACAGGCTTCTCTAAAGAAATTTTTCAGCACAAATATTAAATATTCATTTAATGAAACCTCCACAATCAACTTCAGATTCTTAGCCCTGCAGAGATTTCTATGGTCTTTTAAAATGCAAATGAAGAATCCTGTCTATTTCTGTCTCCCTGACAGGTGGTTTAGTTGCTGGTATTTTCCAAAAGTGTCATTTACTTGTTCATATAAATAACAAAATAAAACTAGAACTTGAAACTGGAAACCCAGTAAAGACCAAATTGTATTGCCATTTTGCATGGGGAAGTGTCATAGAGGAATTAAGGAAGAACTGGGCTGTCCCCTCCTCCACCCAGGAAAGTGGGGAGTTGTAATTTTAAAGAATGTACAAATCAGACAAACAAGGGAAGATGTACAGGGATAAATAAAAATACCAATCATAAAAATATGCACTCACAAACAACAAAGTGGAACACTGAGAAGTAAAGGAAGGAAAAACCAAATAGGAGAGGATGAGGATATGCATACAGACAAATCACCAAGCAACAGTCTTCTGAACAAAACGCCTCAAAAAACCAACACCTTCAAATCCACAACCAAGCAGTATTAAACTAACACTGGCAATCCCTTATTGCTAGAGGCGAGTATATATGGCAGAGGAGAGTGGCCGGCACTAAACAGCTGAGACCATTAAAGCAGGAAAGCTCCAGGCATTCTCAACTGAACAGATTAACCCCTGCACTGATAGCAGAAACCTGCACTGTTTAATGCGAAGGTGAAGTGCTTCTAATTAGTGCAGGAGTATGTGAAATCAGACACAATGGTCTTTTGACCCATCTCTGTCACGGTAAACCAGTGACAATAGGTCATCAATATTAGGTTCTCATAGGAATCATGCAACCTATGAATAGTGATGCATTAATTTTACACTAACTTTTGGTAGACTAAAAGTCTTTGTATGGTCCTAGATTTACTGAGCCATTTTACAGATGGAATGTATTAAGTCATAGGCATAGGTGTTCCTTAAAAGGTATCATGGTAATATTTAGTGATCAAGTCCTTTTAAATTCTAAATTATCCATTTTTCCCCAAAAATTTGATTTGGAGCTAATTGCAATACTGCAAAGCCTCCCAAGTGCTCTACTGTAAAAATATATGTACAGTGGGGCAAATAAGTATTTGGTACACTGTTTTGTCACATACAAAAAATGGAAAGGTCAATCTTTTTTATCATAGGTATACTTCAACTGTGAGAGACAGAATCTTAAACAAAAATCCAGAAAATCACATTGCAGGATTTTTACATAATTTACATTTTATCACATGAAATAAGTATTTGATACAATAGAAAAACAGAACTTAAAATTTGGTACAGAAACCTTTGCTTGCAGTTACAGAGGTCAGACGTTTCCTGTAGTTCTTGACCAATTTGCACACACTGCAACAGGGATTGTCTCCAGATCTTTCAGGTTTCTAGGCTTTTCTATTTGGTTTAGGTCTGGAGACTGGCAAGGCCATTCCAGGACCTTGAAATTCTTCTTACAGAGCCACTCTTCAGTTGCCCTGGCTGTGTGTTTCGGGTCTTTGTCATGCTGGAAGACCCAGCCACGACCAATCTTCAATGCTCTCGCTGATGGAAGGAGGTTTTTGGCCAAAATCTTGTGATACCTGACCTCATCCATCCTCCCTTCAATACGTGCAGTTGACCTGTTCCCTTTGCAGAAAAGCACCCCCCAAAGTATCCTCCACCATGCTTCACGGTTGTGATGGTGCTCTTGGGGTTGTACTCATCCTTCTTCATCCTCCATACAGAGCGAGTGGAGTTGATACCAAAAAGTTCTATTTTATTCTCATCTGACCACATGTCCTTCTCCCATGCCTCCTCTGGATCATCCAGATGGTTATTGGTGAACTTCAAGTGGTCAAGACATGTGCTGGCGTTAGCAGGGGGACCTTGCGAGACTGCAGGATTTTAATCCATGAGGACGAAGTGTCCCAGTGTTTGAGCATGTGGTTCCAGCTCTCTTTACATAATTTACCAGGTCCTTCCATGTACTTCTGGGCTGGTTTCTGACCTACCTCAGAATCATCCTTATGCCACGAGGCAAGATCTTGCATGGAGCCCCAGACCGAGAAAGATTGACAGTCATTGTGTGTTTCTTCCATATTCTAATAATTGTGCCAACAATTGTTGCCTTCTCGCCAAGCTTCTTGCCTATTGTCCTGTATAGCCCATCCTAGCATTGTCCCTGGTGTCCAAAGACGGCTCTTTGGTCTTGTCCATGATGGAGAGGTTGGAGTATGATTGATTGAGTGTGTGTAAATTCTGTCTCTCACAGGTGAAGTGTACCTATGATAAAAATTACAGACCTCTCCATTCTTTGTAGGTGGGAAAACTTGCAAAATCGGCAGTGTATCAAATACTTATTTTCCCCACTGTATGACACCATGAGGTCTCCTTAGACTTTATCCATCCCCGTTCATGCTTATTAACACAAACACAGCCTTAGTATTGTCAAAGTGATATCACTATAGGAAAGAGTGATAACTGATAGTAACCAAAAGCTCATTTAATAAGAGTGCTCTGACAGAGTTTCCATGATTTTTTTAAGCAAAAAAGGTACAAAAATGATCACTCTTAGTCATTGTCTATCAGACTGACCATTCTATACGCAACACTGACTCAAACGGACGGTGTCACAGTCAGAGATAACATAATCCTACTGTGACAGAGTCAAGTAATGTGCCATATATTGTATAACTCTCTCTGCCTTCTTCCCATTAAGACTCTTGGCAGGGTAAAAGGGGAAAAGGAGGCTAATTATGACCTGCATTTGGTAGTACTACTGACCAGATGGTTGGCGCCGGAGGTGGTGCTTCTGCGGCTGCTAGTGGCTCCCACATAAATACCAACTACCATTACCTCAATTGTCACCGCACCACCGCAATCGGAAAGAGCTGGGCAAAGCGTCAGAATTGGCGCATCTAATGTGATGCACCAATTCTGGGGCAGTTGCGGGTTGGTATTTTTAGGCTGGGAAGAATCAAATAACTATGGACCTGATAATATAAGCCCACAGCTGTCTGCTTTATATTTGCTGGTTATAAAAAAAAGAGGAGGACCACATTTCGCTTTTTTCATTTATTCATTTATTAGCTTTATACATGCACAGTAAATTACACATGCAAGACACTAATTATGTATCTCACGGATATTTATCTATCTATCTATCTATCTATCTATCTATCTATCTATCTATCATCTATCAATCTATAATCTATCTTTTGTCAATCTATTATCTGTCTATCATCTATTATATATGTGTATATATATATATATATCTATTATCTAAGTATTATCTATCTATCTATCTATCATCTATCAATCTATAATCTATCTTTTGTCAATCTATTCTGTCTATCATCTATTATATATGAGTATATATCTATATATCTATTATCTATCTATTATCTATCTATCATCTATCTATTATTTATCTATCTATTTATTATCTATCATCTATCATTTATTTATCTATCTATTTATTATCTATTATCTATCTATCTATCGATCTATCTTTTCACATCTTTAACACCTAAACATCTATCATTTATATTCTACAGTCTATTACGGTAGGTGTCACATGGAAGGAACAGGGATGTCACACTTATTAGTGTCACCGATACATGTGAAAACTGTCACCACACGTACCAGAGAAACTGACCTGTGAAGGGGGCCTCAGGTAAACATTTTCAATTCAATATTTGTATGTTGGGGAATTTTCTTTTGTATTTGTTAAATAACAATTATTCCCCTCGTCACAAAAAGGATTTAAAAAAAGCAAAGACTCAGTATAGTCGCTTATAAGAAGTATGCGTGCTGTCTCTGACTGACACAGATTTCACATTTTTTTCCTGTAAAAAAATATTGCGCTGCCATTTAACTGCTTTCTAGTGCATTAAGAAAATAAGAAAAAAAAAGAGTCATTGTAATCCAGTTACAGTGGGCGAGATGCCAGCTCCACCACATCACTGATCAATCACACAGAGTCTGGCACCTCATCAGTTTCTGTCTCTGCTATCAATTTAATCTCTACATTAGTTGCTGTACAGTAAGAATGCTTTTGAAAATAATAGTGTTACTAGTTTATATCAATTAACAAAATGCAAAGTGAATGAACAAAAAGGGAATCTAAATCGAATCAATATTTGGTGTGATGATCACCCTTTGCCTGCAAACAGGTACGGACTGGGGCTGAAATTCAGCCCTGGCATTTGAAATCACACAGGCCCATGTTGTCCCCGTCCCCAAGCACTAGATGGGATATATTAGTAATATTACCCTCGATGAAGGAGAGGAAGATTTACTACAAGACCATTACTTCTAATGATACCCGTGGCCTGCTGGGGTAAGTGGCGGAGTCAACGACTTGGTGCTCCATCACAACTCTTAACAGTATAGGTGTCTTGAGAACACTGATTCTGTTAGCAACGTAGCAGACAAGGCAGCCCATGACCAGACAGGCCCTTCTGGCATTTGCCAGAATTGCCAGATGGCCAGACCGGCCCTGCCTGCAAACTAGCATTAGAGCAGCAATGCCTCCTGGTACACTTGTACTTACACATAGATTTTGGAGAAAATCATTTGGGGAGTTGTCCCAAACTTCTTGGAGATCTTCTGTGTATGATGCTTGTGCAAATCCTTCTGGTTCCTCATGTTATCCCAGAAAGACATACTTGCCTGGAGGACTCCTTGTTCTTCTTTCTACTGAATATATTATTATTATTATTATTATTATTTATTTATATAGCACCATTAATTCCATGGTGCTGTACATGAGAAAGGGTTTACATACAGAGTTATAGATATCATTTACAGTAAACAGGTTTACAGTGACAGATTGGTACAGAGGGGAGAGGACCCTGTCCTTGCGGACTTACATTCTATGGGATAGTGGGGAAGAGACAGAAGGTAGGGGTGAGGCGGCGGCGGCTCTGGCAGTGGTGAGGCGGCGGCTCGGTTATTGTAGGCTGTAGGCTTTCCTGAAGAGATGGGTTTTCAGGTTCCGTCCGAAGGATCTGAGGGTGGTGGATAATCGGACGTGTTGAGGCATGGAATTCCAGAGGATGGGGGATATTCGGGAGAAATCTTGGAGGCGATTGTGTGAGGAACGAATAAGTGTGGAGGAGAGTAGGAGGTCTTGGTATGAACGAAGATTACGTGAGGGAAGATAGTGGGAGATTAGTTCAGAGATATAGGGAGGGGATAGGTTGTGGATGGCTTATATAGATATATAAGATCTATAATATAGATCTTAATGACATTGGCTGGATGTTTGTGGTTGTTGTCTTGATGTAGAATTAATTTGGAGCCATTCAGAAGACTTCTTTATGGTATTGCATCATGGATAAATATTTGCCTGTATTTCTCAGCATGGAGGACACAAAAAAAATAGGCAATTAAGAGGACCATAGATGCAGTGGTCGGCCAAGGAAACTAAGTGCATCAGTTGAAAGACACGTCGTGATTCATTTCCTTCAAAACTGGAAAATGTCTAACAGTGTCATCAGCTCAGAACTGGCAGCAACGTGAGGGACCCAACTAATGTTCTGAAAAGTCTAAACAGACGTAGTCTTCTTTTAAGAATTGTTGTCAGAAAACATATTTTTGTCCTAGGAACAAGACAACACGACTCATCCATGCACAAATATATAGGAGTTGGGTGCAGAAAAACAGCCGGACTGATGAGTCAAAATGCGAAATATCTGGCTGTAACAGAAGGCAATTTGTTTTCCACAGGCCTGGAGAGCAGCACAATAATGAGGGTCTGCAGGCAGCACTGATGCACAGTGGAGGGTCCTACAAGCTTTCTGCTGCATTTCAGAAAATGGAATTGGGTATTTGGTCAGGTTTAATGGTGTCCTCATTGCTGAAAAATACAGGCAGATACTTATCAACCATCCAATGCCATCTTGGAGCCACCTGATACTCTCCAAATTTATTCTGCAGCAGGACAACGACCCAAACAGACAGCAAATGTCGAAAAGAACTATATTCAAGAAGAATAAGAAGTATAAGAATTTATAATATGGCCCCCACAGAGCCCTGACCTAAACATCATTGAGTCCCTTTGAAATTGCCGACCAATGACTCCTCAGACACAATGGGAGACAAGTCCATGGTGGCACATTTAGGCGGCGCAGGCTTCTCACAGTAGCACAAGCAACATGTGCCCTGGCGCTGTCATGCTGAAAATGGCTCTTGGGTCACTACCGGGAACAGTTTCTATTTTTTCATTACTTGTATATCATTAACATTTCTATTGATCCTGTGATCTCCATAGTTTTTCGACTTTTCCGTCTTCAGATTGCAATTTCAATGTCATACATATAGGTCGGATAAACGACTATTACTACTGCAATTATGTGACTAATGAGAATAGTCATTATTGTGAATATGAGGAAAAAACACTATCTCTAGCCATGATGTGACTTGTATCCTGCATCTTTCACCAGTTTTTTCCTTTCCGATCTGTATTTCTTATTATCAGTTATGTCTGAGCTGGTGGGTGAAGGCTAGCTGCTATGATGTCTCCTGAAAGACATGAGAGATGTTGTTCAGAAGCAGCAGCAGCATGGTAAACATTATACAGCAGTACTGAGCAGTGTAGATGTGAATCCAGGGCTGACGTCAGATAAACACTTACTATAAAGCTGCAGCTTCATCTCTCTCTCTGTCTCTCTCACGTTGCTCCTACTTCCACTTCTCCCCACAGGCTTCAATAACCAGCTGTCATCTCATCTCTCATTGAACTCCCAGTTTGTCGTCTATTGAGCAAGATGTAGTTTTTCGAAGTGAATGAAATCAGGGGACAGATGGATGAGAAGAAGTGGCTCAGAAGTGGAGACAGAAACATATATCTAAGATAAAGCATATGACAAAAGATTCTTATATTCACTTGTTCTATTGATTTTGTCTCAAGTTTGTTGAACTAACAGTGACCATGTAGGAAAACTGGTGACTCATCTAGAGTATATTTGTGAACAGAGTATAAATGAAAAGGAAAGTCAGAGGAGACAACAGAGAGCTTTGTTTTTAGGTTCTTGACTAATGCTTACATTATTGTTTGGGTAGCAGAAAAATGCCTACGTTGAGTCATACACCTCATCTAATTAACGGAGAAATTGCTTGAGAATAGAGTAGCGCCCACATTTGCATTTTAATTCATGTATGTGGTGAAAGACCTGATGATGAACCGAAATGGAAATAACACAAAAGCTTGGGTCACATGATGAACATTTGATAGAGCGAAAGTCAAGAGCAAACCAGTATGGAAATTCTCTAAATTCTGCTCCTTTTGTTTAGGCTGACATCATCAGCCTTGAGATATTATCATTGGTAATGTTAAAAGTGGACTCTGATTTCCTTAGATATCTAGTGATAGTCTTATTCACTACAAAAAGAACGTATTTTATTATTTTCTGGTCAATTCTCGAAAAATTGTTAACTCGTAGAAGGAATTTTAACGTTTAAATTACCCAACTACTTTCTGCTGTGTAATTCTGCTTTTTTATGAGACATTTAGACTGATCTAAGGGTACTGTCACACAGTGCAGTTACGATCGCTACGACAGTACGATTCGTGACGTTCTAGCGATATCGTTACGATATCGCAGTGTCTGACACGCAGCAGCGATCAGGGACCCTGCTGAGAATCGTACGTCGTAGCAGATCGTTTGAAACTTTCTTTCGTCGCTGGATCTCCCGCTGCCATCGCTGGATCGTTGTGTGTGACAGCGATCCAGCGATGCGTTCGCTGGTAACCAGGGTAAACACGTCAGGCTTCCCGCTCTGACTGTGAGCGCCGGCCGGAAAGTGAGAGCAGATCACAGCGGTGACGTCACCGCTGCGCTCTGCTCTCACTGTACGGCCGCACTCAGAGCGGGAAGCAGACGGCAAGGGACCTGACGGACATCAGATGGTGAGTATGTACGGTTTGTTTTTTTTTACTTTTACGCTGGTAACCACGGTAAACATCGGGTTACTAAGCGCGGCCCTGCGCTTAGTAACCCGATGTTTACCCTGGTTACCAGCGAACCTCGGCATCGCTCCAGCGCCGTGATTGCAAAGTGTGACCGCAGTCTACGACGCTGGAGCGATAATCATACGACGCTGCGACGTCACAGATCATGCCGTCGTAGCGACGAAAATTGCACGGTGTGACGGTACCCTTAGTCTTTTTGATCTTCTCCTGTTGGCTTGTGCCATGTTTGCGAACCTTTATGGAGATTGTGTAGACTCACTTAGTAAATACAGATTGGTAATTGTGCTCAACCATTGAGCGGAGTCTAAAGCTGGCCATACACATTGGACTTACGCCGGCCAAACCCGCCAATATGGATGGGTTCAGCAGACTGTCTAATGAAGGGGTCTCAAAAGGTATTCCTCGAGGGCCGCAAATTGTGTGTGTCTTCAAGGTTTCCTTAGCATTGCACAAGGTGCTGGAATCATTATCTGTGCAGGTGATTAAATTATCACCTGTGCAATACAAGGAAATCCGGAAAACATGACCTGTTTGCAGCCCTTGAGGAATGCAGTTTGATGTGTATCGGGGCAATGGCTGACTGATGGTTGGGAGAGATGTCAATCGGGCAGGTCCAATTGTGGACTGCTAATTATAATGTTCTCCCTGAGATAAGCCACTGGCCGACGTGTCAGTCAGCAGCTTTTTCATAGAGAACACTGGAGCGCCTGGCTGAATGAGTGATCTTGTGCTCAGGGAAGTCAGCTGAGATGTCTGTTGGCTGAACAATATTTTGGCCGACAGCCATCTTATGGCCATCTAATGTGTATTTGCTTCCTTCTGCTCAGGCAATGCTCCCCAACTCTGAGGACTGGTTTTTCCAGCAGGACAATGCATCATACCACACAGCTAGGTCAATCAAGGTGTGGATGAAGGGCCACAAAACCAAACCCCATTGAAAACCTCTGGAATGTAATCAAGAGGAAAATGGATAGTCACAAGCCATCAAAGAAGAACTGCTTAAATTTTTGTACCAGGAGTGACCTAAGGTGACCCAAAAGCAGTGTGAAAGACAGGTGGAAAGCATGCCAAGACGCATGAAAGCTGTGATTAAAAATCATGGTTATTCCACAAAATATTGATTTCTGAACTCATCCTGAGTTAAAACATTAGTATTGTTGTTTCCAAATGATTGTGAACTTGTTTTTTTGCATCATTTGAGGTCTGCAAGAAATGCTTTATTTTTATATTTTAACCATTTCTCATTTTCAGAAAATAAATACAAAATTTATTGCTTGGAACTTCGGAGACATGTTGTCAGTAGTTTATAGAATAAAAGAACAATTTACATTTTACTCAAAAATATACCTATAAAGAGAAAAACTGAAAATTTTGCAGTGGTGCCTTAATTTTTGCCAGAGCTGTGAACCAACCCCCGCAGAAGCAGTGTGCGAAACGCGCGTTGGGGTCTCTCCTTTCACATCCAGGTGCAGGTTGGTTCACTAGACCATATATAATAATCTTTCTCTGTACTTCACTTCACATTATCCAAAGCCTGATTTTTCACAGTGCAGTGGGATTTTTCTTATATGCTTGGTATTGCCTCTTCAGTATATATTCCATCTATTTCTCCCAGTAAGGGACTTACCTATAGCACTAGCTACTGTGGTTATACTGAGGTTATGCTATCTACTGCACTATGGCACTCTGCACTTTATTTGATTAATTTTGGTAAAGTGATGTAATATACTATTTTGAGCCTTTGTCTTATTTACCTTTATTTATATATATTTTACTATTAAATAAGAGTTTTAGTATGCAATTAGCACTGAGACATTTGATAAGATAATAATATACTAAGCTTATCGTATATTTAACTATAACCACTAAGAGGCTAATTTTACCTATTATTCCTGCAATACCTCTTTCCTGCACGTGGCACTAGGATGTCGTTTCTCACCTTTTATTGTGTTTGTTTTCAGTTAATTTTGTTTACTTTGTTTATTAAATAATTTGTAATAAAACTTATAGTATTTTTTACCCAGGTCTTGTGTCCATTTTCCTTTGGTTTTTCATTTATTTTACATGGCAGAGCTTATATATGTAATGCCCATTTTTTGGTTTATATAATGTCGTCTAGGTAGATGAGGATGGCTTCAAAATTCAAGTCACCCAGACACTTTTCCATGAGACGCTGAAAAGTTCCTGGAGCATTGGCCAAGCCGAACGGCATTTGGTTGATTTCAAACAGGCCCATGGGTGGAATGAAAGCGGTCTTTGCTCGATCCTGTTCGGACATCGGCACTTGCCAATAGCCCCTGGCGAGGTCCATTGTAGAAAATAATTTGGCTTTTCCTAGTCCAGACAGGGATTCCTCAATCCTTGGTAAAGGGTATGGGTCTCTCACGGTACAAGCATTGAGTTTCAGTAATCCACACAAAAATGCAGAGTCCCATTCTTCGTCTGCACCAGCACTATTGGAGCAGCCCAGGGACTCTGACTCTCTCTGATGCAGCATCTGTCCCAACATGCTATTCACCTCTTGGTACAGCTGTGGTGGGATTTGCCGATAGCATTCTCTAATGGGCGCGGTATTTCCAGTAGGTATTTCGTGTGTGATAGCCGTGGTGCAGCTAAAATCGTCTTCATAGCAAGCGAACACGTCCCTATATCACCCTATCAGAGGTTCCACCGGTAGCACTTGTGCCTGAGTGAGTCCAGCCAATTCGGCCCGCATTTGTTTCAGAACAAGTCATCCATCCTGAAAGTGTTGGAGCTCTGGTGACGAAAATGAGTTCACGGTCACAGTCCAGTATCTCCACTATCTCTTCAGGCATACTCACAATCCGGGCTATTTTAAATTTGGGGAGAACTGTGATGTCTTGATCCTTTAAATTGATGCAGAGTACAGGAACAGTCCCATCGTGTACAATGGCTAGCGTACGGGCCACCAAGGATCCCTAGAGAAGTTGCTCCAAGGAAGAAGGCTCAATTTGAATCTCAACTCCTTTCAATGGGAAATAAGCTTGGATGGGCAGAGTGAGTACTATTTGTCCCGGTGGTAAAATGAGTTTGGAAGAAGCAGGAACAATCACTTTGCCTAACACTCCTTCTTCATGGCAAGATTCTTGGGCCTGAGTTGCACGCACTAACTGTTGGAATACTCGTCTTTGAGTCTCATTGGAGGGTTCATTGATGAAGAGACTCCCGAATTCCTTCAACACGTTCATCCCTAAAGTGACTGTATGTCCACTACTCACTTCTCCCTGCGTTAGCACCACACCCTTTCGTCCCAGATCCTTTCCACAAATAGATATGTGCATCCACGCCACCCCTGCGACCGGAATGGGCAGTTGGTTGGCAGCCGTCAACTTTATCACTGGGCCCCACTGGGGCCGCCTTGCTTCAGGAAAATGTCACCGGAAGTACGTTTCTGGCATCATTGTTACTTGTGAACCTGTGTCCACCAGGCAGTGCACTGCACGACCATCAAATTTGGCCCAGACTAGAGGGCACACTGATGCTAGACTTGTTTGACTTCCCCTACTCCTCTTCATCTGTTCTGGCTCTGGGCGGCGGCCCCCTGGCTTGGAGCCTGTTAGTTTAACGGACAACGGGGTTTAACTCTTCCCCACCAGGTACACTCCTGCGCTATATGTCCACTCTCGCCACAATTAAAGCAAGTGAGGGGTCTCTGTCGACGAAGTATTCTGGTGTCACTGCGGGACTCCGGCCCTTCCCTGTTCCCCGAAACATTTGCGGCCTTAATATTCAGAAGTCCTCTTCTCAATTCTTATACCCATTGGGGTTCGGAGATTGCATTTAAGGACACCTCCCCGCTCTGGACCTTCCCCACCGGGACTGTCACCCCTGCTCCTGTTCACGTGTGAATGCTTCACTTCCTATCTCAGCAAAAGTCACCTGAGGGTTTACCTGCACACGCTCTCGCAGGGTCTGTTTCATCATCATGTCCCACAAACCCATCACTAAAAGGTCTCGCAGCATTAAGTCCGTATGGCCTATACCAATGCCATCTTTCCTAACAATCGCAGTATGTAATTCCTGCAATATGTTCATGTACTGATTCATGGTCTCCCCCTCCCTCTGCATGTGACTAAAGAGACGTGTCCTCAGTTCCCCTATATCTGTGGGGTCCCCGTGGGTCTCTTCCAGAATGTGCAGCACTTTATTAAAAGTATTTCGCTCCTTGGGGGTCTGCAACATAATTGAGTCTTGGGCTTCTCCATCTAATGCCATTATAGCCACTTCGGCTTCCAATGCAGGGGTCAGGGGGTGCATCGTCATCATTCTCCTTATACGTTCAGTCCAGCTCCACAACATGGTGTTACTCCCTGTAATCTTTGGTAAATTTTTCAACATTGCCGCCAGCAAGATACTGGACCTAGGGCCTCCCCCATCTGCTTGGTCTGCCACCTCCGTGCTGTTAGACTGCATCCTGCAGACTACGCCAAATGTAAGGTTCTAGCAGGAACGCTTGATGCAGTGATGATCAGGAGGCAGAGCAAGAGTTTATATATATATATGTCTCGACAGTAAATGCTCCACGCAGGAAGTAAGGGGGTGTAAATATACAGGCCCCCAATGTGTATATAGCAATAAAGTAACCAAAACCAGTGAAATAATGGGTTAACTTATCAGTCTCTGGTTCCTGGGCGATGGTGGTTGGAGAATCCCATGATGGCGCTGAAGGTGATGCGTGAAGTCTCAGAGTCGGTCCTGAAGGAAAGTCTAGCACTGTCTTTATACTGCGACGAAGCATCCTGCTCTTCTTTCCTGTGGTCTTGTGATCCTGGAACGAGGTACTAAAAGGTCTGCTGCACGGCTAAAGATGTGCACAGTCCCGGACTGGAGACCACAGTCTCACCACTACAAACCGCGGACCATCGCTGCAAGGAGGGACAGAAGGTGTCAGGTGTACCAACTGGTTAGTGCTGTTAAGGTCGGAGAGTAATGGGGAATTGGTCTAGGCAGAATGCACAGTCTATATACGTGGGGAAAGGATCGCTGCAAATCGGTGTTGTCAATTGGCGTAGGTCAGCGGAGATGGAGTCAACCTTCTCCTGTAGCACACACTGGGCACCCACCAAAAGCCCCATTTCCACGTGTGCAGTCTCTTTTATATCACACCCGCCCCCAGCAGTCAGGTGCAAAAGGTCTACTCCGGTCAGAAAGTGCTTCCCCCAGCAACAATGCTGACAGTCCCGACATTTCTGGCCCGGACACAGAAGAGAGACTACTATTCTGGTCCATCTTCCTACAATGACATCCTCCTTCATGTGGATGACATGTTCTACGTCATTCACACAATGTCCCCCATGGCACCTGTGCGTACTTGCACTTCTCTCTGCCCTGCCCTATGCTTTGATCTGGTTCATTTCAATGGGGTTTGTATAAAGTCATCAAATTGCTGCAGAAACAGCACATCTGCCATGTGTGAATATACTGTAAGGTTCAGGACAGATTACCGTTCTTCGTATTCCTTCTAGTTGTTCCCGTGGATTTAACTGCAAGAATAGTAAAATCTTTATTGATATGACTAGAGATAAAAATCCAGAATGGAATCCAGATGGAGAGTTGAGCAAATATGCGATGTAGCCAGACTTAGTGCCTAGGGAAGAAAAAAAGTGTTAATGCAGCCTTGGACTTTTTGGACCCCCCTACTAAGAACTTTGACCATGGATCTACTAAAATGTACTTTTGGCTATCCTCATTTGCCTTTTTATCCTTGTTTTTAGGCTATGTTTCGCTTTTCAATTTTGTCTAAATATAAACACCTGCCTGCACGACAGTCCTCAAAGTCCTTACCTATAAACGTCTCTGGTTAAGAACATCGTTAGACTTTGTCTTGGAACCATTGACATCATTCAGTAGGGAGGGAAATGGAGAATTCACACGTCAAGTCATCAGATGATACAAAGGGTTAATATAGTGAAGAAATGGTCATGTACTCGCTAGTCTTCTCTAGCAGAGTGTCAACACTAAAACTCATCAATACTTTTTCGTCATGTCTGGATTCCTGCCAGTAATAATATAATATTGTGAACTGTAATAATGCAGTAGATACTTTGATGTAATGATTCCTCTCTACGTCTCCTCCTGGACTGATTCTTGCCAACCTGTATCAGCCTTACCACTGTGTTTATGTTCAGTTATTATTTTTTATGAATTTTTGTTTCGGGAAGTAAAGAGTTATCTCATCGTTGTCTATGTATTTTTTTCTTTTTCCGTCAATCTCTCCCTCAAGTCTTTCTGCGCTAGCAAAATACTGCAATCCTGCCACACTCTGCCACACACCGTCCAAATGCCGTTGAAGTTAATAAATTCTCTAATAGAAAATGATGCATCTGTTCCCTCCACATTTACGACATCCAATTGGTTTCATTGGCAGCCAAAATTTGTTAGCGGGATCTGTATTAGATTCCAGCACAGTTGGGGATGATCTTTTTTTTTTTTTTTCTTTTTATGGGTTTTTCCATTTTTTTCTTTTTTTATAAATGTTGAGATATGATTTTGTTACAACATAAACTCTTTTCTATCCTGGATCCTAATTATTCTTGTATCAGTACTTTTCATGTCATCCCCTACTGGTAGATAAAATCTGTTTGGAGCATGTACTAATAGTTTAACCACCAATCCATATAATAGAGGATAACTTCCCAATTTAATAAAATGGGTTCTGAAGAACCCCATCTGAATGGGGCAGAGGTCAAGCATGTACACATCTGCTCCATTCATTCTCAAAGAAAGAGTCGGCAGTCCCATGAAGAATGAACAGGGTGAAGCTGGCATGCTTGGCCTCCACTCTATTCGGAGACCTGTTTTTGAGACCAGCGGTTCTCCCAGTGGTCAGACGCCCAGAGAATGAAAAGTTAAGTCATATCCTATGGTTAGGCGTTAACTTCTAATCTTGGTACAGACCCTTTAAGGCCATGTGCGCATCCAAGGCACAACCTCCAAGATTTCATAATCAAATTTTCCAAGGATTGTGTTCTTCAAACCCCTCAAATTCTTCAAGGAAAACTGATTTGAATCACAGTTATTTGGTGCAAATTGAATGGTCGATATTATACTCTGGGAATTCGCCAGACCCAGGAGCGTAATAAACATAGGATATAAAACATAATGTAATACCTTACCGTTCACCTTCCAACACCGACAGCCCATCATCTGGTCCTCCACACCCATTATTTTCATGTTCCTTGGTTGCTCTTCTTCAGCCAGATTTACACCGGACCAGGGCATTGTCCAAGGCCTCTTCAGCTCATACAGGGACAAATGTTCTGTATTACAATGGCAAACCAAACAGTGACGTCAGCGGCCCAGTCCAGAGAAGATGTGCGTGACCGGTATATGTGAAAGACCAGACATCAAGAAGTGGGGACAGAGGAGTAATGAATTGAGTGTCATTAATGTTTAACCTTTTACTGTTATTAACATAGTGGCCGCAGCTGGCTGCCATATTGCTGTATTCGTGGGGAGCGAATTACAAAAAAATCCATAACTTGGAGAATTATTTTTATAAAATTTGAGAATTTAATTCCTCTCAAATAAGTTTACTCTTTTCTAGGGTTGGCCAGAAAGGCAAAAAACTGAGATTCTGGGTTGAGAAAAGTAAAGTTATGCCTCTTTCACATATCCGTTTATTTCCTGTCCCGGAAAAACGGTATCGGAGATATCCGTGTCCATGTGTCCATTTGTGTGCTACGTGTGGCACACATGTGGCAACTGGGGGAATTGGTGGGAGTAGCCCTTTTGGGAGGAGAGGGGGGGAACGAAACCATTTTTTTACTTATGCGCACTGGTAAATTATTGCGCACCTTTTCTTTATGATATTGTCTGTTTTGGTATATTCCCCTTTTTTATGTTTGCCCAGGAATATACACTGCTCAAAAAAATTTGGGGAACACTTAACCCAATGTTACTCCAAGTCAATAACAATTCTGTGAAATCAACCTGTCCAGTTATGAAGCAACACTGATTGTGAATCAATTTATCCTGTTGTTGTGCAAATAGAACAGACAACAGGTAGAAATGACAGGCAATTAGCAAGACAACTCCTATAAAGAAATGGTTCTGCAGGGGGTGACCACAGACCATTTCTCTGTTCTCATCATTTTTGGCTATTGTGCTGGTCACTTTTGCATTTTGCCATTGCTCTCACCCCTAGAGGTACAGTAGCATGAGGCAAAAGATGCTCAGGTAAGTGCAGCTCATCTAGGACAAATGTGGCAAGAAGGGTAACTGTATCTGTCAGCACAGTGTCCAGAGCATGGAGCAAATACCAGGAGACAGGCCAATACACCAGGAGACGTGGAGGTGGCCGTAGGAGGGCAACAACCCAGCAGCAGGACTGCTACCTTCTCCTTTCTGCAAGGAGGATCATTCATGCAATACAACCTGCAGAAGCCACTAACATCTATGTGTCTGCAAAAACTGACAGAAACAGACTTCATAAAATTGGAATGAGGGCCCGATATCCACAAGTGGGTGTTGAGCTCACAGCCCAGCAGGGCGATTGGCATTTGCCAAAAGAACACCAAGATTGGCAGATTCGACATTGGCGCCCTGTGCTCTTCACGGATGAGAACAGGTACACACTGAGAACATGTGACAGATGTGACAGAGTCCGGAGACGCCGCGGAGAGCGATCGGCTGCCTGCAACATCCTTCAGCATGACCGGTTTGGCAGTGGGTCAGTAATGGTGTGGGGTGGCATTTCTTTAGATGGCCACACAGCCCTCCATGTGCTCGCCAGAGGTACCCAGAGTACCATTAGGTACCAGGATGAGATCCTCAGACCCATTGTGAAACCATATACTGGTGCAGTTGGCCCAGGATTCCTCCTAATGCAGGACACTGCTAGGCCTCAAGGAGCTTAAGTATGTCAGTAGTCCCTGCATGATGAAAGCATTGATGCTATGGACTGGCCTGCCTGTTCCACAGACCTGAATCCAATCGAGCAAATCTGGGACATCGTGTCTCGTTCAATCCACCAATGCCACGTTGCACCACAGACTGTCCAGGAGTTGATCGATGCTTTAATCCAGGTCTGGGAGAAGATCCCTCAGGAGAACATCCGCCGCCTCATCAGGAGCATGCCCATGTTTTGTAGGGAGGTCATACAGGCACGTGGAGGCCACACAAACTACTGAGCATAATTTCCTTGTCTTGAGTCATTTCCACTGAAGTTGAATCAGCCTGTAATTTGATTTTCCACTTTGATTTTGAGTATCATTCCAAATCCAAACCCCCAGGATATATTAATTTTTATTTAAATTGATCATATTTTATGTTTTATTGTTCTTAATGCATTCCACTATGTAATGAATAAAGACTTGAAACTGGAATATTTTATTCAGGGATATCTACAATGTGGTATTTTAGTGTTCTCTTTATTTTTTTCAGCAGTGCTTGTAAAGTGTGACCCGTCAGGAGTTTGCCTTGAACATAGTAGTTAGCTTAGTTGAGCGCTGTACAACATTTGTCAGTAACCAAGAAAGTACATGGAGGAATTGGCACCTTTCATGTCGCAGGTAGGTGTTAATCTGTCATGCTCTCTCTTTTTTCTTGTTCCTTTTCATCCTTGAAAAATAGCTCCACAAATAAGAGCTTTGAAATAATGTCTGGAAAGTTATTCTCGAAAGATTTAAGAAAAGTTCAACTATAAACAGAGGAAGGATGACGAAAATGAATTTCAATTAAAAGCATTATTCTCTTGATTAATAGGAAGTTACTTCAATGTTAATATTGACTTCAATGAACTCGTTCATCTGCTATACTTCAAAGAGGTTACTTGAAAGGTTTTAAATAGTGATGGGCGAGCATGCTTGGAGAAAATGTTATCGGAGCATGCTCGGGTGCTAACAATGCTTCTTCGGCGTGCTCGAAAATTTTTTTTTTTTTGCTGATGTGAAGCTGCGTTTTTAATGCGTTTTTTTTTATAGTAAAGTAAAGCTTTGATTCTGCACTCCAGGCCGGTTTCACACATCCATTTCCAGGACCAGAAAAAACGGTACTGGAGATGACAGCGTCCATGTGTCCGTGTGTGTCATACTTGCGGCACTGTGTGCCACATCAGTACCACACAGATGGGTGCCAGGCTGGAAGCATTACAGTAAGCGGTTTTCCCCGGGCCGGGTGCTGAAGATGGCTCTCATCATTCTCCCCTGCTATGTCGGCGATCAGCATGAGCAGAGTAGAATGATGAGAGTTATATTCAAGTGAGAACAATGACAGTAGGCGATGGCCGATAGGACTATTAATCCCATCAGCCTACACCTGCTGCCACGAATAACAGTGACAGCAGGAGCTGCTGATGGGAGTATTCATCAGCCAGCTCCTGCGCTGTAAATAAGTAATTTAAAAAATTCCATGAAAACTCTGCCTTAGGTGCGTCTACAGACACTGCAGACCTCTGCAGTTTTGGTGATTTTTTTCTCTATAGGCTTCTTCTGAAAAAAAAACATGAAAAAAAAACCGTGTTGCATTTTTAAGCTCAGAATCAAAGAAATGCAACAAACACGCAATAATAAGAGTAGATGCAAAGCTAGGAGGGATAGCTAACACTAGAGAAGACTGAGAAAGGAAAGAGAAATAAAGGAAAAGATACAGATTAGATATTAGAAAAAACTTTTTGACAGTAAGGGTGATCAATGAATGGAACGGGCTACCACAAGAGGTGGCGTCTCTTTATACTGAGGCATGTAACCTATTTTTAGATAAGTGTCCTTCAGTCCTGCATCGCAAATAAGGGAAAGAATGGTGATGAGATCAAGTAGCATTACTTGATTATTTAATCTATTTGCATAGTTTTTCCTTCTCTGCTTTGGAAGTCAACAAACTGGCTCCATAACACAATGCAAAATTAACATATCAGCAAACATCACTAGTCATCAAAGATAAGTGCACACTATGTTAAGTTATATGAAATATCAGCTTACAAGTTCAATATTACAGGCTTACACAAGCAAAAGTATAGATAACAGCATATTCTTCTTGGTTTGCTAAAAATAGTCATCTGGGTAATTAAGGTACAATGTCGTCTCTTCACAGTGAGTTCTCCTTCAATGGAAGTCTTCAAACAGAGGCTGGACAGACATCTGTCTGAGATGGTTTAGTGAATGGTTTAGTGACTCCTTCCATTGAGCAGGGGGTTGGACACGATGAACCTGGAGGTCCCTTCCAACTCTAACATTCTAGGATTCCAAGATTGTTATTGCATTGTATGATGCGGACACCTGCCGAAAAAAAGCAGCAGACAGAACGCAGCATTTACGCCACGTGTGAACACAGCCTCAGCATTACAGTTTTTCTACATTTTTATGGGTTTAATAGAGAAAAAAATATCAACCATTCAATTTTTTTATGTAATTTAGCGATTCCTGTAAATAATCTGTTCACTGTGTTGTGCAGGTTTTTACAATTACAGCAAATATGTCTGTGTGATTATTTATTATTTTAAAAAAAACACATTAAAAATGACCTTTTTCCGTTATCAAGTTTTTTTCATTATTATTTTTTAATAATTTTATAGGATGAAAAAAAAACCTTATTTTCCCTTTAGAATGCCAATACATACATTGTACATAGCAATGTATTTCTATCAGTATAATCTGCCTGTGGAGTCAGAGCCTGCAATACAGGTACAAAGAATTCTCCCCATGACATCACCAGAGCTTGTGGTTCATTAGCTTAAGCCCCTGCATGTAATGTTAAGGTTCTGGGTCCGAGACCTTGAGAGACTCACAGAAAAAAAATTACATTTTTGTAATTGCTTATTACTTTTACTACTTTTATAAGAACAAAAAAAAAATATTTTTCTTCACCTCAGTATACAGTGTGATGCAGTGACCCCTGTTACAGCTAGGGGGCGCTGTATGTGCTCCCCAGGACATGCATGGAGGCGTAATGGGGGTAGTAAGACAGTGTCCGGCATTGTGGTGAATGGTCGATATGTGTGTCGCAGAGGAAGGAACTCTGTGTTGTCATCCTGAAGCAATGTAGTGTTCTGGGACCTGTACTCCCACAAGTAGTTGTGTTATTCTTAAGGGAGGCTGGCAAGGCTAGTTATGAGAGATGGGCGGGTCAAACTAGCCACACACTCCCACCTAGGGGAGTGGTTAAAGGTATATAATGTGACCAGGGTGTGGGTCACATGGTTCCTGTATGCTCTCTGAGTAAGGTCCTGTAAGCCTATGTGTTGGGAGTGCCATCTCCCTGAAGAGCACGTAGTGGGGCTTTGGACCTGGTGGCCTGGGGTATTGGACTAATGTCCTGAATAGCACCTGGCCAGACCACATGCCTCTGTGTTGGACGGTACCAGGTGGGATGGACGTCCTGAAGAGCATAGTATGATCGTGGTCCTGCAGGGTCTGTGTTGGAAGCTCCTGAGTGGAGTCTTCCTGGAGCACCTGAAAAACCGTGGACCTGGACGATCTGTGTTGGGAAAGCTATTGTCCTTCGGTGGGTCTGGACTGACTGAGGTATGCCCGTGAGGCAGCTTTCCCAGAAGACAGGACTGACAAGGAGTCAGCGTGAGGAGCGGAGCTCCTGGAAGGTAACCCCCGACAAGCAGATTGTAATGTACTGTAGTTATGGCAGAGAAGTATATCTGCTATATGAACTGTGTGGTAACCCACGGCAACTGGTCAGGAGAGGACCAGCCTGTTTAGTTGCTGCAAACTAATGAAGTAACGGACTATGTGTAAGCCAATGATGTGTAACCTGGCTTACGGTGCGGTTTATGACGCTTAAATAAACCGTATGGACTGGTTTTTTTTGTGCAAAACAGTGCCCGTGTGCTGGAATCCCGTGACAAGCAACTATTCCCCTACCCGTTAGTGAGTGCAATCTTACAACAGGGACTATAGAAATAGAGTACATTGTTATAGATAAAATGTATTTCTACGGACATGTATAACCTGCTTCTGTATTCACTGCCTGCTATGCAGGTCTAGATTACCAAATTCTCCTATCTACATCATTTTGAGCTGTGGCTCCCAGAGAGAGCAACAGCTGGCAATGCGAGTTTGTGTCTCGGAAAGACCTGAAGACAGGAGGGAAATAGTGACTAATACAATTCAATTCATGTACTAAGCAGAAAGTACAGTGCGGATGAGCTACAGAGAGATGAAGACGTCGGAGAGAAGGGAGTTTTGAAGCCAGAACTAAAACTCTGACGTGATGGGATGGGGGACTGAGCCCTCAAATCGGGACAGTCCTGCTGGATCTGGGACAGTTGGGAGTTATGGGTTACATGGTGGGATATTAGTTCAGAGATATTTGGGTGAGACCAGGGGTGGATTAAGGGTAGCCAGGGCCCCGGGCTGTTCAGACACTGTGGGCCCCCCGGTCATGTGACGGGGGTCATGTGACGGAGGTCATGTGACGGAGGTCATGTTATACCTGAACCAGATTATTCCAGAAAAATGGCTGGGCCCTACTCTACTGTAACCTAGTAAATATTTGTTAAAATATGCAATACAATTTAGGTATATTTTGACCAATATCACAAACAAGGAGCAAATACCACCGAACCATGACCAGACCACAAATTACAACCACAGTGATCGAACAATATCACATACAAGGAACACCGCACCATGTCAAGAACACATATTACCACCACTTGGTGACCAAACAGCACATACAAGGGACAAATACCACAACACCATTTCCAGACCACATATTACCACCACATAGTGACTGAATACTACAATACTGATCAGTGTAAAAAAAACAAAAAAAAAACACAATACTATCACCATAAGTGCCAGTATTCATAGGAGATCTGTACTTAGTATGCAGTGTCTGTGTAGAGGTAATACAGAGATCACTGGTGGTATTATACACAGGAGCTCTGCATATAATGTATAGGCAATACAGTGATCACTGGTGACATTATACACAGGAGCTCTGTATATAGTATACAGTGTATAGTGTCAGTGTATAGGTAACACTGACTCACCAGTGATGTCTCTAGGTGAAGTCCTTCATCTTTCATCCAGCACAGACCGCCATCAATTCTTCCAGCCAGGACTCGTTTCTGCAGGAAATAACACAGTTATTTCAAGCTCCGCTTGCAGAACACATTACTTAATTTTTCACAACTTCTACATTACACCACATGAAGAAAATAAGGCGACATAGTGTCACTCTACACAGTAACGGACCCCCCCCCCCATTTAAAACAGTATACTCAAAAAATAAAATAAATACATCACTGCAGTAATAATATCCCTTAATTAGCCCCTATGGTAATAATATTCCCCATCCTGGCCCCGTTTATTTACTTCCTGGCTCCAGCCATATGTTCTCCCATCCTGCCTTCATGAGTATCCATTCTACCCCATATGATCTCCCCATCCTGCCCCATCTGTCTCCATCGTATCCATCCTGCCCCATGATCCAATCCTGCCCCATGTCTTTCATTCTGCCCCGTCTCCAATTATCCCCCGTATCTACATTCTGCCCATGCCTCCAGTCCTGCCCCCAGTGTGTCCAGCAATCTGCCCCAGTATGTCCACCATATTGCCCCAGTGTCCAGCAATCTGCCCGTGTGTCCAGCATTGCCCCCAGACAGTGTGTCCAGCAATCTGCCCCAGTGTCTGACTCCAGCATATTGCCCCCAGTGTGACCAGCATTGCCCCCGACAGTGTGTCCAGCAATCTGCCCCAGTGTCTCCAGCATTGCCCCAGTGTCTCCAGCAATCATCTGCCCCAGTGTGTCCTCCAGCATTGCCCCCAGTGTGTCCAGCAATCTGCCCCAGTGTCTCCAGCATTGCCCCAGTGTGTCCAGCAATCATCTGCCCCAGTGTGTCCTCCAGCATTGCCCCCAGTGTGTCCATAGTATATACATCACATAGCACTCAGCCGTATTCTAGGCTAGTGTGAGCGCCGACTAAGGGTATGTTTCCACGTCCAGTAAATGCTGTGGATTCGATGCTGCGTAGAGCCACAGCGTCCAATCTGCAGCGTCCAGCATAGTGGAGGGGATTTCAAGAAATCCCGTCTCCACTGTGTGTACAGATGCCCACGGGTTCCCTGCGTATACGCACGTGCGGTGCGCCTTTATAGACATCAGTATGTCTATTTATCTTGTTGAGACGATCAGTCTCCGCAAGATAAATATCACAGTCTAATTTATAGGGTACAGTGATTCCACACGGTTCAGTGAACACATCTGGAATCGCCGCGTGTACAAAAGTCGGCAGCGCGGACATGTGCTGCGTCCAAAGCGCTGCCTAAGGCCATGTGCACACGCTGCGGATTCCGTTGTGGAATTTTCCACAGCAGATTTGATTAAATCCGCAGTGCAAAAAGTACTGCAGATTTATTGCGGTTTTTTGTGTGGTTTCCACAGCGGTTTTAGACACCTGCGGATTTTTAATATGGAGCAGGAGCCAAACCGCTGCGGATTCCGCACAAAGAATTGACATGCTGCAGAAAATAAACTGCAGCGTTTCCGCGCTGTTTTTTCCGCAGCATGTGCACAGCGGTTTTTGTTTTCCATAGGTTTACATTGTACTGTAAACGCATGGAAAACTGCTGCGGATCCGCGTCAAAAACCGCAACGTGTGCACATACCCTACTCCTGAACGTGGAAACATACCCCAAGAGCCTTTATTCCCCCTGCAATATACAGTGCGTGTGATACGTATGATAGATAATCTATACATAGTGTGTGGTGATGTGACATATCTCTGGAAGGTGAGCCTATTCTTCAGCTATAAAGCCTGATGCACAGTGTCCTACTGACCCCCTGCAGAGAAGGATGAGGCTGCTGTGTCCCATCCGCCCCCTGACAGGACTCAGCAGCTCCAGTCTGAACGTTTTTCAGAGCAGTTTGGAGAGACACCTGTGGGAATCTTCAGAGAGCGCTGCTGTGTCCTGAGGGGCAGAGTGGGCTCAGCAGCCTTAGGCTTCTCTGCAGGAGGTGGGGGAGGGGGTCACCAGCACAGACTGCGCTGTGCTCTTACCTCCATCTATAGACAGGGGTCAGGACATAGTAATCCTCAGTGAGGGGCTCCTGTGCTGATAGTATGGACAGCGGCCAGCTCACTGATGATGCGTCCTCTGCAGGGACTGGACTACTGCAGCCTGTCCTCACACCGTCCATACACCTCACCAGTGTCACCAGTGTCACCAGCACATGCATTGCTCACACACTCACCGGGGGCTGCGCTGCTCACTGACTGTGGAGAGAGAATGCTGCACGGAGCCCGCGCTCAGCAGGGATTGGACGGTGGAGTCCCGCCCTCCTGTGGCTCAGCACTGGCTGCTTCAGCACAGCCATCTGTCACAGTGACGCTCCTCCTCCTCCCTCCTCACATCGCTGCGGCTTATGAAACTGACGGGGCATAAAGCCATAAACCAGTAAGGGACGGGTAATAATGCCCTGATGGCGGCGGCCGGCGGGCAATCTGTGCGGTAGCCCAGGGCCCCCCCACACCACTGGGCCCTGGGCTACCGCCCAGATTGACCCTCTTATAATCTGCCCCTGGGTGAAACAGATAATGTACAGCTTTGTAGGTCAGTGTTGGTAGCTTGACGTAGATAAGTTGGGGAATTGGGAACCAATGAAGGGATTTTCAGATGGGGAGAAGAGGAGGCGTAGCAAGGAGAGAGGTGGATGTGCTAGGCAGCAGAGTTAAGGACAGAATGGAGAGGGGCGAGAGTGTTAGCAAGAAGTCCACAAAGCAGGGGAGATGATGAGGGCATGCTCTAGTATCTTAGTAGATTGAAGGGATGATTTCTGGAAATATTTTTGAGTTGAAGGTGGCAGTAGGTGGAGATGGCTTGGATGTCTGGTTATAAGGACAAGTTGAGGCAGAGTTGAGGGTTACTCCAAGGCAGTGGAACTCAGGTACAGAGGAAAGCATGTTGTCATATATTGAGATAGATAGATAGATCAGGTGGGGAAGATAGGTGAGGTGTAGTAAAAATGATGAGCTCAGTTTTGTCTACATTGAGCTTTAGGAAATGAGAGAAGTAGGAGGATATGGCAGATAGACACTCCAGGATTCTAAACAGCAGAGAGGTGACATCTGGGCCAAAGAGATAGATCTGAGTGTCATCAGCAGTGTACACATGGTACTTGACTCCATTAAACTTTATGAGTTGTCCCAGGCCAAAACTATAAATGGAGAAGATTAGGGGTCCCAAGACAGAGTCTTGAAGGACTCTGACAGATAGAGAATGGGGTGAGGTGGTAGTTTGGGAGTGGGAGATGCTAAACGTGCTGTTTGAGAGGTATGAGGAGACCCAGAAGAGGGCAAGGTCTGTGATACCAAGGGAAGAAAGGATCTGTAGTAGAAGGGAGAAGTCGTTTGTGTCAAAGGTAAAGGACAGGTCTAGAAGGAGAAGTATAGAGAAATTTTTGCTAGCTTTAGCAGTAAGTTAATCATTGAGAATTTTGGCAAGACAGTTTCAGTGGAATAGTGGGGGCAGAAGCCGGATTGAAGGTTGTCAAAGAGTAGGATACGGTGTGGACGTGCTTTTCAAGATGTTTGGAGGCGAACAATACCAGTGATATGGGTTACTAGTTGGATGTATACAGTTACGTCAATATATATTTGGACACAGACAATATTTTCTAATTTTGGTTATAGACATTACCACAATGAATTTTAAACAAAACAATTCAGATGTAGTTGAAGTTCAGACTTTCAGCTTTCATTTGAGGGTATTCACATTAAAATTGGATAAAGGGTTTAGGAGTTTCAACTCCTTAACATGTGCCACCCTGTTTTTAAAGGGACCAAAAGTAATTGGACAGATTAAATAATTTTAAATAAAATGTTCATTTCTAGTACTTGGTTGAAAACCCTTTGTTGGCAATGACTGCCTGAAGTCTTGAACTCATGGACATCACCAGACGCTGTGTTTCCTCCTTTTTGATGCTCTGCCAGGCCTTCACTACGGTGGTTTTCAGTTGCTGTTTGTTTGTGGGCCTTTCTGTCTGAAGTTCAGTCTTTAACAAGTGAAATGCTGCTCAATTGGGCTGAGATCAGGTGACTGACTTGGCCATTCAAGAATATTCCACTTCTTTGCTTTAATAAACTCCTGGGTTGCTTTGGCTTTATGTTTTGGGTCATTGTCCATCTGTAGTATGAAATGACGACCAATCAGTTTGGCTGCATTTGGCTGGATCTGAGCTCACAGTATGTTTCTGAAGACCTCAGAATTCATTCTGCTGCTTCTGTCCTGTGTCACATCATCAATAAACACTAGTGACCCAGTGCCACTGGCAGCCATGCATGCCCAAGCCATCACACTGCCTCCGCCGTGTTTTACAGATGATGTGGTATGCTTTGGTTCATGAGCTGTACCACGCCTTCCCGTACTTTTCTCTTTCCATCATTCTGGTAGAGGTTGATCTTGGTTTCATCTGTCCAAAGAATGTTCTTCCAGAACTGTGCCGGCTTTTTTTAGATGTTTTTAGCAAAGTCCAGTCTAGCCTTTTTATTCTTGATGCTTATGAGTGGCTTGCACCGTGCAGTGAACCCTCTGTAGTTACTTTCATGCAGTCTTCTCTTTATGGTAGATTTGGATATTAATACACCTAACTCCGGGAGAGTGCTGTTCACTTGGTTGGCTGTTGTGAAGGGGTTTCTCTTCACCATGGAGATTATTCTGCCATCATCCACCACTGTTGTCTCCCGTGGGCGCCCAGGTCTTTTTGCATTGATGAGTTCACCAGTGCTTTCTTTCTTTCTCAGGATGTACGAAACTGTAGATTTTGCCACTTCTAATATTGTAGCAATTTCTCGGATGGGTTTTTTCTGTTTTCGCAGCTTAAGGATGGCTTGTTTCACCTGCATGGAGAGCTCCTTTGACTGCATGTTTACTTCACAGCAAAACCTTCCAAATGCAAGCACCACACCTCAAATCACCTCCAGGCCTTTTATCTGCTTAACTGAGAATGACATAACTAAGGGATTGCCCACACCTGTCCATGAAATAGCCTTGGAGTCAATTGTCCAATTACTTTTGGTCCCTTTAAAAACTGGGTGGCACATTGTAAGGAGCTGAAACTCCTAAACCCTTCATCCAATTTTAATGTGGATACCCTCAAATGAAAGCTGAAAGTCTGAACTTCAACTGCATCTGAATTGTTTTGTTTAAAATTCATTGTGGTAATGTCTATAACCAAAATTAGAAACATGTTGTCTCTGTCCAAATATATGGACCTAACTGTAGGTCAGGTTGAGTAAGCTTTACTTCAGTGATCGTGGGGAGGAAGGTTAGTGGGGGAGGGGAATGGTCTGGCATGTGGTGATTGAGTAGTAAAGACCTGCCTCATTTGGTCGATCGTGTTGTTGAAGTGTATGGCAAAGTCTTCGACAGAGATGAGGGTGGTCGGTTGGGGCAGTGGTGGGTGGAGTAGGGAGTTAAAAGTGTTGAAAAACTGTTTGGGGTTGTTGGATAAGGAGGATGCAAGGGTTGTGAAGCGGTCCTGTTTAGCAGAGGTGAGAGCTGACTTGAATGTGAAAGTTGCTTGTTTGAATGTGGTGAAGTCTTTCTGTGAATGTGTTTTCTTCCATCACTGCTCTGCAACCCTGGACACTCACCAAAGCATTTTAGTGAAGTTGGTGTGCCAGTGCTGTCTATAGATTTGTTGCACTCTTTCGAGCATGAAAGGGGCGACTGAGTCAATAGCTGATGCGAGTGTAGCATTGTAGAAAACAGTGGCATTGTTTGCATCGTGGAGTGAAGATATAGAGGACAGCGGTAGAATAGAGTTGGAGAGTGTCTGAGTGTGTACGTGCGTGAAGTTGCTGCTGGGGGTTAGGTAGATGCTGGTCTTGGGCAGGGGAAGAGGACAGGAAAGAGAATGTAAGTAGATGGTGGTCAGATAGCGGGAATGGGGAGATAGTGAGGTTAGATAGGAGGCAGAGACGGTGAAGATAAGGTCTAATGTATGTCTGTCTGTTTGGGTGGCTGTAGAGGACCACTGGGTGAGGCCAAACGATGAGGCAAGTGACAGTAGTTTAGAGGATCACGACTGGCGGATGTCAGTGGCGATGTTGAAGTCACCCGTGTTGATGGTGGGAATGCCAGCAGAGAGGTAGTGTACAACCCAGGTGAAGAATTGGTCAATAAGGTAACTGGCCAGGCCTGGAGGCTGGTATGTAATGGCCACTTGGAGCATGGAGGGACAATAGATACGGACAAAATGCACTTCAAAAGAAGGGATGATAAGGGCGGGCGGGATGAAAATTAGGTTGAAGGTGCAAGTGTTAGAAAGGAGAAGACCCACTCCTCCACCATGTTTGTTGCCAGGGTGTGAAGTGTGGGTGAAGGGAAGGCCATCGTAGCACAGCACGGGAGGCCATGTTGGAGCATGACAGCCATGTTTCGGTGAAACTGAGGAAGGATAGGGTGAGATAGTTGAAGTGGTCATGAATAGTGGGGAGCTTATTACAGATGGAACGGGCATTCCAAAGATCTCCGGAGAGAGGGACTGGTGAAGTGAGACTCAAAGGAATGGGTTTTATATTTGAGAGATTTCGGTAGTTTCTACTGGGTGAGCAGTGATAGGTGGGGTATTTCAGCTGTGGAGGTTATGGATTAGGAGATATGTCACCAGCTATTAGGAGAAACAAGGAAAGAGCAAGCAAATGTAAGAAGGAGAGTGGCCAGCTTGTTTTATGTTTTTGTAGGAAAGATGTGAGATTGAGAAGCCGGTCAGAAGATGTGGTCAAGTGTTGTGAATTTGGATTCTGGGCTCCCCCGGTGGCTACTGGTGGAATTGAACTGGTGTCTTCATCTTCTCTGTTCACCTGTTCCCATCAAGATGTGGGAGTCGCTATATAACCTTGCTGCTCTGTTAGTTGCTTGCCGGTCAACAATGTTATCAGAAGCCTCTCTGTGCTTGTTCCTGCTCCTAGACAACTACTAGATAAGTTGGACTCTTGTCCATGTTTGTTTTTGCATTTTTGTTCCAGTTCACAGCTGTAGTTTCGTTACTGTGTCTGGAAAGCTCTTGTGAACAGGAATTGCCACTCTGGTGTTATGAGTTAATGCCAGAGTTTTAAAGTAATTTCTGGATGGTGTTTTTGATAGGGTTTTCAGCTGACCATGAAAGTGTCCTTTCTGTCTTCTGCTATGTAGTAAGTGGACCTCAAATTTGCTAAACCTATTTTCATACTACGTTTGTTATTTCATCTCTACTCACCGCCAATACATGTGGGGGGCCTCTGTCTCCTTTCGGGGTATTTCTCTAGAGGTGAGCTAGGACTAATATTTTCCTCTGCTAGCTTTATTTAGTCCTCCGGCTGGTGCTGGGCATCTAGAATCAACGTAGGCATGCTATCCGGCCACTGCTAGTTGGGCGTTAGGTTTAGTTCATGGTCAGCTCAGTTCCCATCTTCCAAGAGCTAGTTCCTATATATGCTTATGCTATGTTCTCTTGCCATTGAGATCATGACAGTTTGACCGGCCCTCAAAGTGTTAATTGTTTGGGCTGAAGCAGGAGAAAAAGAAGTGTTGAAGGGAAATTTTTTTTTTTTTTTTTTTTTTCCCCTCAGAGTTTTGCTGCCTAGCCCTTAATTGCTGTCTAGCTGCTTCTTACCTCCTCTTAACCCTTGAATGGCTCTGTGTCCACCTGTTTGTAATGGATCTTCAGAGTGTAACTGCAGGTTTGAATAATCTCGCCACGAAGGTACAAAATTTGCAAGATTTTGTTTGTCATGCACCTGTATCTGAGCCGAGAATTCCTTTGCCGGAATTTTTCTCGGGGAATAGATCCGGGTTTCAGAATTTTCGAAATAATTGCAAATTGTTTTTGTCCCTGAAATCTCGCTCTGCCGGAGACCCTGCACAGCAGGTCAGGATTGTGATTTCCTTGCTCCGGGGCGACCCTCAAGACTGGGCTTTTTCATTGACACCAGGGGATCCTGCGTTGCTCAATGTGGATGCGTTTTTTCTGGCCTTGGGGTTGCTTTATGACGAACCTCATTTGGAGCTTCAGGCAGAAAAAACTTTGATGTCCCTATCTCAGGGGCAAGATGAAACGGAAATTTACTGCCAAAGATTCCGTAAATGGTCTGTGCTTACTCAGTGGAATGAGTGCGCCCTGGCGGCGACTTTCAGAGAGGGTCTCTCTGATGCCATTAAGGATGTTATGGTGGGGTTCCCTGTGCCTGCGGGTCTGAATGAGTCCATGACAATGGCTATTCAGATCGATAGGCGTTTGCGGGAGCGCAAACCAGTGCACCATCTGGCGGTGTCCACTGAGAAGTCGCCAGAGAGTATGCAGTGTGATAGAATTCTGTCCCGAAGCGAGCGGCAGAATTTTAGACGGAAAAATGGGTTGTGTTTCTATTGTGGTGATTCTACTCATGTTATATCAGCATGCTCTAAGCGCACAAAAAAGCTTGGTAAATCTGTTTCCATTTGCACCTTACCGTCTAAATTTATTCTATCTGTGACCCTGATTTGCTCTTTGTCATCTATTACCACGGACGCCTATGTCGACTCTGGCGCCGCTTTGAGTCTTATGGATTGGTCCTTTGCCAAACGCTGTGGGTATGATTTGGAGCCTTTGGAGACTCCTATTCCTCTGAAGGGGATTGACTCCACCCCATTGGCTAATAATAAACCACAATACTGGACACAAGTAACTATGCGTATTAATCCGGATCACCAGGAGATTATTCGCTTTCTGGTGCTGTATAATCTACATGATGATTTGGTGCTAGGATTGCCTTGGCTGCAATCTCACAACCCAGTCCTCGACTGGAGAGCTATGTCTGTGTTGAGCTGGGGATGTAAGGGGGCTCATGGGGATGTACCTGTGGTTTCCATTTCATCATCCATTCCCTCTGAAATTCCTGAGTTCCTGTCTGACTATCGTGACGTCTTTGAAGAATCCAAGCTTGGTTCGTTACCTCCGCACCGAGAGTGCGATTGTGCCATAGATTTAATCCCGGGTAGTAAATACCCAAAGGGTCGTTTATTTAATCTGTCTGTGCCTGAACATGCTGCTATGCGAGAATATATAAAGGAGTCCTTGGAAAAGGGACATATTCGTCCATCGTCATCTCCCTTAGGAGCCGGTTTTTTCTTTGTGTCAAAAAAAGACGGCTCTTTGAGACCATGTATTGATTATCGGCTTTTGAATAAAATCACTGTTAAATATCAATACCCATTGCCGTTGCTGACTGATTTGTTTGCTCGCATAAAGGGGGCCAAGTGGTTCTCTAAGATTGATCTTCGTGGGGCGTATAATTTGGTGCGAATCAGGCAGGGGGATGAGTGGAAAACCGCATTTAATACGCCCGAGGGCCACTTTGAGTATTTAGTGATGCCTTTTGGTCTTTCTAATGCTCCGTCAGTTTTCCAGTCCTTTATGCATGATATTTTTCGCGATTATTTGGATAAATTTATGATTGTGTATCTGGATGATATTCTGATTTTTTCGGATGACTGGGACTCTCATGTCCAGCAAGTCAGGAGGGTTTTTCAGGTTTTGCGGTCTAATTCTTTGTGTGTGAAGGGTTCTAAGTGTGTTTTTGGGGTACAGAGGATTTCCTTTTTGGGATATATTTTTTCCCCCTCTTCCATTGAAATGGATCCTGTCAAGGTTCAAGCTATTTGTGATTGGACGCAGCCCTCTTCTCTTAAGAGTCTTCAGAAATTTTTGGGCTTTGCTAACTTTTATCATCGATTTATTGCTGGTTTTTCGGATATTGCTAAGCCATTGACCGATTTGACTAAGAAGGGTGCTGATGTTGCTGATTGGTCCCCTGATGCTGTGGAGGCCTTTCGGGAGCTTAAGCGCCGTTTTTCCTCTGCCCCTGTGTTGCGTCAGCCTGATGTTGCTCTACCTTTTCAGGTTGAGGTCGACGCTTCTGAGATCGGAGCTGGGGCAGTGTTGTCGCAGAAAAGTTCTGACTGCTCCGTGATGAGGCCTTGTGCCTTCTTTTCCCGTAAATTTTCGCCCGCTGAGCGGAATTATGATGTTGGGAATCGGGAGCTTTTGGCCATGAAGTGGGCTTTTGAGGAGTGGCGCCATTGGCTTGAGGGGGCCAGACATCAGGTGGTGGTATTGACTGACCACAAAAATTTGATTTATCTTGAGACCGCCAGGCGCCTGAATCCTAGACAGGCGCGCTGGTCATTATTTTTCTCTCGGTTTAATTTTGTGGTGTCATACCTACCGGGTTCTAAGAATGTTAAGGCGGATGCCCTTTCTAGGAGTTTTGAGCCTGACTCGCCTGGTAACTCTGAGCCCACAGGTATCCTTAAGGATGGAGTGGTATTGTCAGCCGTTTCTCCAGACCTGCGGCGGGCCTTGCAGGAGTTTCAGGCGGATAGACCTGATCGTTGCCCACCTGATAAACTGTTTGTTCCTGATGATTGGACCAGTAGAGTCATCTCTGAGGTTCATTCTTCTGCGTTGGCAGGTCATCCTGGCATTTTTGGTACCAGGGATTTGGTGGCAAGGTCCTTCTGGTGGCCTTCCCTGTCACGAGATGTGCGAGGCTTTGTGCAGTCTTGTGACGTTTGTGCTCGGGCCAAGCCTTGTTGTTCTCGGGCTAGTGGATTATTGTTGCCCTTGCCTATTCCTAAGAGGCCTTGGACGCACATCTCGATGGATTTTATTTCAGATCTGCCTGTTTCTCATAAGATGTCTGTCATCTGGGTGGTGTGTGACCGTTTTTCTAAGATGGTCCATTTGGTTCCTCTGCCCAAGTTACCTTCTTCTTCCGAGTTGGTTCCTCTGTTTTTTCAAAATGTTGTTCGTTTGCATGGTATTCCTGAGAATATCGTTTCTGACAGAGGGACCCAATTCGTGTCTAGATTTTGGCGGGCATTCTGTGCTAGGATGGGCATAGATTTATCTTTTTCGTCCGCTTTCCATCCTCAGACGAATGGCCAGACCGAGCGGATTAATCAGACCCTGGAGACATATCTGAGGTGTTTTGTGTCTGCTGACCAGGATGATTGGGTTGCTTTTTTGCCATTGGCGGAGTTCGCTCTCAATAATCGGGCCAGCTCTGCCACTTTGGTGTCCCCGTTTTTCTGTAATTCGGGGTTTCATCCTCGATTTTCCTCTGGTCAGGTGGAATCTTCGGATTGTCCTGGAGTGGATGCTGTGGTGGAGAGATTGCATCAGATCTGGGGGCAGGTGGTGGACAATTTGAGGTTGTCCCAGGAGAAGACTCAGCTTTTTGCCAACCGCCACCGTCGTGTTGGTCCTCGGCTTTCTGTTGGGGATTTGGTGTGGTTGTCTTCTCGTTTTGTCCCTATGAGGGTCTCTTCTCCTAAGTTTAAGCCTCGGTTTATCGGCCCGTATAAGATATTGGAGATTCTTAACCCTGTTTCTTTCCGTTTGGACCTCCCTGCATCCTTTTCTATTCATAACGTTTTTCATCGGTCATTATTGCGCAGGTATGAGGTACCGGTTGTGCCTTCCGTTGAGCCTCCTGCTCCGGTGTTGGTTGAGGGTGAGTTGGAGTACGTTGTGGAGAAAATCTTAGACTCTCGTGTTTCCAGACAGAGACTCCAGTATCTGGTCAAGTGGAAGGGATACGGCCAGGAGGATAATTCTTGGGTGAATGCATCTGATGTTCATGCCTCCGATCTGGTTCGTGCCTTTCATAGGGCCCATCCTGATCGCCCTGGTGGTTCTGGTGAGGGTTCGGTGCCCCCTCCTTGAGGGGGGGGTACTGTTGTGAATTTGGATTCTGGGCTCCCCCGGTGGCTACTGGTGGAATTGAACTGGTGTCTTCATCTTCTCTGTTCACCTGTTCCCATCAAGATGTGGGAGTCGCTATATAACCTTGCTGCTCTGTTAGTTGCTTGCCGGTCAACAATGTTATCAGAAGCCTCTCTGTGCTTGTTCCTGCTCCTAGACAACTACTAGATAAGTTGGACTCTTGTCCATGTTTGTTTTTGCATTTTTGTTCCAGTTCACAGCTGTAGTTTCGTTACTGTGTCTGGAAAGCTCTTGTGAACAGGAATTGCCACTCTGGTGTTATGAGTTAATGCCAGAGTTTTAAAGTAATTTCTGGATGGTGTTTTTGATAGGGTTTTCAGCTGACCATGAAAGTGTCCTTTCTGTCTTCTGCTATGTAGTAAGTGGACCTCAAATTTGCTAAACCTATTTTCATACTACGTTTGTTATTTCATCTCTACTCACCGCCAATACATGTGGGGGGCCTCTGTCTCCTTTCGGGGTATTTCTCTAGAGGTGAGCTAGGACTAATATTTTCCTCTGCTAGCTTTATTTAGTCCTCCGGCTGGTGCTGGGCATCTAGAATCAACGTAGGCATGCTACCCGGCCACTGCTAGTTGGGCGTTAGGTTTAGTTCATGGTCAGCTCAGTTCCCATCTTCCAAGAGCTAGTTCCTATATATGCTTATGCTATGTTCTCTTGCTATTGAGATCATGACAGTCAAGTGGGAAGTTAAGAGGGAAGAAGAGATAAATACTTCCTTGGAGACTGAGGGGGTTTGGGGATAGCGAAAGAGTTTAAGGATTAGTGGAGCAATAACTGTTAGGGCGTAAGTAAGCATGCTGAAAGTATTAGTGGGAAAACTAAGTCGTGGAAACAGACGACAAACAGTTGTGGTTTGTCAGTTGACAAAAAGTGGGTGTAATGTGTCTTAATGAGGCCATTATATGAATCTCCTGCTTTTTTCACCACTTCTCTCTTTTGTAGGTCCTATCTTTAATTTTCTGTTCTCTCTGAGTCAGTGGCAGTAGCGTAGCTGCTATGAGTGCTCCCACATACTGACATGAAAGATCCCTGTTCTTCTGTTCCTTTGTAGCAAATGTTCAGAAACTGCAGCAGCATAGAGAGTATTGTACAGGCAGTACTGCGCAGTGTAGCTGTGAATCCAGTTACATAGTTACATAGTTAGTAAGGCCGAAAAAAGACATTTGTCCATCCAGTTCAGCCTATATTCCATCATAATAAATCCCCAGATCTACGTCCTTCTACAGAACCTAATAATTGTATGATACAATATTGTTCTGCTCCAGGAAGACATCCAGGCCTCTCTTGAACCCCTCAACTGAGTTCGCCATCACCACCTCCTCAGGCAAGCAAGGAGGTGATATGAAAATTTACGAGAAAGCACTGTGTCAGTGTGTGCCATTTTCCCTCCGTTCCTCCCCTCTCTATAAAGTACAATAGGCAGCTGTAATCTGATCCATTTTATGTTGAGCAGGATGGATTTGAACTGTTTTTCAGACTGAATGATGAGTTCAAAAGACATGTGGGTGAAGAGAACAACGAGAAACTAAGTGGAATAAGAACCATAATTCTTTGATAAGCCGCTTTTACTATTGACTTATACATTTGTTGAAATGACCATGACCAATAACTTCCAAATGTGTTTTCTTTTTATCTAAACCTGAATAATAACATTAAGGAGAAGGTGTTCTTGGGCTCTGAGGAGCCATTGTTCTCCACAAGTATACATAATGTAATGATACAGAAGGTTAGCAAATATGGATGTTAAGCACCTGTCCTTTACGCTGTTTCTCAAAGGTTGCTGAATTTCGCTTAGCTCCACATCGGGTTTAACAGGTTGTCTCAGTGACATCATCTCCCTAGGCTTCTTAAGACCCAGTTAGAGATACAGCTGAGTCCTACTATTAAGACTATAGTTCAGTTGCTTTTAGGAGTGCTCCATCATCTGTTCATGTTGTGCATTCATCATGCAAATCTTTTGTGATCCTGCATACTCAATGACTTGACCCCTCTGCTAGCCATTTTCTTGAGTAACCCACCACTTGTAGTAAGTTAACAAACTGTTGTTGTATTCTGCCCATGCTGTCCATTCATCCCACCAAATATGCATGTGGTTCCTCTGTCTTCCTCTGTATGCTGTCTCGTCTAGCCTTGTAATTCCTCTTATTCTGCCCTCCTGAATCTGTGGCTCCAGTGTGTCTAAGTCCTCACTGTTCCAAGTGCCCCTCGGCCATCAGCGTCGATGTCCCCAGGTCCAGGTATTCACCCGAACTGCTGTTTTGTGAATCTACATCACCAATCAAGGATGATAATTGGCACCACTGTCTCAAGGGTCATCACCTTCCTCTTTAAGACTCAAATGATACCATAAGTTGGTCAGAACAAGACCCAAGATGAAAGCCAAATCTTCAGTTTGTGATGATACTCCTGTTTTTTGGACTTCTTTAGACATTTTCACCACTTTTACTATCAGCCTAAAATCCCATTATTGCTTTGTTTGTTTTTTTCTAAAAGAAGACATTTTTGAATAGCAACAATGGAATAATGGCCGAAGGTCTCCAGTAATATTGTTATTGAGGTGACGTCATGTAGACCGTTGAGTCTTTCCTTACACTTCACCGTGGATTCATTTAATTTCGGAGACACTCTACACCCACTTCCGATGCTTATTCTGAGACTTACCTGGCACTAAGACATTTTAGAGACTAATGAAATTTATTTATAAGTTTTGGAGATGCACAGCTTTCAACACTGGGAAGGAAACCAAGACGTATGTTCGAAAAGAGCATTTGTCATCGGAGGAAATAAATTTGGGATAATTTTGTCCTACACAATGTTATCAAGAAGCTAAACACATTTTAATTGTCAATTGTTAAGCACTTGATAAAGAATAGATCGGAGTCGTCAGCTGTCAAATATATATAAATGTTGTGTCATCAGATTAAACAGTGTTGAAAGCCAATTATGTCTAATTATGACTGTAAATTACACTGATTGCTGTAGTTTAGTATTGTGCCGTAGATACTACTGATATTATAGTTTAGCATTTACCTTCGTTATGTTAAGATTTTTTTTAATTTATGCAATTTTTGGATAACCTTCAGTAATAGTTATATGAAAAGTTTATACGCCACTTGATAATACTGAAACTTTTTTAATGCTTGTTTTGAAAATTTAAAGGGAAACTGATATGTTGAATATAAGTCCAATCTGTTGGATCTGTTTACGAGGACAGAAGAAGCTGAGTAGTTTGATATGTACAATCATGGCCGGAAATGTTGGCACCCTTGAAAATGAAGCATTTCTCCCAGAAAATGATTTAAATAAATAACTGCAATCAATCGCTCCTATAACCAACAACAAGCATCTTACATCTCTCAACTGGAATTTTGGACCACTCTTCCTTTGCAAACTGCTTCAGGTCTCTCATATTTGAAGGATGCCTTCTCACAACAGCAATTTTAAGATCTCTCCACTGGTGTTCATTTAGATTTAAATCCAGACCCATTGCTGGCCACTTCAGACCTCTTCACTGCTTTGTTTCCATCCATTTCTGGGTGCTTCTTGAAGTATAATTGGAGTCATTGTCCTGCTGGAAGACCCATGACTTTAAATGTAAACCCAGCTTTCTGACAGTGGGCACTACATTGCCACCAAAACATTGACTAAAATCCTTTGGTAAACTTCAGATTTCATGATGCTTTGCACACAGTCAAAGCACCCAGTGCCAAAGGCAGCAAAACAACCCCAAAACATATTTCAACCTCCACCATATATGACTGTAGGTACTGTGTTATTTTCTTTGTAGGCTTCATTCAGTTTTCAGTAACCAGTAGAATGATGTGCTTTACCAAAAAGCTTTATCTTCGTCTCATCTGTTCACAATATGCTTCCCCAAAAGGATTTTGGTGTATTCACATACATTTTGGAAAACTGCAGTCTAGCTTTGTATGTCTCTGTGCCAGCATTGGGGTCTTCCTGGGTCTCCTGCCAAAGCATTTAATTTCATTCAAATGTCGATGGATAGTTTGCACTGACACTGATGCAACCTGTGCTTGCAGGACAGCTTCAATTTCTTTGGAACTTGATTGGGGCTGCTCATCCCTAACTCAAACTATCTTGTGTTTCAACTTTTCATCAATTTTTTTCCTGCTGTCCACATCCAAGGAGATTAGCTACATTGCCATGGGTTGAAAACTTTTTGATTATGTTGTGTACTGTGGACAAAGGAACATCAAGATCTCTGGAGATGAATTTGTAAACTTGAGATTGTTGATATTGTTCAATAATTTTGGTTCTCAAGTCCTCAGACAGCTCTCTTCTCCTCTTTCTGTTCTCCATGCTTAGTGTGGCACACACAGACACACAATGCAAAGATTGAGTCAATTTCTCCCCTTTTAATTTGGTTTCAGATGTGATTTTCATATTGCCCTCACCTGTTACTCAACACAGGTGAGTTTGAATAAGCATCACATCACAATTTTGGAAAGGTGCCAACAATTTTGCCCTGTCCATTTTGGGAGTTTTGTTTGAAATTATTTCCAATTTCCCTTTTTCTCTGTTATTTTGTGTGTGTTTTCCAATACTGTATATTTTCCAACAAAATGCACCCTCAAAGAATTCTGCTTCCCCCACCATGTTTCATGGTTGAGACGGTGTTTTTTGGGTTGTACTCATCCTTCTTCTTCCTCCAAATAGAGCGAGTTTAGTTGATACCAAAAAGTTCTATTTTGTCTCATCTGACCACATGACCTTCTCCCATGCCTCCTCTGAATCATCCAGATGGTCATTGGTGATCTTGAAATTGTAAAAAAAATCGCATTCCCACAATTGTTTTTTATTTACCATGTTCACTATGTGGTAAAACTTTCCTGGCAATATCATTCTACAGATCAGTAGTACTCAGATACCAAACATGCAGATTTTTTTTTTATTTAAGTGGCGGAAAAAGATTTGGAAATTTCTAAGAAAAAAAGTTGTGTTTTTGTCGCCATTTTTTGAGACACCTAACAATTTCATGTTTTTGGGATATAGAGCTGTGTGTGGACATTTTTTTTAGACCTGAGCTGACATTTCTACTGATACTGTTTTGGGGTAAAAACAATGTTCCTATCGCCTCATTGATTTTATTGCAATGTTGCAGCAGCAAAAAACACAACTACGGTGTTTTGATTTTTTTTTGCTACGTCATTTATCAGTCGGATTAATTTATTTTATATGTTGATAGATGGGACTTTTATGGATGTAGCGATGCCAATTATGTGTATTTTTTCTAATGATTTTTTAATGAGGGAAAAGGGAGAGATTTAAACCAGTAGGTTTTAAAAAAAAATCCATATTTTTAAAACTTTTTTTAAATTTTTTTTACTGTATTTAATGGTTTCCACAGGAGACTTGGAGTTGTGATTATCATATGGCTTGTGGTATACATAGCACTGCTGTGTATAGTGAAAATCACAACCCCCCTATGAACGACAGTCACAGGCTAGCTTTCACAGAAGGATCACAATGACAGGCACGGGGGTCATCAGCAGACCCTGGCTATCATGGCAACCTATCGGTGCCTTGCGATCATGTCATGGGCAGGTGGAATGACATGCTCCCTGCTGGCTCATGTTAAATGCCACTGTCAAAGATCGACAGTGGGGTTTAACAGGTTAACAGCCGCGAATGAATCTCCGCTCCATCTGCAGCTGTTATAGGCACTTTATCTCATGTGTGGAGAAAGAGACAGGGACACAACTAAAGCCGTGAAGTGGTTAAAATATATTAAAGCTTGTTAGGCGTTAACTGGTATATCAGTGTAGACCTCCACATATTGGTAGAATATAGGACTTATGTCCACATTCTCTCCTGGCCATAAAACTTCTGTGACAATAAGTTAAAGAGGTAGTCTTATGATATTAAATTGCTTCATTTAGTTAGCATGAAAATAAGCAAGTTTGCAATTGACTGCCTACTTCTATCTACTTTCATTCTCCTACTTGACAGCTTTTATCTTACATAGTGAACAGCTGGATTCCAAAGAGTTCCGCCAATAGTACCTGGTCGAGTGTGTGCAGTAGTTAAATTTTAACTCATCTGTCTCCAGCCCATTGATTTCTGTATAGGAGTTAGCTGCTCACCACCATCCCATTCTCCCTCCCTTTCAGCTCCTGACAAGCTGCTGTTATAAATGTTCCAAAATCACCAGCCCTCATAATGGGCTACTCCCAGAAGAGGTCTTTTAATCAGAGCTCTCAATTTCTTAATTTGTGTGCTTGTTCAAATGAACTGTTTTCTTTATATGCAAATATAGTGACATCAGTGCACACTCTAGAAAAAATCACTGATAGCTATGTCTGTAACAGTAGAACTATAAAGCTCTTTACAAGTTCTGGTTAAAGCTAACGCTCTGCTACGCACCAGAATTGTCACTCAAAGGGGAGAGGTTCCCCCAGAAACCAGGAAGTAAGGAGATTGCAGAGTTGTAAGCTGCTCAAGAGACAACTTGAGAATGCTCATTGAGGTGGAGCAGCATGTCACATGTGTGTTGCCAGTTTGGCTCTGGCAAGGACATCATTCTTCAGTGTTATAGGCTGAAATGCAGTGACTAGGTTTAGTCTTGTGGCCAGGAGAGCATGGCGATTCTGGAAATTGATGGAACTCCCCAATGGTCCAACAGTTCTCATCTATCTAGCCGATAGGTGGTATTTTGCTAAGGAAACTCCAACTCATCATTTCACCAATATGACCCACATGACACTTATGCTTGGCGCTTGCACCAATGACTCTCTCAACTTTGACATTAGTCCTTTTTCATTTTTTCTCCAATTCTCTTCACAAACATCAGTTATTTCATCCTTCAAGTTTACAGCTTAAAAACACATATATTTCAGAATCCATTTCTGACTGTGGCATTTCGGAGCAAAATGGCCTGTGGTTTGGGCATATTGTACGCAGCAAGCATGAAATCTCAAAAGGCAGAATAAGGAGAGAGCAGTAAAGGAGACAAAGAGAAGTGAAGAGGGGGGAACACTTATTCCACATGAATACATTTTAATTTTCTTCTTTTACAACCCAAGGTCCCCTAGAGCTGAGAATGATGTAGTCTCAATCTTACCGCCCTGTAATAAGGAATAATGTTAACCTACAGTGAAGATTAGCTGACTTTTACTTTATCTCCGAGCATCAGGAATGCCAGATGTTAAGTGCAGCTGTGCGCGCAGTGGCGGTACGTTTTATATTAAGGACCTCGTTTCCGAAAATATTAAGGAGAGAAAGAATCAGAACCCACATATGCTGCTCTGTTTTATTGCTCAGCCCTGAGCAGGTCTATAAAAGCTCTGCTCTCCGGTGACTCCATTTACAACGAGGAGAGCTAATTCATTCGACGCAGCTGGGAATTGCTCACCGAGGTCCTTAAATAAGAGTTTACAAAATGTGCTCTCATAATCACCTTTAACATGAGGTCAACGTGCTTTTGTGTTTGTCAGAGTTGTTTGTACACCAGCATATTTTTCATTTTACCCAATCAGACCCTCGGTGGCGAAAGGTCCTTCGCTAATAGGTGATTATGTTTCTCCGACAGAGAAGACTGCGTGAGGTATGGCTTTTTAACATCTTCGCTTTATCAGTGAAATATTTTTCTTACAGGATTGACTGAATTAATTAACTGATTTCTTGTTTTAACTAGGCACGCTTAAAGCTCGTACACTAAGCAAAACAAAGGGGTGATGAAGAGTTTTTAAAGGAAAACAAATTGATGGCATAGACATAAAGGATATGTACTCCTTTTCGTGGAATATTTTTAATCCTAATTTCATGTGTTTTGGATTAAAAATAGAGTGTTACAGAAGTTTGGCTTCTACAGCCTCTATGTATCATTAGACATAATAGAGTTACCAGTCAAATCCAATAATGACCTTGTTCTGATGGCTTCAGTTCTGTAACTATTATATTTCTAATCCTGAACAATCTTCTAAGATGATTTATAATCAAATGAAAGATTGTTTAGAAGAGGAGAGGTAAGGTTACACATCAAACAAGGAGCTATCTGACGGATTCTTCAACCAGACATGTACTATGATACTTAGAGGCTGTGGAAGTTGTCCAAAATGTAAAAAATAAACTCTGCTGCACAAATGATTTTCAGCTAAATTATAAGCATTTAATTGAAAAATATTTACCTTCTGGGAGAAGTGGGTAATTATACTTTAAGGTGCCAAAACGCATTGGCAAATGTTATCTGAAATTACATACATATTTTGTAGAAAGAATTGAGTACCTTGAATTTATACAGCAAACTCAAACTTTGGTTCTTATAGCATTCTAAAAAGGTTTCTGACAGCTATCTGAAGAGTATGTTAAGATTTAGAATAGATCATAAATCTGGTTAATTGTGGAAATCAAACTTCCAAGGCTTGAATAGGATGAAGCAGCAGCGCCACAGAGAATTATATGAATGTGGCTAAGTGTCCCAAAAAACACTGAATGGGTCATGGTACTCCATCTGCTAAGGAGTTCTTATTAACGACAAATCTGGAAATTTTTACTGATGACTATACTTCTTTAAGGCCAAGTTCTCTCAAGTCCACGTTTATTGCCTCCTAGAAAGTGAAATTGAATGCTAGGGATCTGTCTAATGACAGAACAGACTGTTGTCCGACATTCAATTTTTCCCAAAATTCTTGGTTCCTGGAGGCTTCTGAGGTTTTCAGGGTATTCAGGAGATTTACCAAATACTCTTGAACTGCATGAGATTTCCCTTTCCTCCAGGAGCCTCTTGGATATTTCAGGAGAATCTTAAGAATCGACCATAAATGTGTATTCCTGAAAATTCCCTGAAAGGGGTGTTAATGAATGAGAAAAACAATGCCACACCTATAAGCATTTGATATCAGTGGAGCTAAGTGGATATGCCTTACACAATCCATGGACAGGTTCCGTGCCTTTTCTGGAAGAAAATTTGAAACAGGCACAAGTTTGCTTCTTAAGTTTTTAGAGTGACAATATGCAATCATCAGATGAAGTCTAGATATGAGTGGATGAAGCAAAATTGGAATTCGCCTATTGACACAATTTTTTTTCTGGGAAAATTAACTTGCAGAGAAGTTATTGTCCACAAATGTAATGTCCTTTATTATACTCTGAGTTCTCCTCAGACCCCAGAGCATAATAAACATAATTTGTAAAAAAGGAAAGAATCTTTATACTCATCTCACTGCTCAACAACTCGAGCCACTCCGCTCCTAATTGTTAACCATCTAGTCCTCAACATATTTTCTGATTACTGCAGCTCGAGCTAAATTCCCGAGACCTCTCAGAGTGAGCTGGGACTTCCAGTTCTTCTGAGGACCAGGAGGGATCTGCACAAACAAGTGAAATATCTGGAAAGTCCTGGCTCACTATAAGAAGCCCAGGGATTTCAACGCGAATGGTGGAGATCAGAAGATGAAATGAGAGCCAAGTGAATGATAGGGAGGAGTGGAGGAGCCGGAGAGGTGAGCTGTGATGTGAGAGTAAGGTTTTTTATTTTTATTTTTACTATTCAGAACAATGGTAGCCAGTAGGGTTGAGCGAAACGGATTGGACAATTTCAAAAATCGCCGACTTTCGGCAAAGTCGGGTTTCATGAAACCCGACCCGATCCCAGTGTGGGATCGGCCATGCGGTCGGCAATCTTCGCGCCAAAGTCGCGTTTCATATGACGCGTTCAGCTCCATTTCTCAGCCAATGAAGGTGGACGCAGAGTGTGGGCAGCGTGATGACATAGGTCTCGGTCCCCACCATCTTAGAGAAGGGCATGACAGTGATTGGCTTGCTTTCAGCGGCGTCACAGGGGCTATAAAGGGGCGTGCACGCCGACCGCCATCTTACTGCTGCTGATCTGAGCATAGGGAGAGGTTGCTGTAGCTTCGTCTGAAGCAGGGATATTGTTAGGGAGGAAAGATAAACCCCCAAACCGCTTGTGCTGTAGCGATTTCCACTGTCCAACACCACCTTTTCTTTGCAGGGACAGTGGAGGCTAGATTTCTGTGCATCAGCTCTGTAGCTTATAAGGCTCCCTGATAGCTGCATTGCTGTTTGTACGCCGCTGTGCAAACCAACTGCTTTTTTCAAAGCAAAAATCCTGTTGCTTCTTTCTGCACAGTTCTCTTGTTTCTTTGTCCACACTCTTGTGTGCAGCAGTCCTTTTTATTGCTGCCATACTTGTCCTTTGATCATTGTAGGGAGATTGAAATTCTACTACAGCCCTTGTATTTTTTGATATATCTGCCAGCCACTTTCTGCCAATCAAACTGTGTAGTGTAATACAGTGGGCCTGATTTTTCTGCTGTCTCCCACACATAAAAAGGGAGATTTATATTGCCACTGAGTGCATCTGCGTCAGTCCTGTTTGTGGCATATCTGCCAGCCACTTTCTGCCACTCAAACTGTGTAGTGTAATACAGTGGGCCTGATTTTTCTGCTGTCTCCCACACATAAAAAGGGAGATTTATATTGCCACTGAGTGCATCTGCGTCAGTCCTGTTTGTGGCATATCTGCCAGCCACTTTCTGCCACTCAAACTGTGTAGTGTAATACAGTGGGCCTGATTTTTTCCTGCATTCTCCCACACATAAAAAAGGGAGATTTATATTGCCACTGAGTGCATCTACGTCAGTAATACAGTGGGCCTGAATTTTGCAGCAGTCTCCCACGCATATAGAAAGGGAGATTTAAATTCACAACAAGTTTACATACACCTTCTACCTTGTTTTACAGTACCATATAACGGTTGTTAGTTTGGTTACATTTTCCCAAGAATGAGGAAGTCTGGTGGAAGAGGTCGTAGCCGTGGGCGGTCATTGCCAGCTGGTAATGATGGTAGTGGTGGTGGTCGTGGAGCATCAGGTGGTCGTGGGAAAAGCAATATAGCACCTAAGTCTCGAGTTGTTGAGCCAGCATCATCGTCTGGTTTCACAAGGCCTCGAACGCTCCCTTTTCTGGGAGTAGGAAAACCGCTTTTAAAGCTGGTGCAGCAGGAAAAAGTTTTCGCTTTCCTTGCTGACTCTGCCACTAGCTCTTTCGCCTCCTCTTCGGAAAGTGCAAAATTTAAAAGCAGCGCGTCGTCAGTGGATGCTCCCGGTCAGGAACAAGTCGCTTCCTTGTGTCCTTCACCCAGAACAACAGTGAAGGATGCATCAGGCGACACAACAGGTTACTCCATGGAGCTCTTTACACATACCGTGCCTGGGTTAGAAAGGGAAATTATTAACAGGCCATGCCCATTACAAGATGAATCGGACATGGAGTGCACAGATGCACAGCCACAGCTAGATTATTATGCTGTTCCATTGACTCAGATAACAACATTGCCCTCGCAGTGTACTGAGCCAGAATCTGACCCTGATGAGACTATAGTGCCCCATCCCGAACGCTATAGCACCGGCTTACACGGTGATACAGAGGAAGGTGCACAGGACATAAAAGAGGAGGTGATAGATGACCCAGTTGTTGACCCTGATTGGAAGCCATTGGGGGAACAGGGTGCCGCTGGCAGTAGCTTTGAAGCGGAGGAGGAGGAGCCGCAGCAGGCATCAACATCGCAACAGCTTTCATCTGGCAGGCCCGTATCTGGCCAAAAATGTGTGTCAAAACCAAAAACAGTTGTAGGACAGCGTGGCCATCCGGTTAAAGTAGCACAGTGTGCAATGCCTGAAAAGGTATTCGATAGTAGGAAGAGTGCAGTCTGGCAATTTTTTAACCAAGATCCGAATGATCAGGGCAAAGTGATCTGTAAGATTGTAAGATATGCTCAAGGACCTTTAGCAGAGGTCAGAATGTCAAAAATGTAAATACAACGTGCATGCGTAGACATTTAACCACCATGCACTTGCAAGCCTGGACTAACTACCTAACGTCCCGTAACATTGTTGCACCGCTCACAATGAAGCTAGTCAGCAAGCTACATTCCTTCCCTCACTGTAAGCCCACCGTTTATGACACCACCTGCAGCAAATGTGGAGGTATCGTTGCAAGGCCAAAGCAGTCAGGGAATCACCAGGTTCTTGGTAGGAAACACTGTATGTAGGCCAACAGCAAGAATACCATCACCAACCCTCTCTCAGTCTGCCATGTCCACCACCACCCCCGCTAGTTCCACCATATGCAGCTCTCCAGTCCAGCTCACCCTACAAGAGACTCTGGTTAGGAAAAGGAAGTACTCATCCTCTCATCCGCGTACACAGGGTTTGAACGCCCACATTGCTAGACTTATCTCGTTAGAGATGATGCCCTACCGGTTGGTTGAAAGCGAAGCTTTCAAAGCCCTGATGGCCTACGCAGTGCCACGCTATGACCTACCCAGTCGACACTTCTTTTCAAGAAAAGCCATCCCAGCCCTCCACCAGCATGTAAAAGACCGCATTGTCCATGCACTCAGGCAATCTGTCAGTAGAAAGGTGCACCTCACAACAGATGCATGGACTAGTAGGCATGGCCAGGGACATTACGTGTCCATCACGGCACACTGGGTTAATGTGGTGGATGCAGGGTCCACAGGGGACAGCCATATTGGGACAGTTCTGCCTAGCCCACGGTCTAGGAAACAGTTGGCTGTAGGCATTCGCCACCCCTCCTCCTCCTCCTCGTCCTCTAGCAGAAGCGAGAGCTCGTCCACAGACCGCAGTCGCACGACCACTCCATCCGCAGCTGCCAGTGTTGCACCGAGGTGTCCCATTATGATACAGCTAGTGGTAAGCGTCAGCAGGCTGTGTTGGAAATGAAGTGTTTGGGCGACAACAGACACACCGCGGAAGTTCTGTCTGAGTTCTTGCAGCAAGAAACTCAGTCATGGCTGGGCAGTGTACATCTTGAGGCAGGCAAGGTAGTCAGTGATAACGGAAGGAATTTTATGGCTGCCATAGCCCTTTCACAACTGAAACACATTCCTTGCCTGGCTCACACCTTGAACCTGGTGGTGCAGTGCTTCCTGAAAAGTTATCCGGGGTTACCCGCCCTGCTCCTGAAGGTACGAAGACTTTGCTCGCACATCCGCCGTTCGCCCGTACACTCCCGCCGTATGCAGAACCATCAGCGATCTTTGAAGCTTCCGCAGCACCGCCTAATAATCGACGTTGCAACAAGGTGGAACTCCACACTGCACATGCTTCAGAGGCTGCGCGAACAGAGGCATGCTGTTATGTATTTGTGGGAGGATACACATACACGGGCAGGCAGTTGGATGACAGACATGGAGTTGTCAGGTGTGCAGTCGTCGAAGCTACAAGACCTGTGTCAAGTCCTTCAGTGTTTTGAGGAATGCACATGCCTGGTTAGTGCAGACGCCATCATAAGCATGAGCATCCCCCTAATGCTTCTGCTGATGCAAAGTTTGACGCACATAAAGGAGCAGGCGTCTGCAGCTGAGGACGAGGGAAGCCTTGATGACAGTCAGCCATTGTCTGCTCAGGGAAGTCTCGTGGATGAGGTGGCGGACGAAGAGGAGGAGGACGAGGAGGATGATGGGGATGAATATTTATGGGAGGAGGAAGCTTCTCAGGGGGCAATAGAAACTGGTGGCGTTGCAAGGTCAGGTACAGGGTTTTTGAGGGAGACAAGTGATGTTGATTTGCCAGAAAGTGCTCCTCAACCCAGCACAAGCAGTGAATTGACACCTGGAACATTGGCCCACATGGCGGATTATGCCTTGCGTATCCTTAAAAGGGACCCCCCCCTTTATTAAAATGATGACCGATGACGATTACTGGTTGGCCTGCCTCCTGGATCCACGCTATAAAGGGAAATTGCAAAATATCATGCCACATGAGAACCTTGAGCAAATATTGGCTACCGAACAAGCAACTCTTGTAGACCGCTTGGTTCAGGCATTCCCAGCACACAGCGGCGGTGATGGTTCTCACACGAGCTGCAGGGGGCAACATGGCAGAGGTGTTAGAGGTGCACAAATCAGAAGTGGCATTGGACAGAGGGGCTTTATGACCAGGTTGTGGAGTGATTTTGCAATGACCGCAGACACGACAGGTACTGCAGCATCAATTCAAAGTGACAGGAGACAACATTTGTCCAGTATGGTTACTAACTATTTTTCCTCCCTTATCGATGTTCTCCCTCAAACGTCATTCCCATTTGAAAACTGGGCATCCAAAATAGACACCTGGCCTGAATTGGCAGAATATGCATTACAGGAGCTTGCTTGCCCAGCTGCTAATGCGCTATCAGAAAGAGTATTCAGTGCTGCTGGTTCAATACTGACCGAAAAAAGGACTCGTCTGGCTACCCAAAATGTTGATGATCTAACCTTCATTAAAATGAACCAATCATGGATTTCTAATTATTTTGCCCCACCTTTCCCTGCTGACACCTAGCTTTCCTGTAAAAAGGTCTTGCTTTTGGACTCGTCTTACTGACTGCTCCAATTTCTCCATTTGCAGCTGCTGTATGTCCACCATAGGCCATTTTTACACCTCCCTAAATGGGCTGACTCCCCCCACAGGGCCGTGGTCACCACTTGGCGCAAGCACCCGTGCGAGTGCCGTTTGGCTGAACAGGTGGGTGTGCCCAATTTTGGGCGACGGCACTGGCACAGGGTCCCTCATAGTACAATGAAGTGTCTCTGGCGGTGGTGGTGCACGCCCAACGTCAGACACACCGTCGTAACATGAGGGGCCCTGGGCCAGTACCGCCGCCCACGAGAGAGTGTCCCCCCCCAGCTCAAACAGTGCTCTACCACTTGCAAAATTACCTCTCACTGCTCCACCACTGTTTAGCCTGTGCTGTTAAATCCTTCAATGGCACTGCCAATACCAATTTATTGACATGATTGATGCTAGTAAAAATATTCTGTTTATTTGTGAATTATTTTTTTTTTGACAGACATTAACCTCACTTTGTTATTTTGGTCTACTAACTGTGTCAGACACTCCTTACAGTTGTCCTCCACTGAAGAAAGCTAGGCCGCCTGCATACTCCTGTAACCTATTTTTAACTGCATTTTGCCTATTACTTTTTTGGCCCTACTAACTGTGTCTGCCCCTCGGTGCAATCATCCTCCACTGACCACACCAATGCTGCCTGTGTACCCCTGTAACCTATTTAAACCTGCATAGAGCCTCCTTTTTTATTTTAGGCCTAGTAAGTCTGTCTGCGGTCCCTGCTTGCAATCGTCCTCAGCTGACCACACCAATGCTGCCTGAGTACTCCTGTAACCTATTTTTAACTGCATTTTGCCTATTACTTTTTTGGCCCTACTAACCGTGTCTGCCCCTCGGTGCAATCGTCCTCCGCTGACCACACCAATGCTGCCTGTGTACCCCTGTAACCTATTTAAACCTACATAGAGCCTCCTTTTTTTATTTTAGGCCTAGTAAGTCTCCGCCACTCCTTCCAATTGTCCTCCGCTGACCACACCAATGCTGCCTGTGTACCCCTGTAACCTATTTAAACCTGCATAGAGCCTACTTTTTTATTTTAGGCCTAGTAAGTCTGTCTGCGGTCCCACCTTGCAATCTTCCTCCGCTGACCACACGAATGCTGCCTGTGTACCCCTGTAACCTATTTAAACCAGCATAGAGCCTCCTTTTTTTATTTTAGGCCTAGTAAGTCTGCACCACTCCTTCCAATTGTCCTCCGCTGACCACACCAATGCTGCCTGTGTACCCCTGTATCCTATTTAAACCTGCATAGTGCCTACTTTTTTATTTTAGGCCTAGTAAGTCTGTCTGCGGTCCCTCCTTGCAATCGTCCTCCGCTGACCACACCAATGCTGCCTGTGTACCCCTGTAACCTATTTAAACCTGCATAGAGCCTCCTTTTTTTATTTTAGGCTTAGTAAGTCTGTGCCACTCCTTCCAATTGTCCTCCGCTGACCACACCAATGCTGCCTGTGTACCCCTGTAACCTATTTAAACCTGCATAGAGCCTACTTTTTTATTTTAGGCCTAGTAAGTCTGTCTGCGGTCCCTCCTTACAATTGTCCTCCGCTGACCACACCAATGCTGCCTGTGTACCCCTGTAACCTTTTTTAAACTGCATTGAGCCAACTTTTTGGTTTAAGGCCTACTACCTGTGTCTGTCTGCGCCACTCAATACAGCTGTCCTCCTCTGAAATAGCTGAGTTTCAATTGTCAGGTTTTCAGCCTATAGGAATTTGAAAACTGCATTGGGGCTAATAGTTTGGTTGGGCCTACTAACGGTGTCTGCCGCTCCTTGGTGTTCTCCAGGTTTTTTTTCCTGAGCTTCAATCTTCAGGCTTTCAGCCTATATTTACAAATTTTAAACTGCATTTGGCCTACTAGTTTGGTTGGGGCCTACTAACGGTGTCTGCCTCTCCTTGGTGTTCTCCTCCACTGAACAAAGCTGAGCTTCAAGCTTCAGGCTTTCGGCCTATATTTACAAATTTTAAACTGCATTTGGCCTACTAGTTTGGTTGGGCCCTACTAACGGTGTCTGCCGCTCCTTAGTGTTCTCCTCCACTGAACAAAGCTGAGCTTCAATCTTCAGCCTTTCGGCCTATATTTACAAATTTTAAACTGCATTTGGCCTACAAGTTTGGTTGGGCCCTACTAACGGTGTCTGCCGCTCCTTGGTGTTCTCCTCCACTGAACAAAGCTGAGCTTCAATCTTCAGGCTTTCGGCCTATATTTACAAATTTTAAACTGCATTTCGCCTACTAGTTTGGTTGGGCCCTACTAACGGTGTCTGCTGCTCCTTGGTGTTCTACAGGTTTTTTTTCCTGAGCTTCAATCTTCAGGCTTTCGGCCTATATTTTTAATATGAAACTGCATTTGGGATACTAGTTTGGTTGGACCTACTAACGGTGTCTGCCGCTCCTTGGTGTTCTCCTCCACTGAACAAAGCTGAGCTTCAATCTTCAGGCTTTTGGCCTATATTTACAAATTTTAAACTGCATTTGGCCTACAAGTTTGGTTGGGGCCTACTAACGGTGTCTGCCGCTCCTTGGTGTTCTCCTCCACTGAACAAAGCTGAGCTTCAATCTTCAGGCTTTCGGCCTATATTTACAAATTTTAAACTGCATTTGGCCTACAAGTTTGGTTGGGGCCTACTAACGGTGTCTGCCGCTCCTTGGTGTTCTTCTCCACTGAACAAAGCTGAGCTTCAATCTTCAGGCTTTCGGCCTATATTTACAAATTTTAAACTGCATTTGGCCTACAAGTTTGGTTGGGGCCTACTAACGGTGTCTGCCGCTCCTTGGTGTTCTCCTCCACTGAACAAAGCTGAGCTTCAATCTTCAGGCTTCCGGCCTATATCAGATATTAAACTGCATTTGGCCTACTAGTTTGGTTGGGGCCTACTAACGGTATCTGCCGCTCCTTGATGTTCTCCTCCACTGAACAAAGCTGAGCTTCAATCTTCAGGCTTTCGGCCTATATTTACAAATTTTAAACTGCATTTGGTCTACTAGTTTGGTTGGGCCCTACTAACGGTGTCTGCCGCTCCTTGGTGTTCTTCTCCACTGAACAAAGCTGAGCTTCAATCTTCAGGCTTTCGGCCTATATTTACAAATTTTAAACTGCATTTGGCCTACAAGTTTGGTTGGGGCCTACTAACGGTGTCTGCCGCTCCTTGGTGTTCTCCTCCACTGAACAAAGCTGAGCTTCAATCTTCAGGCTTCCGGCCTATATCAGATATTAAACTGCCTTTGGCCTACTAGTTTGGTTGGGGCCTACTAACGGTATCTGCCGCTCCTTGGTGTTCTCCTCCACTGAACAAAGCTGAGCTTCAATCTTCAGGCTTTCGGCCTATATTTACAAATTTTAAACTGCATTTGGCCTACTAGTTTGGATGGGCCCTACTAACGGTGTATGCCGCTATTTGGTGTTCTCCTCCACTAAACAAAGCAGTGCCGCCTGTTTACTCCTGTTACCAATTTTGAACTTTATTTTGCCCACTTTATTATTTGGGCCTACTAACTGTGTCTGCCTCTCATTACAGTTGTCCTCCACTGAACAAAGCAATGCCGCCTGGTTAGTCCTGTTACCAATTTTGAACTGCATTTAGCCTACTTTATTCTTTGGGACTATATCTGTGTTTCCTCTTCATCCTGCCCATTGCCCAGCCACTGCTAGATGAGTCTGCTGGTACATTGACCCAGACCACTACATTCCCCTTGCACTCTGCACAGCCAGAATCTAACCCTGCTGAAAGTCAGGTTCCCCTTCCTGCATACTATACCACTTTATACAGGGACAAAGAGGAAGGTGCAGATGAAAGTGCAGGTTCCTTCATCAGGTGGGGAGGGCATACTTGTTGGCGACGTCACTGCCACAGGGCCCCTCATAGTACGCAAAAGTGTCTCTGCCGGTGGGAGGTGCCCCCACCGTCAAACACAATGCCGTACTTTGAGGGGCCCTGTGCCAGTGCCAATGCGAACGAGTGGGCCCCTCCGCTTGCTCAGGATCACAGCACTTGCAAAGTTGAAATACTGACCTCTCCCTGCTCCACCACCGTGACGTAGTCCGCATTTCCTGGGCCCACAAAAAACTTGAGCCAGCCCTACCCCCCCCACAACTTTAGCCAAATGACCCCCAATTTTCAATGCCTAACTATTATTATAAGGTAAATTAAGATTCACAAGCTTAAGTGACACGAATTGATGTTTTTGACATTAAAATGGGCACTGTTGGTGTTTTCCTGTCCTCCACTCACTGCCGACTTTGCTTCCCCATTGACTTACATTGGGTTTCGTGTTTCGGTCGATCCCGACTTTGCGCGATAATCGGCCGATTTCACTCGACTCGACTTTTGACAAAGTTGGGTTTCGCGAAACCCGACTCGATCCTAAAAAAGTAAAAGTCGCTCAACCTTAGTAGCCAGTGGACGCCATTTAACTGAATCTGCATGGAAGCGAATTGCTAAAAATCTAAATTTTGAAAAATGTTGATTTTTGAAAAATTCAAATCAAATTCAATTCCACTCAAATTTATTTTCCCATCTGTAATACTGTCATTCCTTCCCATGAAAGCTAACTGAATTACAAAAGCCTAATTTCCACTGAATTTCAGCTATACCACAAAATGACCTTCTTACATAATTTCAGTGATCTTCTCAGAAGAAAGTGTTAACGAGGACAATTCAGCAGATGTCTCTCATGTTGATTACACGGAGGCCGGTGCTTGAACTTATTGCCTTCTTCTGTTACCCATGGTTAACTTCAAGGAAATACCTGCAGTCATCATTGCTTTGTATCAAAATCTCTTTACAGGCAAGGACATTGCTGGTTGTAAGACTGATCCTAAATCAACAATTTATCTGGTCAAAAAAATGTTAAAGAGAGAGATTCAAATGTTGTAAAGAATTTTTGAAGGTAACCAAGAAAGATTGGCAAGTACTAGGACCGTCTTTTTTTTCCAAGAAAAACATCAATTATAAACATACATTCTGCAGTGAGTACAGTGATTAGACTGCAGAGGATGGGGGTAAAGTTAATTTCACTGATGTATGACTGTCCCGAGAATAGGTGAATGCTATTGGTATATCATATTCATATGTCTACCAATAGTAAATGTAACGGCATTGTTGTGGGATATCCAGTGGTTAGGAGCTCTTTCTCTATCCCTAAAACTAGGGTCGCCCTAGCTATCCATTCTCCCTGGATTACTTCTGATAGTGAAGACACCAGGGCCACGTGCCTTGCTGAGCTCCTAAATTAGCACTTAACTGCCCCCTCCCCTACCCAGGAAAGTGGGGATTTGCAGTGTATAAGAATACACAAACCAGACTAACAAGGGAAGATGTACAGGGATAAATGAAAATATCAATCATACAAATATGCACTCACAAACAACAGGATAAAACACCGGGAAGTAAAGGAAGGAAAAAACAAATAGAAATGGATGAGAATACGCACACAGACAAATCACTAAACAACAGTCTTTTGAATAACACTCCAAATGCCTCCTCAAACAACCAACACCTCCAACTTCAAACCAGGCAGTATGAAACTAACACTGGCAATCCCTGATTGCCAGAGGTGAGTATACATAGCATAGGGGAGTGGCCAAAACTGATCAGCTAAGACCATCAGAGCAGGAAAGCTCCAGAAGCTCTCAACTGAACAGATTAATGCCTGCGCTGCTAGCAGAAGCCTGCACTGTTTAATATGATAGTGAAGTGCTTCTAATCAGTGCAGGAGTACATTAAATCAGATATCATGGTCTTCTGGCCCCTCTCTGTCGCTGTAAACCTGTGACAGTTAAGCATCGTCAGACCATTCATGTATGGGATTTTCTTTCGTGCATGGAGGGGGCTCACTTATAATTTTCCTTAAGAACATTACCTTGAATAAAGAATAGGATCTAAGCACCATCCAACAGCAACTTCTCCCAATGATCCAGAAGCAATGTTGTGATGAACAATGCTTTCTCCAGAATGATGGAGATCATAACACAGGGCAAAAAGTGATAACTAAAAGGCTTGGTGAGCAAAACATTGAACATTTTGAGTCTATGGCCAGAAATCCTCATACAAAGCAGGTGGACAGGGAAAAACACATAAATAGTGATAAACTCCAAGCACTGATGAGACCTAAATAGGTCATCATCACTCAAGACTTGGCCCAGTAGGTGAAATCCATCAAACAAGATCAAATTGCGAAAGTTTTGTAGAATAAGAATCAACACTGTAAGGCTATGTGCACACGTAGGGAGGGTCCTCTGCGGGTTCTCCCGCAGCGGATTTGATAAATCTGCAGGGCAAAGCCGCTGCGGTTATCCCTGCAGATTTATCGCGGTTTGTCTTGCGGTTTCCACTGCGGGTTTACTCCTTCCTACTATTGATACTGCATATGCAGCAATATGCAGCATCAATAGTAATGTTAAAAATAATAAAAAAATGGTTATACTGTATACTCACCCTCTGACGTCCCGATCTCCTCGGCGCTGCACGCGGCGGTCCGGTTCCAAAGATGCTGTGCGAGGACCCTCGTGACGCCACGGTCATGTGACCGCGACGTCAGCGCAGGTACTGCTCGCACAGCAATCCTGCGACCGGACGGCCGCGTGCAGCGCTGAGGTGAGTATATCATTATTTTTTATTTTAATTCTTTTTTTTACACAAATATGGTTCCCAGGGCCTGGAGGAGAGTCTCCTCTCCTCCACCCCGGGTACCATCTGCACATGATCCGCTTACTTCCCGCATCGTGGGCATAGCCCCATGCGGGAAGTAAGGGGATCAATGCTTTCCTATGTGTGCAGAATCGCCGCGATTCTGCACAAAAGAAGTGACATGCTGCGGAATGTAAACCGCTGCGTTTCTGCACGGTTTTTCCCGCAGCATGTGCACAGCAGATTGCGGTTTCCATAGGTTTACATGTAACTGTAAACGCAATGGAAACTGCTGTGGACCCGCAGCATCAAAATCGCTGCAGTTCCGCGGTAAAAACCGCAACGTGTGCACATAGCCTAAATATTGCATTTTTGCATAAACTTGATGTATTTGTCAGCAAAAAGTTGAAAAACTTCAGAAATGCTGATAATTGTACTTCAGTAACCATAGAAAAATTAGACAAAAAGATCTAAAGATACTGAAGCAGCAAACTTTGTGGAAATCAAAACTTGTCTTATTCTCAAAACTTATAGCCCGCTACCCTAGGTAAGCTTACAACTAATTTGTTAAACTGAGTTTCACAGTCTATGGACATGGCAACAAAGACATTAACTGTTCATGAAATGATGGAAATGTTTTCAATCAAGAGAATTTACAAAGTTGCTTCATTATAAAATATGATTGCCAAAGTGTGCATACCTTTTAACGTCTTTGGCTGTTTCATGATATACTCACAGTGCAAATTGCACAGTGACCCATGTTGCATTCATAAATTACTGATTCTTCCATTAATAGAATATTCCGCACTTTTCAGGTCAGACAATATTTCTTCTTCTATGAATACATATTTTTTTATTCAGTCTGCTAGCTGGACAATAAAGCACTTCAGAAAAAGTGTCAAAGAGATGAACGAGCGGACGGCCATCTCATAAACTCCTCATTCTTTCTTTAATTGCTAGAGTAACCATTAATGCACTAAATAAAACAGGGAATAAACTGGGTTGAGCCTGGAGTATAAAGCTGTGCATTAGTATTTATTAACACTGTAGATTTTTATAGTCTGAAAAAGCATCAAGTCAGTGAAAAGTTTAATGCAAAATTCCAGGTGCAACATCATCACATACTGTATCTATAATTGAAACCCAATGTTAGTAGCTGCGGAAGTCTAGAAGAAAGAAAGGAGAGAAAATGTTGTTTCTTCTGATGGGGCCATCTGTTTTGATTAGAAGAATACTTTCTATCTTTGGAAATTTTACAAATAGCTTTCCTCCAGGAGATGACTCAGATACTAACTAGCCATCGTCTCTGGAAGTGACGAAAGTATAAAAACTTTGAGTCAGGATGTAACTTCATAAGAGGTTTCCACAGTGGAGCAGCTGCACCCAAGTCTCAGTTCACCATGCACAATGCCAAGCGGCAGCTGGAAAGCACATTGTCACTTGAGCAGAAATATTGTTAGGAATGATGAATCATCTCTCACTATCTGATCTGATGGACGAATCAAGGTTTGACAAGTGATAGTTTTGGAGAAGACTCTTTCTTGTTCATCATTGCATGACTCATACACGTTTATTGTAGTGAGCCCCAGAAAGACTTGGGGTGGTAAATTTGGTAAGACAAACCTCCAGTGGCTGCATAAAGTCCAGACCTCAACTCCATCCATCACCTTTGAGTTGGAACTCTGATTCTCAGCCAGATCTCTTCCCTCAACATGAGGTCCTGACATCACAAATGTTCTTTGGCTGAATGGGCAAATTTCCACAAACACATTTTAAAACCTTCCCAGAAGAGTAGAGACTCCAAAGGGGGACTGACTATAAGTTTTTAGACTATTAGGCTCAGCAAGGTCATAGAGCTGAGATTGCCTGATGTCCACAAAGGTTTGGCCGTATAATTTTCCTATATTGGATATCACATGAGCAGTCTCCCTGGAAAACTAGGCTAGGAAGACCAGAAGAAGGATGCAAAGACGTTGGGCCATGGAAAGAAAATACAAATAAATACAACCTAAAAGTGTTAAAAAAATTACAAAAGTATATAAAATGAACCAAGATTCTCAAAGATTTCCAAAATCAAAGCCATTCTAAGAATATAGTTTTGATTTGTATTCATTCTCCCCTTGTGACATTCCAGATATCATTGAACATCTATGAAGCCCAACTCACGACTAGATTCCTTGCGAATATTATAACTACGAAAGACCGTGGACTAGAAAAGTCTACAGCCGCCACTTATCTCCACCATGATTAGTCTTCTTTCTGGCTGCCACATGCAAAGAACTTTCATCTTCAAAAGGACCTGGAGAACCAATACCCATTATTAGCTACCTTTATTTCCCCCTGCTTTATTTAAAGAACCCTACCCCATTGCTCTTGGCCTCAGCAATAAAGTCCATTTGGTTCCATGGAAACTGTTCTCTCTGTATCTCTTGCAATTTACTTGGTTTTTTTTTTCCAACGTCTACCAGTCTACCTTCTACTCACCATAGTGAAAGAATTTCAGCTGCTTTTTCTTGAACTACATGTTTTAGTCACTGCCTGATCTGGTGATTTGATGAAGAACTCACAATCCCTTAACGTCTGCTCCCTGGTTTATTGAATGCAGATTTAGTGTTGGGGCACAGATCCTTCAAGCTATAATGCTTGTCCCTGTTGATCCATATCATCCTAGATAGGTCTTGAATGACAAGGCCGGAGAACATGGGGGGAACATACAAACTTCATGAAAATATTGTCCTTGGTCACAATTGACTACAGGACTGTAAGGTACCTGTTGTGAAATTGGATTCTGGGCTCCCCCGGTGGCCACTTGTGGAATTGTACTTGTGTGCATCATCCCCTCTGTTCACCTGCTCCTATCAGGAGGTGGGAGTCGCTATATAACCTTGCTCCTCTGTCAGTTTCATGCCGGTCAACAATGTAATCAGAAGCCTTTCTGTGCATGTTCCTGCTACTAGACAACTCCCAGCTAAGTTGGACTTTTGTCCTTGTGTGTTTTTGCATTTTGTTCCTGTTCACAGCTGCTGTTTCGTTACTGTGTCTGGAAAGCTCTTGTGAGCGGAAATTGCCACTCTGGTGTTATGAGTTAATGCTAGAGTCTTAAAGTAATTTCTGGATGGTGTTTTGATAGGGTTTTCTGCTGACCATGAAAGTGCCCTTTCTGTCTTCTTTCTATCTAGTAAGCGGACCTCGATTTTTGCTAAACCTATTTTCATACTACGTTTGTCATTTCATCTAAAATCACCGCCAATATATGTGGGGGCCTCTGTCTGCCTTTTGGGAAAATTTCTCTAGAGGTGAGCCAGGACTGTCTTTTCCTCTGCTAGGATTAGGTAGTTCTCCGGCTGGCGCTGGGCATCTAGGGATAAAAAAACGTAGGCATGCTACCCGGCCACTTCTAGTTGTGCGGCAGGTTTAGTTCATGGTCAGTATAGTTTCCATCTTCCAAGAGCTAGTTCTCATATATGCTGGGCTATGTTCTCTCGCCATTGAGAAACATGACAGTTTGACCGGCCCCCCAAAAAAAGGGTTAAATTACTGGCTGAGAAAGGAGAGAAAAAAGAAGTCTGCTACAATTTTTTTTTTTTTTTTTTTTTTTTTTTTTCCCTCTAGTTCTGAGTGTGCTCTTAATTGAATCTCTTGCTAGTCTGCCTATACTGCAGCCTTCCTCTCTTTCTCTCCTTCTTATCCTTGAATGGCTCTGTGTTCACCTGTTTCAAATGGATCTTCAGAGTGTAGCTACAGGTTTGAATAATCTCGCCACAAAGGTACAAAATTTGCAAGATTTCGTTGTTCATGCACCTATGTCTGAGCCTAGAATTCCTTTGCCTGAATTCTTCTCGGGGAATAGATCTCACTTTCAAAATTTTAAAAATAATTGCAAATTGTTTTTGTCCCTGAAGTCTCGCTCTGCCGGAGACCCTGCACAGCAGGTCAGGATTGTAATTTCCTTGCTCCGGGGCGACCCTCAAGACTGGGCTTTTGCATTGGCACCAGGGGATCCTGCGTTGCTCAGTGTGGATGCGTTTTTTCTGGCCTTGGGGTTGCTTTATGAGGAACCTCATTTAGAGCTTCAGGCGGAAAAGGCCTTGATGTCCTTGTCTCAGGGGCAAGATGAAGCTGAAATATACTGCCAAAAATTCCGCAAATGGTCTGTGCTTACTCAGTGGAATGAGTGCGCCCTGGCGGCGATTTTCAGAGAAGGTCTCTCTGATGCCATTAAGGATGTTATGGTGGGGTTCCCTGTGCCTGCGAGTCTGAATGAGTCCATGACGATGGCTATTCAGATCGATAGGCGTCTGCGGGAGCGCAAACCTGTGCACCATTTGGCGGTGTCTACTGAGAAAACGCCAGAAAATATGCAATGTGATAGAATTCTGTCCAGAAGCGAGCGGCAGAATTTTAGACGAAAAAATGGGTTGTGCTTCTATTGTGGTGATTCAACTCATGTTATATCAGCATGCTTTAAGCGTACTAAGAAGCCTGACAAGTCTGTTTCAATTAGCACTTTACAGTCTAAGTTTATTCTATCTGTGACCCTGATTTGTTCTTTGTCATCTATTGCCGCGGACGCCTATGTCGACTCTGGCGCTGCTTTGAGTCTTATGGATTGGTCCTTTGCCAAACGCTGTGGGTATGATTTGGAGCCATTGGAGGCTCCGATACCTCTGAAAGGGATTGACTCCACCCCATTGGCTAGTAATAAACCACAATACTGGACACAAGTGACTATGCGTGTTAATCCGGATCACCAGGAGGTTATTCGCTTTCTGGTGCTGTATAATCTACATGATGTTTTGGTGCTGGGATTGCCATGGCTGCAATCTCATAACCCAGTCCTCGACTGGAGAGCTATGTCTGTGTTAAGCTGGGGATGTAAAGGAACTCATGGGGACGTACCTTTGGTTTCCATTTCATCATCTATTCCCTCTGAGATTCCTGAATTCTTGTCTGACTTTCGTGACGTTTTTGAAGAACCCAAGGTTGGTTCACTACCTCCGCACCGGGAGTGCGATTGTGCCATAGACTTGATCCCGGGTAGTAAATACCCTAAGGGTCATTTATTTAATCTGTCTGTGCCTGAACACGCGGCTATGCGAGAATATATAAAGGAGTCCTTGGAAAAGGGACATATTCGTCCTTCGTCATCTCCCTTAGGAGCCGGTTTTTTCTTTGTGTCTAAGAAAGACGGCTCTTTGAGGCCGTGTATTGATTATCGACTTTTGAATAAAATCACGGTTAAATATCAATATCCGTTACCACTGCTTACTGATTTGTTTGCTCGTATAAAGGGGGCCAAGTGGTTCTCTAAGATTGATCTCCGTGGGGCGTATAATTTGGTGCGAATCAAGCAGGGGGATGAGTGGAAAACCGCATTTAATACGCCCGAGGGCCATTTTGAGTATTTGGTGATGCCTTTTGGTCTTTCAAATGCCCCTTCAGTCTTCCAGTCCTTTATGCATGACATTTTCCGCGATTATTTGGACAAATTTATGATTGTGTATCTGGATGATATTCTGATTTTTTCGGATGACTGGGACTCTCATGTCCAGCAGGTCAGGAGGGTTTTTCAGGTTTTGCGGTCTAATTCCTTGTGTGTGAAGGGTTCTAAGTGTGTTTTTGGGGTTCAAAAGATTTCCTTCTTGGGATACATTTTTTCCCCCTCTTCCATCGAGATGGATCCTGTCAAGGTTCAGGCTATTGGTGATTGGACGCAACCCTCTTCTCTTAAGAGTCTTCAGAAATTTTTGGGCTTTGCTAATTTTTATCGTCGATTTATTGCTGGTTTTTCTGATGTTGTAAAACCATTGACTGATTTGACTAAGAAGGGTGCTGATGTTGCTGATTGGTCCCCTGATGCTGTGGAGGCCTTTCGGGAGCTCAAGCGCCGCTTTTCTTCCGCCCCAGTGTTGCGTCAGCCTGATGTTGCTCTTCCTTTTCAGGTTGAGGTCGACGCTTCTGAAATCGGAGCTGGGGCGGTGTTGTCGCAGAGAAGTTCCGACTGCTCCGTGATGAGACCTTGTGCTTTTTTTTCCCGTAAATTTTCACCCGCCGAGCGGAATTATGATATTGGGAATCGGGAGCTTTTGGCCATGAAGTGGGCTTTTGAGGAGTGGCGTCACTGGCTTGAGGGGGCCAGACATCAGGTGGTGGTATTGACTGACCACAAAAATTTAATTTACCTTGAGTCTGCCAGGCGCCTGAATCCTAGACAGGCGCGCTGGTCGTTGTTTTTCTCTCGGTTTAATTTTGTGGTGTCTTACCTACCGGGTTCTAAGAATGTTAAGGCGGATGCCCTTTCTAGGAGTTTTGAGCCTGACTCCCCTGGTAATTCTGAGCCCACAGGTATCCTTAAAGATGGAGTGATATTGTCTGCCGTTTCTCCAGACCTGCGGCGGGCCTTGCAGAAGTTTCAGGCGGATAGACCTGATCGTTGCCCACCTGGTAGACTGTTTGTTCCTGATGATTGGACCAGTAGAGTCATCTCTGAGGTTCATTCTTCTGCGTTGGCAGGTCATCCTGGAATCTTTGGTACCAGGGATTTGGTGGCAAGGTCCTTCTGGTGGCCTTCCCTGTCACGAGATGTGCGAGGCTTTGTGCAGTCTTGTGACGTTTGTGCTCGGGCCAAGCCTTGTTGTTCTCGGGCTAGTGGATTGTTGTTACCCTTGCCTATCCCGAAGAGGCCTTGGACGCACATCTCGATGGATTTTATTTCGGATCTGCCTGTTTCTCATAAGATGTCTGTCATCTGGGTGGTGTGTGACCGTTTCTCTAAGATGGTCCATCTGGTTCCCTTGCCTAAGTTGCCTTCTTCTTCCGAGTTGGTTCCTCTGTTTTTTCAAAATGTTGTTCGTTTGCATGGTATTCCGGAGAATATCGTTTCTGACAGAGGGACCCAATTCGTGTCTAGATTTTGGCGGGCATTCTGTGCTAGGATGGGCATAGATTTGTCTTTTTCGTCTGCTTTCCATCCTCAGACTAATGGCCAGACCGAGCGGACTAATCAGACCTTGGAGACATATTTGAGGTGTTTTGTGTCTGCGGATCAGGATGATTGGGTTGCTTTTTTGCCTTTGGCGGAGTTCGCCCTCAATAATCGGGCCAGCTCTGCCACCTTGGTGTCCCCGTTTTTCTGTAATTCGGGGTTTCATCCTCGATTTTCCTCCGGTCAAGTGGAATCTTCGGATTGTCCTGGAGTGGATGCTGTGGTGGAGAGGTTGCATCAGATTTGGGGGCAGGTGGTGGACAATTTGAAGTTGTCCCAGGAGAAGACTCAGCTTTTTGCCAACCGCCGTCGTCGTGTTGGTCCTCGGCTTTGTGTTGGGGACTTGGTGTGGTTGTCTTCTCGTTTTGTCCCTATGAGGGTTTCGTCTCCTAAGTTTAAGCCTCGGTTCATCGGCCCGTACAAGATATTGGAGATTCTTAACCCTGTGTCCTTCCGTTTGGACCTCCCTGCATCCTTTTCGATTCATAATGTTTTTCATCGGTCATTGTTGCGCAGGTATGAGGTACCGGCTGTGCCTTCCGTTGAGCCTCCTGCTCCGGTGTTGGTTGAGGGTGAGTTGGAGTACGTTGTGGAAAAGATCTTGGACTCTCGTGTTTCCAGACGGAAACTCCAGTATCTGGTCAAATGGAAGGGATACGGTCAGGAGGATAATTCTTGGGTCACTGCCTCTGATGTTCATGCCTCCGATCTTGTCCGTGCCTTTCATAGGGCTCATCCTGATCGCCCTGGTGGTTCTGGTGAGGGTTCGGTGCCCCCTCCTTGAGGGGGGGGTACTGTTGTGAAATTGGATTCTGGGCTCCCCCGGTGGCCACTTGTGGAATTGTACTTGTGTGCATCATCCCCTCTGTTCACCTGCTCCTATCAGGAGGTGGGAGTCGCTATATAACCTTGCTCCTCTGTCAGTTTCATGCCGGTCAACAATGTAATCAGAAGCCTTTCTGTGCATGTTCCTGCTACTAGACAACTCCCAGCTAAGTTGGACTTTTGTCCTTGTGTGTTTTTGCATTTTGTTCCTGTTCACAGCTGCTGTTTCGTTACTGTGTCTGGAAAGCTCTTGTGAGCGGAAATTGCCACTCTGGTGTTATGAGTTAATGCTAGAGTCTTAAAGTAATTTCTGGATGGTGTTTTGATAGGGTTTTCTGCTGACCATGAAAGTGCCCTTTCTGTCTTCTTTCTATCTAGTAAGCGGACCTCGATTTTTGCTAAACCTATTTTCATACTACGTTTGTCATTTCATCTAAAATCACCGCCAATATATGTGGGGGCCTCTGTCTGCCTTTTGGGAAAATTTCTCTAGAGGTGAGCCAGGACTGTCTTTTCCTCTGCTAGGATTAGGTAGTTCTCCGGCTGGCGCTGGGCATCTAGGGATAAAAAAACGTAGGCATGCTACCCGGCCACTTCTAGTTGTGCGGCAGGTTTAGTTCATGGTCAGTATAGTTTCCATCTTCCAAGAGCTAGTTCTCATATATGCTGGGCTATGTTCTCTCGCCATTGAGAAACATGACAGGTACCGTAATAATACTAACTGCTGAGCCACTACTAGACAATGAGCGCCAAGGCTGGCCATCAATTACTATTAATTACCATGTCATTAGGAAATTAGACAATTGTCCTATTACAGGGATGTAGGATTTAAAGTACTTTCTTTCTGATTCTTTGCACCATCTAAATAATAAATGTAGTCTTGTGTTCAGATCTGTTTAGGATTCAGGCTAAGCAAATTAATGAGCCCTTTTTGCTATTTTGTCAAGTAGTTCATCCATCGAGTATAATAGAAGATCCGATTCACCCATTTTTTCTCATAAATTCGCTAAAAATAATGTACAATCATGATACATTAAAGGGATTGTCTACTACTCGGACTCCCGTTTCTTAAATACTATTATCCTCAGGTTTGAAATGTGTGTTATGCAGCCCATATATTCGACAATGATACAGTTGATTCTATAGGTTTAGTCTACAGAAGAAGAACATAGCTGCCTGTAAATGGTCAATCTACTAAAAGAGGAAATATCTGCTCTTAAATGGTTATTGTACTGAAGGAGAACATAGCTGCTTATAAAGGATTGAACTATTAGTGGAGGACATAACTGTTTATAAAGGGGATGACCTTAGTCTCTTATATTATACCAAAATAACGCACAACATACACCCTGAGGAGAAGCTGTGACAGGTTTTTACCTCTGTAGTTGTTTCTTTTAGCCTTCTCAATCTGCTGCTCCATACACAGAAACCTATCTCATGTTCTTTCTTTCATAAGTATCTTTTAGCCTTGTCATTCTGCTGCTCCATACACAGATACCTATCTTACATTATTTCTTTCATAACTATATCCAGCTTGAAAACAACAGCAAAGACCTGCCTGTGTAAATAGGTTGTATACAGTTATAGGCAGGAAGTCTCACACAGCCACCAAAATAGACAGTCAGAGTTCAGCAAACTTCATCCTTCCTATCTTAAAAGGCCAGTGCTGTAATTACTACAAATGTTTTTGTGACACTCCAGGGTCCTGGTCGTCACAGTGGCATTGCTTTCCTCATGGGGAGAGTGATGTCACACTTGGAAGCAAAGGAAGATCTTCTCTATCAGGTAAACACAAACATGCAACATGTTCGCACTCCAGTCCAGAAGGGGGAGCTCTCAACCTGGTTTTCAACGTGACATCCCCCTGTGAGTACCGGAACCGGTACTGAGTACCCCACGGCCCTAGCGGGCGACTCATTTTACTCATCATAATCACATATATTTTAGATATAATTTAGGGTCTTTTACCAGGGTTTCATAGTTTCATACATTTATGTTTATAACATTTTGTATTTTTGCAGTTACAATTTCAAATTTTTGGACAATTAATTTTTCTTAAATCATCCTTCGCTGCTTCGTTGCTAAGGGATACATTGTCCATCGAACTGTGATGTTCATCTCCCTCAATTATTTCTTAGAGTGTCGCTTAATTTATTTTTCTTAGAACAGGACTTATATTAATATGCATTATAAAAATGGAAATGTAGCATATTTGTCATTATCTTCACGGCAACATATTAATTTGATGTAAATGAGCTGTGCTCTTATGAAGCTGCTCTAGAGGCTACAATTACTCTGAAGTATTTATCCATAAGTAATGGAAAGAAATGGATTTTATAACAATCTCACAGAGAAATAGGATGGAGAGTGTAATCAATGACAATTAATAAAATGTGGAATAACACCTGAAGATAATACCCCTCGTCCTTCAACAATTGTGCTGTGGTCTAGTATGGCTATTAAAGTAGTGCGGGGCAAAGAGTAGGCAAAGGAGGCAGTCATCTTCTAGGGAATCATTGGGGGTGGTTTAATTTATTTTTTTCCCTAAGAAAAGTGAAGACAGGAGCTACGTCAGATACAATAAGTGTTTGGGTGAGGCTAGTTGGGCTTACACGGGGACTGTGCTTATATTTAGGCGACGGGAGTAGAGAATTGCCAAGTAACTTTAGCAATCAAAGTAAGAGGTGCATTGAGAAACTAAAAGACTTTACCCCACTTCTTATTTGAGATGATCATAAACAGACGTCCCTTGGGTTCTTCAAGATTTTTAGGGTGGGTATAGGTATAAAATAGATCACAGGGCGTTGCTTTGTCTTGCAAACATTACCATTGGCAAAATAAGGATGTTATACTTTTAGTCCCATAATCCCACATAAAATCAAAATTGGGAATGCCCCAGTGGGTTTTGGAAACCCTGTCCTATTTGGTGGCATTTCCAAATTTCCTGGGTTAGCTTTTCAAAAAATTGCGAAAGTCCGAGAAAATTCAGGTCTGTTTGGCAACCGCAATCCATGTGACTTGATCATGGTTCATTTTTGATTGCTCCATTGTTGGAGCTCAGTCTTTCAGTTAGTGTCCAGATCTCGTGGGCACGGTGGTAGTGCCCACCCGATCTGGACACATTAATAACGTTAGTCAGGTCATCTCAGGACTTTTATATGGGTTGTGTGGGGGCTCAATGTTTGCTTTCCAGCACAGGAATCCTGGGATGGAATCCAACCAAAGACAACATCTGCATGGAGTTTGTATGTTCTTACATGTTAGTTTGGGTTTCCTCTCACATTCTCCAAAAAAGTAGGTACATTTAGAATGTGAATGACAAAAGTAACCGACGTGAAAGAAGGCCGTCTCTGTACAGTGCGATGGAAAATGTTAAAAAAAATAATGCAAATGCCTTAATAAACTTCTATTATGGGCACTGATTACTGTATAAGTGCTGAATTCCTCTTTTATGCTCATAAATAGGACAATTGAATTTTTACCAAGTAATGAGGATATAATGTCTAATAGTATACACAGTAGGAATGAAGATGATGTAAACTGACCTCTTTATAAATACATCTTGCATAGGAAGTCATTGACCACCTAGAAACAGCTCTTATTTCTGAAGCTGGAAACACGATGAGGAGACTGACATTGTAATTTTTGAACAGTAATGTAGGAGAGGGAGTCTGCAAGACACCAGATGAAGCACTGCCGACTTCTCAACAAGAGATCTGACTTGATGTCACCATAACCCGACAGACACAAGGAACGATGATGGTGCTAATGGGCTTTAGAACATGGTTGGTATCTCAAAAATAAGGATATTGGAATAGCCGGAGAGTGCAATGAAAGAGAATACAGTGTCAGTGGCGATTTACAAAAATTCTGCTGTGGGTATTAAAATTTTACAAAGGTATCGTCTTAGTGATAATAATGCAAATCATTAAACTGATTTTTCAAAATTTTCTATTAAAGATTACTACAACTTTTGACATTTGAATTTGCTTGCTTTCCTGCATTTTTCCAACAAGTTTGATTTTGAAAGAATACATTTGCTTCACACTGCAAAGCTCCTAATTGCCTGGAAATAGGTGTATAAAGCTCAGAGGTCCCCTATGACTGTATTGATCTCCTTTTGAACTCATTACCTCAAACACAGCTTTATTAATGTCCAAGTGACTTCAACCTATCTATTTAACAATACTGTAAGAACAGACATTTTATGCTACCTAAATTGTAAAAATGGTCCAAAAATTATCCCTTTTGGTGATATGTCTGCCTTGATGGTGCTTAAATAAGAAACAAAACCTTTTTGATATCTGGTGGTACAGATATTGTAAAATGGTGTTTGGGGAGTACCAGGAGTTTTTTCTTTGCTTAATGAAGGAGCTATAGTTTTTCACAAACCATACAAAAATTATCCTTTAATTTATGGAGCAGGAACAGGATATACACTGTGTGCAGAATTATTAGGCAAGTTGTTTTTTGGATCACATAATACTTTTTATACATGTTGTCCTACTCCAAGCTGTTCAGGCTTAAGAGCCAACTACAAATTAAGTAAATCAGGTGATGTGCATCTCTTTAATGAGAAGGGGTGTTGTCTAATTACATCAATACCCTATATAAGGTGTGCTTAATTATTAGGCAATTTTCTTTCCTTTGGCAAAATGGATCAGAAGAGAGATTTGATGGGTTCTGAAAAGTCCAAAATTGTGAGATGTCTTGCAGAGGGATGCAGCAGTGTTGAAATTGCCAAACTTTTGAAGCATGATCACGGAACAATCAAGTGTTTCATGGCAAATAGCCAACAGGGTCGCAAGAAGCGTGTTAGGTAGTGTTGAGCATTCCGATACCGCAAGTATCGGGTATCGGCCGATACTTGCGGTATCGGAATTCCAATACCGAGATCCGATACTTTTGAAGTATCGGGAATCGGAATCGGAAGTTTCCAGTGTATGGTTCCCAGGGTCTGAAGGAGAGGAAACTCTCCTTCAGGCCCTGGGATCCATATGAATGTGTAAAATAAAGAATTAAAATAAAAAATATTGATATACTCACCTGTCCGGAGGCCCCTGGACATCACCGCTGGTAACTGACAGCCTTCTTTGTTTAAAATGAGCACGTTCAGCACCTTCCATGACGTCACGGCTTCTGATTGGTCGCGTGCCGCTCATGTGACCGCCACGCGACCAATCACAAGCCGCGACATCATCCCTCAGGTCCTAAATTCCCTTCTAGGAATTTAGGACCTGAGGGATGACGTCACGGCTTGTGATTGGTCGCGTGAGCGGTCACATGGGCGGTTGCGACCAATCACAAGCCGTGACGTCATCTAAGGCCCTGAACGCGCTCATTCTTAAGAAGGAAGGCTGCCGGAAAGAAGCAGGGCGCGTCCGAGGGTGAGTATATACCTAATAGGAATATACTCACCCTCGGCTTCTTTCCGGCAGCCTTCCTTCCTATGAGCGCGTTCAGGGCCTTAGATGACGTCATGGCTTGTGATTGGTCGCGGCCGCCCGTGTGACCGCCACACGACCAATCACAAGCCGTGACGTAATTCTCAGGTCCTAAATTCCTAGAATTAGGAATTTAGGACCTGAGAATTACGTCATGGCTTGTGATTGGTCGCGTGGCGGTCACATGGGCGGCCGCGACCAATCAGAAGCCGTGACATCATGGAAGGCCCTGAACGCGCTCATTTTTAGCAAAGAAGGCTGCCGGTTACCAGCGGTAAGGTCCAGGCTGCGTCAGAGAGGTGAGTATTGTTATGACCCCAATGGCAGAGGGTCTCAGGAATAATGCTAAGTCAGTAAATACAGAAAACCAGCTCATAGGGCAGTGGTAACTGAGCTGACCATATAACTAATCCTAGCACCACAAATACCAGCAGCCGGGGAACGTTCCTACGTTGATCCTAGATGTCTCGCACCAGCCGGAGAGCTAACTACCCCTAGAAGGGAAAAGAAAGACCTTTCTTGCCTCCAGAAGAAATACCCCAAAAAGTTGGATAGAAGCCCCCCACAAATAATAACGGTGAGGTAAAAGGAAAAGACAAACATAAGAATGAGCTAGGAATTTAGCAAAGAGAGGCCCACTAGCTAATAGCAGAATATAGAAAGATAACTTATATGGTCAGCAAAAAATCCTATCAAAAATATCCACACTGGAAATTCAAGAACCCCCGAACCGTCTAACGGCCCGGGGGGAGAACACCAGCCCCCTAGAGCTTCCAGCAAGGTCAGGAATCACATTTAGTACAACCTGGACAAAAATTATAGCAAACAAATAACCCAAAAAACAAAGAAGCAAGACTTAGCTTAATTTAGCATGAACCAGGACCAGCAAACAGGAGCAAACAGAATGTGTCTGATAACACCGATGCCAGGCACTGGACTAAGGTTCCAGGAGGCTTATATAGCAACACCCCTGAAGTAACGACCCAGCTGGGTGCAAACAGAGGGAAGGAAATCCCAGAGTCATATCACTAGAGGGAGTCATATCACTAGAGGGAGCCAAAAAAGTCTAATTCACAACAGTACCCCCCCTTAAGGAGGGGTCACCGAACCCTCACCAAGACCACCAGGGCGATCAGGATGAGCAGCGTGAAAGGCACGAACCAAATCGGCCGCATGCACATCAGAGGCAACCACCCAGGAATTATCCTCCTGACCATAACCCTTCCACTTGACCAAATACTGAAGCCTCCGCCTGGAGAGACGAGAATCCAAGATCTTCTCCACCACGTACTCCAACTCGCCCCCAACCAACACCGGAGCAGGAGGCTCAGCAGAAGGAACCACAGGCACAACGTAGCGTCATAACAAAGACCTATGGAACACGTTGTGAATGGCAAACGAAACCGGAAGATCCAAGCGAAAGGACACAGGATTAAGGATTTCCAATATCTTGTAAGGACCGATGAAGCGAGGCTTAAATTTAGGAGAGGAGACCTTCATAGGGACAAATCGAGAAGACAGCCACACCAAATCCCCAACACGAAGTCGGGGACCCACACCGCGGCGGTGGTTGGCAAAACGCTGAGCCTTCTCCTGTGACAACTTCAAGTTGTCCACCACATGATTCCAGATCTGCTGCAACCTATCCACCACAGAATCTACTCCAGGACAGTCAGAAGGCTCCACATGTCCCGAGGAAAAACGAGGATGGAAACCAGAGTTGCAGAAAAATGGCGAAACCAAAGTAGCGGAACTAGCCCGATTATTTAGGGCAAACTCAGCCAACGGCAAGAAGGTCACCCAATCATCCTGATCTGCCGAAACAAAACACCTCAAGTAAGCTTCCAGAGTCTGATTAGTTCGCTCAGTTTGTCCATTAGTCTGAGGATGAAAGGCAGACGAGAACGATAAATCAATGCCCATCCTAGCACAAAAGGATCGCCAGAACCTGGAAACAAACTGGGATCCTCTGTCAGACACAATATTCTCAGGAATGCCGTGTAAACGAACCACATTCTGAAGGAACACAGGAACCAGATCGGAAGAGGAAGGCAGCTTAGGCAAAGGCACCAAATGGACCATTTTTGAAAAGCGATCACATACCACCCAGATGACAGACATACCCCGAGACACCGGGAGATCAGAAATGAAATCCATGGAAATATGTGTCCAAGGCCTCTTCGGGACAGGCAAGGGCAAGAGCAACCCGCTGGCACGGGAACAGCAAGGCTTAGCTCGAGCACAAGTCCCACAGGACTGCACAAATGACCGTACATCCCGTGACAAGGAAGGCCACCAAAATGACCTAGCCACCAGATCTCTGGTGCCAAAAATTCCCGGATGACCTGCCAACACCGAGGAATGAACCTCGGAAATGACTCTGCTGGTCCACTTATCAGGAACAAACAGTCTGTCAGGTGGACAAGAGTCAGGTCTACCAGCTTGAAATCTCTGCAACACACGTCGCAAATCAGGAGAAATGGCTGACAAAATAACTCCTTCTTTAAGAATACCAACAGGTTCTGTGACTCCAGGAGAGTCAGGCACAAAGCTCCTTGAAAGAGCATCAGCTTTCACATTCTTTGAACCTGGTAAATACGAGACCACAAAGTCAAAACGGGAGAAAAACAATGACCAGCGGGCCTGTCTAGGATTCAAGCGTTTAGCAGACTCGAGATACATCAAATTTTTGTGATCAGTCAAGACCACCACACGATGCTTAGCACCCTCGAGCCAATGACGCCACTCCTCAAATGCCCACTTCATGGCCAGTAATTCCCGATTGCCCACATCATAATTCCGCTCAGCAGGCGAAAACTTCCTAGAGAAGAAAGCACATGGTCTCATAACCGAGCAACCAGGGCCTCTCTGTGACAAAACGGCCCCTGCCCCAATCTCAGAAGCATCCACCTCGACCTGAAAGGGAAGTGAGACATCAGGCTGGCACAAAACAGGCGCCGAAGTAAACCGGCGCTTCAACTCCTGGAACGCCTCCACGGCTGCAGGAGCCCAGTTAGCAACATCAGAACCTTTCTTGGTCATATCCGTCAAAGGTTTAACAACGCTAGAAAAATTAGCGATAAAACGACGGTAGAAGTTAGCAAAACCCAAGAACTTCTGAAGACTCTTAACTGACGTGGGTTGAGTCCACTCATGAATAGCTCGGACCTTGACTGGGTCCATCTCCACAGCAGAAGGGGAAAAAATAAACCCCAAAAAGGGAACTTTCTGTACTCCAAAGAGACACTTTGAGCCTTTAACAAACAAGGCATTCTCACGCAAAACCTGAAACACCATCCTGACCTGCTCCACATGTGAGTCCCAATCTTCAGAGAAAACCAGAATATCGTCCAGATAAACAATCATAAATTTATCCAGATACTTCCGGAAAATATCATGCATAAAGGACTGAAATACTGAGGGAGCATTAGAAAGCCCAAAAGGCATCACCAAGTACTCAAAATGACCTTCGGGCGTATTAAATGCAGTCTTCCATTCATCACCTTGCTTAATGCGCACAAGGTTGTATGCACCACGAAAATCTATCTTGGTGAACCACTTGGCACCCTTAATCCGGGCAAACAAGTCCGATAAGAGAGGCAAAGGATACTGAAATTTTACAGTGATTTTATTTAGTAGTCGATAGTCAATACAAGGTCTCAAAGATCCGTCCTTCTTAGCCACAAAAAAGAATCCCGCACCAAGAGGGGAAGAGGATGGACGGATATGCCCCTTCTCCAGAGACTCCTTGATATATGAACGCATTGCGGCATGCTCAGGTACTGACAGATTAAATAATCTTCCCTTAGGAAATTTACTACCTGGAATCAAATCTATGGCGCAGTCACAGTCCCTATGAGGAGGCAGAGCACTGGATCTGGACTCACTGAATACATCCTGATAATCAGACAAATACTCAGGAACTTCCGAAGGAGTAGAGGAAGCAATAGACACCGGCGGGGAATCAGCATGAGTTCCCTGACAGCCCCAACTTGACACAGACATTGCCTTCCAATCCAGGACTGGATTGTGGGTCTGTAACCATGGCAGACCCAAAACGACCAAATCATGCATTGTATGCAGAACAAGAAAACGAATCACCTCCCGATGTTCAGGAGTCATGCACATGGTCACCTGCGTCCAAAACTGCGGTTTATTTTCCGCCAATGGCGTAGCATCAATACCTCTAAGAGGAATAGGATTTACTAACGGTTCAAGAACAAAACCACAGTGCTTGGCAAATGACAGATCCATAAGACTCAGGGCGGCACCTGAATCCACAAACGCCATAACAGGGTAAGAAGACAAAGAGCAAATTAAAGTCACAGACAAAATAAATTTAGGTTGCAAATTACCAATGGCGACAGGACTAACAACCCTTGTTAGGCGTTTAGAGCATGCTGATATAACATGTGTAGAATCACCACAGTAAAAACACAACCCATTCTGACGTCTATGATTTTTCCGTTCATTTCTAGTCTGAATTCTATCACATTGCATTAAATCAGGTGTTTGTTCAGACAACACCACCAGAGGATTAGCGGTTTTGCGCTCCCGCAAACGCCGGTCAATTTGAATAGCAAGCGCCATAGAATCATTCAGACTTGTAGGAATGGGGAAACCCACCATCACATTCTTAATGGCTTCAGAAAGGCCATTTCTGAAATTTGCGGCCAGAGCACACTCATTCCACTGAGTAAGCACGGACCATTTCCGAAATTTTTGGCAATACACTTCAGCTTCATCCTGACCCTGAGAAATAGCCAGCAAGGCTTTTTCTGCCTGAATTTCAAGATTGGGTTCCTCGTAAAGCAATCCGAGCGCCAGAAAAAACGCATCAATATTCGCCAATGCCGGATCTCCTGGCGCTAGCGAGAAAGCCCAATCCTGAGGGTCGCCCCGTAAAAAAGAAATAACAATTTTAACTTGCTGAGCAGAATCTCCAGATGAACGGGGTCTCAGAGAAAGAAACAATTTACAATTATTCTTGAAATTCCTAAACCTAAATCGATCTCCAGAAAACAATTCCGGAATAGGTATTTTAGGTTCAGACATAGGACTACTGGTAACAAAATCTTGTATACCCTGCACACGAGCTGCCAGCTGGTCAACACTTGTAATCAAGGTCTGCACATTCATGTCTGCAGCAAGCACACACCACTCAAAGGTAAAGGGGAGGAAGAGAAGGAAGGAAAAAAAAAAACTCAGAATTTCCTTTCTTATTATCCCACTTCTGCAGTGCTTTAAACATTCAATATTGGCCTGGCATACTGTTATGACCCCAATGGCAGAGGGTCTCAGGAATAATGCTAAGTCAGTAAATACAGAAAACCAGCTCATAGGGCAGTGGTAACTGGGCTGACCATATAACTAATCCTAGCACCACAAATACCAGCAGCCGGGGAACGTTCCTACGTTGATCCTAGACGTCTCGCGCCAGCCGGAGAGCTAACTACCCCTAGAAGGGAAAAGAAAGACCTTTCTTGCCTCCAGAGGAAATACCCCAAAAAGTTGGATAGAAGCCCCCCACAAATAATAACGGTGAGGTAAGAGGAAAAGACAAACATAAGAATGAGCTAGGAATTTAGCAAAGAGAGGCCCACTAGCTAATAGCAGAATATAGAAAGATAACTTATATGGTCAGCAAAAAATCCTATCAAAAATATCCACACTGGAAATTCAAGAACCCCCGAACCGTCTAACGGCCCGGGGGGAGAACACCAGCCCCCTAGAGCTTCCAGCAAGGTCAGGAATCACATTTAGTACAAGCTGGACAAAAATGATAGCAAACAAATAACCCAAAAAACAAAGAAGCAAGACTTAGCTTAATTTAGCATGAACCAGGACCAGCAAACAGGAGCAAACAGAATGTGTCTGATAACACCGATGCCAGGCACTGGACTAAGGTTCCAGGAGGCTTATATAGCAACACCCCTGAAGTAACGACCCAGCTGGGTGCAAACAGAGGGAAGGAAATCCCAGAGTCATATCACTAGTAACCACTAGAGGGAGCCAAAAAAGTCTAATTCACAACAGAGTATATCAATATTTTTTATTTTAATTCTTTATTTTACACATTAATATGGATCCCAGGGCCTGAAGGAGAGTTTCCTCTCCTTCAGACCCTGGGAACCATCAGGGATACCTTCCGATACTTGAGTCCCATTGACTTGTATTGGTATCGGGTATCGGTATCGGATGAGATCCGATACTTTGCCGGTATCGGCCGATACTTTCCGATACCGATACTTTCAAGTATCGGACGGTATCGCTCAACACTAGTGTTAGGCAAAAAAGGCGCAAAATAACTGCCCATGAATTGAGGAAAATCAAGCGTGAAGCTGCCAAGATGCCATTTGCCACCAGTTTTGTCATATTTCAGAGCTGCAATGTTACTGGATTAACAAAAAGCACAAGGCGTTCGATACTCAGGGACATGGCCCAGGTAAGGAAAGCTGAAAAACGACCACCTTTGTACAAGTAACATAAGATAAAACGTCAAGACTGGGCCAAGAAATATCTTAAGACTGACTCTTCAAAGGTTTTATGGACTGATGAATTGAGAGTGACTCTTGATGGGCCAGAGGCTGGATCAGTAAAGGGCAGAGAGCTCCACTCCGACTCAGACGCCTGCAAGGTGGAGGTGGGGTACTGGTATGGGCTGGTATCATCAAAGATGAACTTGTGGGACGTTTTCGGGTTGAGGATGGAGTAAACCTCAACTCCCAGACCTTCTGCCAGTTTCTGGAAGACAACTTCTTCAAGCAGTGGTACAGGAAGAAGTCGTTATCGTTCAAGAAAAACATGATTTTCATGCAGGACAATGCTCCATCACATGCCTCCAACTACTCCACAGCATGGCTGGCCAGTAAAGGTCTCAAAGAAGAAAAAATAATGACATGGCCCCCTTGTTCACCTGATCTGAACCCCATAGAGAACCTGTGGTCCCTCATAAAATGTGAGATCTACAGGGAGTGAAAACAGTCCACCTCTCGGAACAGTGTCTGGAAGGCTGTGGTGGCTGCTGCACGCAATGTTCATCGTAAACAGATCAAGCAACTGACAGAATCTATGGATGGAGGCTGCTGAGTGTCATCATAAAGAAAGGTGGCTATATTGGTCACTAATTTTTTGGGGTTTTGTTTTTACATGTTAGAAATGTTTATTTCTAAATTTTGTGCAGTTATATTGGTTTACCTGGTGAAAATAAACAAGTGAGATGGGAATATATTTGGTTTTTATTAAGTTGCCTAATAATTCTGCACAGTAATAGTTACCTGCACAAACAGATATCCTCCTAAGATAGCCACATCTAAAAAAAACCCACTCCAACTTCCAAAAATATTAAGCTTTGATATTTATGAGTCTTTTGGGTTGATTGAGAACATAGTTGTTGATCAATAATAAAAATAATCCTCTAAAATACAACTTGCCTAATAATTCTGCATGCAGTGTAGTATTATTAACGTGTTGTAATGCACTATATCACAGATCAATCAATTCACAGCAACACTGACTCTCCAGGTCCAGCACCTCCATATCGCTCTAAATTTGGGATTATTATTCACAGAATAAGATTACCACTCCAATTTTCAATGTGCATCACCACTGCAGTAGACCACCACTCTCATGTGTAATGAGGTGTGCACTCTGTGCACTCTGTGCAATCTAAAAATGACCTCTAGTTCCCTCATATTTTATAATTCCTGCACAGTCCCAACTGATTGAATATGCTAGACCATGTGGTGTGATAACTGCAAGGTTTTATGGGAAATCCCATGTGGTCACACCTGACGTCATTGTTCGAATTCACCGACCCTAAATATTTGAAGAAATTAGACTTGGGTTGATTTGCAGTGGTTATTAATGGTGTCTGAGGAAGGTTCTGTCATGCTGAATGTATTTGGGCAGATCATTAAGATCAGTTGCTGGCATTTCCTGTGCAATCACTGATCAATAACGTCTCATAGGGACTCAATGTGAGACAAGTCCGGAGAAGCTGCAGGCCACGGCAGCAGTTAGGCCACGCAGACTGCTCATAGTAGCGTGAGAAATATGCAGCCTGGCATCGTTGTGTTGAAAAACAGCTCCTAGGACACTTTGGAGAAATTAAAGATATAATGGTTTGGCTACTGTACAATATGCACCCCAAAACATAATCCCGGGAGTGTGACTTTGCCCTCATGGTCTCTAGATTGACGTCCTACTATGATTGTGTCCAAGACTAAAGCGAGATTTATAGCTGAGGAGAGGAGACAAGCTGCTAAGATGTCTCTCATACACAGCACAGCACACAGATTCCCGCTCTTCAATTTTTTTATTAGAACAGAGACAATCAATAGCAATATCATACCCTGAATTTGGAGCAGTACCGCTGTCCTGGGAGGTCAAGGGTATATCCCGACTAAAGCTGCATCTGTTTCTTCATATAATATTGGAGCAGGGAGTCAACAGGTCCTTCTTCCAGTATTCGGGCTATGTAAGTGTAACAATTACTCAGGAATTTCTTGGCTTGAGACAAATAAGGCAGCAGAACCAGAGTTCAGTGTCAAGTCTGTATTATACACACAAAACGTAGGTGCAGCGTGTGAACACAGTTCAAATAAACACAGCAAACAGGGTGAAGTCAGAAGAAGTTCATAGGCTGCACTGTTGCAGGCAATGTGAATAAACTTGGATGCAGCACGAGAGTAACCGTTCAAATCAACACAGCAAACTAGATGAAATCAGAAGAAGTTCATAGGCAGCACTGCTGCAAGTAAAGTCTCAGGGGCGATGCACTCACTGGGGAATGCTGATACAAAGACACAGTTCAGATCAGAGCTAGTAGACTCAGAATAAGGGTGCGGAAACAGTGCAGAGCCAGAAGTCCAGAACAGTCAAATATACCGGTACCGAATACCAACGAAGTTTAGCAGAAACAAGCTGAGCTTACGTGTCCTGGCAGGCAAAAGCAGATGCGGAGAAGCACAGAGACACAGTTCATAGCACAAACAAAAGGTTCGCTGGAAAGGCCGAGCCAGATTCACTGTAGAGGATCAGTTTCGAGGAAAATAGAGCCAGGAATTCTAGCAGAATACACAAGCAAGGACTAGGAGAGGAACCAGGGTTATAAAGACAGGGAAGGCAGATCACATGAGCAGAAGCGAGGCAGCAGACGCCATCTTGGAAAAGGGCAAAAAGCACCACAGATTAAACAGGGATCCAGAGTCCTGACAGTAAAGCCTGGAGTTTCTGCCAGGACCTTTGGGTCTCTTGACATTTTTTGGTCACATGAGCTTTGATTTGCAGCAGAAAAGAGGGAAGAGGAGTTTAACACAGGCCAGGTGTGTATGTTATACTGATGTATGTGTTTTGACATAGCAAAGTTGTATGAGTGTCTAAATGTAGCAGAGCTGTGTATGTGTTGATGTTGAAGAGCTGTGTATGTTGCATTTGTCTGTGTGTTTCTGTAGCAGGTTGTGTGTGTTGTTGTAGCAGAGTTGTGTGTGCTGATATAGCAAAGTTGATTGTGTCAATGTAGCAAAGCTGTATATGTTAATGTAGCAGAGTTGTGTGTGTTGATGTTGTACAGCAGTGTGTGCTGATATTGAAGAGTTTTATGTGTGTTGATGTAGTAGATCTGTGTTAATGTAGCAGAGTTTTGTGTGTGTTCATGGAGTGGACCTGTGTGTGTTGATGTAAAAGAGTTGCGTGTGTTAATGTAGCAGAGCTTTTCTGTTTTGATGTTGCAGAGCTAAGTTTATGGATCAGATTTTTTTGTGTGTTGATGTAGCACTGTTGTATGTTTGTTCATGTAGTAGAGCTGTGCTTGTGTGTGTGGAGGTCTCATGCTGTGTGGGGGGCTATGTGGATGGAGGATATCACACTTTGTAAGAGCCTTATACTATATGTGTGAGGGGATATAGTCTGTGGGTAGGGGAATGTACTGTGAGCGCATTATTCTGTATTGAAGGCACTGTGGGGGCATTGTTCAGGTAATGTGGGACAATGTAGGGGCCATGAAAGAAGTAGCATGCTGTGTGGGAACACTAATGGGCTTCCTTAGGAGCAATATTTCTGGGTGGACTGACATAAAGGACTGGGCGACGTTAGAGTACTGGCTTTGTGTACTATGAAAAGTGCCATAGCACTTTGCACATGCTGCAATGTGTGTTCCTCTTTCTTATCATTTACAATTTGTAAGTAAGAGCAATATTTAGGATATTATGCAACAGCGCAAAGTTGTCTGTCTGAGAGCCAACTTCGGGGTGAAGTAAAAACAATGTAGAAAGCTCAGCTCGGAGTCTCTTTGTTTCCCTCTGCCTGGTTCCTCTCCCTGCTTCTCACTCCCCCTTCTTCTTCTCCTTTCTCCATAGAGTATGATGGGCTGTGATGCAGTCAAGATGGATTTGAGTTGTTTTTATTTTTTCCAGAGTAGAAGACAAGTACAGTATAGGAGGCAGAAAGAAGGTGGGAAGAAGCAGTGTCAGATTGGGGTGCCAAGAGGCCGCCAGTAACATTGACTTTGGGGGGCCCCACTTTTGACCTGTATACAAATATTACACTACCCTTGTTCATAAATTTACCTACACCTCTATATAATAATAAACTGGGTAGTTTGGTAAATGAATGATGAGATACCACTTTTTTCTGTACAGAGTAAATCATGTGAATTATGCCAAGTACTGTCCATATAGTGGGGTTGACAGCCCAGATCTGCACAAGGGCCCACCGGTGGATTCCCTTGTTACCCTATGGGCCAGTCCGAGACTAGGAAGAAGTGTATAATAAGTGGGAATGAAAACAGATTTTACTGATAAGATGTAACGTTTTTCGTTTTCACTTGTACTATTAAATTATGCAAAGTTTATTGAACGTACAGTTACATTTTTATTATTACTTAATTATCTTTTAATTATGTACCTTCAAATATACATAACTAATAGGCTCTTAATTAATCATTTGTAATTATATAGATACACATATCTAACAGACTCTTATTAGTGCATACCTAAATATGGCAACCTGAGCAGATATCCTTAGTGTCTTTTCATGAAATCTGAGTTGCCTACCAATACAAGATATGGGTATAGACTGTGTCAAAGGCAATCCTTTTGATGCCATTAAACGTACAGTGGGGAAAATAAGTATTTGATCCCTTTATGATTTTGTAAGTTTGCCTGAACAGTCTACATCAGTGTTCCCCAACTCCGGTCCTCAAGAGCCACCAACAGGTCATGTTTTCAGGATTTCCTTAGCATTGCACAGGTGATAATTGCATCACCTGGACAGGCAAGCATTCAATCACCTGTGCAATACTAAGGAAATCCTGAAAACATGACCTGTTGGTGGCTCTTGAGGACCGGAGTTGGGGAACACTGGTCTACATGAATATTAACAGTCTATAATTTTAAGGGGAGGTTAATTTTAACATTGAGAGATAGAATATCAAAAATAAAATCCAGAAAATCACATTGTATAAATTGTATACATTTATTTGCATTTTGTAGTGAGAAATAAGTATTTGATCCCCTACCAACCATTCAGAGTTCTGGCTCCTACAGACCAGTTAAACGTTCCTAATCAACTCGCTACCTGCATTAAAGACAGCTGTCTTACATAGTCACCTTTATAAAAGACTCCTGTCCACAGACTCCATTAATCAGTCAGACTCTAACCTCTACAACATGGGCAAGACCAAAGAGCTTTATAAGGATGCCAGGGACAAGATCATAGACCTGCACAAAGCTGGAACAGTCTACAAAACCATAAGTAAGACACTGGGTGAGAATGAGATAACTGTTGGTGCAATAGTAAGAAAATATAAGAAATAAAAAATGACTGTCAATCGACATTGATCTGGGGCACCATGCAAAATCTCACCTTCTGGGGTATCCTTGATCATGAGGAAGGTGAGAGATCAGAATAAAACTACATGAGGGGAACTTGTTAATGATCTCAAGGCAGCTGGCACCACAGTCACCAAGAAAACCATTGGTAACACATTACGCCGTAAAGGTTTAAAATCCTGCAGTCCCCACAAGGTCCCCCCTCTGAAGTTTGCCAATGAACACCTGGATGATTCTGTGAGTGATTGGGAGAGTGGTGGTCAGATGAGACAAACATTGAGGTCTTCGGCATTAACTCAACTCACAGTGTTTGGAGGAAGAAAAATGCTGCCTATGACCCAAAGAACACCATCCCCATTGTCAAGCATGGAGGTGGAAATATTATGTTTTGGGGGTGTTTCTCTGCTAAGGGCACAGGACTACTTCACCACATCAATGGGAGAATGGAAGGAGCCATGTACCGTAAATGGATGGAGCCATGTACCGTAAAATCCTGAGTGACAACCTCCTTCCCTCCGCCAGGACATTAAAAATGGGTCGAGCCTAGGTCTTCTAGCAAGACAATGACCCAAAACATACAGCCAAGGCAACAAATGAGTGGCTCAAAAAGAAGCACATTAAGGTTATTGACTGGCCTAGTCAGTCTCCAGACCTTAATCCCATAGAAAACTTATGGAGTGAGTTGACGCTCCGAGTTGCCAAGCGACAGCCTCAAAATGTTACTGATTTAAAGATGATATGCGAAGAGGAGTCGACCAAAATTCCTCCTGACATGTGAGCAAACCTCATCATCAACTACAAAAAACATCTGACTGCTGTGCTTGCCAACAAGGGTTTTGCCACCAAGTGTTAAGCCTTGTTTGCCAGAAGGATCAAATACTTATTTCTCTCTGCAAAATGCAAATAAATGTATATCATTTATACAATGTGATCTTCTGAATTTCATTTTTGATATTCGAACTCTCAATGTGTCAGGACTCTGAACATTTTTTATCTTTTGTGCATTACTGCCCTTTTCCAACATGGCGTCTTTGGTCTCATGTGCACTTGTCTTCCTGCTATAAAACTCCACCCCAGCCTTCAGTCTGTGCTAGATTATTCTGCTTTGCATCCAGCTCATGATTACTCCCTGGCCTTGCACCTGCACCTGCTCCTGTGAACCTGTGTTGGTGATCCTGCCACTCTGCTCTGAGTCCCTGCTGCATATACCAGTGTTCAGTAATCCTCCTTCATCTGCTGCTCGTGTTACTTCCATCTGCATTTGCTGGACATGTAAGCTGTTTCTGCTCTGCAAAACCTGAGACTATTAACCAGGCCTCCCTGGATGAGCTAAGATATGATTTGAACTGCCTAATAAACATATCTATCTGTGTCTGGACTAAGTCAAGGATCTATTCGTGTCAAGTTTCCTCAAGTATAACTGTGCTTCATAGACTTTCTGTTTGCATCTACCTCTGAAGTTTCCTATTGACTGCTAAGCTGCGTTTATTATTTGCACCAAGTGTTGTGGACTTGAGTTTCTCTCTGCACCTGTTTGAATCACCGTGTGATAATATAGACTTTACCACTTATAAAACTGTGTCCTGTTGTCTTGTTCCACTCAAAGAGTCTCCTGAATTATCCCCTATATTTATTATTATTACATAATGTTAAAATGAACCTCCCCTTAAAATTATAGACTGTTCATGTCTTTGTCAGTGGGCAAATTTATAAAATCAGCAAGGGATCAAATACTTATTTCCACCACTGTATTCCCTCATTTGAATGCTGAAAACTGCGTCAATTGCCCATACCAATTCTTAAAGAAGGCCTCCTAATCTTCCTCCTCTTCCTCCACCTCCTACCATACAAATTTATATCCTCTTAATATATTGCAATCATCCTATTATACAGCACGATGTACTTAAAATTGCTATTTTTACCTTTCTACCCAGCTAATTTTTCTCTTTCAATTAGATATTTGACATCACATGATTGATAGCTGACTGTCTCTTTCTAAGCTCTGAGTAGAAGCAGAAGTTCTCTTTTCCCTGTATAAGTCACTGCAAAAGTACATGGTAGGGGGGAGGAGGGAGTAACCGGGTCAGGAGTTAAAGAGGGTCATGATAAATGCAGGGACAAGAGACTTCATATTTCTACATAGAGCAAAGAGAAGAATTTACTGGGTAGAAAAGCAAAACGAGCAATTGTAAGTACACAGTGCTCTATAATATGTCGACTGCAATACTTTAGGAGGATAAAACTTCGATGGGAGAGCTTCCTTAAAGAATAAAAACTAGAGTTTTCTCTGACGCATTTTTTTAATCCAAGTTAAACTGTATCCACATAGTTTCTTCCCTTTACTATGGCCAACTATTTTATGTGATCTCCCCTCTGACTACCATTTCACTACTTGCATTCATGTGTAGACAGGAAGTCAGTTGTTCACGTCCTTTGAACTTCAAGATGACATCATCACCTATCAGAGTCTTCCAGGCTAGACTGAGACCACTCCCAGCTATGACCCTCTTCTCCCTCTGTATATTCTCCTATGCATCTGAGGATATAAGAGAGGGGATGTTTATGTAACTGTCTGGAAAAAAAACTAATTTGTTTGTTCTTCATAGCTGGATTTGAAGAGTTGGTGTGGAAGAATGAGCCAAGATTACACCTATGCAATACCTGCGACTAGTTTCTCCATACAGGAGGCATCTTGAAGATATTAGTACACATAACTTAATTTATGGACATCTATGGTGGTTTCTTTGCCTGTGTGGATTGGATTGGATGTTACTGACATCTGGTGAGAATTTCATGATAATAGCACCTTTAAAAATATATTTACGGTACTTAGAAAATTGGTGATGTGTTCATTACTCATTTCACCCACTGTATGTGCGGTATAAATGACATTAGTGATATAGTAGTTAAGTTCATACATAGAGAATAATAAAACTCTCCTGACTTAAACTGCCTGCCTCTATTTGTGTGCAGTATGTAGAATCTTCAGTGTATTTCTATGAGATGTAACTTCATACTGCTACTGTAAGAGCTGACTGCAGAAACATAGCAGGATGCAGGGAAAACAGGGTGAAAGACATCAAAGAGAATAAAATGTCACAAGTCTATTACTGCTGCCAGTATACAATAGTACAAAAATGTCACCAAACCCCATCCCCTCTCCAAAGAATAGCCTATGATACATGATATAGTCAAGAGAGATGGACTTACCCCTGGAAATTCGGGTCCGGCAGGTTTGACCTAACAGTTAAAAAAAGTTCAGGCTTGGCTACCAGAACAGTACCGAGATCCGAACCCGGACCCCATTCACTTGAATGAGGGGGTCCGAAAATCCAGTGTTTGCCAAGCTGTCATTTGAATGACAGCACGGAAAACACTGCTTCTGATTGGTGGTAAAATCATTACCGCCGGTCAGACAGCCGCGGATCCCACACTGTGAAATGACACCGTGAGCCCGCAGCTGCGACCGGATGTAAAAGTTTACCTCCGGTCACTGGCGTCGGCTCATGGGACTACTGCTCCCATCAACCTATGCCGGCTGCTGCTAATAACAGCGAGAGCAGGCTGCTGCTGATAAGAGCACTCATCAGCCAGCGCCTGCACCCAAAATAAATAATTTAAAAAAAATTGGCATGGGTTCCCCTGTATTTTTGATAACCAGCGAGAAAAAACTGACAGCTAGGGGCTGCATCCCTCAGCTGTCAGCATTAGCAAAGCTGATTATCAAGAATAGAGCGGTCCCCATGCTGTTTTTTTTAATTATTTAAACAGCGGGCTGCTATTGACTGTAGGGGCAATGTTCATGGTCCCATGGGCCTGAGAATACCAGCCCACAACTGTCTGATTTAACTTGGCTGGTTGTCAAAAATGGAGGGGACTCCACGCATTTTTTTAAACTATTTATTTAATAATGTAAAAAATCAGTGTGTGGACCCCTCTATTCTTAATAAAAAGCATTGCTAACACCCCTAGCTGTCAGTTTTGCCTGGCTGGTTATCAAAAATACAGGGGAACCCACTCCTTTTTTTAAAGTAATTAATTTAGAGCGCAGGCAAAGGCTGATGAATCCTCCCATCACCCGCCGCCTGCTCTTGCTGTTATTAGTGGCAACAGGTGTAGGCTGATGGGAGCAGTAGTCCCATCAGCTGATGCCAGTGACCGGAGGTAATCTTTTTACCTCAGATGACAGCTGCTGGCTCACGTTGTCATTTGACAGCGTGGGAACTGCAGCTGTCTGACCAGCGGTAATGATTTTACCACCAATCAGAAGCAGTGTTTGCCATGCTGTCATGCACATAACAGCATGAGAAACACTTGGTGTTCGGAGAACACGAACATGGACAGTAGTTTGGTGTCCATGCCCAAACAGTTGGTGTTCGGTACGGATGCCAAACTTTACTGTTCGGGTTCGCTCATCTCTAATAGGCAAATAAATCAATTGTTAGGGTTGGCGGACTGCACTAAAATAAAATAAATAATAAAATGCAATCGCAGATATATAAATGCTGCTTGTGTGAACAATGGCAGGACACAACAGCGTGCGACCACTATAACCGCACTGTGTCAACGCCACACAGTAAGAACAGTATGCAAAGTAACAAGCTCAGTTACTTCAGAGAGAGATACTGCACTCAATATGCCGAGTACTATACCCTGTTAAACTTCACAAGGACGTGGATTGCGCTCGCTCTGCAACTAAACGGTGTCAATCACACAAGAATGAGGCAGATGCTGAGCCAAAGGAAAGGACTCATGTGACGCTATGTGCAAAGCCCTGACGCTTTCCCTGAGAGGTGTAGCCTGAGGGTTGGACTTGCTCTGTGACTCAACTGTGCTAACTGCACACATGTAGGAAACAGATCCTAAGCCAAAGGGGTAGCTACCCAGTCCTAACCCTTACCTTGCCAAAGAAAGAACTCTCAGTGTATAGAGAGTCACATGCAAACAGAGTGGTAGAGTATCCACTCACATACACCACACATAAGTGATACTAGCACGCCCGCGTGCACCGCTGAGAGCCTTTTAAACCCTAGGCTCCACCCCAAACAGTCACACCCAGCCACCCACGGGCCAATGCGGTGTCGCCACATCACCAGAGCAGGTAACGTCTGACCACCAATGAGAAGACGCCACATCACGGACATGCTCAGTAAGGTGATCTCTGGACTTAGAGTCCAGAGCGCAGGGCTGCACCAGAATATCACTGGTTACCATAAACTTAGCTGGAGTGAATATCACGAGCCTGAGCAAGACGGTGGGACCGACGTCTGTGCTGAGACCACAGCATCAGGCAATGCTTGGGATCTATCCAGCGCAGTGGGAGAATCCCAACGCCTAACATCGATAAAGTACTATTCTGCTGGTGGAGACACTGTGTACACAAATTACATGACGTATCCTGTAGTCAGGCCTGATTTGACACTAGGCATTGGTCTTGTGCCTAGGGTGGCGGGTGGCAAAGCCCGGCACGAGGATCAATTTAAAAAAAAAAATAATAATAATAATTTTCCCTTCTCTTCTCTAGATCCCATAACAAGAAACAAACTGACATCTTTGTGAAGTAGGGTAACACTTCGGGTTCAGAGGCGATCCAATCAGCTACCTTCTCCAACATGCAGTGGTGTGCCCACACTGCTGATGCTTCTGCATCAAAATGAGGTCACCTCATCACAATATAGATGTCACTGCAGAGCGCCATAGAGGCAGACAAGAAGTGCTGTAGGTACTCATGGAGCTAAAGTTACGGTACATGGGTTTTTTCTACTGTAGATCGGGGTTTAGGACGCTTTTACTGTAGAGTGTTGGTTAGAGTGGCATAGTGGAATAGTGCAAGGATCAGTATGGAGAAAGGGAAGTAAGAGCTTATGGGGCGGGTCAGTGTGTAGGGAAAGTAGCATTAGGGCTAGGGGACAAGAAGTTGTTCAAGTAGTGGACAACTTGTTTAACGTGTGCACCCTTAAAGAGCGGATCCACCTGAAAAAGGCGTTGTGTGCATAAACCCTTATTCTGACATACCAGTAGGTGGAGTGACCACTGAGTTATATCCTGTATCCACCCTAGGGTTTCACTTGCTATTCTTCACCTATAGTCTCTGTATAGATACAAAATACAGTACAGACCAAAAGTTTGGACACACCTTCTCATTTAAAGATTTTTCTGTATTTTCATGACTATGAAAATTGTAAATTCACACTGAAGGCATCAAAACTATGAATTAACACATGTGGAATTATATACTTAACAAAAAAGTGTGAAACAACTGAAATTATGTCTTATATTCTAGGTTCTTCAAAGTAGCCACCTTTTGCTTTGATGACTGCTTTGCACACTCTTGGCATTCTCTTGATGAGCTTCAAGAGGTAGTCACCGGGAATGGTCTTCCAACAATCTTGAAGGAGTTCCCAGAGATGCTTAGCACTTGTTGGCCCTTTTGCCTTCACCCTGTGGTCCAGCTCACCCCAAACCATCTCGATTGGGTTCAGGTCTGGTGACTGTGGAGGCCAGGTCATCTGGCGTAGCACCCCATCACTCTCCTTCTTGGTCTAATAGCCCTTACACGGCCTGGAGGTGTGTTTGGGGTCATTGTTCTGTTGAAAAATAAATGATGGTCCAACTAATGCAAACCAGATGGAATAGCATGCCGCTGCAAGATGCTGTGGTAGCCATGCTGGTTCAGTATGCCTTCAATTTTGATTAAATCCCCAACAGTGTCACCAGCAAAGCACCCCCACACCATCACACCTCCTCCTCCATGCTTCACGGTGGGAACCAGGCATGTAGAGTCCATCCGTTCACCTTTTCTGCGTCGCACAAAGACACGGTGGTTGGAACCAAAGATCTCAAATTTGGACTCATCAGACCAAAGCACAGATTTCCACTGGTTTAATGTCCATTCCTTGTGAAAATACAGAAAAATCTTTAAATGAGAAAGTGTGTCCAAACTTTTGGTCTGTACTGTATGTACTGTATGTAATGGTATGTATTTACATCACGGCTCAATCTTCCATGCATATTCATATTCAATCTGTATGGAAACTGTACAATTAAACTAAAGCAATAACCCATTTAAATAGAAAATAAAAACAAATTTGCGGATTCTTTAAGTTTGTTCTATGAAACAAAATGGGATGTTGTTATTATGCGGCACATGCATCTTATCCAGAAATACTGCAATAATCTTTTGTCCCAAAAGATGGAGCTTTAAATCTTTTATATGACTCGTGAAAAGAAATGTGTGTTTCTGCATGCGGGGAACAGTGTATAGCAATGGAATGACTGCAAATGGAATCGAGAAAAAAATTCAGACTTAAATTCATCCAATTTATTTAATGGAGAATGCAAAAACCAAACAAATATTAGGCTATGTGCACACATCAGGATTTCTTGCAGAAATTTCCTGAGCAAAACCGGACAATTTCTGCAAGAAATCGGCATGCGTTTTTTTCGCGTTTTTTTCCAGGATTTGCCTGCCATGTTTGTGTGAAAATGGCACCGGTGGCGTCTGCGCAGTAGCAGCTATCAATGATCCGATAGCTGCTACTATGCAGGAGCTGGCGGTGCCACCTTGCAAGAGAAAAAAAATGTCCTCCTTCAAAAATCTTGCAAGAGAAGAAAAAAATTCATCCGATAGCTGCTATTGCACAGGCACCGGTGCCATCTTGGAGGAGGAAATTATTTTTTTTCTCTACCAAGATGGCACCACCGACACCTTGTTTCTTTGTCATCAGGATTTTGTGCTTTGCTTGTTTTTTTGCACAAAGGAGCATGTCACTTCTTTCAGCATTTTTTCAGCGTTTTTCATCCATTGAAATGAATGGGTGGTGAAAAACGCACCAAAACCTACCTGATTCTATAGAATAGGATTTTTTTTCAACACTAAACTTTACCAGCATGTACAAGAGACAAATCTAGCATGCCAAAACCACAGCAAAAAATGCAAGAAAACCCAAGGAAAACCTATTTTTTATCTGCAGTTTCTTTCCTGCCAAGAGATCAGGTTTTGCTGCAGAAATAAAATGCTGGAAAAAAAGCCTAGTGTGAAATAACCCATAAGATCATGTCCATCTTCATTGATGTATCTAGTGCTCAAGTCTCTGATGACCTTTTGTCCCTGCCAGTCTCTGATGTCTTGGAGCAATGCCGCCATCAGGACATTACTGCCCTTACTGCTGTATGGGGCCCAGTGAGCAGAAGTACAGAGGGGGGCCCAGACCCTTCTGCTCATCGGGCCCCAGGATATGACATGGGACAAGTTGCCTTTCTGATGCTGCTGAGTCCCTCCTCCTCTTTTGTGATGCGCGGGTGACTGCGCATACAAGATGACGTCATCGCATACGTGCCACTCGTCAGAAGTTGAGGGAGCTGCGCCTGCAGGGGATCATGAGTAGTGATGAGCGAACGTGTTCAGAAAACGTTTGGCAATCTCAAATTCGTCACGAGCGTAGCACATTCCTGAAAACCCATCTCTTCAGGAAAGCCTACAGCCTACAATAGCCAAACCGCCGCCTCACCACCGCCAGAGCCGCCGCCGCCTCACCCCTACCTTCTGTCTCTTCCCCACTATCCCATAGAATGTAAGTCCGCAAGGACAGGGTCCTCTCCCCTCTGTACCAGTCTGTCACTGTAAACCTGTTTACTGTAAATGACATCTATAACCCTGTATGTAACCCCGTCTCATGTACAGCACCATGGAATTAATGGTGCTATGTAAATAATAATAATAATAATAATAATAACATTCGGATTCGTGTTCGCGTTCACGAGCATTTTTAGTCAAAGTCAGCAAAATTCGCTCACACTTCGATTATTACTTTGGCTAGTATAGTGGTGCTGTATGATGAGCTGGGGGGACGTGTTTGATGAGGAAAGGGGGTGTGGAGAGATGAGAGGAGCATGTGGAAAGTTTAGAGGAGCGGGATGCTCTTTTTTTCCCCTTAACTTTGTGTGTTGATTCGTAGCAGCCTATCAGAGTGCAGAAACCATCCACAACATCCAGACATAAGAGCTTTGGTCATTGGCTGCCAAAGTCACATGTCCCTCACCATATAAAGAGAGGAAATGTTGTTTTGTCGATATGGCGATATTTGGTCAGTATAGCAGTGCAGAGAGGCCGCTCCTGGTGCTGCTGCTGGATAGTCAGAAAGTTATTTTGGCAGTTAATTGTCAGCCATCTAGTTCAGATACATAGGATCCTGTGTGGCTGTGGTATCGACCTTCCAGCAAATCAATCGTGTTTGCTCATTGTGTGAGACACCTCACCCACCTCTTAGGCTACTTTCACACTAGCGTCGGGCTCGGCCCGTCGCTGTGCGTCGGGCCGACGTTCCCGACGCTAGCGTTGTCTCCGCCGCACAACGGGGGCAGCGGATGCATTTTTCCAGCGCATCCGCTGCCCCTTTGTGAGGTGCGGGGAGGTGGGGGCGGAGTTCCGGCCGCGCATGCGCGGTCGGAAAAAGCGGACCGTCGTGAGCAAAAAACGTTACATGTAGCGTTTTTTGCTCATGACGGTCCGCCACTGCAAGACGCATCCGTCGCACGACGGGTGCGACCTGTGGCAATCCGTCACAATGCGTCGCTTAATGTTAATCAATGGTGAAAAAACGCATCCTGCAAACACTTTTGCAGGATGCGTTTTTTCGGCAAAACGACGCATTGTGACGGAATGCAGTTAACGCTAGTGTGAAAGTAGCCTTAATTTTAACTTAAATTCAAAGCTGTAAATGCTGGGCCAGACCCAGATACCTCATGCATGGCTGATTGCTGTTGTGCCATTATAACATTTCTACTGTGGGTCAATTGATGCCACCTTTCCTGGTGCCCCTAACTTTTTGCAAATGTTTGGAATCCAAGTTGGGTCTTCTTCATGTGTATTGCCTGAATTTGGCATACCTCTCAGAGCACCAGGCCTACACCTGTCACTCATCCACCTGTTCCTGATCAATGTTTAAGTTAGAAATTATGGTCCAAGCCCTGTCCCATGCATCCATGCTGCGCAATTATACTATTGTACTAGTCCTGGTGTTTGTCCCTAATTCAAGCTTTTTTGGCAGCTTTTGGGCCCCCTTGAAGGTGTTGTTTATGTGTTTGGTTTTGCCTCCAATTGAACTCAATGGGTTTCGGATACGTTCAGTGAACTGTTTGGTGAACATCGGAAACTTCGGCCATTGTAACCAAACTGAACCTTAAAAATTTTTCTCATCTCTACTCACCACCTCTCGTGGCAGCCTGCTCCACTCATTGATCACCCTCACTGTCAAAAAGTGTTTTCTAATAAATATTAGGATTAAAGAAGTGGCTGCTTTGTCCATTAAATTAGAAAATTTCAAAAATTGCTGAACACGAAATGAGAGGGCCGCACATGCTCAGCCGTCTCTCAGCTAGATGCCGGTCAGATCAATGAGATCACCATCAATCATACATTTCTGGCATATCCTATCGCTATCGATGTGATAACCTTTTAGTATTCCGACACACGTTCTAAGCTAATTTTAGTTTTTCAGATTAGTACTATTTGCTATACTGTATATACCTATGTAGATGGACTGTAGGAATGACATTGATCATTGACACATTAATCATGGGCCGGATTCACGGCTCCGTTTTGAAAAGCCTGGTTATGATTTTGCATTGGTTTCGATATTACCTTCATCTGTTTTGCTTGTCACAAAGCATGCACCTTGGAAATACTCAGATGTCCACTGTGACCGGCATCTAGTCTATATCCCCGGCTTTGATTCACTGCCAAGCCACAACCTGTCTACAGCTTTTTATTTGTGCATCTATCAAGCTGAATACCAATTTACCACACATGACAGATTAATCCATACTTAAAAATGTTGTAACAAACGTACTCCGTGGCGGGCGCAGAGCGAGAAAATGGACATTATATTGATGCTTTTCGGGATTCGGAAGTACAAGTGAGCGCGACTCATATTTTACATGTTCTAATTTCCATCGATATAATTTCATAGGTTGTCACAAAAGTTGTTTTTACAATATATAGTGAATTTAAAGTAATTTTAAGGAGTTTTCCAGGATTTTGATATTGATGACTTGTCTTTAAGATAGGTCAACAATATCAGATCAGTGGGGTTCAACACCCGACAACCCAACAATAAGCTGTTATCAGGTCTGCTGTTGAGGGAAAACACATTTTACAGATCCGACATGCCACATCTCCGAATACTCCTCTTCTCGGGTTCTGCGTCCCAGCTCCAAATCTCTTCAAAAGAATGTCGACAGCTAGGCTTTCCTTCCTTTGGGGCGAAGAATGAGTTTGACGTTCACCTCCATACACTTCCTTGCATATTTCTATGAGTGTTTCCGATAGGGTGAAATCCACAGGAATTCAGTAGCAAATTCATATCACAGTCCAAATGTAAGACATCCTAATTTTGAGTTGGATTTGTTCATGGTGTAAAATTCTGCCACTCACAAATCCATCAAAACAAAAGAAGAAGTGGTGGTACTGCGTCTTCAAAAATCAATGTGCCACCTAATTTTGGTGTCTGGCCAGAATAGGTGCCCTCAATGGTCCCCCCCCCGTTCATCCTTCAATTTCATTCTTGGTCTGATGTGCAAGTGGTCATTTGTGTAGTCTGACTGGCACCAGTCTCTGTTTCTCATATACTACATTTAATTGCAAAGAGAAGGTCTGAGTGTCGGGAGCCAACCACACATATAGCTGGGTGCTGATCTGCAGGACCCAGGAGTGGCCACTAAACAGTGTGATGGAGCAGCGATGTTCTACTCTATACTCTGCTTACACCCAATTGTTGGAAACAGCTGTTTGTTGGGTGCGGAATGCCAAGCCCTGATCGATTTGATACTGATGACCTGTCCGAAGATTGGGTAATCAATTTGATAGTACTGGAAAACCACTTTAATCGTTCTGCAAGAGCTACACACACAAAAAAATCTCCTGGTATAGCCTTGGGAACATTGACCTGCTAGAACATTGACCCGCTAAGTCAATATTGGATTTAGCCAGCCTAAAATGATGACAGCTACTAGTCATGACTCATGAGCGAATCTGCTGAAATTTGAAGTAATCAGTTTGCTTGATAACTCAATTTTCAGCAAATTTATTACATTTATTCAATATGAATGAAAGTTCTTTATTATGTTCTGGGCTCTAGTAAACATAGGGTGAAAGAAAGAAAAATAATACATGTCCCACTGCCGTAGCTGCCCATCCATCCAGTCCTCGTACAGATCCTTCTGGCTTCTTCTCTGTGCATGAGACATCCTCTTCCTCAATCACCACCCTACACCAAAGCTTCCGGTGCCAAGTAGGCTTCTGCATTCATAACATTGATAATTCACATGATTACATCACAATGATGTCAGATAATGAAATCTTTAGCACAGCGAGAAGATGGAAGAAGGCGACACTAACAGTGTAACGCCACAAAGTTGGGGATTAAATTCATGTTTTTACAATTATTCTTCAAATATGACTTCAAATACTTGAATCGATGCACTGTTTGGCTGTGTAGTATTCAGCGCACACTACGGTAATCTTATTACTTATCTTGTAGCTAGGGAAGAATTGAGAGGGAGGAGTAGAAGTTACAAAAGCTCCAGCCTTCGGCTGTTGAGTAGAGTGGTGCATGGAGTAGTAGCAGTGGTGCCACCACAGCAAGGATGTAGGACAACAGTTCTCTTCGTTGTTCCAGTAGGCTGACATAGCAGAACTTTCTGAAAAAATATAACTCAGCATAGATAACAATTCTAAAGGGAAAAGGAGGATTAAGGACCATTCTCCAGCTGTAATGGATGTCTGCTCCGGAAGGAGAATTGCTCAGGTCCTCTGTGGACACAGTTTTCTATGGACGTGTGAGCAGGTAGTGGGTTGCAGTAATGGACCGGAGGTAGAGCAAGAGTTAACGTTTTTACTTTTAACAGCTGTATACTCCACGCAGGGAGGAGGAAGGGGAAACAGGGATATTAAGGAATAAAGGATTAGCAGTTTGGGGAAATGCAAGGTACTACTATAACAACATGGTTCACAGTATGAGCTATCCGGTCCTGACGATGTCCAGTGTGCAATGTCCACAGGATGGAGAATGGAGCTAACAATGGTTAGCGTGCAGCATGTCCGGTGTAGTCCTGATGATGTCTATGGGCAGGGTCCTGGTGGCGTCGACGATTAGTCTCCTGTGTCTTCCGCAGGTTCTTTGATCCAGGATCCAGTAAAGGAAGGGTAAAACAGTTAACAGAGCTGCCGGAGCCTAATGTAGCTCGACAGACATGCATCGGGGATTCAGGGTACAGTTCACGGTAGCAACCCTGGTCTTTCCTAAGTGGTGTGCGCGCGGTACTCACGGGCCCAGAGCGTTTGGCACCTTGTGATGTGGGAGCCAACGGGCACTTAGCATGTCTTTAATCACAGTCTCTGTGAGTATCATTGGGAATGCTGCGGCGCGGGCCTATACTGCTGCGGTGCTCGAGGGACGGAGTACTCTCTTCTCCCTGCTGCCCGCTGTACGCTCCGGCCAACTCTGAACACTTCTGCGCACGCTCTACCTTTTTCTCCTTAGCCATGCCCCCTACAGTCAAGTGCAAAGGTTGGTCCGGTCCCCTAAGCTTTCCCCTGGACAACAGAGGAGACAGCCCCAACAGTTCCGGACCTGGCGCAAGAGAGTTACCCCCGGTCCGGTTCTTCTTCTTACAGATGCATGTGTCAACTCAGAAGTAGGTCACCCATAGTGAAGATGAGAAACATGTCACACTACATGTAAAGATGAATAGAAAGTACTGGGATTTGGAGGATCACTATAGTGTAGCAACCATGTATAGAGTGGAAGACATTGGGAAAATAAATTCAGTCTCCCAGGTAAACCAGCAGCTCCTACGGTCTGTCCTGGAAGATACTTTACTGCATTCCCATTTATTGCCAGTGTGCCTGTTTCTGCTGCAGTCATTGCCTCTGGGATTATCAGACGTGTTATCATCAAGTTTATGTCCCACCACTAGTGTTGAGCGATACCTTCTGATATTCAAAAGTATCGGTATAGGATTGGATCGGCCGATATCCAAAAAATATCGGATATCGCCGATACCGATACCCGATACCAATACAAGTCAATGGGACACAAATATCGGAAGGTATCCTGGATGGTTCCCAGGGTCTGAAGGGGAGGAAACTCTCCTTCAGGCCCTGGGATCCATATTCATGTAAAAAATAAAGAATAAAAATAAAAAATATGGATATACTCACCCCTCCGGCGTACCCTGGACCTTAGCGGTGTAACCGGCAGCCTCCGTTCCTAAGAATGCAGTGAGTGAAGGACCTTCGATGACGTCGCGGTCACGTGAGCGGTCACATGAGCGGCCACGCGACCAATCACAAGACCGCGACGTCATCGCAGGTCCTGTACACTCACTGCATTCTTAGGAACAGAGGCTGCCGGTTACACCGATAAGGTCCAGGGTCCGCCGGAGGGGTGAGTATATCCATATTTTTTATTTTTATTCTTTATTTTTTACATGAATATGGATCCCAGGGCCTGAAGGAGAGTCTCCTCTTCTCCAGACCCTGGGAACCATACACTGGGAACTTCCGATTCCGATTTCCGATATCACAAAAATATCGGAACTCGGTATCGGAATTCCGATACAGCGAACATCGGCTGATACCCCTATATTTGCAGTATCGGAATGCTCAACACTACCCACCACCTATTATTATCAACCCACTGCTTTAAAGTAAAGATTACTTCTTCCGTTTTAAACCACCACTGCTGCTTCTCCTGTTTCCTCTCGACATCACCACCATGGGGTACTGACCATCCAGGATACCGGTGACACCGATTTCCCGGAAACCTCCATGTTATATATCACAGTCGCCGGTGTTACTGAGCGTCACATTTTATATTTTTTTATTTTTTTTTTAGCAGTTTCTAGAGACAATACAATCACGTTTAGTGGCAGAATGTTCTCTATATTAATGGCTTTGAGCACCTATTGATTCCTTTATAAAGTTTCATTATCTTTTACCGTTTTGGGCATAAGCGACTCATCTTGCCAACATCATATTAATATGTTCAAAGAAAAATGAGGATCAGAACATGAGGACAGAAAACTATTAGTTAGCATTATTATGACAAAGGACATTGCCAACGAGTTGTAAACAGGAATACAAGTGAGAATAGGAAATGGAAATGCAAAGGAGGAATGAAAGAGCTTGCTTCACAAAGGGAAAAAGATACAAAATAAAGCAAAATGGCAAAAGAAAAAAAGGACCGAGTACCGAGTGTAGCCATTCACATCAGCACACTCCTACACCTAAAAATAAAGATAAAAGCAACAAAAAGGTTACAGGGGAACAAAGCTTGTGTTACATTTTTTGTACCGACTATTGCACATTGATTTTTATTTATTATTTGTTATTTGCACTAAGAAATAAGTATTTGATCCCCTACCAACCATTAACCCCTTCATGACCGAAGGTATTTTCGTTTTTTGCCCCCCCTTCTTCCCAGAGCCATAACTTTTTTATTTCTCCGTCTATATGGCCGTGTGTGGGCTTGTTTTTTGAAGGATGAGTTTTAATTTTTAACGACACCATTGGTTTTACCATGTCTTGTACTGGAAAACAGGAAAAAAATTCCAAGTGTGGTGAAATTGCAAAAAAAAGTGCAATCCCACAGTAGTTTTTTGATTTGCATTTTTACTAGGTTCAATAAATGCTAAAACTGACCTTCCATTATGATTCTCCAGGTCATTACAAGTTCATAGACACCAAACATGTCTAGGTTCTTTTTTTTATCTAAGTGGTGAAAAAAAAAATCCAAAGTTCGTTAAAAAAAAGTGTAATTTTCCGATACCCGTATTGTCTCCATTATTCATTGTCTCTGGTTGGGTGAGGGCTTATTTTTTGCGCGCCGAGCTGACGTTTTGAGTAAACCAAAGAAGAAAAAAGAGACATACCAAAATTTGGGGAACACCCTAAATGTAATAATAAATAGAAAAAAGTTTATTAATTCCAATCCAAACAACACATACCGTATGAACAATAGTTACATAAAAACATGAGCATTAAAAACATCAATAGAAAAGACCACCTCAAGAGAGAAGGAGGGAGGCGTGAAAAACCCCCAGACCAAGGGTCAGGTGCACACAAAAGCTCAATATACTTAATGCAAAAAATACACTTAATACAAAAGATTATTGTAGGACATGACAGAGTATACTGAGGATACTGGCATACAAGATAAAAATTCTATGCCCACAAGATAAGAGGGAAACAGTGCCCCAATTGGCTAGTTCTTATCAGAAATATAATATCAACATATACCTATATTTAGGACGTCCACTGAGATAAGTGGACCCTATATGACCAGCCAAACTACATAATAACCATTTGGTATTTATATAGCAGTAAACCACAGGCTGGCTTGTCCAGCACCCAGTACAAATAATGACCAGATATATAGTACCTACGTGTGGCTAATAGGCACGTGACATATATGACCGAGCCCCTCAGCTTAGACAGATGAAAAAATACACCCGATACAATAAGACATGATATGTCCAACAGGCATAGAGGACCAGTACATGTACCCACCGTAACCATCCATAAAGGAGTATACTCTTGTATGCATAGAACATTAGCCAAATATGCAGCTGAAAGCTACAATACAAATACATGGGGAGAAGGTGGATACATGACCTGAAAAAATCATGACGGAGCAGTCAAATGTGGCTGATACCTCTGCCGACCTAAATAGCCACACCGCAAATCCCATTGTTCATGTCCATGAAAGAAGTGTGCACGGCCCCAGAAAGGTCCAGGGGGGATTAAGAACCCGACGCGTGTCGCCACCGCTGTGGCTTCATCAGGGGTAAGAAATGGTATGCCGAGCTGACGTTTTTTAATGATATGATTTTGGTGCTGATATGATCTTTTGATCGCCCGTTATTGCATTTTAATGTAATGTCACGGCAAACAAAAAAACATAATTTTGGCTTTTTGACTTTCTTTCTCACTACGCCATTTAGCGATCGGGTTAATCCATTTTTTTTTTTTTTAGATTTGGCAATTCTGAATGCAGCAATATGAAATATGTATATGTTTGATTTTTTTATTGTTTTATTTTAAATGGGGCCAAAGTGGGGTGATATGAACTTTTATAATGGGAGACTAGAAGCAGCCATAACCCGATCAGCTCTGTTACATGCAGGTCGCCTGTATGTAGCAGAATACCTCACTTGCTTTGAGTACTGACCACCGGGCGGCACTCATAGCAATCTGGCAGTGACAACCATAGAGGTCTCCATGAGACCTCTGGTTGTCATGCCAACCTATCGGTAACTTGCGATCATGTGGCGAGGGTCACCAATGAGCGGATTTCCAGTGCGATTGCCGGAAGTGCACGTTAAATGCCGCTGTCAGGGTTTGACAGGCGGATCATGGAAATGCAGTAGATATAGTATATCTCAACGTTAGCAAAGCATTTGATAAAGTATTTCATACTATCATTATTGAAAAAATGACCAAGTATGGTACTAACAAGGCTACGGTTCGGTGGATTCATAACTGGCTCAGTGATTGTACTCATAGAGTGGTAATAAATGTTTGCACATCAAATTGGAAGAGTGTTTCAAGTTTGTATCACAAGCCTCTGTCTTAGTCCCAGTGGTGTTCAATATTTTTTATAAATGATCTAGGTAAGGGAACTGAAGGTAAACGAATCAAATGTGCAGATGATGCAAAGCTAGGAGGGAGAGTTAACACTAGAGAAGACAGAGAAAGGATTCATAAGAATCTAGATAAGCTTGAACAATGGGCAGCGGCTAATAGAATAGGTATTTAAGAGGGAGAAATGTAAGATTCTACATATGGGCAGGAAAAACGAAAATCACATCTACAGAATGGGAGGAATAGAACAAAGCAACAGCACGTGTGAAAAAGACTTGGGTATACTAATAGATCACAGACTGAACATGAGTCAACAGTGTGATTCAGCAACAAAAAGGAAAACACAGTTTGGGGATGTATTAAGAGAAACATAGAGTCTACATCACATCAAGTAATTATCCCCCTCTACTCGTCCTTGGTCAGGCCGCATCTGGAATACTGTGTCCAGTTCTGGGCACCACATTTAAAAAAAAAGACATTGAAAAACTGGAGCAAGTTCAGAGAACTATAAGTATGGTGAGCACATCTGAGAATATATAGCTTTCATAAAAGAAGGTTAAAAGGAGACTTAATAGATGTCTACAAATATCTGAAGGGATGTCACAGTGTAGAGGAATCATCCTTATTCTCATTTGCAGATGGAAACACGAGACGCAATGGAATGAAACTGAAAGGGAAGAGACACAGAATAGATATTATAAAAAGCTTTTTGCATTTTGACAGTAAGAGTGGAACAGACTGCTACGAGAGATGGTGAGTTCTTCAATGGATGCATTCAAACAGAGGCTGGACATTCATCTGTCTGAGATGGTTTAGTGAATCATGCATTGAGCAAGGGGGTTGGACACGATGACCCAGGAAGTCCCTTCCAACTCTATCATTCTATGATTTTAACAAGGGAAGATGTATTGAGATAAATAAATACACCAATCATACAAATATGCACTCACAAACAACAGAGTGAAACACCAGGAAGTAAAGGAAGGAAAATCCAAATAGGAGAGGATGAGGATATGCACACAGACAAATCACTAAGCAACAGTGTTCCAAATTTCTCTTCAAACAGTCAACACTTCCAACTGCCGAACCAGGCAGTGTAAAACTAACACTCTGGCAATCCATGATTGCCAAAGGTGAGCATATATAGCAAAGGGGAGTGACCAACACTGAACAGCTGAGACCATCAAAGCAGGAGAGCTCCAGGAGCTCTCAACTGAACAGACTAACCCCTGCACTGCTAGCACAAGCATGCACTGATGATGAAGTGCTTCTAATCAGTGCAGGAGTAATTGAAATCAGATACTGTGGCCTTCTGGCCTCTCTCTGTCACCGTAAACCCATGACAACTTGTCTGCATGTGGGTCACAGGGACACATGGACACGTAAGTGTTACCAGTGCGTGTGAAAACTGTCACCGCATGTAGTGGAAACACTGACATGTGAAGGGGGATTACTATTTGCTTCTATAGGTGTCCATGACATCACCTTTGTTCATACATTAAAAAATCTCCAAAAATGGTGATTTTTTTGCAATCATATATCTGTTTGTACAGATACATAGATATAACAGGAACACCAAAAAATGTTGTCCTGAGGAATAAAAATACTTAGAAGTTAGGTCAGTTCTTTATTTCTTTTGAAAATTCCATTCCTTCTAACATTCGCCCTGAATCCAGAGTGAGAGGACAGGTGTCGTCACAGCGGAGGAAAGATCCTGCCAAATGTTTCCACAGTCGGTAAACTTCAGTAGGTATATATATCATGATATTCTTCTCATCAGAGGGGCACAGATGGAAAATACAAAACCATAGATCTATCAGTATCTATCAGGCTGGTGCAGGCAGCGATAGCTTTGTGCAGCTTGTAGTATTCTGTTTGCATAGGAGATTGTCTCCTGACAGTGTTGACTTTGTATAAATAGATATGGACACTGCAGATACAGGATTTAGATAATGGCTGGACTCCCAGATATCAGCGATATATTGTCCTTCTGCTGTACAGTGAGTGCATTGTGGGCTACTACCCTATATAGTAAGAAATGATCCTATTTTTATAGCAGTTCACAGTTTATAGAGAGGATCCATAATGTTAATCCCTTCTTGATATAAACCGTTATAATCTCCATGATTGAAACAGGCTCAGGAACTGAGCCTGCATCTTATCCAGCAGATTCCAGCCATGTTACACAGCCAGCATCTGTTTGTGACAGCAGCGAGCAGATCTTATTCCCATTGCTGCTGTTTAACCACTTAAATTCCATTGTCAATCATGTATGCATCGGCTCCCATCACCACACCACCCAATCACGACTCTTTCGCAATGTGCCAGTGTACCGGTAAGGGGCCAGACTGGCCGACATTTACTTCTGCGGCCCAAATCACCTTCCGCAGGGATCCCTGGTTGTGTACAAGTTTTACCGATTCAGCTGTTAGCGCCCTCAGAGTATGCTCTGCCACAATTTGATAGACACTGGAACCCTTTAACTTTTTGATGAAAAAGACAGATATTCTTCCGAAATAAACTCATGTTTACTAGGTCTGGAACATATCTACAATGGATAGCAGGAATAATGCTTACGTTTTTCATTTGTACAGTATGAGAAATATGCACATTTGACGCTTGCAAACGGCAGCACGTTACTTGTGTTGAATGTTGCAAATGAATAACAGGCTACGCTGCGGGTCTCCATCTTCTAAGTACAAGGCCACACAGGTCGGTGTTTTGCTCTGTGACCACTATACCCAGTGTTTTACACCGTGGACTATGTAAGGGAGCTCTCTCATCTACCAAACCTTGCAGACGTGCTCCAGCCCTCAGCCTCGCTGATCCCGTATTTCTTTACAAAGACCTCCAGGTCTCGTTAACACTGAGACTTGCTTAGGAGAATTCACCACCTCTCGTGGCCGCCTGTTCCACTCATTGATCACTGACCACTGTCAATTTTTTTATCTAAAAATCTAATCTGTATCTTCTTCCTTTCAGTTTCATTCCATTGCTTCTCAAACTTCAATGTGCAAATGAGAATAATGATGATCCCTCTAAAGTGTGACAGCCCTTCAGATATTTGTAGACAGCTATTAAGTCTCCTTTTAGCATTGTTTTTTGCAAGCCAAACATTCCCAGATCCTTTAACCGTTCCTCGTAGGACGTACTTTGCAGTCCGCTCAACATCCTCGTAACTCTTCTCTGAGTCCGCTCACCATCCTAGTAGCTCTTCTGCTTTCAGTATGTGCCCCAACTTGGCTGCTTTGAGGTGAAGCTGCCGCCACTGTAACTACAGTGCTGAAAACGTGGTGCCTTGCAGGTCCGCACTTTGCCAATACCCAATTTTAGCCAGAACTGAGCGAGGGTGTCATTCCTTCCCTAAGCTCTACTTAAACTAACTATAAGACTAACTTAGACTAACTCCTAGTGCTCATTTACTCCTCCCTAAACTATGGGCTGGCCTTACGGTTAATCCTGTCTACCCCTCTCCACAGAAAAACTGCAGCCTACAAAAGGATAATACACTGTCATGATCTCTGCAGGCAGAGATCATAGCAAGCCTATAGAGGGACAAGCTCTCGGAAGATGGAACTATACTGACCATGAACTAAGCCTGCCGCGCAACTAGAAATAGCCAGGTAGCATTTCCTATTTATCGCTAGATGCCCAGCTCTGGCCTAAGACCTAAATAGCTAGCAGAGGGAAATATAAGACCTGGCTCACCTCTAGAGAAATATTCCAAAGAAGACAGTAGCCCCCCACATATAATGACGGTGAGTTCAGATGAAACAACAAACGCAGCAGGAAAATAGTCTTAGCAAATTTGAGGTCCGCTTACTAGATAGCAGAAGACAGATAGTATACTTTCATGGTCAGCAGAAAAATACTAACAAAACACCATCCAGAGATTACCTTAAACTCTGGCATTAACTCATAACGCCAGAGTAGCAATCCCTGATCGACGAGAGCTTTCCAGACACAGTAACAAAACTTCAGCTGCGAACTGGAACAAATAGGCAAAACAAAACATGGACAAAAGTCCAACTTATCAGTAGTTGTCTAGAAGCAGGAACAAGCACTGAGAGGCATCAGATAACATTGTTGACCGGCAAGAAACCACCAGAGAAATGAGCTTAAATAGCGACACCCACTACTGATGGAATCAGGTGAAACAGGAAAGAGGATGACAAGTCCAATTCCACAAGCGGCCACCGGGGGAGCCCAGAATCCAAATTCACAACAGTACCCCCCCCTCAAGGAGGGGGCACCGAACCCTCACCAGATCCACCAGGGCGACCAGGATGAGCCCTATGGAAGGCACGAACAAGATCAGAAGCATGAACATCAGATGCATTGACCCAAGAATTATCCTCCTGGCCATAACCCTTCCAGTTGACCAGATACTGGAGTTTCCGTCTGGAAACACGAGAGTCCAAAATTTTCTCCACAACGTACTCCAACTCACCCTCAACCAACACCGGAGCAGGAGGCTCAACAGAAGGTACAACAGGTACCTCATACCTGCGCAATAACGACCGATGAAAAACGTTATGAATGGAAAAGGACGCAGGGAGGTCCAAACGGAAAGAAACAGGATTAAGAATCTCCAATATTCTATAAGGGCCGATGAACCGAGGTTTAAACTTAGGAGAAGAGACCCTCATAGGGACAAAACGAGAAGACAACCACACTAAATCTCCAACACAAAGCCGAGAACCAACACGACGATGACGGTTGGCAAAACGCTGAGTCTTCTCCTGGGACAACTTCAAATTGTCCATAACCTGCCCCCAGATGTGATGCAATCTCTCCACCACCGCATCCACTCCAGGACAATCCGAGGATTCCACCTGACCGGAGGAAAATCGAGGGTGAAACCCCGAATTACAGAAAAACGGGGACACCAAGGTGGAAGAACTGGCCCGATTATTGAGGGCGAACTCTGCCAATGGCAAAAAAGCAACCCAATCATCCTGGTCAGCAGAGACAAAACACCTCAGATATGTCTCAAGGGTCTGATTAGTCCGCTCGGTCTGGCCATTAGTCTGAGGGTGAAAAGCAGATGAAAAAGACAAATCTATGCCCATCCTAGCACAGAATGCCCGCCAAAATCTAGACACAAATTGGGTACCTCTGTCAGAAACAATATTCTCAGGAATACCGTGCAATCGGACAACATTCTGAAAAAACAGAGGAACCAACTCAGAAGAAGAAGGCAACTTGGGCAGAGGAACCAAATGGACCATTTTAGAGAAACGGTCACAGACCACCCAGATGACAGACATCTTCTGGGAAACAGGCAGATCTGAAATAAAATCCATCGAGATGTGTGTCCAAGGCCTCTTAGGAATAGGCAAGGGCAACAGCAGTCCGCTAGCCCGAGAACTACAAGACTTGGCCCGAGCACAAACGTCACATGACTGCACAAAGACTCGCACATCTCGTGACAGAGAAGGCCACCAGAAGGATCTTGCCACCAAATCCCTGGTACCAAAAATTCCGGGATGACCTGCCAATGCAGAAGAATGTACCTCAGAGATGACTCTGCTGGTCCAATCATCCGGAACAAACAGTCTATCAGGCGGACAACGATCCGGTCTATCCGCCTGAAACTCTTGCAAGGACCGCCGCAGATCAGGAGAAACGGCCGACAAAATTACTCCCTCCCTAAGGATACCTGTGGGTTCAGAATTACCAGGAGAGTCCGGGTCAAAACTCCTAGAAAGGGCATCTGCCTTAACATTCTTAGAACCCGGTAGGTATGACACCACAAAATTAAAGCGAGAAAAAAATAAAGACCAGCGCGCCTGTCTAGGATTCAGGCGTCTGGCAGTCTCAAGATAAATCAAATTTTTGTGGTCAGTCAATACCACCACCTGATGCCTAGCCCCCTCGAGCCAATGGCGCCACTCCTCAAACGCCCACTTCATGGCCAAAAGCTCCCGATTCCCAACATCATAATTCCGCTCTGCGGGCGAAAATTTGCGAGAAAAGAAGGCACAAGGCCTAATGACGGAGCAGTCGGAACCTTTCTGCGACAACACTGCCCCAGCTCCGATCTCCGAAGCGTCAACCTCAACCTGAAAAGGCAGATTCACATCAGGCTGACGCAACACAGGGGCAGAGGCAAAACGGCGCTTAAGCTCCTGAAAGGCCTCTACAGCATGAGGGGACCAATTAGCAACATCAGCGCCTTGTCTGGTCAAATCAGTCAGTGGTTTAACGACATCCGAAAAACCAGCAATAAATCGGCGGTAAAAGTTGGCAAAGCCCAAAAATCTCTGAAGACCCTTAAGAGAGGAGGGCTGAGTCCAGTCACAAATAGCTTGCACCTTGACGGGATCCATCTCAATGGAAGAGGGAGAAAAAATATACCCCAAAAAGGAAATTTTCTGGACCCCAAAAACGCACTTAGACCCCTTCACACATAAAGAATTAGACCGCAGAACCTGAAAAACTCTCCTGACCTGCTGGACATGAGAGTCCCAGTCATCAGAAAAAATCAGAATATCATCCAGATATATTATCATAAATTTATCCAGAAAATCGCGGAAAATATCATGCATAAAAGACTGGAAAACTGAAGGGGCATTAGAAAGACCAAAAGGCATGACCAAATACTCAAAGTGGCCCTCGGGCGTATTAAATGCGGTCTTCCACTCATCCCCCTGCCTGATCCGCACCAAATTATACGCCCCACGAAGATCAATTTTAGAGAACCACTTAGCACCCTCTATACGAGCAAACAAATCAGTAAGCAATGGCAATGGGTATTGATACTTAACAGTGATCTTATTCAGAAGCCGATAATCAATACATGGTCTCAAAGAGCCGTCTTTTTTTGAGACAAAGAAAAACCCAGCTCCCAAGGGAGAAGAAGATGGACGAATAAGTCCCTTTTCCAAAGACTCCTTTATATATTCCCGCATAGCAGCATGTTCCGGCACAGACAAATTAAACAAACGACCCTTTGGATATTTACAACCCGGTATCAAATCTATGGCACAATCGCACTCACGGTGCGGAGGTAACGACCCAAGCTTGGGTTCGTCAAAGACGTCTTGATAATCAGAGAGGAACTCAGGGACTTCAGAGGGAATGGACGACGAAATAGAAACCAAAGGTACGTCCCCATGAATACCCTTACATCCCCAGCTCAACACAGACATAGCTCTCCAGTCCAAGACTGGGTTGTGAGACTGCAACCATGGCAATCCCAGTACCAAATCGTCATGTAAATTATACAGCACCAGGAAACGAATAATCTCCTGGTGATCCGGATTGATACGCATGGTTACTTGTGTCCAGTATTGTGGTTTATTATTAGCCAATGGGGTGGAGTCAATCCCCTTCAGAGGAATAAGAGTCTCCAAAGGCTCTAAATCAAAACCACAACGATTGGCAAAGGACCAATCCATAAGACTCAGAGCGGCGCCAGAGTCAACATAGGCGTCCGTGGCAATGGATGACAAAGAGCAAATCAGGGTTACAGACAAAATAAACTTAGACTGAATAGTGCCAATGGAAACAGACTTATCAAGCTTCTTTGTACGCCTAGAGCATGCCGATATAACATGAGTAGAATCCCCACAATAGAAACACAATCCATTCTTCCGTCTAAAATTCTGTCGCTCGCTCCTGGACAGAATTCTATCACACTGCATACTTTCTGGCGTCTTTTCCATAGACACCGCCAGATGGTGCATCGGTTTGCGCTCCCGCAGACGCCTATCAATCTGAATAGCCATTGTCATGGACTCATTCAGACCTGCAGGCAAAGGGAACCCCACCATAACATCCTTAACGGCATCAGAGAGACCTTCTCTGAAAGTTGCCGCCAAGGCGCACTCATTCCACTGAGTAAGCACAGACCATTTACGGAATTTTTGGCAGAAAACTTCAGCTTCGTCTTGCCCCTGAGATAGTGCCATCAAAGTTTTTTCTGCCTGAAGTTCCAAATGAGGTTCCTCATAAAGCAAGCCCAAGGCCAGAAAAAACGCATCCACATCGCGTAACGCAGGATCCCCTGCTGGCAATGAGAAGGCCCAATCTTGAGGGTCACCCCTGAGCAAGGAAATCACAATCCTAACCTGCTGAGCAGGGTCTCCAGCTGAACGAGACTTCAGGGACAAATAAAGCTTACAATTATTTCGGAAATTCTGGAAGCTATCTCTATTCCCTGTGAAGAACTCCGGCAAAGGAATTCTCGGCTCAGATACCGGAGCATGTACCACAAAATCTTGTAAATTTTGTACTTTCGTGATGAGATTATTCAAACCCGCAGTTACACTCTGGAGATCCATTATTGTCAGGTGCACACAGAGCATACAGAGATTAGGAGGAGAGAGAGAAAAAAGACTGCAGCAAGGCAGACTGGAGGAAAAAAAAAAAAAAAAAAAAAAAAAAATTCCAGCAGACTTCTTATAACTCTCCTTTCTCAACCTGGGTCTTTAACACTTTATTGGCCGGTCAAACTGTCATGATCTCTGCAGGCAGAGATCATAGCAAGCCTATAGAGGGACAAGCTCTCGGAAGATGGAACTATACTGACCATGAACTAAGCCTGCCGCGCAACTAGAAATAGCCAGGTAGCATTTCCTATTTATCGCTAGATGCCCAGCTCTGGCCTAAGACCTAAATAGCTAGCAGAGGGAAATATAAGACCTGGCTCACCTCTAGAGAAATATTCCAAAGAAGACAGTAGCCCCCCACATATAATGACGGTGAGTTCAGATGAAACAACAAACGCAGCAGGAAAATAGTCTTAGCAAATTTGAGGTCCGCTTACTAGATAGCAGAAGACAGATAGTATACTTTCATGGTCAGCAGAAAAATACTAACAAAACACCATCCAGAGATTACCTTAAACTCTGGCATTAACTCATAACGCCAGAGTAGCAATCCCTGATCGACGAGAGCTTTCCAGACACAGTAACAAAACTTCAGCTGCGAACTGGAACAAATAGGCAAAACAAAACATGGACAAAAGTCCAACTTATCAGTAGTTGTCTAGAAGCAGGAACAAGCACTGAGAGGCATCAGATAACATTGTTGACCGGCAAGAAACCACCAGAGAAATGAGCTTAAATAGCGACACCCACTACTGATGGAATCAGGTGAAACAGGAAAGAGGATGACAAGTCCAATTCCACAAGCGGCCACCGGGGGAGCCCAGAATCCAAATTCACAACAATACACATAAAGCCACAGGTCTCATTAAGTCTACAATCAGAGGTCTTCAGGGAGGGTGTTCGGACACTTTCTCTACCTTTGCATGCCCATGGGTGTCTTCCCATTCTTACTATGAAGCCCAACCTGTGGATGATAACTGGTTCAAGTCCCCTAAGATGACCATTTTTGGTATATACCAACCACCCCACAAGACCTGCCATTTTGAAGGTGCTCTGACTGAGTTGTCTAGCCATCACATCCTTATACCTGGCCTCTTTTACTTCTTCTAATGCTTCAATTTTAGGCGACCTGAATGTTCGTTTGCTGTTTGGCTAGTGTGGTTCCTTACAACCATCATTGTCACTAGAAAAACAGTATATAAAGATGTCCTCCTACGAAATCAAAGTTAATTAAAAAGGTTGCATTTAATTATATCATACCTCAAGCAGAGTAAGAGGACAATTCCCAAAGCTGGATCCAAGATTGAAGAGTCAAAATAATTCAAGGAGATACTACAAGGAGAACATAAGGTCACTCTGAGTTGTTCTTTCACTGATTGCGGTTCATGGACATAAACACAAATAATAATTCAGCAGTTATGGCCGATGACTTCTTTCTTCCACCAGTATTGACCTGTCAGATATTGTCGGAGACACCATACATCACTTGCTCTCTAGCCGCATCTCTCTATCATGTTGAATGGTTGAAGTGTGTAATCGAAAGTCATGTTCACTCTATAACCTTTAAAAGATAAAGTCTCTGAATACTCTTCTCCAACTAAACAAGAAACCACACAAGTATCCAGAAAGTTTATGGGCGATGAACTCTACGACCTCGTCTGCTGTTTTTGTCATAGTCTCGATCGAGCTCAGTGGCTCATTTGCACCTTGAGTTTGATAATTAGAGCAAAACATAAAACTGCGAGATCTGTAATTAGAAAGCAGCGTGTTTCTTGTGTGTCGGCTATAGATAGTATACAGTGGAACAAAAATGTTCAATAAGTAGATGGAACCTGACAAGGTTCATACAAGAGCAAATCATTCATAATGATTGTAGGATAGGGATTATGAAGGAAGGCCCTCGTCCTTGATGATCCACATGTCGACCGATAGGTCCAGCTCCGCTGCATCATTGACTCTTGTCCGAACTGCTCGGTCTGACCTACACGTTAGAGAATCAACCTCAACAGATGAGCCCAAAACTGCATATTACTTGGGCGCTATGAGCCAGTATTTCTTGGAAACTGTATAATAGTGTGTCTGAGCACTGTTTAACAGACATTTTTTGGTATTGTAGTCCTGTTTTATCTGGGCACTTCACAGCTGTGCTAGTTGTCTCATCAGTATTTTGCACCTGTGTTGCCACCATCTTTATTACATGGGTCCACTGCATCCCGAGAGTCCGTTACTTCTGAGACCTGGACAGGTGAATACTGCTGCCCCTTTTTTGCTGTATTAATGCACTAATTGGGCACTGCATATTGGGTTTATTTGGACACTTTACTAGCGGTATTACATTTACACTATCTAACAGTATTATTTGGAAGCTGTACGTTTATTATTTGGGTTGCGTACTGCTGTATTATTTGGACACTGTATAATAGAATATTTGAGTACTTTATAAGATATTATTTGGCACTATATTATGGTGTGATTTGAACTCTGAATAGCACTATTACTTGGGATCTTTATAGCAATATTATTTGCACACTTTATATCAGTATTATTTGCACACTTTATAGCAGTATTATTTGGAACACTTATAACAGTATTATTTGGGATTTTTATAGCAGTATTATTTGAACATTTTATAATAGTATTACTTGGGATCTTTATAGTAGTATTATTTACACACTTTATAGCAGTATTATTTGCACACTTTATAGCAGTATTATTTGGAACCCTTATAACAGTATTATTTGGAACCCTTATAGCAGTATTATTTGGGATTTTTATAGCAGTATTATTTGAACATTTTATAATAGTATTACCTGGGATCTTTATAGTAGTGTTATTTGCACACTTTATAGCAGTATTATTTGCACACTTTACAGCAGTATTATTTGTGATCTTTATAGCAGTATTATTTACACACTTTATAGCAGTATTATTTACACATTTTACAGCAGTATTATTTGGGATCTTTATAGTAGTATTATTTGGTATATTTATAGTAGTATTATTTGTACACTTTATAGCAGTATTATTTGGGATCTTTATACCAGAATTATTTGTGATCTATGTAGCAGTATTATTTGAACACTTTATAGCAGTATTATTTGCACACTATATAGCAGTATTACATGCACACTTTACAGCAGTATTATTTAAACTCTTTATAGCAATATTATTTGCACACTTTATAGCAGTATTATTGGAACACTTTATAGCAGTATTATTTGAACACTATATAGCAGTATTATTTGAACACTTTGTAACAATATTATTTGCACACTTTATACCAGTATTATTTGGGATCATTGTAGCAGTATTATTTGAACACTTTATAGCAGTATTATTTGCACACTTTATAGCAGTTTTAGTTGCACACTGTATATTTGATCACTGTGTAAGATATAATAGGTCACTGGTGTGACCTGGTCGCTTTATAAGCATTATTATTTGGGCCCTTTACAGCATTATTACTTGGGCACTATATGGCAATATTATTTGAACACTGGATAGCATAATATTATGGCCTGGTATTATGCTTTAACTTCAACCCTCTGTTGCATTATTGTTTGGTCACTATGTAGCAATATTATTTGGAAATCTGTAATATATTTGAGCACTACATAACATTATTTTGCCACTGTATTATGATGTGATTTTGATAGGGTATAGCAGTATCATTTTGGCATTTTAGAACCTTATTAATAGTGGATATACATTGTTACGGTTGACGGAACGCACCGAGTATATATATATGTAATAATGGATGCTTTCTGTTATGATCCGGTGACCTTGGAGCCGCATGAGACTTTCTCAGGAGTAGGTGGAACCTGTACTGACCGCAAACCCTAAACTGTCACCGCAACTAGAAGTAGCCGTGGGGTGTACCTAACACATCCTAGACACCTCGACACAGCCGAAGGACTAAATACCCCTATAGATGGAAATGGGAATTCTATCTTGCCTCAGAGCAGAACCCCAAAGGATAGGCAGCCCCCCACAAATATTGACTGTGAGTATTAGAGGAAAGACACACGCAGGCAGAAATCAGGATTTAGCAAAAGAGGCCACGCTAGCTAAATAGGAAAGGATAGGACAGATGTTATGGTTCTCAATGGCAAGAGAACATAGCCCAGCATACATATGAACTAGCTCTTGGAAGGATGGAAACTTAAACTGACCATGAACTAAACCTGCCGCACAACTAACAGTAGCCGGGTAGCGTGCCTACGTTTTATCCCTAGACGCTCAGCGCCAGCCGGAGGACTAACTAATCCTGGCAGAGGAAAATACAGTCCTGGCTCACCTCTAGAGAAATTTCCCCGAAAGGCAGACAGAGGCCCCCACATATATTGGCGGTGATTTTAGATGAAAATGACAAACGTAGTATGAAAATAGGTTTAGCAAAATCGAGGTCCGCTTACTAGATAGCAGGAAGACAGAAAGGGCACTTTCATGGTCAGCTGAAAACCCTATCAAAATACCATCCTGAAATTACTTTAAGACTCTAGTATTAACTCATAACATCAGAGTGGCAATTTCAGATCACAAGAGCTTTCCAGACACAGAAACGAAACTGCAGCTGTGAACTGGAACAAAATGCAAAAAACAAACAAGGACAAAAGTCCGACTTAGCTGGGAGTTGTCTAGAAGCAGGAACATGCACAGAAAGGCTTCTGATTGCAATGTTGACCGGCATGGAAGTGACAGAGGAGCAAGGTTAAATAGCGACTCCCACATCCTGATGGGAACAGGTGAACAGAGGGGATGATGCACACAAGTTCAATTCCACCAGTGGCCACCGGGGGAGCCCAAAATCCAATTTCACAACAGTACCCCCCCTCAAGGAGGGGGCACCGAACCCTCACCAGAACCACCAGGGCGATCAGGATGAGCCCTATGAAAGGCACGGACCAGATCGGAGGCATGAACATCAGAGGCAGTCACCCAAGAATTATCCTCCTGACCGTATCCCTTCCATTTGACCAGATACTGGAGTTTCTGTCTGGAAACACGAGAGTCCAAGATTTTTTCCACAACGTACTCCAACTCGCCCTCAACCAACACCGGAGCAGGAGGCTCAACGGAAGGCACAACCGGTACCTCATACCTGCGCAATAATGACCGATGAAAAACATTATGAATAGAAAAAGATGCAGGGAGGTCCAAACGGAAGGACACAGGGTTAAGAATCTCCAATATCTTGTACGGGCCGATGAACCGAGGCTTAAACTTAGGAGAAGAAACCCTCATAGGGACAAAACGAGAAGACAACCACACCAAGTCCCCGACACAAAGCCGAGGACCAACCCGACGCCGGCGGTTGGCAAAAAGCTGAGTCTTCTCCTGGGACAACTTCAAATTGTCCACTACCTGCCCCCAAATCTGATGCAACCTCTCCACCACAGCATCCACTCCAGGACAATCCGAAGATTCCACCTGACCGGAGGAAAATCGAGGATGAAACCCCGAATTACAGAAAAAAGGAGACACCAAGGTGGCAGAGCTGGCCCGATTATTGAGGGCAAACTCCGCTAAAGGCAAAAAAGCAACCCAATCATCCTGATCTGCAGACACAAAACACCTCAAATATGTCTCCAAAGTCTGATTCGTCCGCTCGGTCTGGCCATTAGTCTGAGGATGGAAAGCAGACGAGAAAGACAAATCTATGCCCATCCTAGCACAGAATGCCCGCCAAAATCTAGACACGAATTGGGTTCCTCTGTCAGAAACGATATTCTCCGGAATACCATGCAAACGAACCACATTTTGAAAAAACAGAGGAACCAACTCGGAAGAAGAAGGCAACTTAGGCAGGGGAACCAAATGGACCATCTTAGAGAAACGGTCACACACCACCCAGATGACAGACATCTTCTGAGAAACAGGAAGATCCGAAATAAAATCCATCGAGATGTGCGTCCAAGGCCTCTTCGGGATAGGCAAGGGCAACAACAATCCACTAGCCCGAGAACAACAAGGCTTGGCCCGAGCACAAACGTCACAAGACTGCACAAAGCCTCGTACATCTCGTGACAGGGAAGGCCACCAGAAGGACCTTGCCACCAAATCCCTGGTACCAAAGATTCCAGGATGACCTGCCAACGCAGAAGAATGAACCTCAGAAATGACTTTACTGGTCCAATCATCAGGAACAAACAGTCTACCAGGTGGGCAACGATCAGGTCTATCCGCCTGAAACTCCTGCAAGGCCCGCCGCAGGTCTGGAGAAACGGCAGACAATATCACTCCATCCTTAAGGATACCTGTAGGTTCAGAATTACCAGGGGAGTCAGGCTCAAAACTCCTAGAAAGGGCATCCGCCTTAACATTCTTAGAACCCGGTAGGTATGACACCACAAAATTAAACCGAGAGAAAAACAACGACCAGCGCGCCTGTCTAGGATTCAGGCGTCTGGCGGACTCAAGATAAATTAAATTTTTGTGGTCGGTCAATACCACCACCTGATGTCTAGCCCCCTCAAGCCAATGACGCCACTCCTCAAAAGCCCACTTCATGGCCAAAAGCTCCCGATTCCCAATATCATAATTCCGCTCGGCGGGCGAAAATTTACGAGAAAAAAAAGCACAAGGTTTCATCACGGAGCAGTCGGAACTTCTCTGCGACAAAACCGCCCCAGCTCCGATTTCAGAAGCGTCGACCTCAACCTGAAAAGGAAGAGCAACATCAGGCTGACGCAACACAGGGGCGGAAGAAAAGCGGCGCTTAAGCTCCCGAAAGGCCTCCACAGCAGCAGGGGACCAATCAGCAACATCAGCACCCTTCTTAGTCAAATCAGTCAATGGTTTAACAACATCAGAAAAACCAGCAATAAATCGACGATAAAAGTTAGCAAAGCCCAAAAATTTCTGAAGACTCTTAAGAGAAGAGGGTTGCGTCCAATCACAAATAGCCTGAACCTTGACAGGATCCATCTCGATGGAAGAGGGGGAAAAAATATATCCCAAGAAGGAAATCTTTTGAACCCCAAAAACGCACTTAGAACCCTTCACACACAAGGAATTAGACCGCAAAACCTGATAAACCCTCCTGACCTGCTGGACATGAGAGTCCCAGTCATCCGAAAAAATCAGAATATCATCCAGATACACAATCATAAATTTATCCAAATAATCACGGAAAATGTCATGCATAAAGGACTGAAAGACTGAAGGGGCATTTGAAAGGCCAAAAGGCATCACCAAATACTCAAAGTGGCCCTCGGGCGTATTAAATGCGGTTTTCCACTCATCCCCCTGCTTAATTCGCACCAAATTATACGCCCCACGGAGATCTATCTTAGAGAACCACTTGGCCCCCTTTATGCGAGCAAACAAATCAGTCAGCAGTGGCAACGGATATTGATATTTAACCGTGATTTTATTCAAAAGCCGATAATCAATACACGGCCTCAAAGAGCCATCCTTCTTAGACACAAAGAAAAAACCGGCTCCTAAGGGAGATGACGAAGGACGAATATGTCCCTTTTCCAAGGACTCCTTTATATATTCTCGCATAGCAGCATGTTCAGGCACAGACAGATTAAATAAACGACCCTTAGGGTATTTACTACCCGGAATCAAATCTATGGCACAATCGCACTCCCGGTGCGGAGGTAATGAACCAAGCTTAGGTTCTTCAAAAACGTCACGATAGTCAGACAAGAATTCAGGAATCTCAGAGGGAATAGATGATGAAATGGAAACCAAAGGTACGTCCCCATGCATCCCCTTACATCCCCAGCTTAACACAGACATAGCTTTCCAGTCGAGGACTGGGTTATGAGATTGCAGCCATGGCAATCCAAGCACCAACACATCATGTAGATTATACAGCACAAGAAAGCTAATAATCTCCTGATGATCCGGATTAATTCGCATAGTTACTTGTGTCCAGTATTGTGGTTTATTACTAGCCAATGGGGTGGAGTCAATCCCCTTCAGAGGTATAGGAGTTTCAAGAGGCTCTAAATCATACCCACAGCGTTTGGCAAAGGACCAATCCATAAGACTCAAAGCGGCGCCAGAGTCGACATAGGCGTCCGCGGTAATAGATGATAAAGAACAAATCAGGGTCACAGATAGAATAAACTTAGACTGAAAAGTGCCAATTGAAACTGACTTATCAAGCTTCTTAGTGCGCTTAGAGCATGCTGATATAACATGAGTTGAATCACCACAATAAAAGCACAACCCATTTTTTCGTCTAAAATTCTGCCGTTCGCTTCTGGACAGAATTCTATCACATTGCATATTCTCTGGCGTCTTCTCAGTAGACACCGCCAAATGGTGCACAGGTTTGCGCTCCCGCAGACGTCTATCGATCTGGATAGCCATTGTCATGGACTCATTCAGACCCGCAGGCACAGGGAACCCCACCATAACATCCTTAATGGCATCAGAGAGACCCTCTCTGAAATTCGCCGCCAGGGCGCACTCATTCCACTGAGTAAGCACAGACCATTTACGGAATTTTTGGCAGTATATTTCAACTTCATCTTGCCCCTGAGATAGGGACATCAAGGCTTTTTCCGCCTGAAGCTCTAAATGAGGTTCCTCATAAAGCAACCCCAAGGCCAGAAAAAAACGCATCCACATTGAGCAACGCAGGATCCCCTGGAGCCAATGCAAAAGCCCAATCTTGAGGGTCGCCCCGGAGCAAGGAAATCACAATCCTGACCTGCTGTGCAGGATCTCCAGCAGAGCGAGATTTCAGGGACAAAAACAACTTGCAATTATTTTTGAAATTTTGAAAGCAAGATCTATTCCCCGAGAAAAATTCAGGCAAAGGAATTCTAGGTTCAGATATAGGAACATGAACAACAAAATCTTGTAAATTTTGAACTTTCGTGGTGAGATTATTCAAACCTGCAGCTAAACTCTGAATATCCATTTTAAACAGGTGAACACAGAGCCATTCCAGGATTAGAAGGAGAGAGAGAGGGGAAGGCTGCAATATAGGCAGACTTGCAAGTGATTCAATTGAAAGCACACTCAGAACTGAAGGAAAAAAAAAAAAAAAAAAAAATTTTCAGCAGACTTCTTTTTTTTCTCTCCTTTCTCTGCCAATTAATTTAACCCTTTGTAGGCCGGTCAAACTGTTATGGTTCTCAATGGCAAGAGAACATAGCCCAGCATACATATGAACTAGCTCTTGGAAGGATGGAAACTTAAACTGACCATGAACTAAACCTGCCGCACAACTAACAGTAGCCGGGTAGCGTGCCTACGTTTTATCCCTAGACGCTCAGCGCCAGCCGGAGGACTAACTAATCCTGGCAGAGGAAAATACAGTCCTGGCTCACCTCTAGAGAAATTTCCCCGAAAGGCAGACAGAGGCCCCCACATATATTGGCGGTGATTTTAGATGAAAATGACAAACGTAGTATGAAAATAGGTTTAGCAAAATCGAGGTCCGCTTACTAGATAGCAGGAAGACAGAAAGGGCACTTTCATGGTCAGCTGAAAACCCTATCAAAATACCATCCTGAAATTACTTTAAGACTCTAGTATTAACTCATAACATCAGAGTGGCAATTTCAGATCACAAGAGCTTTCCAGACACAGAAACGAAACTGCAGCTGTGAACTGGAACAAAATGCAAAAAACAAACAAGGACAAAAGTCCGACTTAGCTGGGAGTTGTCTAGAAGCAGGAACATGCACAGAAAGGCTTCTGATTACAATGTTGACCGGCATGGAAGTGACAGAGGAGCAAGGTTAAATAGCGACTCCCACATCCTGATGGGAACAGGTGAACAGAGGGGATGATGCACACAAGTTCAATTCCACCAGTGGCCACCGGGGGAGCCCAAAATCCAATTTCACAACAGACAGAATACTAAGCGGTCAGTATTAAAACCCTAAAAATATCCACAGCAG